>NC_087436.1:119037450-119669041 GCF_036321535.1 Camelus dromedarius
CTTACAAACATAAAACAAAACAAAAACGCTCTTTGGATGGACAATACAAAACATCTAGAGCCTCTCACAACATCCAAGATATAATCCAAAATTATATGAAAATATACAAGTCAATAGGAAAACATCACCCATACTTAATACAAAGACAATTAAGGAAACAGACCCCAAAGTCTGGATATTGGAATTAGCAAATGAAGACTGTAAAAGTAGCTATTATAACTATGTCCAAGAATATAAAGGAAAATTTGCTCTTACTTCATGAAAAGAAAGGGAATTTCAACCAAGAAATAGAAACTATAAAAAATAACTAAATGGACAATCTAGAATGGAAAAATACAATATATGAGAACCACTGAATTGCTTAACAGAAAATTTGAGATGACAGAAGAGTTAGTGAACTTGAAGGTATAGCAATAGAAATTAGCACACCTGAAGAACAGAAAGAAAAGAAATTTAAAAAGAAAAAGAACAGATCCTCAGGGATCCCTGGGACAACATCACAAAGTCTAACACACATGTATTTGGAGTTCTAGAAGGAGAGGAGAGAGCACAGTAGAAGAAACAATGACTGAATTATGCCCAATAAGGTAAAAGACTTCCATCTGCAAATTTAGGAAGCTCAGCGAAGTCCAAGCAGGACAAATACCAAGAAAACCACACCTAAACGTCAAACTGCTGGAAGTCAACACAATGATAAAATTTTGTAGGCAGCGAGAACAAAAACCACATATTATATTGAGGCACCGTGACTCAAATTTATTTAACTGCAAATTTCTCATCAGAAATAACAAGAGTCCAGAAGGCTTTTTAAAGTGCTGAAGGAAAATTTAAAAACCTGTAAACCCAGACTTCTGTATCCAGTAGAAATACTCTTCAAGAATGAACGGCAAATAAAGACATTTTGGTGAAAGCTCTCCAGGGACCAGTGATTTCATCTCAGGGGCAACTGTCCCCCCACTGCAGGGCCTCAGGTGTCACTGGTTGATGCCTCAGGCTCAGGGTCCCAACTCAGCCCCTGGGTGAGGTCCACCAAGCCCGCTGATGACTGGTGGGCGCTCCAAGTCACCCGGTTGTGGACGAGGGACAATCCCATGAAAGCCCGTGGTGTTCTTCTACTTGTGAGGTCCCCTTTTCTTTCTGCTGCAGCTTTGGGAGTCCCCCAAATGGCGAGACAGAGTTGGAAGAGGTAACTTGGACCATTGGACAAAGAGGCACCAGTCAACCCCTGGGGACTGGGGACAACACAGCCTTATCAGTGGAAGCCCAGAGCCGCCGCCTGCTTTGGGAACCCTGGGGTCCAGCACGGGCTCAGGGAGCAGTCAGAGGTGGCGTCCCAACTGACCAGCCCGGTGACAGGTCTACAGTGAGAGACGGAGCCAGCGATGGGCAGTCACAGACCCTGACTGGGTCCCCCCAAAACATATGTTGATATCCTAACTCCTGGCACGTGTGACTGTGACCTTACTTGGAAATTGGGTCGCATAAGATGTGGTCATACTGGATTATGTGGGCCCTAAACCAAAGACTGGTATCCTGATGAGAAAGCCATGTGCAGACACAGGGGCACAGAGACACGCAGGGGGAAGGCCAGGTGACAAGGCAGGCAGAGACTGGAGTGATGCAGCTACAAGCCAAGGAACACCAAAGAGGCTGGCCGCCACTAGGAGCTGGAAGGGGCCCGCCAGTCTCTTCCCTGGAACCTCCAGCGTGAGCCTTGACTTCAGTCTCTGGCATCCAGAACCACAAGGGAATAAGCCTCTGCTGTTTTAAGCTACTGAGTGTGTGCTAGCTTGTCACAGCAGCCCGACCAGCAGGGAGAACAGAGCAGGACAAGAGGCTGGGCAGGCAACGCCCTGAGGACACAGGCCGCTCCTGGGGCCCTGTGACGGGGGACCAGCCCTTGAATCTCGAAGATGTCCACTGTCAGGGATGCTTTTTCATCAAGAGGAAGGTATTCCGGTTCCAGCCCTGGTACATATTAGCTGTGTGACCCCACCCAAATCGCACCTTCTCTGAGCCCGTCTGTCTCACCCATAAAATAGGAGCTTTCATGCCTGCCTGGCCGCAGCTCTCCTCGGGTTTATGTGAAATCCAGATTCCATGGGCTGGAAAGCTCCCTGGGAACTCCGGCAGAGGCCTGCCACATCGTGGAGGAGATCAAGATGCCTGTCGGGGGGACTCCTCCCCTCGCTCGTCCATCACCATCCATCACAGGAAGTACTGTCGACACCGTTAATGATCCAACGGAGTCAGAGCTCACGACTGAGAGGGGGCCCTGAAAAAGCCCAGCTTGATCCCTCAGATGGGACTGCTGCATTTAATTAGAACTGTCAGAAGCACCAGGGCTGATGAGGAGGGAGGCAGAGAGCAAACAGTCCTGTCTGCTGCTGAATGGAAGAGCTTGGGGAGAGGAAGGAGGCTTGGTGTGCCCGGCGTCAGCCTGGGATGGGACTCTGGGAACAAGCTTACCCAGCATCTCCTCTGGGCTTGCATGGGAGGAAGGTCCAGGCTGGACCCTGGAGATGAGGAGACGAGAGAGGTCAGGCCTGCCCTCAAAGGCTGCTCCGGGTCCAGGGAGACGCACGGGAGGTGAAGAGGTGGCAGGGGAGGTGATGCCTTCAGGATGGGGAGGGGCAGTCTCCAAGAGGGCCTCCTGGAAACAGTGACACAGGGGTGGGGTCCTGAGGAGCAAGGGAGATCGGCAGACTTGTGGTGTTGATGCCCTGTCGGTGGCTTCCTGTATCCACATCCTCTACAACGTGACTTCTCGGCCCCTCCCATCCAGAAATGGAGACCGTTGGCCCATCCTTAACACCGCACGGGCCTGTGACTGTCTTTGGCCAACAGGATGCAGAGGAAGTGCTGGCCCAAGCCTAGGCCTCACAGGCCTTCAGCTTTCGCTCTCCCTCAAAGCCCTGCTCCTTCCACGGCGGCCACCCCAGGCTAGGCTGCTGGACGATGAGAGACCATGCGGGCGTGGACGAGCTAGGCAGCTGAGGCCATCCTAAGCTAGTCCACAGCAAGTCCATCCCGGAACACGGCAGCGAGCCCAGCAAACACAGCAGACACACCTGCCTGACCCACAGCGACCACACCGGACAGCGAGCACCGCCAATCCGCGAGGAGACGCCCGGCTGACCCACAGACTCGGGCAAAAGCGTGTGCTCATTGTTTGAAGCCACCGAGCTTTGCCTAGTGCGGTCTGCTGGCTCTCCAGGGAGCTGAGACCGCAGCAGAGAGGCCACTGTGCCCAGGGGCTGAGGAAAACCGCTGAACGTGCAGCTGTGACTGCCCAGGTCAGCGGCTCTGCTGGAGGAGGCTTGGCAGGGAACTTCCATACCTCCCAGCAAAGGACCCAAGAGAGAAACGGCCAGCTGTATCCACCTGCCAGGCCCACCCAGAACAGGGTTGCCCCAAGCAGCCTCGCAGCCAATCAGAGTGGGGAGGGGGCAGGCAGAAGCCGCAGGACCCCGGGTCCTTCCCCCGCACCAGCCTCCAGCACGAGCAGGCCCTGGTGTAGGGGCACAGGAGGGGAAATGCCACGTCTCGCTCGAGTCTGGACTGTTACCTGGGACTGGACATTCATGGTGGATGTGTGACAAAAGGCCACTTCGCTCTCCGAGGGTGATAAGAAAGGTGTGGCCCTGCCTGAATCCTCCCCCAGGGCAGGAAGACCATCTCCCTGAGGTCTGATGAAGACAAGGGTGGAGACGAGACCACAAAGGCGCTGAGCTCATGGTCCACACCTGACATGCACCTCTGCTCTCACCTGGGGCGAGCACCTGGCTCGCTGTGGCTGCCGGCACCAGCTGGGGGAAATGGTCACATTGCTGCTGCAGAACACCTACATTTTGTCCCTCTCACCCACCGACTCCCAAGCAGGTCTGGTGAGAAGTTCATCCTGCAGCGTGAACTTGGTGGAGAGTGAGGGCAGCTCCTGGGCTGGGGTCAGAGGCTGGGCTGGGAGAGCTGGGATGCTGTGGCCGGGCCACAGCAGGTCTCCCTGGACAGTGCCTGGGTCACTTGGCTGGAAGATGTGAAGGGGCTGCTGAGAGGTCTGGAAGGGTTTGTGTGGAGCGGGTCCCAGCCACCACCTCCCACCCAGGACTCCGGGCTCTGCCTGTGAGGGGCAGGAAGGGGGTGTCCATCCCCAGGTGCCCCCCAGGTGGAAGACGGGGTTGGTCATGATGTCTTCTGGAATCGCACAGGAGCTGTGGCCCCAGCCCACACCTGGGGTCAGGCCCCCAGCCCACCTCTTTCTGAGTGGCGACCCTGGGCAGGTCGGCTCCCATCTAAAGTCACACCTCTTCCTGTTCTGAGGACGCAAGGGGATGGGAACACAGATCCAGAGCCCTGAGGGCTAGGTGCTGTGCTGGAAACTCGCCCATGGTGCCTCATTCCACCCTGTCCGTGTCCCACAAAGGCCATCCGGGTGAGCCCTGGACCCAGCAGCACCTCCATTAAGCCAGCTTCGTGAGAGGGAAACACAGCCCAGCAGGAGACCCCAGGGATGGTAAATCACGTAAACCTTTAGAAAGTATTGATTAATTTTAAAGGCTGAAAAATAATTTAATTATCCCAAGAGCTCCAGGTAAAATGGAATGTTGGAACCTTGAATTGTGGTCCCCAAATGTGCCTGTTTACTGGTGGTCAGAGCTGAGGATGCTGGGAGTGTCTGGCTCAAAAAATGACCTTTGGGGAGAGGGACAGGAAAGGGCAGCCTAGGTGGGGAGGAGCCGGTGGGCCTGCGGCTGGTGGAGGTTATGTCCTTACAGCGTCGTTATTCTCTGGTACTGGCACTGTCTGGAAAGGGGGGTGACCTGTGTTCGAATCCCAGTCTTACTGGCAAGACACTCCACCTCTCTGAGTCGATATGATCGTCTGTGAAATAGAGATGGCCACACACACCCTCCAAGGCTGCTGGAGGGTTTATCTGCATATCACTGAGCACATGGCAGGTGCCCAGGCAATCTGCTCACTGCTGACTTATTCATTCAAAAGAATAATAATGGGGAGTTGTGGTTTAAGTTACCATTTAAAGGGAAAATGTTGGCTAGAGTTGGATGTTTTTGATGTGGACTGTTGGATAAATGACTCAAAAAATAAGGTACAGAGTTTCTGTTTGGGATGATGAAAAGGTTCTGGAAATGGAAACTGGTGATGACTGCACAGCACTGGGAATGGTTATTCCACTGGATTGTACACTTGAATATAAAGTTGGAAATTTTATTTTATGTATATTTTACTGCAATCAGAAGTTTAACTTAAAAAAATTGAGGACCTACTGTATCACACCCTGCTGCATACACTGGGAACTCAGCAGTGCATACTTTCCACAAGTAGCTTACTCTCTATGGAGAAGACAGACAATCAGCAAATTTTCATATATATATGAAAAATGTATATGTATTATTTTTCTGGGGAGGAGATAAGAGCTAAGATAAAAATTGAAGTATGATAAAGGATGGGAGAGCTGGAGGTGCTGTTTTAGTTAGGGCAGTCAGGGAAGACTTCCTGGAGGAGGGGCATTTGATCAGAGATCTAAAGAGAAGGGAGGGAGCCACACAGATATCTGGGGGCACAGCATGTGCAAAGGCCCTGTGGTAGGAGAGAGTTTAATCTGTTGTTGGTCAGCAAGGAGGGCAGTGGGTGTATGCAGGTGACAGAGGCAGGACATGAGCTCAGTGGGTGGGTTGGCCAGGTCCCTGGGCCTTGCAAAGAAGAACTTGGGCTTTTATTTAAGTGAAAGAAGGACCCACGTAGCATTCTGAGCTGGGGAGCCATGATCTGATGTGCGTTTAACACTCCTATCCTTATGTGCGTCTCTCACTAATGGTGTCTCCTGGCAACACTGGTAAGCTTTGCTAGGGGCAGGCATAGTCCCTCCTGTGGCCTGTCCAGGACCTCGCACGCGAGCGGCTGTTGGGAAAGGTTCGTTAAGTAAACACCGGAGAAGCAGATGCTCGCCAGGCAGGTGTGGGGGTTGGGGGCAGAGCGCCGTCTCACCCCTGCCGCTCACTTACTTGATGCGGTTTCCCTCTCTGGGCCTCACTCTGCTTCCTCGTCTGTTAGGAGAGGCATTGACATCACAATGATTTTGTTGTTTTTATTTTAGAATTTAAAAAATTGAGATGGAATTCAGATACCATAAAATTCACCATTTCAGGGCGTTTTAGTATATTCACTGTGTTATGCACCCATCACCCTGACCTATTTCAGAACTTCCCCAGCACCCCATACAGAAACCCCACACCTGCTAGCAGGCATTCCCCATCCCTCCACCCACCAGCCTCTGGCAACTACTCATCTATTTTCTGTCTCTAAGGATTTGCCAGTTCTGGACATTTCACATAAATGGAATCGTACAGTGTGTGGCCTTTCGCGTCTGGCTTCTTTCACTCAGCATCATGTTTTCAAGGTCCATCCATGTCACCTGAATCGGAACTTCCATCCTTTTCCCGGCTGAATCATATTCCACAGTGATCATGATGGTTTTAAAGACAGGTCTCATGCTCTTCAAGTAGAAACCCAGGCCCCAGAAGAGGGCTTGGGTGGAGAGAAGTTGGGAGCCCCTATGAATGGCCCAGTGTCCCTGGTCCCCTGACCCGTGGTTGCTCCCAGCTCTGCCGAGAGGCTACTGCAGGAGCTGGAGGGAGGGTGGGACAGCACTGCCCCTACGGCGGGCGCTCTGGGAGGGTCAGGGTGGGAGCAAGGCCACAGGCCGCAGCGGTCAGCTCCTCCCTGCCAGCCCAGATGGGCCCTTGCTGAGTGGCTGTCGGCCCGGGTGGCGCAGAGGCAGATGGGCTTGGAGAGCAAGGGACAAGGCAGCTGTGGATTAGTCTGCAGTCAGCAGGACCCGGTCAGCCTGCTGGGTCTGATGCTCAGCCAGGCTGGATCATGTGCACAGCAGGGGTGACTCCCCAGGGCTGACTGCGGCAGAGCCCTCCAGGGACCAGCCCTCAGTCAGACCCCGTCAAATGGCCAGGTGGCCTCCGGACAGGATCAAGGCGAGGGAGACCAAGAGAAGACCACTCACTTCCTGCCTGCTTGCTCAAAGCACAAGCTCCTGAAAGCCCCACAGCACAATTTCCCGGGATTCTCTCCTAAAGAGGGTGCCCAGGGGCGGCTCTGCCCAGACCCTCCAGATCAGAATTCCTGGCACCTGGAATCTGCATTTTGAGGGTTCTTTAGGGATGCACTGGGTTTGAGAGCCCCTGGTAGAGTGCTAAGAGGTTGGGGAGTGAGAGAGCCCTACTTTAGTGGGGCTGCTTGATTCTCAGCAAGTTACAGACATTTTTTGTGCCTCAGTTTCCTGATCTTTAAAATGGATACAATACTGTCATCTCAGGGTTGATCGTGAGGATTTAATGAGGCAACAAGAAACTGCTCAGAAATTGTTAGCTGTGATTAGTACTATATTATTACTACACATATGAACCAAATTAGAACTGTCTGGATATTGAAAGACAGTGGGGAAAGGAAGCATAAATAAATGAGAGAGGGGGGCTTTAAGAGCTGGAGAGTTAGCTGCTGGGGGGACCTGGCTTTGAATCCCACCCTGTTCGGGCTGCCATTTTCCCCCTCAGTTTCCCCATCTGTGCGAGGGTGACCGTAAGAGCTGCCCTCGCTGGAGGGCTCTGCAAACTGTAATGTGCTTTCCCGTGCCGCGTGAGGAGCCTGCCGTGAGGAGGGCAGAGGCCTGATGCTGACGCAGACTGACTGCTAGTGTCTGGGCCCAGCCAGCTGGCCGGGACGGCTTCTGTCCTCCCAGCACCTGGGGCCCCGGGCCCCGTCTTCTCTGCTCAGGCTGGACTGGTTCCTCAGACCCCAACCAGCAGGCGGCCAAATGGATCTGTGACAAGAACCCATCTTTCAGGCCCCACCCCATCAGCGTGTCATCTGACCCTTCACCAGGCAGGCCTGTATCTGTTCCAGGTCAGGAGACGGGGCTCAGGCATCGAGCTGGGTGCTGAGGTCATGGTTAGCACAGCCGGCCGGGCCTTCTGTCTGCCTCTCCTGCCTCTGCCCCGGCCTAGGCCATCGTCCCTTCTCTCCTGGATGATTGTGGCTGCCTCCCCTTTGGGTCTTCTGCCTTTGTCCTGGCCTGGGCCACCCCTGTGCCAGAGGGACGCTATTGAAACTGGAAGCTCCTCCACCGCAACTCTCCCTAGAGCCTTCTATGGCTCCCACTGACCTCGGGGCCCTGTCTCTCCACTCCCAGCATGACCCGCACCCTTTAGGCACCTCAACGGAGCCAGTTATTTACTCGACAAGTATTTACTGAGCCCCGACCAAGTGTGAGACCCCACGCCAGGCAACGGGAACTGAGAAGGGGCCCAGATGGGCACCTGGCAGCCCCTTCACCCACTGGCCTGTCCTGTGTCCCGTGGGGGACAGTGAACACTGCTCGTTGTGCACACACAGCCAGCCTGCTCTTCCTCCCCTTTCCTCTTGCAAGGTCCCATGTCTCAGTCTCTGAGTGACAGTCTGGTAAGGGATGACAGTGTCCAGGGCACCCCCACGAGAGGGGCTGGAACAGCAGTATAGTCCCATCGTCAGAGGCGCCCTGGGGTGGGCTTGGCAGGCAGATGGGTGGGATTCGCTCCACGTCTGCCCTGGCTGTGAACCACTGTCAGCTCAACCTTTGGAGGCTCAGTTTCCTCACCTATAAAATGGGCGTGATGGTGCCTGTGAAATGGGATGCTGTGGGTAAAGGCTCAGCACAGGGCCCAGCACTGAGGTCCACTTGATTTTGATGCTGCCGTCTCTGTGGGACCCAGTTCGCTGGTGGGAGCTCCATAGGCCACCAGAATGGCTGCCTGGCTCCCTGGTGGGACTGAGTCCCAATTACCCCAAGACTCCCCTTTCCAGCCTCCAGGCCACTGGCACAACCCTTCTGCTCAGAATACCAGGCAGAGGACAAGGAGTGGCTTTGGAGATGTTCCTATCCTGATGACACACTGAGTCCCCAGGGGGGGATGCTGGGGTCTGGGGGGGGGTCACACTGGCTGGGAGCCCACCATGGGCTGGGCACCAGCCAGGCGCCTCCCCCACAGTGTGTGTCCACCCACAGCAGTGCAAGGGGTTTGTGGCATTCTTCCATTTCCACGTGGGGAAACTGAGGCTTCAAGGGTTGAACTTATCCTCAGCCTGGGAGCTGGCAGCTTCTCTGCACTGGCTGGGCTCCAGGGCCTGTGCTCCTGACATGTTGAAGTGGGACAGTCCAGCCCCAGGTCCCACCCCCACAGGATGGCTGTGCATGTCCACGGACACTGACGGTGCTGCAGCCTCCAGCCTCCAGCCTCCTGCCCCTTGCCTCCTGCCTGCACCCGACCACACCAACACCCCTTCCCACCTGAGGATCCTCGTGGCCATTATAAAGATAAGCAAACTGAGGCACCCTCAGGTGGGACTTGTGGGGCCAGGCAGGTGTGGAGGCCTCCTCTGCCCCGTCTGCTGTGGCTTCTGGGCTCCTTTCCTGGAGACACAAACTTCCGTCCCAAGCGTGTTATTCAGCCACTGCTGAGTAGGTAAGTGGCGGTCAGCATGGTGACCGCCCTTACATGTGGCATCACACCGCACCCACCCCCAGTGCCGCACACCCAGGACCTCAGTTACAGACTGGGGCAGACTTAAGGGGCTGCATTCTTTGCCCCCATTTTCAGATGAGGAAACTGAGGCTTCAAGAGGGAGGGTTATGGTGCACTGGTGAACAGCGGAGCCTGGCTCTTCGCGGTGGGGTGGGGGAGAAAACACCCTAAGTTGTAGTGTTCGCTGAGTCTGGGGGCTTCAAGCCACCCATGGTTTATCAACCAGCTCTCACAATTCCTGACATGAGGCAGCTCCAACACACCCTGGGCAAGGGGAGACCCCAGATTCACACTGGCAGGAACCCCGAATCAGGACTAAGCCCCAGCCTTCAGCCTCTGGGTGAGACTCTTCCCACAAACCCACTGCTGGCCGGCCGAGGGCAGCGTGGCCCCTGGGAACCCCATGACTCATCAGCAGGACCCTCGCCCTCCTTTGCAGCCCCACCCCGGGCCGGTCCAGCCTCGCAGACGCCAGGACCAGACCCACTGCTTGTCCCCGGCTGTGAGCCACCATCACCCCAGTGGGGAACGCCGGGGCCTGGCTTCAGAAAACACAACTTTACTGCCTGGGGGAAAAAAATCTGGGTGATGTTCTCGGTGCTGCGTGAGTCTGAGGCTGTGGATGCAGGGTGAGGGAATGGGGCTTCAGGGACAGCCAGGTGACAGTGGGCCTCCTCCCCATCCACTGACCTCCTAGGTCTGAGCCAGAGGAGGAAGAGAGGGAGGATGAACGGGAGCCAGAGGAGACGGGCATCAGACACCGTGGGCACAGCAGCACCCAGTTCCAGCCGCCCTGCTCTCATTCTGCCCTCCTGAGGGACACCTGTTCCCGCAGCTTCGCAGAGGCCCCGCAGGCCCCAGCCTGTCTTGTGCTGGCCAGGAGGGGGTGTCTGCAGGCCCTGGCTCCTTTCCCCTCCTTTGTTCTCCCCACCTCTCTTGTAGAAGCGTATTAAGTATCTCTGTCTCAACAGCAGGTGCGGGCCAGCCTGGAGGCGGGCTCAGCCCTCCACCCGGCGATCCCCACGTCCCTGGGAGAGCGGCAGCCTCTCCGTCCCCTCTGCCAGCCCAGGCCGCAGGATTCTGCCTCCTCCTTTTCATCAGGACAGGAGCTCCCAGCCAAGGTTTTGGGCGGGCAGAGGCCTGGCCCTCCAGCTGCCAGAGCTGACTGGCACCCCTTTCTGAATGGACTTCATCTGCCCACGCATCCATTCCTTCACCCAACATTCACCACACGTCCTCCCTGCACAGGAGCCCGGGGCTGGGCCACAGCGATGGGTATCCAGGCAGTCTCTGTCTTCATGGAGTCCACGGCTTAGAGGAAGATGGACAAGGAAACTGATAAACTCTTTGCAGCCTCACAGGTGCAGGGGGGAGGTCTGCACAGGGACTGGGCAGACCCCGAAAAAGAGGGCAGTACCACCGAGTGGTTAGGGGCAGGAAGCTGCAGCCAGATGCCCCAGGCTCAAACCTCACTTCCGCCTCTAAGTTACCTAGGAAAGTCACTCATCGCCTTGGAACCTCAGCTTCCTTATCTGTAAAATGGGTTGCACACTCACATCTGCTTCAGAGGGTTATAAGGATTAAATGAGTGAACATGTGTTGGGATTAGAACAGGACATAGAATAGCCAAAACAATTTTACAAAAAACAAAACAAAACAAAAAAACAAAGTTGGAGGACTTAGCCAATCTGATTTAAAGACTTACTATAAATCCAGAGCAATCAAGCCAGTGTGGTATTGATAAAAAGACAGACACATAGATCAATATAACAAACAGAGAATCCAGAAATAGACCCCCAAATCCATGGTCAATCGGTTTCTGTTAAAAGGACTCAGGCAATTCAATGAGGAAAAGATGGTCTTTCCAGTAAATAAATAAATGCATGAGAAAAAATAAACATCTACCCTTACCTTATTCCATATATAAAATTATGTTGAAATGCATCAAAATATAAATGTTGAAGTGAGACCTAAATATAAAGGCTAAAACTAAAAAAACTTCCAGAAGAAAATACTGAAGAAAATCTTTGCAACTTTGATTTCTTAGACAAGACATAAAAAACATGGACAACAAAAGGAAAAAAATGCAAAAACTGGACTTTATAAAAATTTAAAACTTTTGCTCATTGAAAGAAACCATTATAAAAACAGAAAGGCAAGGCATGGAATGACAGAAAATATTCGCAAATCCGCACATCTGACAAATCGCTCGTATCCAGACTGTATGTGGTTCTCATATAACTCAATAGTAAGAACACAAACCACCTAGTTAAAAGCAGGTAAAACGGTGGGGAGGATATAGCTCAGTGGCAGAGCGCTTGCCTAGCATGCATGAGGTCCTGGGTTCAATTCCCAGTACCTCCATTAAAACAAATACATAAACCTAGTTACCTTCCCCCAACAACAACAACAAAAAAACAGGCAAAAGACTGAACAGACACTTCTCAAAGCAAAATATACGAATGACCAATAAACACATGGAAAGATGCCCAATTAGTTACCAGGGAAATGCAAGTTAAAATCAGAGTGAGACCCCAGGCTGTACCCCTCAGAAAGGCTCAAATTTAAGACTGATAATACTCGAGTTGGTGAAGATGCGGTGCAACCAGAAATCTCCTTCATTGCCAGCGGGAACGCACAACCACACCCTCCCTTTGGGAAACAGCTTAGCAGCGTCTTACGAGTTAAGCATATGCCTATCCCATGTCGCAGCCATTCTCCTTACCCAGAGCAATGAAAGCCCAGAAACACACAGACGTGTACACAGCAGCTTCGCCCACAGTAGCTCAAAACTGGAAACCATCCGTTATCACCTGTTCATCAACAGGTAAATGGACCAACCGTGACAGACCCATACAATGGAATGCTACTCAGGAATAACGAACAAGAGCAAACTATCGATACATTCAACAACAGGATGAATGTCAAAATGAATATGCCGCATGAAAGAAGCAAGGCGTGTATTATTATTCCACTTACATGAAATTCTGGAAAGTGCAAACTAATACACACTGTCAAGAGGCAAATCAGTGGTCACTGGGACGTGGAACGGAGCAGGGGACAGACACACAATGGAACAAGGAAATCTGGGCGGGGGTGATGGAAATGTTCTGATCTTAATTCTGGTGGTGGTCTCATGAGCATCCGCAGCTGTCAGAACTATGGGACTCCACACTTAAAGGAGATGCCGTTTATTGCACAGAATAACATCTTTTTAAAAGTCTTTGCAGTGAAGGGGGAAAAGGGAAAAGAGCAGAGGCAGCCTCCCACCTGCTTCTGAAGGCTCCAGCAAACTGCTGATTTAACCCCCTAAAGGCACCCTGGGCCAGCCGACCACCCGAGTAATTACATGAAGGGAAACAATCATTTGGTGCGTTTTTCATCAACTGAGATCGTTCATATTTATCAAGCTGCTAATTCATCTGGATCTGTCCAAGGAGGTCTGAGCCACCCTGGCCCGGGCATGAGAAATGTGTTGTGCCAGGCACATGGCAGGATCTCATTAATTGCATGTTGAATGAATGAATAATCGCCCTGCCTTCCCAGGAAGGTTGTCAGTGGCCGATGGGAAGCCGGAAGCCAGCGTGGGCAGCCTGAGCTGACCCTGGAAGAAGCCCAGGTCGGCCCTCCCTCCTCCACGGACAAAGCCCTTTCCAGGACACTCTCAGATGCTGAGGCTTGGAACAGTGGGAAAAGGCAGTGAGGACCAGGTTGAGGTGGCATTAGGGGCTGGGGTGGGCAACAGAGCAGTGCAGCTTGAAAACCAGTGGGCAGCTGATATGAGGTCAAATGCAGGCTTTTTCCAGAAACGTCCAGTCCAGCTGGATGACAGAAGTCTGTAGCTGGATAAAGCCACTGGGGACAGTTGAGCCAAAGGGTTTTGGTTGGGAGCCTGAAGTGAAGTCGGTCACTGCTGGTACTTCTCTCTTGGTCTGTCTCCAGGCTGGATGCCATCAGGGCTCTAAGATCCTGAGTTTCCTTGTCAAGACAGGAAGTGACATGGGGGTCACATGCTTTCTCTCTGCCTTCATCTTGAGTTCACTGACCACCTAAACCAGCAGTTCTTAGAAGTGGTCCAAGGACCCCGGGCATTCACTGGGTTCTTCCTTTTCCAGCTACGTATCTGTGTGAGGCTGGATGTTGCACCTCCTTTCAGCCAAACAAAATATCACAACAGACTGAATGCAAAAGGTGACGTGAGAATCCAGCTGTCATCTCTAAAGCCAGACATTAAAGAGATTTACAGATGTGCCACTCCTCTCACTATATTTTTTGTTTTGGAAAACATAGTTGTTTCTCAGAAAAAAAATTATTTATGTTAAGATGTAATGGGTTTGTTATTTCTATTGTTAAATGAATTAATATATAAGTATCTTTCAATGTTTCAGTTTTCATTTCTAATACAGTAAATATTGATGGATACAGCCCACATACACAGAAGCTCTTTGGGATCCGAAATTGCTTTTAAGAGTCAAGCTGTGTAGGAGGGAGGCTGAGCAGGGAGGGTCCCAGAGAATGTCACAAGGGGAGAAAGGGTCTCAACTCACATAGACACTCTGTCAAAAGTAGCGGTGTGTCCAACGCATTTTGGCCAAATGGCTCACAGTCAGTACGAAAATCAGTAACTGGGCAAAGGCACCATTGCCATCACAGAGACAACTTCTGCACCGTGAGAACAAGTCCAAAAGTGTATTCAACATCTGGTTTATTAACCATGTTAGAAATTAGTCAGCTCACCTGCCCTCTAGAAAAATCTGATCAGGGTGAAGACTTTTCTCTCCATCTCTCGGTCAGGATGCTTTACAAAGCAGCCCCACAAGTAGACACTGCGGCAATGCTTCATGAACGCCGTTTCTGAGCTCCACCAGGAGCCGCCTCAGACGGTCTCCCTCACCTCTGGGTCTGTTGTAAATACTTTTACACGTGCTCATCCTGTACGTTTTTTCATGCATTGGCTAGGATGGTGATCTTCATAAACCTCGGACCTCTGATCCCAGACCCCTTATGGATGGGAAGATGCAGCTATCCAGCCACCCAGAGACCAAGGGCAAGGCCAAAGCATGGAACAGCAGCTTGGGCCCAACACACGCCAAGCCCGAAGCTCTGGCACGTCCTGGCCTGAGATCCCCTTGGAGGTGGCCTTGAGGCCCCCACTTCCCTCTGCAGGATGGTGAGCCCAACAACAGCCCTCCAACATCATGACTTCAGCCAGGTGGCTCCAGGGGCCACAACCATGGGGTGGTGGCCAGAGATCAGCTCCAAGTGCCCTTGTGGTAGGCTCACAGAGGAAAGTCACAAGCTCAAACGGCAGACTCTACAAGGGGGCGTGCCGTTGGGGGATGACGATGCTGAAGGTGCCGGGGATGACGGCAGTAGTGGCTGCCACTTAAGTGCCCCCCACGTGCCTAGGTCACATTCCAGCCCTGGCCCTGACGCTCACTGGCTGTGTGACTCTGGGCTAGTTACTTAATCTCTCTGTGCCTTGGTGGCCGCCCCTCTACCTTGGGATTAATGATATGGAGGGCGTCAAGCGGCTCACTGGGCTGCTGAGGGCAAATGGTGACACAGGGGAAGCGATTTCCCTGCTTGTATCCTGTCTGGTCCACTCCGCAACCAGGGAGGGGAGGCTTCGGCCTCCACTTTAAGGATGAGGAGACCACGCTGGAAGGCTGCAATGCCCGCCCGAGGTCCTGCGGCAGGTGCGGTGGGCTTTGCGCCCACACCCGCCTCACTTCAAGCCCTCTGCACGAGCCACTTTACCCGTGGCTCCTCATCAAAGCCGTTCCTGTTTCTCAAAATCAGCAAGAAACTCCTCTTTGCTACTTTAGACTCAAGATGGAAAGCATGATAAGCCAGCAGGAGGGGCGCCTGGCTCGGCCACTTCCTGGTTGCATGTTCTCAGTCTTCTCCACTGCAGAATGGGCACAATGCTGCTGCCCTCCCTCCCGTCCTGCTTTCTCTCCTCTCCTTTTCTTTGTCTCCTTTTTCCTTCCTTCCATTTCAGCAGATTGTGCTGGGCCACCACACCGGGCCAAGGGTGAATCAGACACGGATGCCCTTGCCCTTAGGAGCTCCCAGTCTCGAGGTGGAGTCAGAGACATAAGCAAGCACCACATGGTGTGGCCAGTGCTTCCATGAACGGAGGCATGGGGACTGTGAGGGCCCCGCCAGGGGATCAGGGATGGCTTCCTGGAGGAGGAGGCACCAGAGCTGAGACCTGTAACGTTAGCGGGAGCAGACCACTCCTGGTGGGGAGGCGTTGCAGGTGGAAAGGGGAATGCGTGTGCATGGCTGGGGCGCCCACCCCGTGGAGGATGGCAGTGGAATGGAGCAGAGGGTAGGCAGACAGGCCACCCCTCTGCGAGGCCCTGCAATGACCCTCTGAAAAAGACCAGCCCGTCAAGGAAATCCGTGTGTCCTCCTGCTGTCTTTTGACTAACTCACACCTTCTAGGACCAGCTGGTAAATCTGGAGGCAGAGGAGCTGTAAATTCTACTGGGGCCAGAAGGAGCCACGGTGAGCTAATTAGAACCACAGAGCGGTTTGAGGACTTCAATTACCGCTCTCGGCAGGAAGGCGCATCCCCACATCTGTGGGATGATTAAATCCACCGGGATGTGGCTCTCGGTGCAAGGTATTAAAAAGAGGCGGGGTCCCAGAGCGATCCTGCATCACTTAAACAGGCAGACTGTTCATCTGAGGGGTCGGAGCCTCAGAGACAGAAACTCAGAGCAGAGCCCACGTCAGGAAATGGTTTGGAGACAAGAAAGATAACTCCTGTCCTTCCTCTTCCTCCGTGCTCCCTCCTTCTCCCCGATGCTGCGTTTGATTAAAGGAAAACAGACAGAAATGAGATTGCACTTAAATCACAACTCAAGTGTGTTACCAAGCATGTGAAGTTTACAGAAAACGCTGAACACAGGTGAGGCTGCTGGGGGCCCGGTTCCTGGAAGCCACTGCTGTCACCCTCAGGGACCAGGTGATGCTCTCTCAGCTCGGAACCTTCTCCTCTGGTTCTGGGGGGTTAAAAACACAACCACCCCTTGTTTGAGGGGCTACACTCTGCCACTTCACCTCCATCACCGTCACACTGGAGTGGGAGTCTGGGACCCAGCTCCCTCCCCACTGGCCACCACCTTGCTGTCTGACCCTGGCTCTGGTGCTTGGTTTATAAAGTGGGCGGTAGCAGCTGGATCAGGAAACCAGAAATTCTGCAACTCTACAACTTTCCAGTGTACCCAGGGACGAGAGTTGCCGGAAAAGGTCAGGACACCCAGTTAAACTTAAATTTTAAATGATCATTTTTCAGTATAAGCAGATCCCAAATATTGTATGGGACATACTTACCCTAAAAAACAATTGTTTCCTGACATCAAATTTAATTGGGCAGCCTGTCTTTTTTTTTGTTTGTTTTTTGTTTTTGTCTGGCAACCCTATCAGGGACACAACTTATTCTAAACAGAAGTGATTCCAACAGGGTGGGGGGAGGGAAGGGAGGGGAGACAGAGGATGGGAGGTGGGGGATGGACCTCCTATCAGACTCTCTCCAGATCAGTCCCTTTTGTCTGAGAGTCACAGAGCCAGGAAAAGCAGAGTCTGTGATTTTTGCAATGGAAACTGCACCTCTTGGGGATACACCTTGTTCCTGATACTCAGATATGCCCCCTCCCCCACCATGTGTTTCTCATGGCACCCTCGGGTGGGGGCCGCTGGCACTGCGGCTCCTATTGTAAAGATGGGGTAAGGGAGACGCTGAGTATGGAGGGGCTGGCCCGGGTTCAGATAGCTGGTCAGGCCAGAGCCGCCCGCGCTGGGAGCTGGGCCCCCATGCCCACAAGGAGGACTCCCGGACCACGTGTGCCCCCACCCCCCAGACCCTGATCTGGGCTTCAGCCTCTGCAGCTGCCCCCACCCAGTTCTCACAGGCCCTCCCTTCCAACCTGCCCTTCCTCGTCCCTTTCAACTCAGTTCCAGTCAGCTGACCATTACGGACCACCGCTGTATATCAGAGGAGAGGACTGGCCTGCTGCTGCCCTCCCAGAAGTCAATCTCACCACATCCCTGGATGCTGTCTCTCTGGTCACCATGGTTACTGAGGTTACTCAGCTGTCACCGCATGTCAGGCGTTGCCGCACGAACCCTCCCACACCTCCTACAAGGTACATGATAATCACACCCACTGCTCAGATGCGGTGGCCGATGCTTAGGCAGGCTAGGTAACTCATCCATGGCAGAGCTGTGACTGGAAACTGCCTGTGGTGTCCCTGGTCCCCAGCTCCGCCCAGAGGCACTGAGGGTTCGTCTCCACTGGAACAACCAGTGTCCCTGGAAGGAGGCTGGCAGGGATTTCCCTCCCCAACTGAGATGTCAAATTGCTGGTAGGAGCATGCTGGGCGCCGTAACGGGCCTCTGGAAAGCTCCTGTGGGTCTTTTTTGGGGGGCTCCGTTATCCAAGGCCGGGCTGACGGTGCCTTGATCTCCCTGAAGTTCAAGTTCCTCCAGTGCACCCAGGCTCCCCAGGCCCAGCAGGGAGCTGGCACACAGAAGGCGCCCAATAAATGCACGGGGAACTTACTCTTCCACAGTCAGGAAAGCAGCTACATGTAGCTCCTTCCACTCAGTTTTACCAGAGCCACCGAGACCCACGGGGAGGGGCTGGCCCTGACCTCGCCCCTCCACACAGCTCTCAGCAGATCCAAGGTGCATTCCCCCCCTGTGTTTGGTGGGACAGTTGGAACATTAACTGTGAAGCACCCAGGCGGCTGGCTCATCATCCTAGAGGCAGAGGAACGTGGACTTGGAGGGATGTCCTTTCTGAGTTGGGAGGAGACGGGGGTAGGGCCCAGGAATCACTGTTCACCAGGCTCCCTGGGGGAGGTGGGAGCACCCGGCAAGCCGGGGTCTGCCAGCAGGCAGGAGGGCAGGGAGTACGGAAAAGCGAAGTAGATTCCGGGCACCAGCCAACTGCAGTGGAGATTCCGACAGGCGGGGCGCAGCCCCTGCACGTGGGGACCAGTAGCAGAGCAGTGCTACTGGGAGAAGGAGATGCACTAGCAGATGAAAAGTGCTCAGAGGAGTGGCCCCGAGTAAGTGTTAGGGCTTCTTACGGCTGTCGCTGCCCTGTGTCACTAGGCGGCGTGTGCGTTCACATCCGTTACGTCCTCTAATTCTCGCGGCCACTCAGTAAGGCAGCCGCTGTTATACCAGCCTCTCACTTTTACAGAGGAGGAAGCCAAGACAGAAGAGTTAGAGGAATTTCCCATGGCCACGGGGCTCCTGGTCAGGGCACCCCCATACACACCCCTTCTCGCCTCCTCCCACTGCAGCGCTGTCCCCTCCCGCCCTGCTGTGGGGAATGGGACGCACAGCACTCCAAAGTGGCTCTAAGCAGGCACTCAACAGTGGTTCTCTGAACAAATGAATGGATGAATACATGAACGAACAAATGAATGGGTGGAGGGATGAAGGGATGAATGAGCTCAAAGACAGAAGGAGGACCCCGAATTTAATGGTGGGGAAGGGACCCCCGGGGCAACCCCATGCCAGCAGTAATACAAACACTTCCATTACTGTTTATGGCTTCCTGGGCCCATAAGCAAATCCCCCAGGCTCCTGGGGGTGATTAGAAATGGGGAGGGGCTGGGCTTCCTCGCGGGCCACACCGGAGGGCCTGGTTCTGGGAAGCAGCTGTCTTGAGTCCAGATGCTGACATGACAACATCAAGAGAATCTCATTTGCAAACCCAAATTAGTGCTGTCCTGATGATCATATAAAAGAAGGATGGGCATGTAAAGCGAGCCGTGAACGAGCCTGACCAGGGGTAAAGGCATCAGTGAGGAGCCGCGAGAGCTCATAAAGAAAGGTTTTGCCATCAAAACACATTTGGTGGTGACTTAGGGATTCAGCTCAATTCTTTGTCTTTTTTTCCTGGGGCAGGGGGGGTGGCTTTTTCCCCTTCTTTTATCTATGACCAGCTTCATTAAAATACAGAGGTATTATGATATGGATATAAACACACAACAGTGATCATTACACTCACCATGGTGAATTCAGCATTTATTAAGTGCTGGTGCTGAGCCTCGCCCTACTCAGAGCCTGTTACAAGCATCACCATATCTGCTTTTGAACAATTTAAGACATTCTTGCCTTTCTGCTGTCTTTCGATTTGCCTTCCTGAGTGCATCTGACATACTCGTTCACCAAATTAACCCCCGTCCAATCCTGGCCAGAGGCGCTGGACCAGCACTTCCTGTTACAGGGAAATGATGCTGGCCTTCCATAAGCCACTATTACTGCGTGCATTTCATAGCTTAGAAAAATAAAATGCGGTCTCACCTTGCTTCTTCATTCTTACTGTCACACATCACTGTTTCACTGTGGGGGTTGAAAGGTGGCCCTGCAAAAAGTGTGTCCACATTCTAACCCCCAGAGCCTGTACGTGTGACCCTACTTGTAAAGGTCTTTGCAGATGTCATAACGTCAAGGATTCAAAACGAGATCATCCGGGATTACCCGAGTGGACCCTCAATCCTCTGACAAGCATCCTTACAAGAGACACACAGATGAGAGACACACCGAGAAGAGGAAGGGCCGTGTGACAAGGGAGGCAGAGACTGGAGCGATGTGGCCACAAGCCAAGAAATGTGGGCAGCTTCCAGAAGCCAGAATAAGCAAGGACGTTGCCTCCCTGGAGGCTCAGCAGGAGCACAGCCCTCTCATCACCGTGACCTCAGACCTCTGGCCTGCGGAACCATGAGAAATACATTTCTGCGTTGCAAGCCCCTGAGTTTGTGGCAGTATGTTACGGCAGCCCCAGAAAATAAACACACTCACTGATCAGAAGTGAACACTAACGATGCGCTGCCACCCGGCCTGCAGCAAGGACCCAGCAGAAACAGGACACAGGCAGGCAGGATGCACGGACCTAACCCTCCAAAACCAGCAGATTTTATGAACACTTATTGCCAGAAACCCAACATTTTAAAGTCAAATACTCAAGCAATGGGCTGTAAAGTCCCTGAACTATTCGAAAGTGGGTAAAAATACATTCAAAAGGATGTAAAGCAAGGTCCTCATTTAGAGCCGCACTGCCCTGTCCAGTGGCCGCCAGTCACACATGACCACTGAGTCACTGAAATGTGGCCACTGAGTCACTGAAATGTGGCCAGTCTGAACTGAGATGTGGTGTTAAGAGTAAATACACACTGATTTCAAAGATTTAATACGAAAACAGAATGTGGAATAGCTTATTAATAATGCCTATATTGGTTACATATGCGTCATACTTTGGATACGTAAGTAACTTACTAAAACGAATTGTACCTTTATCTTTTTACTTGTGTAATGCGGCTACTAGAAAATTTAAAATTACACGTGTGGCTCCCATTACATTTCAGTGTTCAGTGTTCATTTAGACTATGCTGAAAATTTAGTAATTTGGGGAATTTAAAAATTGTGTGTGCCATTAGGTTGGTTAAAAAAAAAAACTTATATGGCAGAAAAGACTAAGGACCCAAAGGGATGTAAAAGGACCCCCCAAAAGTCCAATATTGATCAACTTACAGCAGCGGTGACTTACCACTGCCCCTAATCCCTGTCCCCCAACTGGCTCCAACAGCAACAGAGCTTCTTTACCATATGACCACACACCCACGCCGCCCTCAGCTGACTGGATCAAGGGGTGGACAACCCCCTTTAGAGGCAGCCAATCACCAGGCTGCCCAGAGAGCTTAGCCAATCACATTTCTCTTCCAAGGGGAACCCTGAACAGTCCTGAGTGATGAGCTCAGGAAGCATAAGGATCCCTGGGGGCTGCAGGACTGGCAGCTGAAGCCATGAAAACCACAAACACAGCTGGCCCTGTGGTTGAGCATCCTCAGATCAAAAACAAATTTTTTGAAAAACAATTTCAGAAAGTTCCCCAAAGCAAAACGTGACTCCCCTCCCCCAACCCTGGAAACTATTTATGTAACATTTACAGTGTATTTACAAGGCAGCATTTACACTGTTACTAGGTATTACAAGTGATCTAGACGTGCTGAAAGTATACGGGAGGACGTGCGTGGGTCACAAGCAAGTACTAGCCACTTCACATAAGGGACCTGAGCACGTGCATCAGCTGGGTTCGGACCTCAGGGGTCCCGGAACCAGTGCCTCGTGGATGTCAAGGGATGACTGTAATCCAGAGCAGGGCATGCTGGCAATTACAGCAGAGCCTGTTAAGAATGCAGATTCCTCGGTCTTGCCCCAGGAAGTCTGGGTGGGGCCTGGGAATCTGTATTTTAAATAAGCTCCTGAGTGCGTCTGCTAAAGGTCTATGGGTCACACAGTGAGAAATGCCAAGGGCAAAGGTTGTGGAGGTCAGTGGGGATGGGGGGAGGATGGAGGATGCGGGGCAGACCAGGCTGGCTGCCTTGGGTCCAGTTCAGGGGGCCAGAGCCAGCCAGAGATGTCATTGTTTGTCTCTGGGGTTCCAAGAGGATCCTAGAGAACCCTCATCAAACAAAGCCCCCATGCCACGTGGCCTCCGTGAGCTTCCCAGAAAACTGGCCACTGGGTGCCAAGCTCTCAGCCCACTAGCTTAGAGCAGATGGACCCGGCATGCTCTTCCTGTCTTTCATTTGGCAGCTGTTTGATGAAAGCTCCATTTTCACCTCCACTTGAAGGCTTCTCTGGTTTCAGATCTTGGGGAAATCTTCTGCCAGGAAGCAGAGTTTAGGTGAGGAGCCAGCCTGGTGTTGCCACCTAAACCTGGCACGTGTCCCTTGGATGCCCTTAATTAAACAGAGGGCCCCAGCTCTGTACCACTAGCAAGTTGGCAAGCAAGAGACGGACACTCCTGCTCAGAATGGGGCTTCCCAGCCTCAGGACCACTTTCCAAGGGGCCCCAAGGCAGGAGCCCGCCTGGCAGCCTCACCGAGCTGCTGAAGCCACGTGTGAGCTGTAATTACAGCTGTTCGCGAGCCTGCGCGGAGCTGGGAGCGAGCTGGGCGTGCTTGTTCTCACAGAGCCTAATGAAGCATCCCGTGTTCTACAAACCTCGCTGTGTGATTTAATTAACCCTCCGCCCCGGGTGTGCCCTAGCCACCCACTGCAAAGAAGGAGACCCCACCCCAACTCGGGGAGCAGCGGCAGTGACTGACTAGTTGGGGGTGTTCGCTACAGGGAGATCCGGTGTGGGAAAGAAGAGCGCTCACACGCCTGCTGGTGGGCTCTGGGATTTGAGTCCAGATTTAGATGGAAGACAAAATATCAAACAGATAATGGAGGGGGGCATGCCAGGTGACAGGCACCGCGTGGCATGGTGGTAGGAATGTGTCTGGCAGGAAGGAAGGGGCTACGGAGAGGGCCATCCTGGCTGGTGTGTGGACGGGTGAGGATGAAACCTGGCCCGGCCACTTACCAGCTGAGCAAGTCTGGCCAAGTCGCTCTTTTTCAGAAACACTTATGTAGGACCAAAGTCCTTCATGTACACTGATTATTTCATCCTCACAATGGCCCTGTGGATTTGGGACTATTATTACTCCCATTTTAATGATGAAAAGACTGAGGGTCAGAGAGGGCAAGGAAGGTGCCTCAAGTCACACAGCCAGGAAGTGGTGGGGCCAGGATTCCAGCTCGGCCCTCTGTGCCTACCTCCAGTGCCGGTGTGAAGATTAGCGCTGGGGGGGGGGTATAGCTCAGAGGTAGACTGTGTGCTTAGCGTGCACGAGGTCCTGGGTTCAATCCCAGGTACCTCTATTATCAAATAAGTAAATAAATAAACCTAGTACCCCCATCCAAAAATGAAAAGGAGAGAAAAAGATTTAAAAAAGAAAAAGGCTTAGCGCTGATGCCGTGATGCTCCCAGTATGAGGCTGGCATCCAGCAAGGAGGAGCACGAAGGAGGTTCCCTTCTCCCGGCCCCTTTCAACCTTCCTCCTAGCATTCACTCCTCCTTACTCACCCCCTGCTCCACACAAATTATGGTTCTCCCCAAATCACCTCCATTCTTGTAAATTTTCAAATTTGGGTCTCTTCTCCACCTGGACTCTTCTAACAGCCCTCTGTCCTGGTGGCTCTGCCACTTACCTGGGTTACTTAATATTCATGATGCCTCAATTTCGTCATCTGGGAAATGAGGATAATGACGCCTCAAGGGACTGTTCTGAGGATTAAATGAGTTGATAGCTGAAAATGATTTAGTGCCTGGCAAACAGCAAGGCTACTTAAGTATTCATTAAATATAAAGAAAGTTGTGGGTTCCAGTTTTTTCTTAGACCTTCCTGCTGGTGGGGGAGGGTGTGACAAGCATTCCTACATCCGACTAGTGACTGCAGAGTGGCCTTGGGCCACACACCTGGTCCAGCTCAGTAAAGGCACTCTCCAGGGGTCTAGGCCAATAATAACAACCACAGTGGCCACCCTGACTGAGCATCTCCCTGCACTGGACACTTGCTGTTCCTTGTGCAATCACCATGGCAACCCTAGGACGCGCTCACTGATTTGCATTTTCCAGATGAAGAAACTGAGGTGTAGGGCCTTTTCCAGCGTTACTTTGGACGGTGCCCCGAGGACTGAGGCAGACAGTGGTCTGAGCTGCTCTGTGATGGGGAGCTGGGTTCAATCATAGCCACGATACTTTGGGGAAACAGAGACGAACTCAAGTGCATTCTGAGTCAAGCACTCAGGGGGCACAAAGAACCTCAAATCCCATTCCAAAAGGCACCTTTGAAGAAACGTGGGATGTTTAACCAGGAGAAGACAAAATTCAGGGAGGACGAGGCTCACTGTGAGGTTTCCAGGAGGTTACTGTGGTTAAGAGCAAGCTGTCTTGGCTTGTGTGGCCGCAGGGGCCAAGCCAGTCCAGTGAGTGGAAACTCAGGGAGATAAACTCAACTCAGTTTATGGACGAACCTACCAGCTCTGACGTTAGCTGAAGGTAGAACAGTAGAGAGGGGTGAGCTCCCCATCACTAGAGGTGTGCAAACAGAAGGGGCAGGTTCCCTTGTAGAAAATGCTGTGGAGGGAAACCGAAGATCATTTAGGCCCTGGGTTTCCTCTGGCCCTGAGATTCAAGGAGCCCGAGTCCACCCCAGACATGAGCTCCTCTGAGAAGCTTCCACCACCTCCCAGCAACGGCTCGCCTGGGCCTGTGCCCAGTGAGGAGCACACAGAGGGAGCCTGGGAAATCCTCACTGGATGGTTTTAAAAGCCACCTTGGATAAAAGGTCAGTTTTGCTGACATTAAAAAAAAAAAAGCTGTTCTCTTACAACTTCAGAAGTTGATAATTAATCACCTGCCAGTCAGGTGCAGCAAGGAGGAGATAAAGAGATGGAACATAATATTTATTCAGGAACAGTGTGTGGGGCATCGTGCTAGACTTTGCCGCTGTTCTTCTTCCCCTCCCCTCAAGATGACCCACACGGCAGGCGGTGTTGCCCCATTTCACAGGTGAGGATGACGAGGCTCAGGGAGGCTAAATGTCCCATCAAATATTATGGTGATTTGCACTCTTAGGCCCCCGGGCACACAGTAGGTGCTCCTTAGATGACACTGTGTGCTTGAACAAAACAAAGAAATGCCCAAGCAGCACAGCTTCTGAGGGCAGAGTCAGGCTCGAGCCTGACCCGGTGCTTTTGTGCACTTGAAACTTAACCATTTTGTCTTCTCTCCAAATCCAACAGCATCCTCATCTAAAGCCCCATGTGAGAGAGGCTGGCCAAGCACCACAGATGACTCTAACAGTCACACCTCCCCCCCCCCTCAACTCATGGGACTGAGACCCAATCATTTCTTGAAGATTTCCTGCTGTTTCCTCCAAGAACAGACAGAGTGTACACACACTCATACTCACACTCACACATGCACACACACACCCCCACCAGCTGAGGCTGAACCCTCTGTTATTCAGCTACTTGGGGTCGCACACTTGGCCCAGGTTTATCACTGATGAAGTACCACTGGTGACCCCAGCACAACCCATCTCAACCCCTAATTAAACTTCCAGGAGGATGCTGCTGGGTGCCCATCCGGGAGGCCACGGGTGCTAGTCTTGGCATGGCCATCAGAGCCAGGAGTTAACCCCTGGTGAGAAGACCCCGGCCGCCTTCTCTGTCTACACAGAGTGTGGGCCTGGTTTCCTGTGATGATGGCAGTAAGCAGACCCAGATCTACACTGCAGGCTGGGGCATCACCTGCGTTTTATATTTCAACACCCCAACAATCCTCTTGTTGGCAAATGGAGAAACTGAGGCCCCGAGAAGTGAAGTGACTGGCCCCGGGCCACAGCTGGCAAGTGGCAGAGCTGGAGTTCCCACTCAGGACCGCCAGCTCCCAACCCCTCACCGTCCCCTGAAGCCCCTGCTCACTCCTTCCTCATCTCCCAGTGGCCTTCATCCTCCTCCCCGAGCCTTGGCCCCAAACGCAGTGGGTTCATTACACTCTCTTCATCGGAATCAGTGACTCTGTGGTCAGTGCCATGTTGCCAATCATTTGCCCCAAAAAAGGAGCCTCAAGCTACCAGTGCCAGCAGATCCACATCCACCATTCCAGCCTGGGGCAGCCCAGAGCCCCACTGAAACCACCAATGACACATCTCAAGGTGAGACTTCCAGCTGTTTAAATCCATTTGTATTTGGCGGATGCTCAGCATCTTATTTTAAAGGCAAATTTGCGCCTGCTTTACTGTTTCTGCCCAGCCCGAGGCTCAAGTGGGTCTGGGCCACGGCGACAGTTACACTTCCGGAAGCACCTCTATGTCCTGAATGCTGTGCAGATTTGGGGCAGTGGCCAAGGGCACTGAAGAGCTGCGGACACTCAGAGGACCCCTGAAGGTCAACCAGTCTGACTCTCTCTGGTGTCCTCTCTCCATGGCCCCCCAAGTGGACCTCCAGCCAAGACTCTCATACCTCCCTTGATGGGGAACTCATTACCTTTTTGTACAACCCAACCCAATTGCAGGTAGCTGTGGGGATAAGAATATACGCCCCCCCACTCTCCCCTTACTAGTGTCCCCTTTTGTCCCGGGGCTGTCAGCTGAGCCCACACAGAGCGTCCATCTCCTGTATCCACAGGCCAAGTGATAAGGGCCTCAGGTTTTTTGTTCCAATCCCTGCTTGTCAAATTGGGTCTTTCCATTTGGATTTTCACCAGCAGTTTAAACTCAAGATGTCTAGGCCTGAGCCCACCATCCTCCAGAACAAACCCACTCCTCTGCCACCTCTGCCCACAAGCCTGGCCTTAAAGCTGGGGTCACAACATCCCCTCCCACCTCCCTCGCAATCACAGGCGGGCCAGGTACTGCGATCGGCAGGCGACCCGTATGCCCAGCCCTGGGCTGCATGCTTTACATGCACACAACCCTGCAGCAGGGAGTCCCCCATTCTACAGATGAGAGAACTGAGGTTCAGAGAGGTCATACAACTTGACAAAGTCATCCAGCTTCCAAGGGAGCCAGGATTCAAACCCAGGTCTGACTCCACTACCCAACGAAAATGCCGCAGCCGATCCAGCAGCACGCCTGTCTGTCCTGTCATCTAGATGTCCCTCGTCAGTTTCCTCTGGGACCCCCCCCCCCCGCCCCAGCCTCTGCCAGCTTAGCTCACCCCCAACTGCCTCTGGTCTCACCCACCCCATTCTCTCTCCAGCCTGAGCTTTCCCAAACAGCCGACCAGCCACCACCTCCTCGATGACGTAGGAGCCCCGTACTGGGTCCAGCTTCTCTCTTGCCATCCCCGCTACCCCTCCCTCACCTCTGCTCCAGTCAC
This sequence comes from Camelus dromedarius, assembly GCF_036321535.1. Taxonomy (NCBI): domain Eukaryota; kingdom Metazoa; phylum Chordata; class Mammalia; order Artiodactyla; family Camelidae; genus Camelus; species Camelus dromedarius. The sequence goes on from NC_087436.1 coordinate 119,064,789, forward strand.
ACTGACCTACTGGCCAGGCCTGGGCTGCCCACATGCCCTCTGGCTGCACAAATGCCACTCTGTATCCAGATCTTTCTGTTTCTCAAGATTTTGGTTCCGAACACAGAGCCACACCAATACCACCCCGCAGGATGGCAGGGACCATCTGACAGGGTTGGGGGAGCAGGGGAGATGCTTCTTCCAGACTCCTGCTGTGTCCTCTGCAGTACACTCCTGGCCTCTCCCCTCCTCGGGAAGGAGGGTGACCCACTCTGATCTGTACATATGGAAGGAGGGCTGGGCGTAAGGAGCCCCGCCCCTCCTCCCCCCTTCCTCCTGGGAGCCCAGCGCCCAGGAGGGCCCGCTCTGCTCTGCGCCTGCCTGCCTGCCTGCCAGTTCAGAGATGGGTGGGTATGCTAGACAAATTCTGGGGCTCAGCATTCGGAAGCCCACTTGGCCAGCGCACCTAAGCCAGGCGCTCGGTGTCCACGATGAGGGGCCAGGTGTGCTGCTCTGCCTCTCCCTGCTGCCTCTCCCTGCTGCCTCCCCCTGCTGCCTCCTTTGCCTAGTGTCTCACTGGGGTCTGACCCCGAGCTCCGGGCCCCCTACAAGGACGTCACAAAGGGTGGGGGCGTGGTAAGTGAAACGGGACAGGAGGCAGGGCGGTGGTGGTACTGCTTCTTCTAGATAAGAAAACAAAAAGAGGCTCTTAGCCCCGGGGACTAGATTTTCAGCTGGTTCCTCCTTGGGTTACATCAGTAAGGGCGTGGCCCCCCCAATTCCACTGCCTGCAGACCCAGGCTTCAGGCCTCCTGGGGAACTTCCGATAAGAAGCACCACCCTAGGTAAACCACAAGGACCTGCTGCAGAGCGCAGGGAACTATATTCAATAGCTTGTAACAGCCCATAATGGAACAGAATCTGAAAAAGAATATATATGTATAACTGAATCACTTTGCTGTACCCCTGAAACACTGTGAATCAACTATATTTCAATAAAAATTAAAGAAAAAAGTTTTTTAAAAAAGAAGCAGCACCACTCTTCCTGGGGCTCCTGGCGCCCCTCCCGCTCTGTGACCTGGGTTTGGGGCTCCTATGTAGCGCCCGGCCCCCCAGCACCCCCCATGCAACATACTGACAAGACGCCAGGCTCCTAGAATCCCCAGGGCAACTCAACTGAGTACGTTTCCAGGGCCCCACCTGCCGGGTTCCCTCTGGACGCTGCTCCAGCTTCTGCGTAAACACATTTTCCTGCAGATTCTCTCAGGGAGGGGGCCCCAGGGACCCCAGTCCATGGCCTCGGCCTCGCTGCAATAATTCAAAGCTGTCTCCTAGTCTGAGCAAGCAAGCAGGCCCTCTCAGGACCGGAGGCTCTGATTAAGGATGGGTCCGGGTGTGTGCATGCATGCGGAGCGGGGCGGGGGAGGGCGGGTGCCTGGAGCAGCCGCCATGGAGGTGTTTGGGGGTCACCACACCTCAAATGGCAGCATTCCAAAAAGATTTCTGCCGATCAGTCCAATGAGATGATGGAGGCTCCCCTCAGCTCCAGCCCGTGTGCCTGACGGTCCACGGCTGGGACAGTGCTTTGATCAGGCAGGCAGTAATTTGGGTCAGGGAGGAGAGGGCCGGAGGAGGACCGGCCTGGGGTCCCCATTCTGCCATTTGCCTCCCCTCGTGGCCTCGGGAAAGGCCACTCCCTCGCTGAGCCTGTTTCTTCATCTGTACAATGGGGTGGCCATGGCAACCCTTGGACAGAGTTAGGATGGGAGAGTTCCAAGCGGGCAGGGACACACACCCACGCTGGAGGGAGCACGGGCCTGACAGAAATGCGGCTTTACCATTCAGAGCCACCTAACGACAGAGCTGTTGCTAAGAGCGGGCACCCCCGTGCGCCAGGCTGCTTTCTGCTGGGCACACCTCGCCCCGTCCTCAGGACAGACCTGACAGGGAGGGCTTGCTCTGCCCTCCTGGAGAGGAGGCTGAAGCCCAGCAAGGTTAAGACGTTCACTCAGGGTCACACAGCTGCCAAGCAGCAAAGCCAGCATTCAAATTCAGGTCTGTGTGCTCCCAAACTCCATGCTGCCAGCACCAGCTCGTGCTGCTTTTAGAGACCACTTCCTTCTCCTGGAGATCCTGTGTCTGCAGGACTGAACCTGGGCCCCAGCACTTCTGGCTGTGCTAGGGTCAGGGTAGGGGTGGGGGCGCTGACATCGCCTGGCAGACGTACCTCACTTGGGCTGACTCCTCCCCTGGGTCATCAAACACTGTACAGAGATGGCTCAACCGAAGCGCCCGTCCTCCCAAAGGGACAATGACACCACTGAAGTCACTGCCACGGAAGAGGGAACTCAGACAAGCCCCCAGCCCAGAGAGGGCTTCCAGAAGAGTCCTTCTTTCTTCAGACAACTCTCCCCTGAGCTCCCGTGATGTGCCAGGCCCTGTGCCCAGCACCACGGGGTGAGGCTGAACAAGAGAGACAGGCCTTGGCATGGACACAGGGAGGCGGCCTGCCTACCGCTGTCCCCTGTGGCCTTCATGCGGGAAAACCAGCCATCAAGCCCACTGACAGTTCTGAAAACTGACGCCTGGGGGCTCCAGGCTGGCTCCTCCCCCATCAGCACGTGGCCCAGCGGCAGAACCATGACCGTGCGCCCTGATGATGGACGGTGAGTGTGTCTGGGTCTCCCTACGGGTGGAATTAATGCCTTGAGTCTTGGCTGGCAAACTGCAGCCCGTGAGCCAAATCCAGCCCAGGATCCAGAATAGTTTTCTGCATTTTGAAAGGACCCTAAAACAAATGACAAACAAGGACAACAAAGCAAAGCAAAGTAAGCAACACTTATTAAGAGTAAGCAAAGGGTATTTAAACTGATCCACCAGCGGAACTAAACGGGAGTACTGGGGTCTTCAGTTGCACCACCAGTTAGGTCCCACTGAATGCTGTGAATTCCCATGTTTGCATCGTCTGTTCCGAGAAGGGATTCCGCCCTGGCTCTGTGTCATCTCACTCATTTGACTTAGAAAACACCCTTCAAAGGACCCTGTTCGCTGCTGTACCTTCTAATGAATTAAAATTTATTTCTGTCCTAAAAAAATTTAATTTTAGGCCTGCAAAGTCTGAAGTATTTACCATCTGGCTACTTACAGAAAATGTGTGTCACTCCCCTTCTAGTTCAATACCTCACTTTGCAGATGGAGAAAACAGGGGTCAGAAAGTCAGGGTCTGGGTCTGGGTCCTTGGTTCCTTTCCCACACCAATGCGCGGGCTGGAAACAACAGAAACGTACCGCCTCAGTCTGGAGGCCGGACATCCGAAGTCAAGGCACCTGCAGGGCTGGTTCCCTGTGGAGGCTCTAAGGGGAGAGAAAGCCAGTCCTCGCCTCTCCTAGCTTTTGGTGCTTTCCAGCAACCCTTAGTGGTCCTTGCTGTGTAGATACATCACTCCCAACTCTGCCTCTGTCTTCATGTGACAGTCTCCCTGTATGTCTCTGTGTGTCCGTCCTCTTCACATAAGGACACCAGTCATTGGATTTAGGGTCCCCTTTAATCAAATATGACCTGATCTCCTTTTTTTAAATATGACCTGATCTTAACTTAAGTAATTGTATCTTCAAAGATACTATTTCCAAATAAAGTCATATTCTAAGGTTCTGGGTGGATATGAATCTTGGGAGACAATATTCAACCCAGTATAGTTTAGGACCTCTAATCCCCCCCCCATCAATGCTGCCTCCTCTGGGGGACTGTCTCCTCAGGTGTGTGGACACTTTTATCTCACACAGACATGCACACACACACACACACACACGCCTGCACGCACACAGATGTTCTACTCCACATGACAAGCGGGCAAGACTTCCCAAGGACAGGCTGCAGGACGACATGCAGGCTGGCACACGGCCACGACAAATGGCTTGTTTCTTGCCAAGCCCCACTGCCAGTGTCTCCTTCCAGGAGGACTGACCGCTGGCAGTCAAGGTGGGAAAAAGATCGTTCGCGGTGTGGATCAAGAGCATCGCCTCCCTCCCATCCGCCGTGCAGGAAGCAGGGCTCTCCCAAGGCCCAGCTGGGGTTCGGAGCTGCTCCTGTGGCTTCCAGTTTCTACAAAGCATCAGCCACACCCCTGCCCTAGGGCACCCAGCGTCACCTGGCAGAGTGGGACTCACGCCCAGCTCCGACTGCAGGCCTACGTTTTGCCCACCTCACAGCAGGTCACTCCTACTCCCCTGTTTGGTCCAGAGACCTGCTCTTTGCTAATGAGACCACACAGCTGGGTTGGGCCGGGTTTGGCCACCCAGTCCCGAACCATGGGCAGGGGCAGGGGCCCGCTGGCCCACCAGCACTGGCCGGGAGGAAACACTGGGCAAGTCCTGCTCACCGAGCTCTGCAGGCTGCACTGTCACTGAGAGTCCAGATGAAGAGAAGCCAGTTTCAAAAGTTAATTTTAAGAATCTTTTCATGGGCCTGAAACCAAGCTGGAACATGGCACACAGCACACACCACAGAGGGGGTATCTGTGGGGATCAGTGGTCCTGCACTGAGACATGGTTCCTGGGGTGGGGCTCACACCAGTAGGTCTGCCCCACCCTGACCTGCACCTTCACCTCCACAGGGACAGAGCAGAGCTGTGGCCCAAGAAGAGAAAATCTGACCTGGAAACAGCATGGACGGTGAGGCTCATGCTCTAAGCCCTGTACCCATGGGGCCTGGAGGGCCTGGAGGGCCAGGACAAGTCTGATGGGCCCCTGCTGTATGCTTGGTGCCTAGAACAGTGTCTGGAACAGAGCAAGTACTCAATAAAACATTTGTTGAATGAATAAAACAACTGAGTTAGAGAACAAAGGCTCAAAGTTCAGCACCTCAGTGCTTGAATGAAGCCTGGGAAATGCTAGCAGGACAGTTCCTTCCAGTTAACCCAGCAACTGCGTCCTTCGTGCCGTCATCTGCAACCAAGCCAGGGGCTCCCACTTGGCTCAGTCCAGGGGCTTCTTTGGTTCTATTGAAGGAGTTCAGGGACAGGGAAGAGGTCAATGTCACAGAGGCACTTGTGACTCCACCATCAAGAGTCAGCGCCACTATTTTTCTGGTTCAGTAATCACATCTTGTAAGGGCAGCTGGACCTTAGCAGGCCTGAAGGGCTGACTCATCTGAACCAAACACACAAGAGACTGATGAATAAGCCAGACAGTTTGTTCACAGTAATAACATTGACGGTGACCAGAACTGGGCACCCAGCAGGTGCTGGGCCCCTTGTTAATGTGTCAGTCACGAACCATGGCCCTGCAAAGTGAGCAGTACTTGGCTGCAGTTTACAGATACAGAAACAAACCTTGAGAGGTGGCAGAATCAGCTCAAAGTCCCAGCCAGGAAGCAGCAGAGATGGGATTTGAACCCAAGTCTGCCTGACTCCTAGGCCCTGCACAATCCATCAGTGCAGATCATCTGACCCCAAGTATTAGGTGTATTAGTCAGAAAAACAGGACCAATGTTTCTTTTTGTTTCTCCAAAGAAACAACCAATAGGATATTTATATATACACAGAGATTTATTTTATAGAATTGGCTTACATGATTAAGGAGACTGAAAAGTCCAAAATCTGCAGGGTTGGCTAGCTGGCTAGAGACTCAGAAAGCACTGATGTTGCAGTTTGAGTCCAAAGACCATCTGCTGCAGAACTCTCTGCTGCCCAGACGAGGTTAGTGTTTGTTATATTCACACCATCAACTGATTAGATGAGGCCCACCCACATTATAAAGGATAATCTGCTTTACTCAAAGTCTACTGATCTAAATGATCATCTCATCCAAAAATACTCCCATAGGAAAAACCCAGAATGTTTCATCACATATTTGGGCACCACAGCTCAGCCAAGCTGACAGATAAAATTAACTATCACAGTTGACAAAGTCTTTTTGTAGAGGCCAGATAATCAATACATCAGGTTTACAGGCCATACAGCCTCTGTTGCAGCTCCTCAGGTCTGCCCTTGTAGTGCAAAAACAGCCATGGACAATATGTAAATGAACAGGTGTGGCTGTGTACCAATAAAACTTTATTTACAAAAACAGTCGGTGGGCCAGATTTGGCCCACAGGACAACTCAGAAGCAGCCTTTATTTCTGACTATAACACTGCCTTTTCTCTAACTTAAGCACTACATTTTGGTTTTCATTTCTAAGCTAATTTTTCACATCCCTAGAAAGAATTCATGTGTGGCTCAAATCAGATCATCAATAATCAAATTAACAGTAAATCTCAGGCGTTAGTACCTGGTAGGAAGACAAGAATGAAGATCAAAAGCCTCATTAAGATGTGGTTTAATTGAAGATGGCAGAGAAGAAAAACCGTTAAAGAAATCAACAACACATTTTAAAAGGAAATTTAAAAGTAAGCAGTTAAGTATGATGATAAATTCCAGCCCTGTTGATCAGAATTACAGCTGAGAGTCTGCAGTTACAAACAGCGGGAGGGGCCTGGGAGTCCTGACTGTCGCTTTAAATTAAACACCCTGCAGAATATAGCACGCTGCTCTGTCTTTCTCACTTTCTGTAATAAGGAAGCTCTGACAGGGATGAAAAGCCAAATTTATGACCCACCTCATGCTGTTTAACCAGCTTCTTGAAGCTTTATCGTGTGCTAACACCACGGACATCAATTCCTGATCGAACAGAGTTTGCTGTCAGGGATAAACAAATGCCCAGTCATATCCAAGAAAAAAGGGTCTGAGGGTGCAGGCTGCTCTGGAGCAGGGCACGGAATGAGGGCCAGCTGTGGCCCTGCAGCATCCGAGAAGGTCTGAGGACCCTCTCTGGGGGTGGTCTATTCTACCTGGAGGCCCACAGAGACCAAACACCTTGCCCCAAGCCAAATATCACACCCGCAGGAGCTCAACCCCCACCTGAATGGTTTCATAATCTTAGATGCTACCCAGGGCGTAACTCTCACATCCAGGCCAAGATCAAACTGGGAGGTGTGAATTTCCATTTAAGAAATGGCCACGCGAACCTCTTTCCTTTTCCACAATGAGCTGCATTTTCCTCAGCACCAAAATTGATGAACGTTGCCACAGCTATGTCCCTGATGCTAGGTGTGGGCATGGCGCTTCACAGCTGCCACCTGCACTGTCTCACCTGACCTCCTGGAAACCCTGGGGGAATTTCCAGTCATCTAGATTTCCCTGAAAGAAGCTGAGGCCCAGAGAAGGGAAGCAAGTTCCCTGAGGTCACACAGTCTGCACCAGCGGTCTGGCTCTAAAGGCCATGCTTTCTCTGTTCCAGCTCTAGTGCCTTGTATCAGTGAAATGCCAAAGGGGCCCTGGGGTCCAGGAAGAGAGGTGTCTCCCCTCTGTGACAGCCCCTCCCCCCAGAGTCTCAGTGTGAGTAAAGGCCCAAAGCCAGAGGTTCCCCGTTACACTGAACACTCACACCTCACAGTGAACCTCCTGCAGACAGGGATGGGACAATAGTGGCCCCTGGCCAGTATACAATGTCCTTGATCTGTTCGTTGAGAAAATTCAGGCCAATTTTGTAATCTATTCATTCCTTCTTTCACCAAATTACAACTTTGCAGCTGCGTATCACTTTTTTTTTTTATGTAAAGATTAGAAGAGGAGGATGTTATAGCCCAGGCACTCAGCCACCTGCCCCACTTTGAGAAGCACGGCCTTAAGGGAGCCCATTCACCAAGGGAGGGTGCCTGAGATTCTAGATGACAGATATTGTTGGGTTTTCAAGGCCAGGAATCAGCACAGTCTGGTAAAGGGGGAGAGGAATCCTGAAGGAGGGGAAGGTCTGAAAGGCAGCCAGGAGCGTGCTGGCAAATGCTTAAGAACCGGCTGGGCCCTGACTTGTAGCATCTGCCCACATCGCCTACCACGGCCAACTGCAAACTACCAACGAGATAACGACCAGCTCACAGAACCACAGCTTCAGCGGTCGGCGCTCACCAGCGAGTGTGAGCCGCCCAGAGCGCCACCGGATGAGGCCCACCTCCTGGATGAAGTCAGGCAGGACCACAGGGACTTCCAGAGGCCTCCACACCGCAGGCCCTTGGCAGTGGCTGCCTGACCCCCAGGGTGGACAAGCTCAGGGCACATCCACAGGGTCAGGCTGAAACTTCCTTTACCTGCAGTCACATCCTCCCCTGTCCTGCCCGCCCCCCCAAGCCTGGTTTCCCCTGGCAACACTTCCTGAACAAATCATCCTCACACAGGGTCAGCTTCTGGGGAACCCGCTGAGAGAGCCTGGAGCTCCAAGATCTCATCTGCCCCTACCCCTGTCCGGCTGTGCGGTCTAGGGGTGGAGGAGGGGCCAGCACTGAACCAGCACTCCTGCCTTCCACCTTGTCCACTCTGAGCCATCCTCCAGGGGCCTCGGGGAGTCAGACCAGGTCCCAGCCCCGCCTTCCACACACCACAGAACACCCTGGGGAGGATCTGGGCTGTGCCAGCGCCCCGTTCTCAAACTCACTCCTACTTCTATAGCAGAACATACGAAAAGTCACACTAAAGGGATAAACAAAGACTAAATCCATTTAAGACATCAATTTAAGTCGGGTTTTGCTGCCAAACAAGTTATAAAAAAATCTTTTGATTTCTTTTAAAATTTTCGAATACTGTTGGACAGGTGTCTATGTGCACAGTTGCAAGAGCTTTTCTAACCGATACACCTTGAAAGGGACTCGCCGGGCTGCAGATGGGGGACATCTTTCGCATGTCTACGTGTCGGCAGATTCCTGCCCAAGTGGTTTGCTCTCATCTACGCTTCCAATGACAGTGTATGTGCCTCTCCGTCTCTCCATCCCCTCCCTATGCCTGCGATCCTGAGGCTTCAAGATCTCTCTGCAGACCCGAGGGGTGAGAAATGGTATTGCCTCATTTTCTCATCCATTCTTTAAGAGCCAGCAAGATAGGCTCCCTGGGTGGCCTCCCCTAACCCCCTGGATGAGTTGGTTGCCCCTCCTTGTCAACCCACTCCAGACCTCTTAATGCCTGGCTGTGGCTCATCTACTGCCAGGTGGGCCACCCCTACTGGACCGGGAGGCACATGGGCTCCAAATCCAGACCCTGTGTTCAACCACGGACATGGTAATTATATCGGCTAATTGGACTGTACCTGTCATGTGCCAGGTTCTGTCCTAGTTATTTCATTTGGCTAAACCCAGTTGATCCTCAACAACCTGATGAGGTAGTGTCCTGGCCCACCTGCGATGTTATGACAAAAACACCATGACTGGGTGGCTTATAAGCAACATGCATTTATGTCTCAAGATTCTGCAGGCTGGGAGGTCCAAGACCACGGTGCCACAGATTCAGTGTGTGGTAAGGGCCTGCATCTCAGTCTTTTCACTATAATCTCACCTGGTAGAAGGGACACGTTAGCTTTCTGGGGTCTCTGGTACAAGACACTGTTCCCAGTCATCAGGGTTCTGCCCTCATGACCTCATCATCTCCCAGAGGCTCTACCTTCTAATATCATCACCTTGGGAGAAAGGATTCAACAGACGTATTTTGGGAGGACACAAGCATGCAGACCACAGAAGCAGGCATGACCATTAAGATTTTGTTTTTAATCTTATATTTGGAAAGTTTTCCAAAATTATACTGACATTTTAAGAATTTAATTATTTCCATTCTCATCTCCAAGGACACCAATTATGTGTATGCTGGATCCCCTCTGCCTTCTGTATTACCACTTTTTGACTCTTTTTATCCCTTCTTTATTTATATGACTTTGCCTTGCTCTTCCCAGCCCCGCTTCCAGGCCTCTCGCTGTGTTTCCTGCATCCCCTGCTGTGGTCACCCCACCGTGGGCTTCACTTGCCGTCGGGCTTCCTTTTCAGCCCATCTGTTTCACTGAGATCAGTCGTACCACGGGCCAGCCTCTTCTGTCATGTTGCCATCTCTGCTGGGTTCCTGTATCCCAACTTTGCACTTTTACAGGCGGGATTACCTCCAGTACTTCTTCCTTAATTCAAGACATTATGTACTCTTGGAATTTTCATCTGCATGTGGCAATATTTTTCCTATGTCTATTCTTCACCTATCACTTTCTTGGTTTTTTTTAGAGTAACTTAATATAGAGCTGTGCTGTTTCCCTCTGATTATGACTCACCTGTGAGGCAAGTTCTTCCTGAACCATTGATTTATACAAGATTCATGTGCAAGACAGTCCAAAAAGTGAGACAGGTCTTATGATACAGGGTGTGAGTGAGGGACAGTTCTTTCAGCCTTTACTTTTTTCTGGGCAAAGATCAGAGGCCTCAGACCTGCACCCACACAGAGCCTCTATTTCCCACTCTGTCTCCCCAGGAGATACATCTAGAAACTATGGTTTGTGTATATAAGTTCGTGTCCAGCCCAGATTCTTCTGTTTTCACTTTGTTTAAAACTAGAGCTGATGGATGAATGGAAAATGTAATTTTATACACACACACACAAATACATACACATAGAGAGCGGGGTGAGTGGAGAGGGAAGGAGGGAGATACAACGGAATATTACTCAGCCATAAAAAAGAAACCCTTGTCATTTTTGACAACATGGATGGAATTTGAAGGCAATAAAGCTAAGTGAAATAAGTCAGACAGAGAAAGACAAATACTGTATAATCCTTATATGTGGAATCTAAAAAAAAATCCCCACTGAGAGATACAAAGAACCAACTGGTGGTCACCAGAGACAGAGGGTCAGAGGTGGGCAAAATGGATGAAGTGGTTCAAGGGTACAAACCTCCAGCTGGAAAAGAAATAAGCCACGGGAATGTAATGTATAGCATGGTGATGATCGTTAATAATACTGGAAAGTTGCTAAGAGAGTAGTTCTTACAAGTTCCCACTCGTCACAGGAAAAAAAGTGTAAAACTACATGTGGTGACGCATGTTAACTAGACTTAACGTACTAATCGTTTCCCAGTGTAGACAAATATTGAATCATTAAATTAAATACCTGAAACAGATAAAAGATATGTCGATTATACCTCCATTAAACACAAACCCCTGGACATGGGAGGGCTCCCACGGCAGCGGATGCATGAAAGGGGCGGTAGGTTTTGCCTTCTGCCCCCACCACCCGGAGTACAGAGAACTCGGCCCTCTCGCTCCGTCTGAGCCCTTCTGCAGCCGGGCACTTTCTCTCCCTCTGGACTCTCCCTGCACCCATCTTGACTTCTACTGACCTTCCATGTACGAGGTTCCAGATGCTATGGTTTCATCAAAAACATTTGCATTTCTATTTGTTGCTTCAGGATCATTTCTAAAAGGAGAAAAGGAAAATGCTGTCCTAACTCTGTCGTTTTACAGCTGGACTTCCCTGAGCCAGCCTTGGAACTTGGGCCATTTGGGCTCCGGACCCAGAATGTTTTCCCGGCCCCACAACAGCTCCATGATACAGACCAAGGCCAGCACACGTTTCCTCTAAAGGACCAGGCAGGAAACATTGTAGGCTTCACAGGCCTCACTGTCTCTGTCACAACCACTCAGCTCTGCTCCTGCAACATGAAAGCGTCCACAGACAATCTCTGAACCAACTGGTGTGGCCACATTCCACCTGAACTTCATCTACAAAAACGGGAGGCAGTTCGACGTGCCACAATTTGCCAACCTCTCATATAGACTACAAGGCAGAGGTCACAAATGTGGCTGCAAATGCCCAAGCTGTCTCTGGGCAACTCAGCCCACAGCTGGGCTTCTGTCCAAATGTTTAAAAACTTCTCGGGGAACGTTTAAAAATGGAACGATTTGATATGCAAACCCGATTTTCTTTTTTCTTTTCAGAAACTGTGAAGAGCCAGCCATTCTAGGGTCCCACAGGCTACGCTCGCCAGCACGCCACAGTCCCCAGCGCTCCCTGATGCCTGGACGTCACTTTGCCACTGCTGGCATCACACTGCACTGTATTCCTTACACATTTTGTACTTTATTCATGGACATACCCACCTGGGTTCTTTGGGCATCCAGTTTAAGGGTCACCAAGGTGAAGGACAAACCTGCTACATTTCCTCAAAAAAGCCAGTAAAGTGCTAGGCCTGGCTGTCAAGAAATACTTTGGCATTGCTCCAAAGTAAATTACGTCTCTGGCCTAAAGCCGTCCTACGCCGTGCGCAACAGGAGATCTGAGATGTTCAGGCTGGAAAACCTCCTGTGTCCATCAGGCCCGACTCCTCCCTTCTAAATGGGGAAGTGGGGCCGAGTGTGGAGCATGACCTGAGCAGAGCCAGCGGAAGCTGGGGACAGAGCTCTCACCAAACGTCCCCTCTGTCATTTATAAATCTGCTGGACCCCTTTCTTCAAAACTGCACTCGATCTGGGCAAAGAGGAGAAGCAGAAGGAGCCATGTCTCTCTCCATCTGTCTTCTATGTTTACCTAAAGGTATTCGTAAAGACTCATAAATATGCCCAGGAACTTAGAGCACAAAAGCTCAGCCTCCGAAGGCGCGCATCACCCTCCCCCATCCCCCCCCCCCAGCAGAAACAGCAGGTGCTGTCACTCAGGCTGTGAGAGCATCTCCTTCACCACCTCAACGCCGTCCCACCTCCGCTGTCTGCTCTTTCATACTGTGTCCTTTGAATCCTCACAACAACCCTGAACTGATAAACTGCCTTTTGTGTAAGTGAACTGTGGTCTCCTGCTGCACAAGTCAGTTTTCTCACCCTAACAGAACCACGGACCGTTGGAAGGGAGCGGGTAGAAATATTGTGGCTAGTTTTTCTTCTTTCAAGCGTCTGGACCACGTGGCTCTGCTGCTGGTTTAGCTGCAGGTCCACCAGGTTTTCTGGAAGCGCGCTTCACGGGTTGATGCCGGAATTCTCATAAACCTCTCTTTCCCATCCTTTTTCAGCCCAGGCAACTGGATTAACAGTCCTGAGTCACAGCCCTGTCACAGCCGTATCCAGCCTGCATTTAATCATGCTGCTTTGCCATTGTCTGGCCCGTTCTGCTACAACCACTGCTTTTGCAAAGCAAATTAGGTCATACACGATTCACAAACAGGAGAATGATGTTGGGATAATGTGAAAGTCAGATTGGTTCAAACACGATTCGTCTTGGTGTGTTAACGTTCTGTGCCAGCCAGTGGAAGCAGCTGAACACGAAATACCGCGACGGCTGAACGCAGGAGCTGCCGAGGAACGTGGCACGAGACACCACGCCTTCACCTCACTCTTCCTTGTGGCTCTGTCTGGAAGTGTTCAGTGGGCGAGTCTCTCTTCTGAACTTGGGACTTGTTTCCATCTGTACTTCAGGCTCCCTTCCTGAAAGCCCTTCTATCAAACAACCTTCACTTTTTGTTTCCAACATAAAATTGTATAACTGCTGGAATATTTATTTATTAGGAGTTTAACATTTTTTTCTGCCTTTTTTTTAAGAGCTGTGCTAGATATTTATAGGACTGTTACTATTTTTGTAGTGTTGGTTAACCGTGGCATGGGTTTCCAGTGGTCTGCCCCCACCGTATCCCGCCCATCAGCCTGGATGTTGGTAAGCATGCAGTTTTGCAGATCAAGAGGTTTCTCAGGAATGCATACATCCTGCTTGTGCAGAAACACCTGCACTTACCTTCATAGTTACTTTTTATTTTTGGCCTGATTTGCTGGTCTTCCAAGTATAATGGAGGGCCAATTAATAATAATAAAAATGATAATAATAATAATAATAATCCTGAAGTACAATCAGTTACATTGTGTCAATCTCTGGTGTACAGTGTAATGTCCCAGTCATGCATATATATACACATATATTCATTCTCATAATCTTTTTCCTTAAAGGTTATTACAAGATACCAAACATAGTTCCCTGTGCTATACAGAACAAATTTGTTTTTTATCTATTTTTATGTATAGTAGTTAATATTTGCAAATATCAAACTCCCAGATTTATCCCTTCCCATCCCCTTCCCACCCCACCACTGGGTAGCCATAAGATCGTTTACTATGTCTGTGAGTCAGTTTCTGTTTTGTAAATAAGTTCATTTGTGTCCTCTTTTTTTTTTTTTTGAGTCCATATACGAGTGACATCATATGGAATTTTCCTTTCTCATTCTGGCTTATTTAACTTAGAATTATGATCTCTAGGTCCCTCCATGTTGCTGCAAATGGCATCATTTTATTCTTTTTTATGGCTGAGTAGTATTCCATTGTATAAATGTACCACAACTTCTTTATCCAGTCATCTGTCGATGGACATTTGGGTTGTCCATCAACATCCATGGACAATGTCCATCAACAGAGGGCCAATTTTTAAAGAAAAACAGTAAGTGAATAACAATGAGTGGTATCCAGGTGGTCCCTGACCCAATTGAGGGAGTAGAAATTTGACATAGTGTGACACAGTGACAGAGCAAACATCATACGTGATGAGGTCAGTCAGAGGACCTCAGAACACGTACGGCAGATTACACGTGGACAAGGGATCCCTTCACACGGAAGCCCCCCACCCAGCCAGGGATGTGGTGAGAACTCCATAAATGGTGTTTGTTACTATTCCTGCCATACCAATTTCTAGAAAAGGCAAGAATGGAATAAATAGAAACAGGCAGAAGAGCCCATGGTGACATTCGTGTGCAAAAGCAGTTCAAACAAATCTGCTTTCCATTAACCCTTCATAAGCGGTGGTTTGCAGTATCAGCAGAAATGACTAATTACTCTAGTCTGAAGCCTAAAAAGGTAAAGAATAAGATTTATTATAAATGCAAGGGTGTGCACTCGTGTAGAAATGACTTGTTCTGCATTTTTGTGACGTGCACTGATTTATGGCACGACATTCATACAGAGCTGCCTTTTCTGTTTCTAACGCTCTAAATGAGACATGAATTAAAACGAAAATTAGAACTCTAACTTTAGCGTGATTCAAAATAGCTCATTTCCATCCCAGAAGAGCAGAGATGAAAAGTATCCTTCTTCTCAATTTTCTTCTAAATTAGGAGTGCGTGATCTGGGTTGATGAACGCTTCTGGTCACAACCGGGTCCTGTGCACGCTCCCCTCCCCTGCAAAGTCTGCAAGTCTCCCCACTGACCCCTGCCTCCAGGCTCCTCTGCCTTGTTCAGTCTCCCCTCCAGGCCCAGAGAGATCTTCCTAAATTGAAAATCTGACTCTCATACTTCAGGTTCAATACCTCTGTGGGACAGCTATACCTCCAGGTCATGTCCAAGTGCCTTGGTACACTTCTCAGGGTCCTTAATAGCCAAATCCACACTTCCAGCCCTATCATGGCCAGCTTGAGCTTAAATCACACCTTGCTATTTGCCGTTCCTCGTGCACACAGTGCTAGCTCACAGTTTTAGGGGCCAGCACCTCTATTCAGCCTGCCCTCTATTTTCACGTCACTGCCTGGAAAACTCTTGCTAGTCTCTTAAGTACAGCTCAAGGAGCACTACCCCACCATTGTCCATCCCTCCATCACTAAGGAGAGGGCTCACAGCCCTGTGGTCCCTTCTTTCCTAGAGCTTGTCAAGATAACACTGTGGTTACTGTGGTTGTCTCTGTCCAACTGTCCTTCCCTCTACAGCCACTTCCCCAGGGCATGACCATGGGGATCTAGCCATCTCCAGGTCCCCAGTGCATAGCATGGGGTCAGCTAACAGCTGGAAAGCAATCCACATAGATAAGTGGACAGACAGATGGACTGGTGAGCAAATGCCCCTCAGATTCATTTTCTGGGAAGTCCTCAGAAAAGAGTATCCACCTTTAGAGCTTCATGCCTGAACAGCCCTATGTCCTGGCAAACTCAGGCTGGAACCCAGTCTCATAAGCAGGAAAGCAGAAACAGGGAGCCCAGAGTCCTGTCAGGCTGTCCTCCTGGGCCAAGGGTTTGCAGGGTGGGTATGGGGAGGACAGATCAGCAACTCCCAGGCACCACAGCACTGACCAGAGGACGGCCTGGCTCTGGATGTAACATGCGGAATTCTTTACACCCCGCTGTGGTCCCTGGGGCCCAGCCAGTGGGGTGACCCAAGGCAGTACTTGGGTGCTTCCCCGGCGCTGTCCATGGTGCTGACTTCCAGGCTCTGGTTCAGCCCAGGGCCTCAGCAATTCCCTCCTCATCTGGCACTGTCTCAGAGTCTTCTGGCACAGTTGACAGCCACTGCCTAGGTCCTGTCTCAAGGTATGTCCCGGAACTTCCTTTTGAATGAGTACTTTGGTCTTTTCACTTCCCTGTACTAGGTTGGACCCTGAAGCAAGGATTTGAGAGGAAGTGATTAGGAAGTGGTCCCAGGAAAAACTAGAAAGGGTGTGGGGAGTGGGGCCAGGATGGAAAGGAGGCCAAGAGGGGAGTGTGACCAAGGAAAGTCTCAAGGAGGGTGACTTTGGTTCAGTCTTGTGGGGAGCTCTGGGGCCTGTGTAGGTCCAAGTGCCTCGGTACACTTCTCAGGGTCCTTTATAGCCAAATCCACACTTCCAGCCCTATCATGGCCAGCTTGAGCTTAAATCACACCTTGCTATTTGCCGTTCCTCGTGCACACAGTGCTAGCTCACAGTTTTAGGGGCCAGTAACTCTATTCAGCCTGCCCTTTGTTTTCACATCACTGTCTGGAAAACTGCTAATCTCTTAAGTACAGCTCAAGGAGCACTACCCCACCATTGTCCATCCCTCCATCACTAAGGAGAGGGCTCACAGCTACCTGTCAGGGTGTCCTGATCAGGAGTGAGGGGTCTGGGGTATTTGTGCCACCTCACCTGTCAAACTGGGTGCGGGGTTTCCCTCAGAGGACACAGCTTCCCAGGACCTCCCTCCACAGGCAAAGGGGGCTCTAGCAGCCTGAGGGAGAGCCAGATGCAGGGGTCCTTTGCATAAACACAGTACAAGGGTCTGAAGGGCATGGGCAGAGGCTGGGTGACCTCGGTCACAGACCCCACCTCCAACCTCCTCATCCTCAAGCCCTTTTCCACACTGACACCACAGTGATCACAACAGTGGTCCTTCTTGACCCAACTCTGGTCTCTCGCTCAGCTCAAAGCCCTGCCTGACCCCACTGGCTGCAGGGAAGGTCCAGGCTCCTCAGCCTGCCCTTCAAGGCTTCCACGACCTGCACCCTGACTCCCACCTTGGACTTTACATTTCTGCTCAGTGGAGGCCCTGCAGTCCCCCAACACACACTTTCTCACTGCCTGGCCTCTATTCAGGCTGTGATCTCTTGCTGGAGAGTCCTCCCAGGGGTGCTCCCCTGGCTTATGGTCCGGGCATCACCCTCTGCCCTGCAGCTATATGACCCACCCAGCCCACCTGGGTCCCTGCCCCTTGCTCATGTCTCAACCTCCATCCCTTAGCCCGGGCCTCTGCTCCCCTCGTTACCATCCCAAGAGGAGGAAAGGAATGTCAGGAGTGAACTGGGAATGTAATAAAGAGTGATGTCGTGGAAAGAGAGGGGATGGGGCCCCCACCCACATGAGATGATGGCAGCATCTGGCACTGTGCGTCTCAGGGCACAGACACAGCCCCTGAGTCTCAGTATGTGCACCTGCGGGGGTGTAGAGCTCAGCAGTAGAGCGCATGCCTAGCAGCACAAGGTCCTGGTTCAACCCCCGTACCTCCATTTAAATAAATAAATAAATAAATAAATAAATAAATAAATAAATAAATAAATAAATAAAAGAATCTCTTTAAAAATCTTCATCTGTAACTTGGGGTCACAGACCTTCCTCTTAGCGCTACCATCAGAAATAAGTGCCTGGTGCATGCAGCTCTCAGCCAAATGTGGTTCCCTCCCTCTCCACCCTACTGCCTCCCTGCGCATCTCACAGGCCATGGCAGAAGCCACTGACCACCTGGTCAGACCAGCACAAGGCCCATCTGAGCCAAACACTGACTGTGGGTGGGAGAAGCCAGCTGGCCAAGATGACCACCTCACTCTCGGATGCATCCTGTTCCTTGAGCCACGGAGCCCAGGCTGTCACATTCTGATTTGACTCAGAAGGCTGTGACATGTGGCATCTTGGCATGCAATGAAACCGCCAGCGGCTTGGGCGGATCCAGGGCAAGAAGGCCACCAGTCTGTCTAACAGGCCATCTCCCAGGCTGGTTCCCAGCACCTGGCCTGCCACTCCCGGCCATCTGCCCTCGCCAGCAGAAGCCCTATGCTCCCCTCCAGGCCTCAGGCTGCAGGTGATTCTCCTGCCTGGGGTGAGAGTTGGGGAGGGGAGCATCAACCCACTCGGAGCCCACACCAGGAAGCTGAGCCTACCCTCAGCCGCAGCCCCTGGGCAATGATGCTCTGCTGACCATTCAGCTCAGTTCAGTTCAGGCCACATCAGGCCCCACTGTGCACCAAAAACAGCACGGCCCAGGTGGGCTGGAGAGAGAACACAGTGACTATGATTATGACCACCGCGATGATCAGAGCCGCCCCTGGCTGTGGCTTGAGCACTCACTAAGTGTTTTATATGAATTAACTCATTGAAGCTTCCCACAACCCCAGGGCCTGAGTTAGTTTTATCGTCTCCATTTTACAGATGAAAAAACAGAGACAGAGAGATTAAGCAGCTCACCCCAGGCCACAAGCTGTGAGAGCAGTGGGCTGTGGAGGCACACGCTCTGTCTGACTCCAGCATCCAGCTCCCACTGCTGCCCCGAGCGCCCAGCGGCTGCCAGCTGCGCAGCTGGGCCCAGCGCGCCCCACGATGTGCTCGGGGTCCCCAGAATTTGTCCAAGGGAGGCACTGGTAGTCTTTTGACCACAGCTGAGGAGACTGAGGCTCAGAGAATTTGCATGACTTGCCCAAGGCCACGTGGAGGACTTGGCCTTGAGTCTGCTGGGCTCTGAAGCCCACACTCTGAATCCCCATGCTTGTCGGCCTCCTTGCCTGGTTACCAACATGCCTCAACCATTTCCACACACCGTGACCTCCGGCATCCTGGAGAACAAAGCCCTATAGTGCTCCCAACTTTCTAAACTGCCGGGAGGTATGAGGCCCCCCAGCAGCCACTTGCAGGACTAATTCTGTGCGTGCTCCTGCCTGTTCAGCCTCTACAGGATCAGTGCCATCTCTCAAAACTGAATTTGGCTTCTCCATCTTCTACTGATTTTATTGCAAAAGTTTTTATGGGCAAAGGTATCTCTGACATACACAGGTTGCCCTCCAGACCAAACCGTTCCTCCCGGCTGTCCGACACTGCAGCAGGAAGCAGTCCAAACTGGCATGCAAGAGCCCAGGGACACCCAGGGGCCCCGGGGTCGTCAGGCACGGTGAGGGGAGCCAGCTTACTCCCGCGTGAGTCACCCCCTATTTGTGGATGTTTCCCGCAAGTCACCGCAACACGTGGCTGGAACAGTGACTGTGACCCTCAGCAGCCTGGTGGCAAGAACAGGAGCTAAAAGGTCAGGAAGTCCTGAGTTCAAACCCCACCCTGCCACTTCCTGGCCGTGTGACCTTCCCCGGTGACTCAGCCACTCTGGGCCTCTTGTTCCTGGTCTGTATAAACACCGTGGCAATGCCCGGCGTGTAGCGCTATAAAGAGGCTCTGGAAGATGCTGGGGGCTGGGCAAGTGTATTCCCTCCCCACTCCACCCCTAGCAGTCCTTGCAGACCATCTGGCCCAAGGGATGCAAACAGATGGCTCCTGGGTGCATCGCACCCGGCTGCCTCGCTCGGCCCACGCAGCCTTGAAGGCAGTGTGACGAGGCCGGGGTTATTTCAGCCCAACACAACAGCAGCACAAGCCACCGTCCCTGGTCACGTATGTGAGCTGCCTGCAGCCCTTTGCCAATGATCGGGACCCAAACACCTGACCATAAAAAGACAGGGATTGTGCATTTCAGAGGTTTTTTTCTAACTGGGGGTGCGGTGAGGGCTTCGTTTCTTCACTTCTTTGAGTGCAAGGAAGCTGCACATGGAAGGAGAATCATGGTGCAAAAAGATAAAAACATCTCTGTGCTTCTGAGCGAGGACTAGCCGGGCAGATGGTCTGCACCCAGCAGTTTCTGCTGTGACATATTCTGATGACCCTGCATAAGTCAGAGAATGTCCACTAGGCTGGGAGGTAGGCTGCAAGGAGCACTCCTGTGCGGTACCTTCACATCCATGGCCTGGTAGCTTCAAAAACCTCTCCTGAAGCCTTTTCAGGGTGACTCCCAGTAATCTCTCTGTAACACCTAAGAATATTCCAGAATATTCCAGTGTTCGCTGCCTAGGTGAGATATGACACACTGGGATCATTTGCATGTCTGCACCAGCAACCATGCACTTAATTAATCCGACTGGAACCAATTTAGAGGGACTTAATTAAATTTGCAAAAAACAGCATGGCAGAGGAAGTTCAGCCTGTTCACCTGTTAACCAAATATTCAAAGAACAAGTGAGGTGACGGCTCATCTCCTACAAAAGCGCAGCTTCGTAAATAGGCTGGTGAGATTGTAGTTTCAGAAAAACGGAGTTCTAAATGTACAACTGTCACCAACCCAAGCGGCTCAGCGGCCTTTCTGAGCATCAAGGCTCCTGCTCGCTCCAGACGTTCTCACCTTGACGCGATGTTCCCAGGGAAGCCCTCATGTGTCCCAGAACCTGAAGCAGGAGTAGCAGACCTGCCACCCCTGAGGGGACACGAGGGCTCAAGCCCAGCGGAGGGGACTGCGCCAGATGCTCCCCAAGGACCACACCCCGGCCCCGAGAGCCAGTGTTTCCTGGGCGTGGGTTCTGCCACCTCCAGGCTGCGGAGCTCCAGGCACATTCCCTGACCTCTCTGCACCTCAGCTTCCTCACCTGTGACAAGTCAATGATGACGGACCTACCCTACAGGGACATGATGAAGATCAAGGTAAAGTGCTCGGAACAGTACTTGACCTGTAGGAGTGCCCAGAAAATGTTAGTTACTATCCTGAGGAGTCTGTGCCGCAACTTCAAACCCAACCCCGCCCCCACCCCGGGCCAAAAGGACAGAGTTCCCCCACCCCACCCAAACTCCCACCAAGCACGACTTGACTTGGAAGAGCAGGGGACATTACTTCCCCAGCCCCACCCCTGAGTTGAGACTAATTTTCGCCTCAATGTGGTCTTAACCCACCCCCACTGCCAGGCCTGGCAACCAGTCCACTGGGAAGCAACTGGACCTTTGCAAAGAGCACCGGAGTTGGAGTCAGACCTGGGCTTGAGTCCCAGATCTACCTCTTCCCAGGAGTGAGCAAAGATCATGCCGCCTTCCCGAGCCTCAGTTTCCTCATCTGTAAAATGGAAATTAATACCACCCACCTTGTGGGACTAACGTAAGGATCAACGAAAACTTGTCCACCAGCCATAAGCCCCGTGGCCATGGAAATACTGATGACACCTTCTCATCGCCCCTCATCAGCCATCTGTGAGGCAGGCAGGGCAGGCAACCATGTTCCCATTAATCAGATGAGAAAGGTGAGGCTCAGAGAGGTCATGCAGTCCACGTCAGCCATCTCTCATTGAGCAAAAGGTTCTGCTGGTGAAAAAAAACAAACCTGCTGGATAAAGGAGTGAGTGGATGAATGCACCAGGGCTGCAGGAGACAACTAAGGGGTGCATGGATTTATCCAGGCAACAGCTGATTAACGGGCTCAAAGCACCGAGGCCCTGCCAAGAGAATGCTGGAGAACTGTGCTGGCTGCAGCTCAAGACCCGCCAGAGGAAAGGGAGCTGCAGGCGAGGGCCAGTTCCGGAGGTCCCCGGGAGCCAGCCTGGGTCTCGTATACAGGAGCCTTGGGGGCCTGGGTGGGCAGTGCCGGTGGGCTTACACTCACTGGCCGAGGAGAACGTGGAGCGGGGAGCCCGTGACTCCCAGCCAGAGGCCTAAGAGGTGCAGGAAAGGTCCTGGCAGAGGCCCCCACACCCATCAGTGGGGGACATGCAGCCCTGGCAACTCCCACTACACAAGAGCACAGAGGAGCCGCCTACTCTCCGTTTCCATGGGAATCCCCTTGAAATAACCCTCCAACGGCTGTTGTTCTTCTCTGCGGAGGAAGAGCTCAGGGTAAATGTGATGGAGGGAGGCGGGCACTCATCGACACCCAGGATGCCATGGAAATTTCAAGGCCCAGCCCCACACCACCCACCCCCTCTCACCAGCAGAGATGACCAGGGCCCTGGGGCAGGCTTCGCCTTCACTCCCGCCTCTGTGGGGGCACCACGACTGTTTTCTTGATAACTGAACGACAAGGAGGAAACTGGCGATCGCATCTAAAACAACACCCATCTCTCTTGGAAAAGGCTCCCTGCTGGCCAAGAAGGCCCGGGTGCACAGGGACACGGCCTGGGATCAAATCCTGCAGCATGACCTGGAAGAGCCCCTGACCTTAGAGCCCCCTTTTCCCCTTTTCTCAAGTGTCCATGGTGAGAGCAAAGGGATACAGAAGCCCTGCACATCCTGCAACTCCGAAGTCACTGGCTCCCTACCCCCGAGTGCAATGGGGATGCGTTTGCCTTATTATCCTAAAAAATTCTGGAAAAGTTCTCTGGTCCTGAAGCAAGAATCTGTTGAGGTCTCCTGGAGGCAGGAGGGTGGCAGGCTCCCTGCATGCCCTTGTGGGACGTGGTGGCTGTCACACACAGAGAAGAGCAGGCATGGCTCAGCGGGGTCTCCAAAGGCTACCAGCTCCTGAGAAGGGTCATTCCTGCAAGTGTTTACTGGGCACTTTGCACCAGACCTGTTTGCAGCCCTCTGCACCCATTTTCCACATAGTTCTCACAGCCACCCTCCGATTTGAGACCTGTTATTCCTGCTTCGCAGACAGGAACACTGAGGCCCCAGAGGTCACCTGGAGAGGGGAGGCCAGCTAGAACCCAGGCCCTGGTCTCCCAAGGATAGCAGGTGGCCCTCGTAACGGTCACCCTGGGACCACCCTGCCCTGCCTGGGTCCCCCCTGCCCTGCCTGGGCCGACCCACCCTACTGAGCTCCAAGCTTCAGAGCTGAAAGCCCAGGCTCAGGTCCCAAGAGGACCCTCAGGGTGGGGCCCTCCGAGGCTGCTGCTCCATGTCCCTGTCCCTTTTGAGTCTGATCACTCTGCCCCTCCCCCAGTCCCATGGCCACTCGGCCCTCCCATCACACCACCTGACTCCTGCTGACCCACAGGTCGGCAAGTCGGGGCCATGGAAGCCAAGTGACTCTCCCCAGGGCCTTCAGCTGGGACTCCTGGAGCAGGGCCACAGATGGAAACTGCCACTTCCAAGCCCCTTTCCTCTGTGCCTGGCTGGCCCCTCAGAGCTGCAGACAAGCAAAGGGACCACAAGGCAATGGTTGTGACCCCAAAGGGACATGCTGCAGTAAGAGGCGACTGCATGAAGGAGGGGAAGACCATTCACTGGTTAACCCAGAAAGTCTCAGTTAGCCCAGGGCAGTGGGCCAGGGGGACCCCGGCAGGTAACAGAGATGTCCCAGATGATGACCCCTCCAACAGAGAGCCCCTTGCAGCCCCCGCTGACCTCCCTGCACTTGGCCTTAAATCAACCAGCCAACCTCCATCCCTGAGAGGTGTCCCTGCAGAACCCTGGCCAGGCTCTAGTGACCAAGCACACCTGAGGGCGGGGACAGGACACGGCCCTCCACTCAGCGTCTTCCCACACGGGCAGCCGGGAGCGCAGAGGACGCCCGAGAATGTTTCCGAAGGATAGACTCTGAGTGGGGTAGAGAGCCCCACACCCTGGTGCCGGCGAGGACTGGGGCGACTGGCACCACACACTTGGCTACATTAATCGGAATAAAAATACACACACCCTTTGACCCTCCAATACCCACCTGTGGGAATGAATCCTCAGATACGTGGCGCAAGCTTTCACCTGTAGGATCACGTGAAATGGAGGAAAAATAAAAACTAGACACAACCTAAAGTCTCTCTATAGGTGACTGTTTAACCAGCTGTCCCCCATTCCTGCAATGAGGTCTGTGCGGCCGTGAAAGACAGCAGGGCAAGACACCACGAGGTCCTACTGCGGAGCACAGGGAACTCTGTTCAACACCTTGTAACAGCCTGTCATGGAAAAGACTATGAAAAGGAATATATATAAGTAACTAACACAACACTGTAAACTGACTGCACTTCAATGATAATTAAAAAAAAAAAGAGAGAGAGAAAACAGAGCAAGCTCTGTGTGCCAATTCAGAAACAACCACAGCTTCACGTTACACCACTGCCCTGCTCTAATATTTGCTACCATAAGAATACATGGCTTTGATTTTTAATAATAAATGATGTTTGATTTTGACTATAAAAGCCACTGCTAATAAAATTTCACTAAGTGTATACTGGAGAGGAACGAAAATACAGAGCTGCACAGATGGGAGGCATTCGACCCCGCGGCCCCCTGCCCTGAGCTGGCCCCGTGCCCCTCCGCTGCCCCGCCCTGCGCCTCCATGGGGAGGGGCTCCCCCGTCAGGACGTCCAGCCCCCGCGCACGGCAGGGTGAGGTGCACAGCGCGGACAGGAGAACGACAGATTCGGCAGGGACGTGGATCTCTAAGTCCTGGAACCCCAGTCACCTAAGCCCCTGCCTGAGAGCTCTGGAAAACGGGCTGTCTCCCACAGGGCCTGTCCTGAGAGACCAGAATCTTCTTTTCTGCTTTCACCAGATGCCAAATGCTGGGGGAGAAAAAGCTGGTCCTGATCATGGGAATGGGGCTCCCAGGGCCAGCGAGGAATGAAAAGAGGCTGATCCCAACCTGCGCACAGAGGCACCCAGCAGGGCTTCCGAGCTGAGTTTCTGTAGGATCCACCTTCATTTTCTTTCATTGCGTTGCCCGTCCTAGATGGCCCTGAGGGGTGGAGCTTCCCGCAGCAGCAAAATCAGCTCCAGGTGATGCAAGGTGTGGTGGAAATGGCATTTGCTATGGAATCAGGCAAAGCTGGGTCTGAACCCCATTCCCACCTCCCTGCTGGCTGTGCAACCCAGGGCTGGAAGCCTGACCTCTCTGAGCCTGTGTTCTTACCTACAGAATGGAGTGGGTGGTACCAGCACTAACTGCAGAAGGCTATTGAGATAAGGATCGAGGTGCCTTGGACCAGTATCCAGCTCTAGAAACACTGGCTTCCCCATGCCTGCATCAACACCCCCATTTTAAATCTAAACAAAGGCTCTGTCTCTTACTTTATTGGGCAAATGGCTACCCAGTTCTTCATCTGGGTCAGAGACAGATCAAGCAACGGTTCAGCTGCACTCTCAAAGCCGGCCAAGTGCTTGAAGGAAAACGCCAGATGATTCGCACAGTGGGTCAGCTCAGGGGATTCCGGCCCTTCAGCATCCCAGCCAATAAAGACGGAAGGCTGATGGCAGAGCTGGCCAACGAACCCACCAGCCACCCTGGACATGGTACCCAACCCAGAGCCCCGGGTATAAGGAGATCCGTGCAGACCTGAGCGAGGGCTGAATGGGCATCTGCAGGCCTAGGTTCGAATCCCAGCCTGCTCACTCAGAAGCTGTGAAGCCCCAGCCCCCATTTCCCTGTATGTCAATTGGAGGTAACAATTCCACATTCCACAGGGCGGGGTGCCGGGGGCCTTGAACTGGGCCTGCCTCTGCCTCCCCTTCACACTGACTCATGCCTGCTGACCCTTGGAACCTTCTTCCCATCTCCTCCGATTCCAGCTCCTCCTTTAGATCCTAGAACTTGCTCAGGGCCCTGTCTCTCCCATATCCCCAACACCAGTCTCAACACCTGCACAAAGCAGGCACTGCGAGAGACATGCTGAATGATGTCACTACTTTCAGGAAGCCTTCCCTGACTTCCCACCACCCCGGCCACACTGGGCAGCCCACCCAGCCCCTAGGCTTCTCCGCACCACAGTCCCAGTACCCCCGTCGTCATCTCGTCTGTTTTGGGGACTCCTTGGGGCACAGATCTTGCCAGCCATATCCAGGGCCACATCCCCCACTCCCAGCGAAGCACTTGACACACAGCATGTGCTCAGTAAATTGCAGGCCGTCTGGGGGAACCAACGCGCAAAGATGGCTGCACCTCTAACGTACATTCTCTCAAACCCACCGGGGTCCCCCCGTCCTACACGGCCAGGCCTCTCCGCCTGGCTAAGTTCTCCTCTTCTGGGTGGTTCCTCTCCTAAACATCCCGTGCTTCCCAGCTAAACCCAGCTTCTCACTGCAACAAATTCCATCTACAACGCGAACACTGAAGGTGCCTTCTCTTCCGTTTCCTAGATTTTCCATGTTCTCTGCAAAGGACAGGTATCGCCTCTGTTGAGAGGGTGGGAACGGGCAGGCCAGCTGGGGTGCAGGCCCCTTTGTTCCTTTTCTGTGAGCAGCCCTGGAGAAGGGGTCTCGGGTTATAAATCCAGCTGAGCCTGTTTTATGGAGAAGGTGCTGCACTGCTGATAGGTTTTTATAGCTGCCCGGTTACAAAGCCAAAGCATAATGAATTCTCAGCCACCTCCCGGGGCCTCAGCTGTCCCACGCCCGCCGCCAGGTTGGGGTGACCAGGCGGGGGGAGGAGAAAGGATGTTTTCTCCTTTGTGCCCCCCCACCCCCAAATACCCTTCACCCTGCCCCTCTGGCCCCAGTCTGCCGAGGGATTTGGATTGCTCTGGGGGCCCGATCAACAGTACCCCTGTTCCTGTCCATGTGTGAGATTCCCCAGAAGGGGAGAGAGGAGTCAGGCGCATAAAGTCAAGCTCAGCAGAACCCTGAATCCAGGGAAAGGCCCTCCCGGGGAGGACGGGGCGCAAGCCCTAATGCGAGTGGGACTCGCTACCCTGGAACCCAGAAGTGGCCTCACACATGGCGCAGGCAGCACTGACCCAGCCCAGGCCTGTACTTGTCACAACGTGTCCCAAGCCCACAAACCAGAGGGCCCCCGGCCCCCAGCCCCCGCCCAGGAGGAGCCTGTGACAGTGAGGGTAGAGGGGGTCAGGAAGAGCCCTCCCCCAGAACGAGGGCCCCCAGCAACCTGCACGTGTGACGGGAGGGACCAGGTCCCACTGCTCATCCAACATTGTTGAAAAAACAGACCTGTGCCTCCCTTACATGTACAAATGCATCCAGCCACCTCCTGCTGGCCTGGGGGCCACCTGTCCCTTCAGAATGACTTGCACGTCCTCCAATGACACTCCCAGCATGTGAACATGGGGCTTTAATTCTCAGGGCACAGCTGGCTCTCCCTCACTTCGCAGCTTCACTCTCGTCCCATCTCAGTCCTCCTGGATCGTCCCCCGGGGTCTTCATGGGACCCGGCTCCGGGGGTGTGGGCCTCATGCCCCAGCCCACCTCCGCTTACAGATGCCTTCGTTTCAGAGAACACACTGGCATCTGTGCGTCAAGGCAGAATCTTCATCCCACAAACGAGAAAACTGAGGCCCAGGGAGGACACACGGCTTCCCCAGCATCACACAGCCAGTCATCGGCAAGGCCTGGCCGTGCACAGGGGTCTCCAGGCCCAGCGCCATCACCCGTCATCACACACAGCCCCTTACAAGGATGCCACTCCAACCCCTGAGTTTTTAGCCACTGCCCCAGTTTATCACCTGCCATCCAACTGTCCCCATATGGACACACATATGTAGCCAGAAGTGCCCCAGTTTGGAGTGATGAAAATTGGGTCACTCGTAGGGAAGGTGCCAGAACAAGGCATGCCTGTGGTTCACACGGTGGATCATGGGAGCTCCCAGCTCCAACAAAGGCTCCCAAGCCTGGGGCTCAGGAGCTCCCTGGAAGCAAAGTCATCAACCGAGTGCTTGGCATGAGGCCATGTGGGACCTGGGGGCCCTGCTGTCCCGCCTGATGTCCTGGCCCGACGGTCTCCTGGAGACGCAATTCACCCTCTGGCCCAGCGCTGATCATGACCCTCTTGGAACATCTTGGGACTGCAGGAGACCGCAGGGCTGAGCTGGCCATGCTGCCGCCCCTGCATGCTCGCTGCCCACTGCCTGCATGGGCTGCCCACACCCCCATGCCCAGCTCCAGCTCCTCATGGCCACACTACAGGATGCCCTTGGTGGTTAAAGGGTGGGGCTGGGATTGAGGTGGGTCAGAGCTGAAGGTCAAGGCCCTCAGAACCACCCTGGAGCATCCTTCCCTGGGATGCTGACAAGTGTGGACGGGCTGAGCGTGGCTCCCTTCACTTGGGGTTCCACTGCTCAGTGGGAAGACGAGATCAGATGGGACCGTTCTGAGTATCAGGTGCACCTAACATGTCATCTCAGCCCGCCCTTGAAGAGACCCCCAAGAGTCCTCTGGCCCTGTTTTACAGCAGAAGATACAGAGGCACAATAGGGGCCACGGCAGGTCAACTGTACACAGGCAGTGGACGCAGAAGAAGGCTGGCCCCAGGGTGACCCAATCCTTCTCTGTGTCCTTCCACTCTGCAGATGCAAAAGCACCAAGGACCAAAAGCATGGAGGGAGGGGCCCTAAAGGGAAGGAGTGGAGTTTGAAGTCATTGGAAGGGCCCCAGTGTATGTACCCTAGCTCTGCCTCCTCCTGGCCAGGGGAAGTCTAACCTCTAGAACCCTCAGTTTCCTCATCTGTAAAATGGAGTGAACCATCATCACCTCTGGGGCTGTTCACAACTCAGTAAGATGAGGTGCAAAAAAGAAAATGCCCTGGCTGGCAGGAGTGGGTGGTGGATCTGCCCACGCCACGCTCCCTGGTGGGGCAGAGGAGGGCCTCTGGGAAGCCATCCACTCAGGAGCACGTGTGTGAGGAGGCGCAGGGCGGAGTCCTTCCCCACCACTGTCTCCTGCACAACAAGTCATCCTCGTGAGTTCGTCTTCTCCCCAGTGAACCTCAGGCTTTCAAAGATCTAACCTTCTCGCCAGCTGCACAACATGGATGAATCTAGAAGATATTATGCTCGGTGAAACAAGACACAAAAGACAAACAGTGTGCGACTGCACTTAGACGAGGTCCCTAGAAGACGCAAATTCACAGGGACAGGGAACAGCTTGGAGGTTTCCAGGAGCGGAGGGAGGGGCGTTACTGCTTAATGGGGACAGAGCTTCGGTCCAAGTAGTAAAAGCATCTTGGAGCTGGATAGTGGTGATGGTTGCCCGACATTATGAATGCAATTAATGCCACTGAATTGTACACTTCAAAATCGTTGGAATGAAAAACAAATAAATGAAATGATTAGAATGGCAAATTTCACGTTTTATATATATCTTACCACAATTTTTAAAAAATTGAGTAATATGCAAAAAAAAAACCCCACTGAGTTACACACTTTAAATGAGTGAATTGTATGGTATATGAATTATATCTTAATAAGGCTATTTTTTTTTTAAATTGAAGGTGTGAATCCTGGCTTCTGGGGCCTCTGATTGACCAGGGTCTGAGGGGGCAGGCTGAGCCCTTCCACAGCGGCCAAACCAAGGTGCCTGCCTGTCCCGTGACCTGCACCCTGGTGGGCAGAGACTCCTTCCCTTAGCTTTGCAGATGCTCAAAGGAAAGGGGGCCCCCCCACACTTACTCTGAAGCCGGGGGCCTGGGGGAGCCTCTAATGTGGCCCCCTCCCCATCCCCAGAAGAGAAGGGCCTGGAAGGGAGAGGCCATTGCCTGGGACTCACAGCAATGATTTTAGATGGTCCTAAGGTCCACCTCTCGGTCAGAACAAGACAGGAAGAGAGCCCTCGCTGTGAGACTTGGCACGTCCCTACCCCGAGTTTCTGGCTCCCTATCTGTTGAATGGGGACAATGACAGAGTCCGTCCCAGGGACAATGCTGGACATTGCCCACCCAGCCCAGAGCAGGCACATGTGCACTCCTGCCAAACAGCAGGGCGGCTCCCTTCCCTTCCATCACATTCACCCAAAGAATAGTCCCCGTCACCCAGGGGTAGATGCCACGAGGGCTGTGTCTGGGACCAGGCCACCAGACTGTGATGGTTTCTAATAAAACTGCATCCTCAAGGCTGCGCAAATAAGATGATCCGGGAGGTCGGCGTGTCCTTAGAGTCAAACCAAGCAGAAACGCCAGCCTGCTCACCGGCCCCTTCTGCAGCCCCCCCCACCCCCGCAGGGGGCTAGAGCAAGCCCAGCCCCAGCCTAGGCCATCGTCCCAGATGTGGGCGTCGCACTGCACACCTGCAGCGGGGGAGGGCTGGGAGGGGGTGACTGACAGGCTGCACCTCAACCCGACCCCCGTTTGTACTAGTAATTTCCGCCTGGTGCACATACACGGAGGCAGGTCTGCGGGAAATCTCGTCTGCCTCCTACAGAAAGCATTTACTCATCTCTTGTTTTCCGTATTTATCTTCTCCAGTTTCATCAAGTTATAACTGACATAGACCACTGGGTAAGTTGAAGGTACACAATGTGTTGATTTGATACATTCATATTGTTGCAAAATGATTACCACCATAGCTAACGCTTCCCTTCCATCAGATTCTTACCATTTCTTTCTTTGTGGTGCAAATTTTTAAGATCTACTTTCCTTGTAACTATATAATCAAATACATAATTTTTGATAATTAAAATTATCAAAATAAAAAGAATATGAAAATGAATATATGTATGCATATGCATGACCGGGACATTGTGCCGTACACCAGAAACTGACACATTATAACTGACTACATGTCAATAAAAATTTTGTTTTAATTAAAATTATCAAAATAATCAGGTCTATATAATTTTGTATATATACAAAATACATAATACAGTATTAACTACAGTCACCAGGCTTTAGATTATATTACATATTATAGATTATATTATATGATTTATAGATTATACATTGTATCCCCAGAATTTACTCTTCTTATAACTAGATGCTCTGACCAACATCCCTCGGTTTCCCTACTCCCAGTCCCTGGAAACTACCATTCTAGCCCCTGTTTCTCTGAGTTTGGCTTTTCGAGATTCCACATGTTAAGTGAGATCGCATGGTATTTGTCTTTCTGTCTGACTTCACTTCGCACGATGCCCTCAAGTTTCATCCACACTGTCGCAAACTCTGTGTTGAAATAAAGTTACAGGATGCCTTTCATATTTCTGAACAGAGAAATGGTCAGGAGGACAAGTCCTCTGCTTCCCCTGACTGGTCAGGAGGACACGGGAGACGCAGCAGCTCCAAGGTCAGACACAGCCACGTGCAGACCTTGGCTCAGCCGGCTGTCTGCAGCAGACCACGCTCCTCAGAGGGGGTCACAGCACCGTCTCCCATCCCATCTGCTCTCCACACTGTGATGCTGCCTTTCCCAAATCCAAGGTTGGAATCTAACACCCCTTCAACCTGGGCCAGCCTGTGACTTGACTGAAAAAAGTCACACAACTGGTGAGTGAGACTCTGAGGTCAGCAGGTCAAGGTGCCGCACCTGGTCCCTGGGGTGCTTGATTTGGGAAAGACAGTCGCCACCCAAGGAGTCCCAGTGCCCTGAGACTGCCACGCAGGAGAGGTCACATCGATGGTCTCTGGGGAGCCCAGCCTCCCAGCCAGCCCCACCACACGCAAAACATGCGAGTAAAACCATCTGGGACCCTCCAGGCCAGCCCACCCATCAGCTTAGAAAGGAGACCCAGAAGCTGCCACGTACTATAGGTTTGCCCAAATTTCTGACCCACAGAAGCCAGGGGACGTAACAAAATGGCTGTCGTCCTAGGTCACTGAATTTACAGTGGTTTGTTACGTAGTAATAGTAACCATGACACCACCATGTGACTTTGGGCGTGCGACCTGACCTCTCTGGGGTTCTGTTTCCTGGTCTATAAAAGGAGGTCATTCTCACCACCTCCCAGAGTGGGTATAAAGTTCCAGTGAGATCATGAAACATATGTCTCGTGACATTGTAGCAGTCAAGAAATGGTAGCCTCCCTCCCCATCACCATCATCATTATTTTATCACGAAGACAAAACAGTCGTACATGCGGAGAAAGGTTCACAGCACGACGATTCTGCTCCCGCACAGCCAAAACCCCACCACCCATCAGACACACATCATGAGACAGTGGACACAGCCGTAAGTCACCATGTCCTGGAGCTGAAATTGATCCTTTTTTTATTTTAAAGCAAGAGAGACAGAGACTGATGGGTTTGCTGTGATCTATAGATTACTCCAAAGCTGTGTTACACATAAAGAATTACTCTTTTAAAGATCACTCATATGAAATTTTTTGGTAAATTTTATTTTTAGTTTAGTCAACATGATATTCGAATCTTAATTCAAGCCCGTTAGAAACACTCCTATCCTTTCACCAAGAAACTGCATTCCCAGATACCCAGAGGCGGGAAAAACCCGAAACACACGGAAATGGACGTTCCCAAGGGTGCGCTTCACATCTTTATATGAAAAACCCAAAGCTGGGAAAACGGTGTCCAAGAGTGGGAGGTCTCCCACCTCTACGGCCCTTTCTCACCTCCAAGCTCCTGTCCGTAACACC
This sequence comes from Camelus dromedarius, assembly GCF_036321535.1. Lineage (NCBI taxonomy): Eukaryota > Metazoa > Chordata > Mammalia > Artiodactyla > Camelidae > Camelus > Camelus dromedarius. The sequence continues at coordinate 119,097,029 of NC_087436.1, forward strand.
CCCCCCCCTGCTGGGATGCCTCCTCCCCAGCTCCTGGCTGCCCTGCTGGGCCAGCTGAGCCGCTGCCCCGGACTCAGCCACTCTGCCCATCTGCTCCCAGGCTGCGACAGGACCCACTGCATCCCAGCTCCCATCACACTGTATTACAGTCATCTGTTTATGTCTCCTTGGTTCCAGAGGTTCTCAAGGGAAGGGCTGGGACCTAGACCTCCTCTTTCTTGCATCCCCCTTTCCCACCCACATATCCGCTGCAGGCCATCAACCCCAGTCTGATGGATGAATCCATACGTAGTTATTGAATAAATAATTGTATCTACTACATGGATTATCATGCAGCCATTAAAACTGTTTACTTGGAGTATGTAATGATATGCGGGAATGTTTCAGCATGCTACATATTTTAAAAGAAAGAAAACTGTATTTACATTACAATCTTCAGTGGGGCAGTAGGAAAAAATAAAACAAAACTGGAACAATGTTTCTAGGGCAGTGGAACCGAGGATGTTACTTTTTCCCCTTCTTTATTCTACTTTTTGCATTTCCAAACGTTTCTGTAACTAGCTAAAACAGAAATAAAATTAAAATCTTACAAGGAGCATCTTAAGATTCATGCATATTAGCTCCCAGGCTAAGATGACGTGGCACACATTATGATGATGGATTTATATTTGCACAGCTTCAATAAAGAGTCTTACCTCTCCTTAGGGAAAATATTCAGGTTTTTTTAAAAATCACCTTTCACACTGAAAATCGAAGTAGGAACCACAATCATTCGGCCCCCGACTCCTTCAGCCAGTTCATTCCCTGATGGATTGTTCCCAAAGCAGGCAGGCTGGCTGGAGGTCTGCTGGGTGAACACAGTGGAGGGAAGGCGTGTGCCCCTCTCAGTGGTCCATTGGCTGCCTGGTCATTTCTGCAGGGAGGAATTTAAGTCACTCCATAGTTTCGAGCTGCCAATTTCAATAAGGAGGATATTGACTGGAATCCTCTAGCCACGGTTTAACGTCACCATGGCTTTGACGCGTGGAAGGGCCACATAGCGTAGACATGGCCCATTTGGCATGAGTGTGGGGAGTTCTCACACTGCACAACTGTGGGGGAGCCTAACAATGATTGTGTAAGCTGAAGCAAGTCACAGCAATCTAAATAATCAATGCAGAAATTACCAACGTCCATGACCTCTAAGAAGCTTTGTGAAGACATTATTGATGGTTATAAGTGTACAGGGAATAAAAAACAGTAAAACTAATATTCTGTAAGTAATGGTTTTATAATTACATGGTCACTTGAAACATTAGACACACTGCGAATGCAAGTGTTTTCTTTCTTTTTAAAACATGTTATCAAGACTAGTTCCAACAGTGCTGGCTTCTTCTGCTTGTTGGATGACTTAACGACACTGGGCAAACATCTTTCCGTGCCTTGGAGAATTGCCTTTCTAAGTTTAGATAGGCTTCCAAGATTCTATCCTCTGCACTTTCAACATTGTGAAATATTGCCGAGTTCCCTTAACACGAAGTGTGTTGCCAGCGTCACTCCCTCCGGGACATCTTCTTCCTTTTGCCACAGGCACTTCCTCATTTACGTCGGTAGGTTCACCTTCTCTTGGGTCCCCCGGCTGAGTATCAGGGTGTCCGACAGCCACAGGTCCAACATCCCCAGGACCAGCGATTTCCCCTGTGACTCCTTTTACGTTCAGTGCTAATCCCCCTCCAGCATTATTGTTTTGTTGTTGTTTTGCTTACCACCATCTTTGGGGGCCAGTTCCCGCTTTTGACTGTCCATTTCTGTAAAACGTCACATGGGTTTACCACCAGGAGACAAGGAGGCGACATCACTACCTTTTCCGCTGTGTGTGCATGAACTAACAGACACACAGGGACCAACCAGCAACAGACTCTGAAAGCAGCGACTTGGTCACAGATCACAATGCTCATCTGATTTACTTAGTGATTTGCGGACTGGAAAGTGACTGGCAAAGGTTGAACTTGATCAATTACTCAAGGCTACCATTCCGTGGTAGCTGAAATCTGGACTGTGTGGTTGGGGGACCGGCATTACTGAACTCAGTTGTGGTGACTGTAATCTGCACATACTGGAACCGTGGAAAGCAAAGACTGCCTACACTCAGGGAACTTGGCCAGGAGAGGCTAGGTAATTGGGAAAAAAAAAAAAAAAAAAGACTGCTCTGGGGTCAGATTTGAAGATCTGTTCACTCATTCAACCATGCAAACACACATTTACCCAGCACCCAGTGGGTACCAGGTGGATACTGGGTGCTGAGCTGTGTACAGCGGAAGCAGGCATGCCCAAAAAAGGTATCCACTGATGTCGCATGGGACAGGACTCCGGGTCCTATGTTTCAGAAGGGCCAGGTTCTAGTCCTATCTTAAGATCCGAGCTGAGTCACCTCCTGGCTGGGACTGGGAATTAGGGTTCTTGAGTTATAAGGAACAGAAATTGACACAAGCCATCATAAGCAACAAGGAAGTTACGGGAAGGTCCTGAGGGAGCCACAGAATCTAGAAGAGAGCGCAGCAGCTGGACACGGGGGCTCAGAAGGAGCAGGAAAGGAGCAGGACTGAGAATTCAATGTCGGGGAGCTATGACTACTCCAGTTACCAGTGCTGTGTATCATATCACCTCCAGACTCAATGGCTTCAAACAGAAACCATTTATTTGCTCACGAGTCTGCAATGTGGGCAGCTCTTGGTGGAGGTGGTGTGCACCGCTGGACCCCCCACCCAGCATCTCTGAGTTGATGAGGGATGAGAAGGGGTCCTGGAAGGAAAAAGGGGCACACCCAGGGGATTCCCGGGATCCAGGCAAACTTCCATCAGCCTCCAGTCCCATCAGGCAACTGGGATCTAGACAGGGATTAGGGCGACAATGAGGGTGATACCGCGATCCTTACAAAACAGTAACAAATATCTTCAGCAAATCAGTGGTCTGAGAATGGGATGGAGGACTGGTCTCGATCAGAGAAGACTTAAGAAACAGAACAACCAACACAGAGGCAGGACTTTAGACCCTGGGTCAAACCAACCAACCATAAAAAGACATTTTTAAGACAACTGGGGGCATCGCTAAGATGAACCAGAATTAATCAGTTTGTCTGTTTACTTATTTTTCTGTTGAAGTATAGTTGACCTACTCAGACAGACCACAGTTCAGATCAGAAGGAGTTAGCAGGCATTTTGTTAGGGGAGACAGTGGTGCTTGGTTATGTAAGAAATGCCCTCACCTTTCCGAGACGCCTACTGATGTCAGGGACAGGAGTCTGGAATTTGCTTAAAATTTCTTAAGCCAAAAGAATAGGAAAATAAATAAATAAACTACAGCAAAATCTTGAGAGCAGCTGAAAAGCAAGGGGATGGACGAGGAGCAATTCAGTATATTATTTTCTCTACTTTAGTACATATTTGAAAGTTTTCATTAAAACTTTATTGAAATTGTAAAAAAAAAAAAAAAAAGCCGATAATGACAATACGAGTAGCTCTCTTTTACTGAAATGTAAGCACAATGCGTACATTATTTTACTTAATACAGATGGGGAAGGTGCTTCAGGGGCTGATGAAACTGCCAAAAGCTCACAGCTGGGCCAGACCAGAGCTCAGCCCCGGCAGCCCCAGGGGTCTGGGCTGCAAGCTCTGCAGGGCATGGGGGACAGGGGACAGGAGGATGTAGGAGGCAGGCCAGCCCAGAGGAGAACCTGGGCCTGCAGTTGGAGATCCCATCCCTGCTTGGGGCAGCCGGAGCCTCTGAGAATCCTTTGTTCTGCCTCAATGTGCCATTCAGCCCGGGGTTTTGGAGGACAATGGATCCCGCTGTGCAAGGAGGCAGTGCCAGTCCTGGGCCGCACAGCGGCTCCCAGGTGGGCCTTGGTCCCCGGAGCAGGCTGGCAACTACATTCTGGGCTCAGGCAGAGGAGCTCAAACACTGTCAGGGGACAAGCACATGTCACTTTGCACATGCTATTCCTCTTGCCTGAAAGGTACTAGAATATTGCATCCTAACATGCCATCACTGTAAACCTGGGAATACCTCTCCCTTCAGTGCCAAAGCACCTGTCCCCTGTAGAGCTAGGGCCATCCCCTCCCCAGCTACCGATGCAGTGGAGGGGATCCCTTATCCCACTGACCCACCTGGAGTGCCATCACTCACACACGGCTGTGACAGATGCAGTGCTGTGTATCCAGCACATGCTCCGTGCCAGGCAGTCCTGGGTTCAAATCACAAGAAGCCAGGTGCAAAACCAGCACTGAATGGGCCACCGGCCCCTGCCTCGTTGGTCCGACCAGGCAACGTGGAGGTCAGGGGTGTGGGTTCTGCAAGCAGGTGGCCCACATTCAAAACCCAGCTCTGTTCCTTACAAACCATGTGATGCTGGGCAAGTGCCCGAGCCTCAGTTTTCTCCTTGTAAAATGGGGATCACGCACACACACTGGGTTTTGTGAGGATCCCATAAGATGACGCATTTAGCATCACATCTGGCATGAGGATGTGCTCAATAAATGGTCAATTATTATAATGGCTATTATGTTTATTCTAAAATTATTTAATACTAAAGACCAGGGTCATTTTGTTGGAGGGTTGACTGGTGAGGGGTCTCTTTGTAGGACCTGGTTTAACTAACAGGACTCCCCAGGGAGCTGTGGGGCTCATGGATTCCACCAGCAACTCCAAGACTCCACCCTGTGTCAGCCCACCCTCACAGGTATCCAAGACCCTGGGAGAGGTGGCCCACGTTTCAAGGGCACAGCCTGGCTTGTGTCCACAAAATGAAACCAAGAGTGTGGGGCTCTAAAAGCAGTGCCTTTTGGGACCTGGGCAGTAAGACTGGGGAGGGGGTGTCAGGTGGGCGAGGAGCCATCCTGGAGATCAAGGACCAGGGAGAACCTCTTCTCCATGACAAAAGGGAGAACCAGGGGTGGAGACTATGAAGGCTCATGGGAAGACAGCATCACCAAGCAGAGCCCATGCGGACCAGGTGCTGAGTGGGTGTGGGTGCCCCAGAGAGGAAGGGCCCGAGAGATGCTCCCGAGCTTGTCCGGACAGCAGGGCAGTGGTTAAGGCTGGGGACCCACCCTTCTTTCTGCCAGCCCTTCTCCCCTTCACTCCCAGGACTCCTTTGGGTCTGTGACTCCAAAGCTCTCCTGTTAAGATGCTGGGTGCCCCTTGGGACCCTGGCCTCAGCTCTCTTCTCCCTTTCCTCCCTCCCCTACCTCACCCTCCCTGCCCCAGGGACGTGGGCTGCTTCTGTGCTGAGCACACAGCAGGCGCTCCAGAAGTATTTGTTGACTAAACAAATAAGTGAATGACCTTGTTCTTTACTGTTGTATGTCCAGCACCTAACATCCCCTCGGCACATAAGAGGGGTCTGTAAATGTCTGCTGAACAAAAGGGGGGAAAGTGTGCAACCTCACTGGTATTCAGATATGAATTAAAATAATTTTTTAACCTATGCTATTTGCAGAGGTCAAGCAAATTAGAATACCTAATACTTATCAGCACATGGTAAAAGAGAAACTTTCTGGAGAATAATTTGGCAATGTGTGTCAAGAACATTAAACATGTTCATAATTTTTACATAAAATTGCATTTGCAGGGCTCTCTCCGAAGAAAATTATTCCAGAGGTAGGGGGAGGGTATCTTCCCACACACATAGCGTTCCTTCCCTCAGTGTTAGTTACAACATGAAAAAAAGCAACCTAATTATCTGACAACAGGGGTTGATGAGCTGAACTATGACACCTATCACAGGAAGAGTGTGCAGCCAATAAAATGATGGAATCTGGGGGCAGGGGCTGACGGAACCAGTTACACACCCCTCTTCTCTGCTAGGACTTGAGAACTCACAGGGAAGAACAAGTGGGACCTCAAAAAAAAAATCTGTCTTAATGCTAAACTTGTGGGGGTGGGGATGAGCTAGGGACCCCTACTCCACTGCCCCTCCCCTTGGGCCTGTGGGGAGAGATAGGTCTCAAGGCTGCATTCTGAAAGGAGGGAACCGTAAGCCAGTTCTTGGAAAAGCCTGCGGGGTGAGGGGCCCCACGGTGGAGACGAAGTAGGAACCTTTAATACTGTAGCTCCGCCCAACAGGGAAAAAACTGTCCAATGGGCGACACATTCTCATTCATTTCACCAATCACAAAAGCCAAGAGGGTGGGAGGCGGGGCCAAGGAGTTCCCCATCCCAGGAATTCCAGGCTTCCCCCTTCCGTGAAACAGGGCCAGCTCTAGCACTTGCGAGGCCCAGCGCAAACTGAAAATGCAGAGAAAAGAAGTCGGGAAAAGCGTCATTGAAGGTACAACAATATAAAGGGTTCTCATTTTTGCCATGCGTTGCCTCACGTATTTGCTATTTAATGCCAACTGGAAAAATGAAAAAAAAGTTTAATTTTTTGGCATTAATTTTATAGCTCATTCTATTGTGCAATTCCAGTTTTAAATACAAATAGAAGAGCATGGAAGCGGAACGCAGAATCACGAAATCCACAATTCGTCCCTGGTAGCTCCTTCATGTGAACGGACCTAGTTCTTACCGGAGTGGTGGAAACACTGTGAAACCAACTCATCTGTTTTTATTTCACCTTTCGATGCTCACACATTCTAGACACACATCTCTACCCTCCGCTCAATGATGAATAGGGTTGAAGGAACAGGAACCATGGCTGTCTTATCTTTCCCTTTCTTTGGTGTCATCATTTTCAGCATCAGTGATTAGCTAGCCCAGAGATGTCACGTGAGTAACAAAGGATATGAGAGGGTTCCTTGGTCCTTGTGCTTCTTAGAATGTCACTGGCTTCTTTCCACATTCAAAACAAGTTCTGGTTCAAACGAAAGCATGGCTTCTCTGGGCTGTCAGTGTCCCTGCTTATGCAACCAGGGGCATGCTGATCGGTGCCTAAACACAAAATTCTGTGGCCTCAGGACACGTGGGAGCACAGTGACACTCAAACTGACACAAGGTAAGCATGTTACGGAAGCCTCAGCAGGAGCAGTGGAATCGCTTTTCACACGTGTCACCTCTGCCCACACGTGTGCTCCACTGTCCCGTCAGATGTCTCACAAACACGGTTCAAAGATAAAATTATTAACAGTTTCAAGACAGGGAGAGCAGAGCTTTAAACCAAGCTTGGGGTCCTTCCAAGTACAGGGCCTTCATGGGTTGCACACCCACGAAACCCGCCCTATAGCAAAGCACGGGAAAATTCTCATAACCTCATGCTTAATGAGAAAAGTACCCTCCAAAGTTGTTCATATAGATAGTTACAATTTTTATTAAAAACAGACATGGGCATTAAAAAAGACTGTAAGGAGCTACTGCAAATGGCTAAAAACACGTATCTAGAGACTGTTCTTTCCTCTTCACCTGCATTATTAATCTGCAATCCTCCCCCTTAAGCCACAGCATTTCAGGCAGCCACACTTCTGGGTCTCAAGACCTAAAACACCTCGTATAGAAACATCCCTTAGCTCTGCTGGCTTTAAGGATAAAACCCCAAAGCTGTAGCAAGTAAAAACAACCGGGAGATGATGTGGAAACATTTTATTAGCATTTAATTTCCATCTTGCAGAAAGAAAATGAGAAAACCCTACTGTGTGACTGCACCAGCCTTTAAGTGGGGATTGATACCTCAGGACGCAGGGCTGGCCTACAGGCAGTTTGGGGAAACTGATAACAACAGTAACCCTTGCCCAAGGGCGGACCTTTGGAGTCCTCATGGCCTTTGCTCCTTAGAGCTTTGTGACAACCCAGGGCAGGGAGCAATGCAGGATCCCTGAGAATCAGGAGGCGATGTGCCTTAACAGAGGACACCTATCGGTGTCCCATCGCAGCCTCCTTACCTGCCACAACGTCTGAAACAGAGACAACGTGGGGTCATGAAACCCCAGGAAAGCACATGGAAGGGACAGTCCTAAGCAGAAGCAAAAGGAACAAAGATTTCAAAAACCAAAGGCTGCCTCTCCCACTCTCCCTCTGGGCTGGTTTAGGTCTCTGACGCATCTAACCTACCCTCTCAGCCCAACCTCCCAGGGGCGGAGATGGAGTTGGGTTACCAGCCTAAAGGCAGTCCTAAGGGCTAGTCTAACTCTAACCCCTAAAGAATGGGCATTGTTATTTATGGACAATATTTATTAAGTACTGACTGTGCCCCAGGCCCTGGGCTGGGCACGATCACACACACCAAGCCATTTAATGCCACGAGTTCACTGGGAGTGCTCCATTCACGACGCACGGTGGGGAGTCCACAGAAAAGATGCGCCAGCATCAAACAACTGCACATCCCTCGTTCCAAGCGATCTAAGCAACAACCTGGAGAAGAAACTGAGGCTCAGACAGAGCTGCCCAGGATCACAGCCCCAGAGCAGACCCCACCGGAAACACAAGACTCCCGATCTTGGGATACCTCTTCTGGCTGGAAACGCCTCCTCACTGGGGCCAAGGCGGGGAAACCAAACTGCAGCTCTGACATGTGTGCATAAAAGAGATCACAGAGGATTTCTAAAACAGACAGCAAACAAATCACCACCCCTCCTGGTTTTATGTATCTCGTATTCTGGTCATGAGAGACAGGGCAGCCTTTCTGTCTTCCCAATCACCAGAAACGGCCGTGGGAGTCAGGGTGCAACTGGCTTCAAGGAGCAGAGACTTGGCTTAAAGTCTGAAACACTGAGTAAATGCAGCAGCTCATGGAACCAGAGCACAGAGATGGGGTGGATGCCAGGCCTGGTTAATCCAGGAGTCACAGATGTCACTAATGTCCCCAGTTCTCACTCATCATCTGCTCTGCCAGCAACAGTGTTGTTGCTTAAGACCTGCTCCCTCCAAACTCTAATTTGAAAAGATACCTGCACCCCAATGTTCACAGCAGCACTATTTACAACAGCCAAGACGTGGAAGCAACATAAATGTCCACTGACAGATGACTAGATAAAGAAGATGCGGTGTATACGTACAATGGAATACTACTTAGCCATAAAAAGTAAAACAATGCCATTTTCAGCAACATGGATGGATCTGGAGATTGTCATAATAAGTGGAATTAGCCAGAAAGAGAAAGAAAAATATCATATGATATCACTTACATGTGTAATCTTAGAAAATGAGACAAATGAACTTATTTACAAAACAGAAACAGACTCACAGAAAACAAACTTGTGGTTACCAGGGGAGAAGTGGGGTGGAGCGATAAATTGGGAGTCTGGTATTTGCAGATACTAACTACTGTATATAAAATAGATAAACAGCAAGTACCTACTGTATAACACAGGATATATTCAATATATTCAGGATATATTCAATATATTCAGGATATATTCAATATATTCAGTACCTTGTAATAGCCTGTAATGAAAAAGAATACGAAAAGATAGATATAGCTATAGATATAGATACATAACTGAGTCACTATGCTGTACACCAGAAATTAACACAACATTGTAAATCGACTATACGTAAATTAAAAAAAAAAAAGACTTGCTTCCTCCATGGTCTCAAGGTCACTGCCGGCAACAAAGGGGGTGTCCATGCTCCTTCACAAGAAGGGGACCAGCCTCCCACAGCTCTCTGCTTCCCACTCAACCTCCAGAAAGGACTCCTACATCCATTCTGGAACAGTCACTGGAAGCGGGATGGGATTACCCTGGTCCATCACTGCCTGCCCAGGGCAGACCCAGAGGAGGATGTGCTTGGTAAATGCTACTACATGAGGGAGGATGGATGGAGTTTGTAGATCCAGGCTAGCCTAGAAAATACCTGTTTAACTCACCCTAAAGCTGAGTCCTGGGGCTGCAGCAAGAGAACACAGTCAGGAAGAGTCCTTCCTGAAGCCACATCTGGCTCTGGAGAAAAGTTTAAGCAGAGACTCCCTGGCGTTCTCCTATCCCTGGGGTCCCATTCTCTAGGGCCTAGGTCCTTCCACCAACCTAAGAACCTCAACTGTATTGCTCTCCCCAACACCCACCCATCCCTGCAAAGTTCTCTGTGCCCATGGTGGTCTGCACCCCTGCCTAATGATCACAATAGTCCCCATTCAGCTGAGCTGAGCCAAGAGTTCAGGGAAAAAAAAAAAAAAAAAAAAAAAGCTGCTCTAATTCATACCAAGGTGTGAATGACTAACAAAACCTAAACTGGGCACAAGATATTTAAGATTTTATAAGAGGAAACTCAAGCGAGACTCCCACTGGTGAAGATGACATTTAACTTGAGACCTAAAGGATGAGAACTAAGAGAAGGAGGTGTGTGTTCCAGGCAGTGCACAAAGCCAGTGCAAATACCCTGAAAAAAATGAAAAACAGTCTGCTTAGGGAACAGGAAGTCGATCAGAGCCACTGGGGGGTTGTGAGTGCTTGTGGCCAAATGACCATGTGGAATAGGAATTTGTATACCTGGCTCTTCTGCAAACTCCCAGGATCCACTATTTGCTTGTGACATTCCTCCAGGAACAAGACTTAAATGATAACAATGCCATTTGTGCAATGCTTTCAATAAACACTGTGCCAGATACTTTCTCTATGAGCATCACCACTGACCATCCCAACAACCTTGTAAGATAAGTCACTACTTACTGTTTCTCCCTTTAAAGGGAACAAGTGAAGCTCAGGAAGATTTAGTAACTTGTCCAAGGTTGCACAGCACATGAAGAGTCAGAAGCAGGATTTGAACACAAGTCTGTCTGACATCCAAATCTGTGACCTCCTCTGTGCTCCAAGCACAAAATGCAGGCAACACGCAACAGTGGGAAAGTCTGTTTCCATGCAGGGAGGCCAGCAATTTCATATAATTTTGGTAATTATTGTTACTGCTTTCTCTTCTAGACCCTGCTTTCCCTGAGGGCAGGAACCTTGGGTCTGATTCTTCTCTGCATCCCTAGGACCAGAGCTCTATGGCCTACACACACTGGCATTCAGTCTGGGATGTGGACAAAGGTCAGCCTTGGTTTCCTCAACTATAAAATGGGGTATGTGGAGCTCGTGTGAGGCCCCAGATCATGATGGGTTCTCACCATACTCGGACTGCCAGTTGACAGTTAATAGTTTCCAAGTGGTTCCTCCATCCACCCTCTCATCTGATCCACAAAGAACCCCCAAAACCTATAAGCGGGATGGGATTATTCAATCCCATTTCACAGATGGGGAAAAGAGATTCGTCTACATCACAGGGCTCCCTCCTAGAACACAGGCTGCCCAGGGGAGGACCTGTGTCCAGTCCCCAGGGCTAAAATAGTGACTGGCACACGTAAGTATTTGTTGCATGAATGAAGAATTAAAAACCATCACTTCTTACTCTGATAACTATGCATTCCTCCTCTGTTCTTCCCTTCTAAGAGCTGGTGAATGTAGGAAAGAAGGCAGGGGAGACAGGAAAAAGAAGGAATTAGGGTTTGCAACGTTCACAATGGGTCAGGCACGGTGCTTTTTACTTTAATCACAGAGCCCAGCACTCTGTCCCCTCCTCCTTAATGTAAAGATGCCAAAACAGAGGTTTCCTCCACAAAGCCAGACCAGAATGACCTGCCAAGATCCTCTCTCCCGGCTGGAGCCAGACCACTGGGGCACCTGCCAGCACCCAGCGGCCTTTCCCCTCTGCCTCTCAGCAGGCTGCCAGCAGAAAGAACACCCAGGACACATGCTGATCCTTCCTCAGCCTCTCCAAGGCAGGCGACAAAGGACCCCTTTCAGCTCCCTGGGCCCCCGGAAACCCCTAGCTCAGGGCAGAGCCCTCACCCCTCTCCACACACACATCCATCAGCAAAGCGTGACTCAGCGATTCTCCTCCGGGAGCAGAGCTGGGTAACGCCACTCCTCAGCATCTCTCCGCCCAGGTTACACACCCAGCCTCCGCTAGCTTGGGTCAGGACTCCTGGGAGCCCTCCCGGCCCTGGCCCAGGGCTCCCCCCGGCCTCCGCAGGGCTCCTGCTACCGGCCCGGCCTTATTTCCGGCACAGCCAGGCACCAGCGCAGCGGACAGCACCCGGGAATCGAGTCACTGCCCACACAGGTTCCCTGACACAGGCTCCCACGCGCCCTAGACCCGCCGCGCGCAATGCCCAGGGCCCCTCCCACTGAGGCACCCACACTTCTGCAGCCAGCCCAGCAGCCCCTAGGGAAGATGCAGACAGTCCCTAACCCAGGAAGGTCTCCAGCACAAGTGTCCCCACCGTTGCATGCTGACACCCGGAGGCTAGCTCTCCCCATCCTCAGTGGAGGCTCCCCTCCGCCGGCCCCTGTCTGCAGCCCTTGAGCTGTCCCCACCGTTCCCTGGACAAGGTGGAGAAGAGGGACCCTTGGAAGTTACTGGCTGACAAGAGAGGGCCGCTGACCCTAGATCCCACTGTCCTCTGGGTGGGGGTGGGGTTGAGCTCCAGGGCCAATTTAGGGGGTTTCATGCAGGAGCCGTTTGGGGTGGCATGTCCCACTTTTTTGGAAAATTCTGACAGTTTAGGGCCAGCTGCTCCTGTCTCAGTTTAACTCGCCAGGAATAAAGGATCAAACCCAAGTCAGCCGCCTTCCCCCCACCCACTAGGGACCCCGTCTCTGGAGGCACAGGGAGGGGCCCAAGACAGTGAGCCTCCAGGGAACCCTGGCAATGGAATTTTTTTTTTTCTTTCTGGGTCCCTCTTCGTCTTTGGGGAACGGGCAGCCTAGAAAATTCTGCGGGCTTTGGGCAGGGCTGAAATGGCCTAAGACACTAAATTGCCCCAGAATTTCTTCACCAGATTTGCCACAGAGGTGGTCTTTTAAAAAATGAGGGCCAGGGCCGATTCAGGATGCCCTGGGCCTGGGGGCGGAAAGCTGCCTGCCAGAGGTTGGCGCGGAGGGCGCTGCCCTCTCGGATCGCTGGGCAGCGGGCAGCGGAGGCCGGCGCCCTCAGGCTCCCTCCCTCCGGGACCCGGGACGGGGTGAGGGTAGGGTGGGGCGGGGGGACACGACACACAGCGCGCGGTCCAAACCTTCGGAGGGCATTCGGTGCGACGGCATCCCCACGCCGCGGCGGGCCGGAGGGGGCCTCAGACAACACGTACGTTACCTTCAGTCACATAGCTGTGGTCCCGCAGGAAGCTGTGGTTAATTTTCCGCGTGTCCGTGTCCTCGCCCATTGAAGGCCGTGCCCGGTGCCCTGGGCATGCCCCGCCGCCGCACACCGATGCAATCCGCAGAGGTCGCGCCGGGCGCGCGGGCCATGCCGCCGCAGCCTAGCAGGGGCGCGGGCCGCCGGGGCCCCGGGGGGCGGGCATCGCGGCCTGGGGCGGCCGGGGACGGGCGGAGGGCGGCCGGGGCGGTCGCCGCGGTCAGGCGAGCGCGCGGCGGGCAGGCGGTGGCCGCGGGTGGGGGCGGGCCGGGGCCCGGGCGCGCATCCCGGCCGGCCCGGGCGCGCTGCGTCCGTGCGCCCGGCGGCGGTGCGGCAGCGGCGGCGGCGGCGGCCTGGTGCCGGTGCGCCTGGCTGCGGCGGCGGCGGCGGCGGCGGCGGCGGCGGCGGCGGGAGGGGACGCGCGCGGCGCTGCGCCGACCGAGCCGGGGCCGAGCCGGGCTGCGCGGGCTGGGGCCGCGGCCGCCGCCGCCGCCGCCGCCGCCGTAGCAGGCCCCTCCCTCGCGCCGCCCGCTCCTCCGCCCCCGCGGCCCGCGCCGCCCGCCGCGCGCCCGCCGCCCAGCACCCCGCAGGTGGGGCCGCACCCCGGCAGAGGCCGCGCCTCGGCGCTCCGGGCCTCGCGGGTGGGCACCTTCGGTGCCTAGGTGCGTCAGCTGGGGCGGAAGGAAGGCAATGGCCAGCTTGCGGGGGACACTGGCCAGCTGAGCTTTTGCGAGGCACCTTGCGTGCCCAGGTACTTCACTTACTAAAGAGACGGCCCGTGGGTGGGGTGACTAGAAAAGGGGAGGGCCGATGGGCAGCCTCGCTGGGCAGAGGGCAGCGACAAGAAGGACAGGGAAGGGAGGGGCGCGCGGCAGCTGAAGGTGGCGCATCTGGAGAATGGGAGACTTCACTGGGGCGGGTGTGGAAAGAAAAGGCAGGACAAGAGCCCCCTTCGTTGGTAGAAGAGGGTGGGTCAGACGAGTTCCCAGGGCCCTCTGGAGCGCGAAACTAGACCCGTGGGAAGAAGCTGGGGGGCCGATTTGGGGAGTATCAGCACCCTACAAACAAGGCAGAACTGTGGGTGAGGTAGCTGGCCTCCTCCAAGCAGAACTCCGAGATCTCTCCTCATGCTCACCTGTGATATTTAGAAACAGTGCTGGGTACTCTCCAAAAAACAGGCTGGAAGATGCGGGTCCCTCCTCCTGCCAGGCAGAAAAGCACCCCCTCCCTTCCCTTAGTCATTATCGCCGCCCCCACCCACACACACAGTGCCTCACACAGAGCAGGCATTCAAAAACTATTTGTTCCCTCTTTTGGCGAGCTGCCACCTCCTCCAGGCTGACCCCTTGCCTGGAACTGAGTGCCCTGCAGGGAGCACATACCCCAGTGGGGGCCTCAGAGGTGTTGGAGTGGGTATGGATCAACTTCCACTGCTGCCACGCCCCCCCCCATACCACCCCAAGCAGGCCTTCCTAGATGCTCAGCAAAACCTGTTTGGAAAGAGAGAAGGGTAACCACGGCTAAAGAGGCTTCTGGGCTAAGGAGACGGGGGTTCAAGCCCCAGGTGGGAGGTGAGGCTGGTCTCCCCTAGCCCCGCAATTCTGTGACACTCTACTCCTCTCAACTGGCTTTTTGGGGACTCCAGCCAGTTCCCCAAACTGCAGTGGAGGCAGGAGAGTCCAGTCGGGGCTGGGGCAGAAGGATGGGGCTATGGGAAAGACTGGGAAAGGTGGAAGCCGCCCAAGGTTTCTTGCTAGTGGGCGGGAGGCCGACTCTGGGGCCAGAGCTGGGTTCTCATCCTGCAGACACGCCCAGGACGGGCCCCTGAGCAGGAGCACAAGGTGCTCTCCCAGCACCGTGCAGGTCATAATGGAAAGGGCAGGACCCAGGAGGGGCCTGGGGCTCTGTCAGTGCCACCACCTGGTTGCTCAGTGGCCAGGAAGGTCCCCAACCTTTCCCAGCCTCAGCTTTCTCACAGTGGTCCACCTCACAGCACAGGTGTGCAAGTCCAGTGCAAAGACCAGGTAAATGCAGGGACCCTCAGGATGTGAAGGAGGCTGACATCCACGTCCTTTCTCACCCATCTTGGTCTGCTCAAGTGCCCTGCACCTCACACCAGAACCCAGCACCCCACTTCTGTCCATTTCCCTGTTCACCTCTCTCACTCATTGTAGCAGAATGGCTACAGCATCAGACGCTGGAAGATGGACAGACTGGGCTTGAGTCCTGACAGCTCAGGGGCCCCAGGCAAGCACAACCTTGCCTGTTAGATGGACATAATCACAAGGACATAATCACAAGGTGTGGCCAGTTCATCCTTAGCAGGGGCCTGCCTCAAGGGTGCTCTAGAATGTTAGCATCATCATGCTGAGCCTCTCCTCTGAGATCTTGTGGAGACGCCCCTCACCCCATTCTCCCCAACTGTCAATCCTGCTGGAACACCCACCCTGTCTTCCAGGATGCCCTGGATCACAGTAAATGAGCCTTACCCTGGCCAAACACAGTGATCCTTTCATCAGCCTCCAAACCAGCCTCCAAGCCAGGCTGGGGACCCTGGAGTTGGTGGCCTTCAGCCTCGCAGGACCGCAAGGCTGGACCCCTCTGCATGACCCCCCCCCCCCCACACACACACATGCAGTCTCCTCTGACTCCCTCAGGGCTCCTCCGCACTGTCCCCTCCATTCTCCTGAAGCACCCACATCAGAACCAAGTCCCCCACTCAACCTCCTGCTCTCTCCCCTGTTCACCCCACTGAATCTCATGCCATCCACTGCTTCCTCTTTCTGTATCTGCCTGGGTCCCTGTCCCTTGGCACAAGGCTGAGCTTCCAATCCTGCCTCTCTGTCTTCCTGACTCCAGCCTCTCTCTCTGTATAGACTCATCCCTGTTCTTTCATTCATTCATGACAAATGTGGGTTGGGCACCTACTATGTGCAGGCACATATCCAGCACATGGGTAATGAGAACAAAACAGATGGAACTCTCTACTCCCGTGGGGGTGACCTATTAGTGGAGTGAGATCAACGTGATGATGTGAATATGTAACATGGAGGTCCTGACGAGTGAGAAGAGAAAGTGGGTGCAGGGATGGAGATGGAAGGGGGAGTCTATTTTATGAAGGGTGAGTGGAGAGGACCTCTCTGAGAGGGTGAAATTGGTCAACATCACTTTTGGCACTCCCCTTGGCAAAACCTGCTCAGATCTTTTCCACGTTTAAAAAAACAGTTCTGACTCTGCGTCCCCTGCCAGCTGCCAGCCCTGTGCTGTGCTCTCTTCTTCACAACAGGATGCCAAAAACACATCCACATTCACCAACTCCTCTTCCCCATCCCCCACTCACTGCTGGAGCCCTCCGCCAACCTGGCTTCTCACCAGCCCACCGTGCCTCCCAAAAAAGACACTTCCGGTCTCAGCCGTGTTGAGAGTGACTTTCCTGTGCCTGGAACCAATGGACGAGCTGCAGGCCTCCTTCCTTAGCTGACCTCTCAGCAGCTTCCTCCCTGTGGCTCACCCCACCCTCCTCCCCTCTGCTTCGGTGACCCTGCCTTCTCATACCGTAATTGTGCTAGTTGGGAGCTTTCTGTAAATAGAATTGTAGAGCATGAATGTTTTTATATCTAGTTTCTTTTGCTCAGCGTTGTGTTTCTGTGGTCCACTCATTACATATATGCAGCTATAGTTGGTTCATTTTTCACTGTTGTATAGTATTCCGTTGTACAAGTACACTGCAATGCACTGGAATGTACAAATACTTCTAGTGATAGGCACTTAGCTTGTTTTCATTTGGAGGTTATTATGAATAAAGGTCTGTCTCAGCATCATGTGGACTTACTTCCTTTGGGCACATGCACTCATCAGGGGATTGCCAGATGTTGGGGTGTGTGTACTTGGAGATTTAGTAACTGATACCAGAGTTTACCAAAGAGATAGTTTAAGAGAGTTCCTGTTGCTCCACAACCTCGTCAAACAAGGTATTCCTGTTGTTTGTGACTTTAGCCACTCACCACCTCCAACACTGCACTGGACATCCTCTCCTGAAACCGAGACTGCCCCTCCTCCTCCTTCGCACTCAGGGTGAGCTGGAATCATCCTTGACCCCTCACGCTCAAGCCCTCACAGCCTGTCTATCTTCCAGTCCTGTGACTTGCTCTCAGAGTTCTCAAATCCTCCCCCTCCTCTTGCCAGCCTCACCGCCCCGCTGACATTCAGGGGCTCCCCCTCTCTCCTATGGACTGAAATCTGACCATTCACTTTCCTGCTTAAAATGTTTCAAGGCTTCCAGGTGCTAAAATAGAAATTCTGAAGTCTTAGCAATATGGCCCCAAACTGCATCTCTAGCCAATTCCCTCTATGTAGTTGGACCTCTGCAATTTTCTGAGCAAGACAGGCCCGTGCAAGACTGCATTTGCACATGCTTGTCCCCTGCCTAGCATGCTATTCCAGCATCCAATTTTCTTCATTTGGAATCAGCTTAAATTGTCCTGATGAGTGATTACTCTAAGAAGCATCTGTCATTCATTGAATGGCCACGGGGAAGTCTTAGTGCTGACCTCACATACCCGGCTTCTCGCCTATCCTCCTATCCCGTGGGATAGATTTGTACTTCCCAGCGCTTTAAAAATTAGGCACAGTCATAAGACTTGCTTTGGGCAGTGAATTGTGCAGAAGTGACTGGTGTCTCTTAGTCAGATCTTTAAGAGCCTGAGTGTGGCTTGCCAGATTCTCCCCTCCCCACCCCCATGACTTTGGGTCTTGAAAAAAAACATCTGTTAAAGTAAAGCATCTATTAGCCATGGTCCCTGAATGACTACAAGGAGCAGGGACCCCACTAGAAGTGCAGTGTGAGTGGAAATAAACACATGCTGCATCTGGTCACTGAGATTTGTAGGTTGGTTGTTACTGCAGCAAAACCTCTCCTATACGCTACATCTCTGCATATAACTTCACGTGTGTTATCTCATTCTATCCTCAAAACACGAGGACTCTGTCTCAGCCAGAATGGACTAGGTTTTATTACAGCAATGGATGACCCTTCAAAATGCAGTGACTTACAGAATTGATTTCTCCCTCATGCCAGATGCCGATCACAAGTTGGCTGCAGCTCTGATCCTTGTCATCTTTACTCTGGGAGCCAGGCTGATGGAGCAGCCCTAAATTTGGGCGTTGCTGGGGTCATGGCAGAGGCAAAAGAGAGATGGGGGCATGAGCTCACTCTTAGAGCTTCAGTGGCCCAAGTAAGTTGCATAACCACCCCTCAAGTACAAAGGGCAGGGAGGGACACTATAGGTCACATGGTCCTGTGATCTCAATGGCACATGTAAGTACACTTCTCTCCCAAGGCGGGGCCACAGATATTTTGCACAATAACACAGTCTACTAAAGTATTCATTTTATAAGTGAAAAAAACAGGTACCAAGTCACTTCCCAAGTTACTCAGCTAGTAAGTGGCAGAGCTGAGATTTACCAGGTCTGTGTGAATCCAAAGCTTGTCCAGTCAACCCATACCAGCTGTTACTAATGTAACTACCTCTCTGTCCCCTTTCCCTTCTGTGACCACCGAGGTCCCACAGGGAGTTCCAGGGTGGTCTCCTAGTTCTTCTCATCACTGTCAACCATCTGCTTTACCTGGGGAGGCTTCCTGAAGCAGTGCCAGGATGAATCTCTTCTCCAGTGAAATGCTAGACAAATCCCAGCCTGCCCACCCCTCGCCTAGGTCATTGTGCTTCTGGATGGAGACTATCTAAGGCGGCGGAGATGTGCTAAGGCCCAACAAATGGCGATGACAGCAGAGAAGGACCCAGAGCCATCATCCAGCCGCAACTCACAAGTTAACTGATTTTTCTGCCAAAAAGTAACACTTATGATGTAAAATGTGCAAATAAAAGAAAATAAAAAAAGCTCTTGTCTTAAATCCAAACATTATTACCAAAAACCTTTTGGAGTATCTCATGCCAGGGTCTTTCAAGGCAGAGTTTTGATTTCACACAATCATGACCATACCTTTTTTTTTTTTTTGTATTGTATTTATTTTAATGAAATAGTTCAAATAAATGGAGACTATAGTGTATTATTACAACCCCTCAACCTTTTGAAGATTGATTCAAAAGCAATCGACATTAAGATTCTGACATATTTGCTTCAGATCTTTTAATTTAATAAATAAAAATCAGAGGTATATTGAAGTTCCTGTCCATCCCTTCCTCGTCCTAACCTTCCCTTTCTCTCTCCAGAGGCAAACACTGTTCCCACATTTACATTTTTTCTCATCCACGTTCTATCTTTTAATGCATATACATGCCTTGTATCATTTCACTTAATTTTAAAATGTATACAAACATTGTCATGTTGATTGCACCATATTGCAAATTGCGTTTTTTCCTCCATAAGCCTTACTTTTTCAGCTCTACCTGGTTTCTTCGTTGATCTTGAATGCTGGGAGAAAACACTCAGTGGTGTGTGGGAGCCTGCCCCAGGTTCCTTTTTGCAGGAGCTGATTGCGTGTGTCTCTTCCTGACTCTGTGTTCAGTGATGGCACGATGGCAGCTAGAAGTCTGCCATGATGGGACTATTCATAGCCCAGAAGTCAGCAAATGCCGCACATTCAGGCTTTCCCCCGCAGACAGTAGGTTGTTAAACATTTACAAGCATACTGGTGACTACAATTAATTTATTATTTCTCCCACCCCCTCCATCCACCTTGACGAATATTTAGGTTGTTTCCCGTTTGTTGGGATTTCAAACAACGCTGCAGTGAGTGATTGTACCTAGTCCCTCCCACCCAAGTGTGCAGGTTTCCCAGGAGGGACACCTGGAGGCTGGGTCGTGGTGTGTGTATTTAACTTTCTACATGTTACCACGTCAAGAAGCAATTTGCACTCTTACGGCGGAGTATCGGATTCTGAGTAAAACCTGGAACTGACATAAGTGCACTCGGGCTGGCAGCTGAGCTGACAGATGATGATAGTTGACTTTGCATTTCCTGATCACTGGTGAGGCTGAGAATCTCTGTTTCCTTCTCTAAGAGTTGCTCGTTCTTCCCTTTGCCCCTTTTGGCCTTTTCTTACTGTTTTCTTATGTAATTTGGGTCCGTCCTCTATCTGTTTACGTGTGTTGCAAACATGCTCTTCTAATGTGTTGCTTTTCTCTTAATTTTGTTTATGACACTTTTTTTCCTACAAAAGTTGCTAATTTTGATGTAGTGGAATTTATCAATATTTTCTTTTAAGTATTTTGCCTTTTGTGTCTTGTTTGATAAATACTTCTCTATCTCCTGGGTTATAAATGTTTTTCCTTTGTACATTGTAGCCCATCTAGAGCGTAATGTTCTGTTTGGGGTCAGGCATGGATCTAATTAAATACCTTTTCCTTAAGAAGAACCTAGTTTCCAAATCACTTCTTCACTAGTCCATCTTTCTCCCACTGATTATAATGCCAGTTCTCTTCTGCACCAAGTTCCCGTAAAGGTGTGGGTGCATTTCTGGACTCTGTTCTGTTCCATTGGCTTTTTCATCTGGCCCATGTGCCTTGGATATTATAGTTTTATAATAAGTCAGTTTCAAGTAGATCAAATGGCACCAGCCTTTGCTTTTCTTCAAAGTTGTTTTGACTTTTCTTGAACCTTTGCTTTTCAGTATAAATCTTCAGTTTATCAGATTCCATTAAACACCCCTCTGTCATTTTCACTGAAACTGCAAAGAACTGATAAATTTAACGTGGGGATTATGCTCCACTTCTGCTGCTGAATTGTCCCGTCCATGGGCATGGTCTATCTCTGTATTTATTCAGATATTCTTTCATGTTCTTCAGTTAAGTGTTGTAGTTTTTTCCTAACGATGCTAGCAAACATTTATGTGTTAATGTGTGCTGCCTGCTGTTCTAAATGCTCTGTGTTTAACTCAGTTAATCTTCCCAACTTCCAGGAGCGACAGATGTTATGATTGTCTCCCTTTTACAAATGAGGAAACTGGGGCAGGGAGTAGTCAAGTAATTTACCTAAGCCACTCAGCAGCAGGGCTGTGACGTGGAACCAGCCATTCTGGGTTGGAGGCTCCACTCTGACCCTCGCTGCTGCAGTGCCTCCGTATAGGGCATGCACATCTGTCCTAAGATTTAATCTTAAGTGTCCTGCAGATTTCACTGCTTTTGTGAATGGGGTTTGCCTCCTCTTATGTGTTCTAACTGGTATTGCTGCTCGGGAGAAATGCTGTTGGCTTTACTGTGCTGTCCTGTATCCAGCAGTTTTGTTGAAGTGTCACATGGTTCCAAATATTTTGAGAGCAGATTCTGTTGGATTTTCCATATAGACAATCATGTCTGCGATTAAAGACCATTTGGGCTTTTTCTTGCCATTCGTTCCCCATTTTCTGTCTGGTCCAGTTAGTTCCAGTATGGGGTAGAGTTGAGTATCAGTGGTGACCGAAAGCATGCATCTTTGTCTTTAGTCTAGCGATGCTTTGAAAGTTCCACCATGAAAAATGATGTTTGCTGTTGGGTTTTGATAGATGCCCTTTCTCCCCCTCCCTAGTTTTCTGGGAGAGTTTGTCAAGAATGAGTGTCAACACTTGTCTAATGTGGGTGTTTTTGGTTTAGCTAATTGCTTTGTTTTGCTGTATCTAATGATATGACCATTTTGCTTTTTACCTTTAATCTATTGGAGTGAGTGAATTAAATTAATAGTTTATCTTTAAACCATTCTTATACTCCCAGAGCAGACCTAACATATGCATACGTATATGTAAAGCCAGATTTGTTTTGCTAATATTTTTATTTGAGTTTTTGAATCTATGTTTAGAAGTCAGATTGGCTAACAGTTTTCTTGTAGTTTTCTAGGTTCCAAGCCTCTCCCCATGCTTAAAAAGGGGCACTGCTCTATCTAAAATTGCAGCCTTAGCCTCAATGTTTCATACCCCCTGCCCTGCTTTACTTCTGTCTCTGTAGTAATTATCACTAATATACATATATTTTACCAACTAGTCTTCGTGTTATTGGCTTCTCTCACTACAGTGTCAGCTCCACGGGGCAGGGACCCTTGCTTGTGTGGTCACTGCTGTGTGCGCCCCCAGTGCCTGGCAGGCAGCAGGGGCTCCTGCAGTAATTGTTGGATGAATTAATGAATGAATGGATGACTGGGGAAGCCTATCAGCAACTCAGGGGGCCAGCCCCTCCCCTTCCCTCCCACACGGTGCCTCCCATAGAGGGCGGGGCAGCGTTTCCGCCCTGGGGAGGCGGTGCAGGGCCGGCTTGGGTGAGTGTCTCGGTGGGTCAAGCCAGGGGCCATACTGCGCTACAGGACCACCCCAAGTATCCCTCAGGGAACCAGAAAGGCAAGTCCAGTGGGGCTGTTGGAACCCTGAGGGCCTTGGAGAGCCAAGGAAGAGGGGGACTGGTTCATACCGGAGGGCAGCTGGGCCGGTCCTGGAGCAGAGCCTGGAGAGGGGGCACCACTGCCGTGGCCGGGCTCTACCTGCTGGCCTTGCTGCAGGGCCTGAGAACTGCTGTCCTCGAGGGCCCCACAGTGGTGCCAGGGATGACAGGCAGTGTTAATCAGCACTCTCGGGTTGCAAGCGACAGAGAGCCAGTCCAAACTGGCTTAGTGAAAGGGCAGCACAAACCCAAGCCTCAGAAAGCGGGCCCCGCCTGGAGACACGTGAATCCTGGGGCTTGAACTGCTTTGGACCCGGGCTGCCTCTCCTCTGTTTCCCCCTGGGGGTCTCGAGTGGCCTCATCCCCTGCCCCTCCCCCTTTGCTGCAGGTGGACTTCTCTGGATGTGGGGAGACCACGGCCAGCAGCAGGTTGGGAGTCACATCTCACAGCATCTTGGCTGGAGCAGGAGCGCCCCTCCCGACTCACTGCAGTTACAAACCCCAGCCTGGTCACCTGCCCACCCCTAGGCCAGGCCTTGCAGCCAGGCAGGTCCCATCTTTGGCCTGCCCAGGGCCATGGTGCTTAAGAATGAGACTGAGGCTAGAAAAGATGCCATGAGAGCCTCAGCCCGCCTCTGGTCTAGCCACAGCTCAGTGGACTGTCGCCCAGGACCCAGGTCACCCAGCACTCTGGCGTCCTGCTGCGTTCTGCTCCTGGGCCTCCACCTTCGCCGCTGGGTCTTGAGCCCACGCAGCCTGGAGTGCGGGGTGTTAGTGCCACTTGGGGACGCCCTCCGCTAATTTGGAAGGAGAGTTCCTGGAGAGTTGCTGCTACCCCTCCCTTTCAGGGATCAGCTCTGGAATCTTCTGTTCACATCTCAGTGGATTGGAGTCCCGTTTCCCTACAGCAGGGACCAGTGACGCACACTTGGTTCCCCTCCCAAATAAACTGCCTGCACCCACGTGCTTTCCAGGCTCTGATTTCCAGGAACCCACACTCAGCCACACTGGGACAGGGCCCCATGGAGGTGGGGGAATCTGCAGCAGGGACATGAGGAACAGGACGGCCCTCGGCAGCATGGGCCTCAGGTCTGGAACTGGAGTTTGTGGTCAGGATCCTGACCCAGGGAGACTGGCTGGAGAGGAGCTCCGAGTGGTCACTGAGCCTGGGGCACTGGATAAGGCACTCAGGCCCAGGGAGCCACAGGGGTGGCCAGTCCCACAACTGGAGGCACTCACAGCTGTCCTTGTGGCATGTGATGAGCACCTACTGTGTGCCAGGCACAGAGCAAGGTGCTTCACTGGCACCTGGCCAGGTGAGTGTCGTGGGACCCCGTCTGCAGCTGAGAGTGGACTATCCATGCAGCTGTGAGTGTCCGGGCTGATGTGAGGTCTCACTCTCCCCTGAGTCCTCTGCTGGCTTCTTCCCTTTCTCTGCTCCCAAATCAAATATCCCCTCCTCAGATAGGCCTTCCTTGATGTGACCTCATTGGAAATGGCAACTCTATCTCTCTAATCCTTTTCCCTGCTTCATTTTTTGCTGCTCCAGCACTTGGCTTTATGTGATAACCTAGAATATTATCATTTCCTTGTTTGTCTGTTCACTCTCCATCTGTGTCTCTAGAATACACACTTCACAAGCACAGGGCCTCCCAGCCAAAACAGCACTAGGCCATGGTAGGTGCTCAACAATTTCTGAGGGTGTGAATGAATGAATGAATAATAAATGAACAAAGGTAGAGTTGATTCTCTTTCTACTTCCCCACAGCCACTGTGCTTGGGTGCCAAGTTCTACACATTCACCCTAGTCCCCCCTCCAAGCAGAGACTGAGGAGGCTGTGAGTCAGCAGAGGCCCTGCCAACAGGCTGAGACCCCAGAATGCACATCCCAGCTCCTTGGAGCCCCTGCAGTTCCGTCCTCCAGCCCCGCTGCCTCCGGGCCCCCCAGGAAGCCCTGTGCTGAGGGTGGGTGTGGGGGGATCTTTAGGGGTCCGTACGGGGTGAGGTCTCCTCCCCACCGAAAGGTGGCTACCACTGTACCAAGTGAGGAGGGCAATGATGGGACAGAGCCTGGCTCTCCAGGACCAGACCAGCACCCGCCGCCTGAGGGTGGTGTCCTGGAGCAGCAAGACACACATGGGCCTGCAAAGAGGTGTGTGTTGGAGACACTCAGCCTGCAGTGGGCGTTCCTCCCAGCTCAGCGCCCACTGCCCCATACACCACTCGTCTCTCTCAGAGGCCTCCCTGCACATGCGCACCCTCCCTACCTGCTCCCTCTCTCCCCCTCCCCTTCCTTCCCATTCATTTGTCCAGTAGCCACTTGCTGAGTGAGCTCTGGGGACAAAGTGTAAATCATCCTGGGGACAGGCCCTGAAGGGCCCAAGGCCCAGAGTAAGGACCTGAAACACAAGAGGGGGGCGGTTCAGGGGCTGTGGGGGGCACCAAATGTAAGGTGTACAGATGGGGTCAGCAAAAGCTTCAGGAGGAGGGAACATCTGAGATGCGCCTTGAAGAATAAGTAGGAGTTTGTTGGGGGGCAAAGGCAGAGAAGGAGCTGGCAGGTGGAAGCCCGGACCCGGGCTCGGCCACTCATCAGCTGTTCGACCTCCTGCCAGCCCTTCCCCAGGGGCTCAGCCTGCTCGTCCACAAACTCCGTAAGTGAGTCCCACACCTCTCAAGTGCACAACACCCCAGCACAGGACCCAGCACAGAACGGCCCAGTGAACTGCAGTTTTCCCTCCCCACCAAGTGCCTCTCTCTTCCCACCAGGACGGGCTCCCAGTGGCCTGAGGACCCTACATGATCTGCTTCCCTTTCCCCACTCCTCCCCTCTCACTCTACCCAAGCCACACTGGCCTCCCTGCTGTTTCTCCAGCCTGCCTCAGGGCCTTTGCACCTGATGGATTATCCCTCTGCCTGGATTGTTCTTCCCTTATCTCCAAGGCTTAGTGCCTCACTTCCTTGAAGACTTTGCTCAAACATCATTTTCTCAGCAAGGTGCATCAGGAGTCCCCTATTTACAATTGCGACCAGCTCCCCATCCCTCAGACACTCACCCCTATTCTTGGCCCCCTTTACTTGGCTTTGCTTTTTCTTTCTTCTTTTTAATGCAAAATATACTTTGCTTGTTAAGCATGACTATTATTTCGTGTCTGCCCCGCCGACTCCAAAAGTCAGCTTCACGAAGTGGGGGACTTCTGTCTCATTCACTCCTGACCCCCAGCAAGGTGCACAGAGGTACCAGGATGTGCTCAGCAAGAGAATGGTGCTGTTGAGAAGCCGGAGTTATTTGTAACATAAATGAAGACAATTAATCCTGACCATCCAGATTACACACTTCATACGTTCTGCACATGAGCGGTGCTGGGTTAGAAATCAGACATGCACTAAATCGATTTACTGCGAAAGAAAAGATAAATTCACGCTGGTGTCTTTCTGAAGGAGAAGCCATGTCAGGAGCTGACTCTCCACCCTTGCCGCTGAATACACTCATGAAGGATTGCAAACGCAGAGAGGTGGACACCCTTGGCTTTGCTCTAATTGCTTCTAACAGTTCCCGGTGCTCTGGGCTGCGTTGACACCCTCCCCCAGCCCCAGCCCGATTAATGGCTTTTCTTTGGTCAGGAGCCACAGCTTTAAAATCATACCCACCTCAGTGTACTCTGTTACCTAGCAACAGCCATAAATCAACAGAACATGCTGGAACGTTAAAGCAAACCTCGCTGGCTGTTGGATGCTTTGGCCTTTTTTAACCCAAACATGCTCATTTGCTCCCATGCCATTCTGCACCCACTTTTTCACCACCTGGCTTTGTAGAGCATCTGGGTTTGTACATTTTTAAACTATCTTATGGCCCATCTCATTTTGCAGCAGGAATCTTTTGTGCTTTCTCTGCTGTCTGGCCAGTACCCAGGAAAGGGAGCAGGCCTGTCCATCCAGCCTGCCTGCCTCCATTTCAACCCTGCATCCAGGGAACCTGGGTCAGCCCTGTGGAGTGTCTGGACATGCAGGACCTCAGTCCTTACCTCAGGTCCTCAAAGAGCCTGTTGTCATAGTACCCTGGGTGGGTCAATGTACATGTGAAGTCCCTCCCCTGGGTTTCCTCACACTGGAACCCATCTTGCGTTCACTCACTCATCTGTTTAATCATTCAGTCATTCAACAAACAGTTACAGAGCTCCTCCTTCACGCCAGGCCCCTACAGGCAGAGAGGAATAAGGCCTGGGCCCAGCCTTCAAAGATCTCACATTCCACTGGGGAGGAGCTGGCCAGAACACAGCAATGCAGAAGCAGCACCATCCCCCAGGCTGAGGCCAGACTCAGTGAAGATGTTCGGGCTACCAGAGGCAACAAGACAAACCCAATCCTGAACGTGAGATGCTTGCAGCCCACGGAGCGGACAGTGTGGTGAGTGGCACTGTGCACTGAAATACACAAGATGCACAAGGTGCGCTGTAGAAGGGCACGTGACCAGGCAGGCCAGCCCCCCGACCCCCTTCACGGAGGAGGGCCCGTCTGCACCGAGTCCGAAGGAGCCGGAAGGCATCAGCTGGGGCTCCAGGCACAGGAATCAGGGCAGCAGGGTACAGCTGGCCCTTCCTGGAGAAATGAAACAGCACCAGTGCAAAGGCAAGCTGACATACAGCGGAGGGTGTTCGTGAGCACCAGAAATAGGAATAGAGCAGCTAGTTACTTATTTTTAGAATAAAAATGAATTTAGGAGGAGAACCCATCAGCAAGACTCATCATAGAGCTACGATCCTTATGGCGTGTGACGTCGGTGCAGGAGCAGACAGTTAGGTCGATGGAGCAGCATAGAATCCAGCAGGGCAGGGCGTGTCAGGAGACCAGAGGTTCCGCGGAGTGGGCGCTATAGAGCAGTGGGAAGGGGAAGACCTGTCACTAGTGATGCTGGAAGAGTTGTTCTCCCTTTGGAAAAAATTTAATTTAGATCCCTACCTCAAACCCCACACAAAAATCAATTCTGATCAAATCAAAGACTTAAATGTGAAAAGCATTTGGCACTTGAAATTTTATAAGACATTATAGAAGACTATCCTTCTGACCCTGGAAGTGAGATGAAATGTCTTAAGTCAAAAGAGGAAGACAATCTTCTACAATAAATCAAGAACTTAAGATACCATAAACAAAATGAAAAGACAAGCCTCATGTAGGGAGAATGCATCCACCACATATGAAATGAACAAGTGATTAACACAGAAAATGTACAGAGAGCTTCCAAATGTCAACAAGAAGTCAGTGAACTCAATAAAAACATTTGCCCAAAACAGGTATCTCCTGGAAGAGCTCATGAGAAGGGTCTGGAAACATGAAAAGCTCTCCAGGGAAAATATTAATTACATTAAATTCATGTGCAAGACCACGGACACCCACTAGATTGGCAAAATCTAGAAAGTCTGTAAACGCGCAGAGATGGCGGGGTCTTCCACTGCTGGGGAGGGTGGATTCAGAACAGTGTCCCGTCAGTAAAGCTGATGACCCGACACCCCAAGCCCAGCAATCTCTTTCTAGCCAATAACCTAGAGGAACGCTTAGAGCCCGTGTCCCGGGAACACGCGTAGGAACAGCCAGGGCGCATCCTCCTGAGGACAAAGTATGGGCAGCAACCCAAATGTCAGCTCAGAAGAGGATGGATGGACTCCGGCACATTCGTATAAGGGAACAGTGCAGAGCAGTAAAAGTGAACACAGAGCGCTGCTTGCATCAACACACAACCCTGAGTGAAAAAGGCAACCCCTTGAAGGACACACACAGAACGTTCTATTTACATAGAGTTCAAACAGCCACGCTCAGCCAAGCACTAGATGGCTTAGGGCTACAGCTTTCTGACCAAACTGTAAAGAAAGAAGGTGATGACTGAGGTACCATTCAGGAGAGGGGCTCCTCGTGTGGAGGGGTGGTGGGTCTGGGCAGGAAGGAGCACGTAGAATAAGGGTCTGGCCTTCGTGTAGACTTCGTCGCTGTTTCGACTTTTTTATCACCCTGCTCCATAATCACACGCATTATGACATATCTCTGTATGTGTCAAATAACTGGCAATTTAAAAAAATATAAAAATAGGAACAAAGTGCTGAAGATTTAAAACACAAGTGAGGTGGAAATGATTCACTGGATGTGCTGTGGAATATGAATGAGGACAACAGTTTGCAAAGGGGACTGTGAGAAGCGACACCCTTGGTATGGGTTCCAAGGCAGAGCCCAGGGGAATCCAGGAAGCGGGGGCGATAGGGGAGCCCCCGAGCACAAGGATCTTTCTCTTGTGCACTGGACACCTGCTGAGCCCAGTGAACTCTCAGGCTGTGTGAGAGCCAGTGGGGGACATGGGTGACCCCAACAGCCACCAACAGGGAAAGGGGCTCTCCCTGGAGCCTTCTCTTGGTGACTTTTGTCATCTCCCCATCCTGAGAGGGACTTTGTCATCTGTCTTTATGAGGTTGGTTTTGAAACAGGTGCCCCTACATCTATGTCCTGTAATACAGCTGATCTTCTGGGTTGACAGTAAGGTAATTAGACCTTCTCTCCCTCTCTCTCTCTCTCTCTCTCTCTCTCTCTCTCTCTCTCTTCCGTCTTCCTTTCCCTGACAACTCAGAGCAAAGGGACCACACAGAGTATCTGGCATGTACTCGCAGGACTTGGGAGTGGGGAAGCGGAAAGGAAGCACAAAGGTCGCCTTGTTTTCAGGCTCCCTGACTAGACCCCTCAAAGAGGTGGATTAACCTGCCCAAAGTCACACAGCTGATAAGGGAGGACTTCCACCCATGTGGTGACTGACACTCCCTGAGGTTGATGGTGACAGTCATGGTGATGACTGTTGAGGAAGACGTTGAGGATGAAGCATCACTTGGGCCCGGTATCCCCGACGGTAATAGAATGTGTATAAAAACGCCCAGCATGTTCTTGACCAGTGGTAAGTGCCTAAGAGCTGTAGGCTTCAGTTGCATTCCCTTCAGTTCAAAACAAATGTGTCATCTTACGAAAAAGTCCAGTGGAATCAGATCCAATAAAACCACGCTTTATAAAATTCTGATTTAACAGTATTAGCTGGTCATGTCAGCAGTATAGAGAGGACTTCACTGCACTTTATTGCATCTTGGGGAATTTTTTAAATAATGTAATCAAATTTGCTCTCAACCTGAAGGTTTTACAAAGACTTACT
The DNA here is from genome assembly GCF_036321535.1 of Camelus dromedarius. NCBI lineage: Eukaryota > Metazoa > Chordata > Mammalia > Artiodactyla > Camelidae > Camelus > Camelus dromedarius. Next base: position 119,126,646 of record NC_087436.1, read on the forward strand.
GCATTTAGTGTAATTTGGTTACATCTTAGGGCTAGAAAATCTTCCAAAGGAGAACACCTGATTCGTGAGCTCACTTGCCCACTTACTCATTCACAAATATTTAGTAAACTTTCATTAAAAAGCATGTCCTATTTCGAGGACCTCAGATATTAGTGAGTAAGTGCATCACTGGAGTCCTCGTTTTTCAGTTCGGTGGAACAAACAGGCACTGGGATGGGATGGGGTCTGTCCAAAGAGTTTTTGCCTTCCAGGATCTGTGGAGTGGAGGCTGGGTGAGCCCAGAGGGACCCTCATAGATGGGGAGGAGGCGGGGAGGTGAGCAAAAGAGAGGCTTCCTAGGAAATGGGAGGATGGACAAGAATTTGGAGGGAGGGGCAATGGTACCCAGGCTGTGCAGACGGATGCCTGTTTATGCGGCTACAAGCCACTCATCACCGGACTGGAGCAATCGAGGTGGGCGTGAAGGGGCAGGTGCATCGTGAAAGTGGACGAGGCTGGGCCAGTTCATAAAGGGCGCCCCAGCCAAGTCCAAGAACTTCAGCTTTCTTCTCCGGGCGATGAGGATTCAGGGGAGGCTACACACAGGGGAAGCCCTGGCGGGGCGGGAGGGACTCCCCTGGAGGGAGGAGGCTTGCACCCGCATGCCCCAGCTCTTCCCTACCTGCTTAGTTTTGTAGGGCAGCACCCACTCTGCAGACACCGCCCATCCGTTCCCTGAATGACTCACCTGCAGTACAAAATAGCTTAGGTAAATATTTTGCAAATCTCTGGTGAAAATAAATCATAACAACACTAATTTGAAGGTATCCTAAAAATGTTCAAATGCAGATGTGGTGGATAAATTGGGCTTCTTGTATTTAGGAGGCTGAGGAACACAAAAGCAGGACCATGTCAGTGAGCGGTGGATTAATTTCATGTAAGGAAAAAATAACTTACCTCCCTTTGACTTTTTTTTTCTTTTTAGAAAGTACAAAACCTGGTATAATGGAGCTATTCTTTTCCAATGTGTGTAAATAGCAGGTTAAAAAACTGCAATTAATCTTTTCAATTTTGTGAGCCTACGAAATTAACAGACATTTAATTTTATCTATTGAATGCACTGTGCCACCCAAGGGATTTGTTATTCTATTCAAGTCAATTCAAGAAGCGTTTATTGATGACCAGGTAGAATTGGGTACTGTCCAGGTGTTTGCACATCTGTCCCACTTAATCCTCACATCTCTCAAGGCAGTACCAATGTGGCCACTTTTATGGAAGAGGTGGCTTGAGATGTACCTGGGGGGCCCCAAACCCACTACTGTCTGACTCCAGAGACGTTGATTTTTCTAGAACTGCACCTTCTTGCCCTGCAAACACAGGGATGTAACGCATGGAGGGGAGGGTGTCCGTGTCATCTGAACTCCGATGGAAGGTCCAACGGCTGAGCTCTAGAATATGCTGGGTGGGGGGGTGGAACAGGATGAGCATAGGCCACTTGGGGTATATTTTCATTTCCTGGGGCTGCTCTAACAAAGGACCACAAACTGGGTGGCTTAAAACACCAGAAATTTATCCTCTCGTAGTTTTGGAGGCCAGAAGTCTGAGATCAAGGTGTTTGCGGGGCTGCGCTGTCTCTGGAGGCCCAGGGAAGGTCTCTTCCAGGCCTCCCTCGATATCCGATGGCTGTCGACAAGCCGTGGTGTTCCCTGGCTTGTAAATGCACCACTGTAATCTCTGCCTCCGTCATTATGTGGCATTTTCCTGTGGGTCTCTGTGCCCCTTAGAAGGATACCTTATCCACCTCACGTTGGAACAGGGCCCACCCTGAATTGGCTCCATCTGCAAAGACCCCATTTCCAGTTTAGGTCATACTCAAAGTTACCAGGGGTTAGGACCTCAGCGTATCTCTTTGGGAGGACACGACTCAAGCTCCAAGAGGATACTGACGCAGATGGGGGCTGCTGGGGGGGAGGCCTCTTGGAGGAAGCGACAATTTCAAAGGTAGAATTAAATCAGCCCTTATTCACTGGATCTCAGGCAGCAAACTAGAGGCTGCGGTAGCCTGTGGTGAGAAAGCAAAACCCTTCTCTTACTTGAAAACCAAGGACTCTTACAGAATCCCAGAGCCTTCTCAGCACCGCTGGGGAAAAGCAGTGAACACATATAGAGCTGGAGCATCTATTGGGCACCTACTGTATGACGTGCAATCGGCTAGGAGGCAGTACTGTGGCGCTGGCTGGACAAGACTCTGGACTTAGGGCTGCTCACGCGACCCTGGCCGGTGGCTCGTCACTCTCCGTCCTGGTCTTCTGCGGGAAAATGAGAACAGCGCTAGTGCTGGCCTCAGAGCGCCACCTTGTGGTTGAAGTGAATGGCTGCCCTGAGGTGCTTTCCAGAGTGCCGTGCCCAGCGAGGACTGAACGCAGAAGGTTCAGCTCTCAGCAGATCCTCAGTCCCGGGCCTGTTCTGCAGGAGGCACTCGATACACATCATTCCTTCAGCAAACATTTATCAACCTACTGGGCGCCTGACCTGAGTGGGCATTTGTGTCAGCTTCCTAAGGCTGCCGTAACCAAGTAGTGACACACAGCTCTGGAGTCTAGAAGTCTGAAGCCGAGGTGTCAGTGGGCCACGCTCCTCCTGGGACCTGTCGGGAGGGTCCTTCCGGACCTGCCCCTCGGCAGCCCTCTGCTTCCTCACCCTGTGGCTGCAGCCTTTTGACTGACCACTGCCTCCACTGTCACATGGCCTTCTGCAAGTGCACCTCTTCTGATCAGGACACTGGTCACATCAGATTGGCTCCACCCTAATCCAGCCTGACTGCATCTTAACTAATTACATCTGCAATGACCCTGTATCAAAATGAGGTCACTATCTGAGGTACCAGGGGTTGGGACTTAACCATATATTTTTGGGGGGACATAATTCAACTAATCAGCTTTGGAGATACCTTTTTCTGGCAGGGGTCCTCAGGACCCACTTCAGCGGGCTCCTGGCTGCCCACTGCCCCCAACACAGCCCCAGAACCCTGGCCCGGGGGACTCTGGGAGCTCCAGGACCATCCGCTCTGCAGCCTGCAAAGAGGACCATGCAAAGGACTTCTTGTATGGACAGCGGAGCTGCAGCAAACCCACATCCATCTGGGGAGAACCATCCCTCTTTGCAGGCAAGCCAGCTGCATCCCAGAGAGGGGTTGCTTATCCTTTTAACAACTGTTCACAGTGAACGCACCCCCAAGCATGCTCGGAGCTCTCCCCATCACTGCTGACCCTTTCTCTGGAGACCAGGCCCTGAGGCTGGGGAGGTGACTTGACCCCGCAGCCAGCATTTGGGGGCAGGCACGAAAGGACCCCACTCTGAGGGTCCCAAGCCCTCGTGCTGCCCCACTGCATCTGCCTCGGAGCTCCTCTGGGATTGCCTGCCCCGGCATCCCCTCGCGCCTCCTCAACCACTCCTGCCCTGTGTTCCTGGGGCCTGAGATGGGGCACTGGGTGTAGGAGGCAGACAGAGCATTGAGTTCTGTGCAAGTGCAGGTCCAACAGCCAACGGTGGGAGCTCTCAGCACCATGAACAGAGGGACCAGGTGGCCCCTGGGGGCCCGTGTTTCTGATGCTATAGGATATCCCTGATGAGTCAGCCATCAGGGGTGTCAGAGGTTTCCCTCGGGGCCTCTTCCACTTGGCCCATGTCTCGCAATGGAGCCAGCTCTGCTGCCTTGGAGGATCTCGATCCAGGAGGGAGACAGACAGACAGACGTGTGAAAACAGGGAGTGTCCCCCGATCATTCCTAATGGCTTTCTAAGCAACGCCCAATCCCGTCCCTCTCTCACCACTGCACAGGTAAGGAAACGGAGGCTCAGAGAGGGGGTGGCCCATGGTCACACAGTGGCCTTGCAGGGTGGACCCAGGATTCTCTGCTCTCAAGCCCAGGGCATACCCAGGGCCACATGTTCTTGGGTCAAGAACCACATGCCCTGTGGCCAACCAGGAACCTGTGTTTCTCAGAGTGTGACCTGAGGACCTCCTGGTCACATCCCCAGAGATGCCTAGATGAGAACCACAGAGGTCATGGATACATCCCCAAGCAACTGGGTAGGAAGCTCACGGGGATCCCCAGAGTGGGGGCCTGGCCCGGCCCCAACCACCAGTCCCCCATGTACGCGTAGAAGGGGCACAGGGCTTGAGTCAGGCCCACTGGGCTTCAGACGCTGTATTCCCTCCTTTCAGCTGTGTGGCTGGGGGCAAGCACCCTCTCTGATCCTTGTCTTCATGTATAAAAGCAGATAATAAAAACAAAAGACAACCCAATTAAAAAACAGACGAAGGACTTGAACAGACATTTCTCCAGAGAAGACAAATGGTCAACAGCCCATAAAAATTGTTTAATGTCATTGGTCATCAGGGAAATGCAAACCCCAACCCCAGCGAGAGACGTAATACCTCCTGTGATGGCTAAAATCAAAGCAAGAAAAATAAGACGTGTTGGTGAGGATGAGGAGAAAATGGAGCCTTCAGACACTGCTGGCGGGAATTTAAAATGGCACAGCCGTTAAGAAAAGAGTTTGGTAAAGGTTTTCAAAAAGGTAAATGTTACATTATCTATGACCCAGAAACTCCACTCCTAGGTATAAACCCCAGAGAACCAAAAACACTTGTCCAAACAAGAATTTGTGCACAGACATTCATGGCAGGATTATTGATAATGGCCAAAAAATGGAAGCACGAATGTCCATCAACTACTGACTGGATAAATAAAATGTGGGGTTATGTCCAGGCAATGGAATATTATTCAGTGCACCCAGAGCCAGCTGAGGAATTCCATGACAGCTGAGGAAACCGAGGCCCAGCCCTTGTCCCTGAGCTCCTGGCTTCCTTCCCCACCTGGGACTTGACACTGTTTTAGATGGCGACACCAGGCGTCACAATCTGAAGTGACCACAGAGGGAGTCTCGGTTCTTCTCCTAAGTCTTCTTTCTCACCAGCATCCCCACTCTCTCAGCTGGTCTTTTCCTCAGGCCCCACCCCCGGAGTCCAGCTTGGTCGTCTTCTTTCTTCCCCCACATCCAGCTCGCCAGCGGGCTCAGCAGGCTGAGGCTTGGCCCGGCTCACTGGTTCCAGCGCTGAGAAGCTCCGAAGACAGGAGCGTCATTCTTACCTGGAGGGAAATACTCTGTCCCGTCTGTCCCCCCCAACCGCCCCATGCTCATCCTTACTGCTCAGGCAGCCCTTCAGACCCGAAGGACAGAGGTGGTCCCCAGCCATCTCTTTTTCAGACCAAATCCCCCTCAATTTCTGGTTCCTTATGTATTCATCAAAAAGTGATTTCTGAGCACTTGCTATGTGCCAGCCCCATGCTGGGCTCCAGGGCCAACAAGACAAAGAAGCCGGAGTCACTCAGCCCACCTCCTAGAACTGGCCGATGGGAGAACCTGGAAATGATGCCTTGAGTCCACTCTGAAGGCCAGTGTCTCAGCATTCATGGGCAGACTGCTGGCCACAGAGGCAGGGTAGCAGTAAATGCAATTGAGGCTCCTCCGCCACCCTAAGCCTCAGTTTCCTCGTCTGCAAAATGGGTCAGTGGCCATGCCTTCCTCTCTAGGACCAGGATCATGTAATTTCCCCCCAATGATTCTTTCGCTAGCAGCAAGCCCAGTGCCAAAGGCGATCTAGCTAGTCAAGGAATGAATCCAAGTGCCACAGGGTCAATGGCGATAACACACATGAGCCCATGTATTCGTGCAGGTGCTCATGTGGTTCTCCTCAGGAAAATTTCAGGAGGCTCCTTGGACCCCAACAGAGACTCCCTGGCCAGTCCTGAGAGCTGGTCTTGTCGCCCACCAGGGTGTCCATCAGCATCTCCTGGACAGTAAGGGCCCGACTCCAGCCCCACACCCACAGTCAAGGCCCGGCTTGCCATGGCTTCATCTGTTCCCAGAACCAGCCAATGACATTTATGGCTACAGCCAGGCTGATGTGTGGCACTCAGGAAACAGTATCCTGGGCGCAGACAAGGGAGAGCAGAGTTTGGGCAGACATTTAGCAGAAAACTCATCCCAGATCACTGAATAGTTTGCAGTTAATTATTCAGACCCAACAGAACCTTGGGTCAGGATGATCATTTCTCCTCAGAGGTGCACACTCTGAGGACTCAGTGTTGGCGTCTCAGCCCTGCTTCCCTGTGGGGGGCAGGTGGGGGTGTTGGATGGTTTTGTGGCAGGTGGAGCTAATGTGACCCTTGTTCCCATATCAGCTTTTATTCCCCTTAATACCCAGCTCCCTCGCTTCCCTGCAGGATTCCAGATGACCATGCATGAGAGCAGTTTGCCCCCACCCAGGGCTGTTGCTCCGCTCACCCACAGGTGCCTAGAAGGGGTGAACCATCAGGACCTCGGGTTAGTAGTCACTGGGGGTGGGGCCCTGCCACATCCCGGGACTCAGTGCAGATGAAGCTTCCCTTTCCCCCTGGTCACACAGAACCTTGAGACCAGGCTCTGGGGGCCCCTCCTGGGGACAACGGGGCCAGGGTGAGGGGCCACAGTATCAGAGGCCCCCCTGGGCGCACAGGACCCTTTCCAAGGGATGGTCAGTCCAAAGCCATGGACCTGCAAGGGGGGGTCAGATGGGCGAGGGGGACCCCCACCATCCTATCCTCACTCTTCTACTGAAGGAAAGTCACAGAGCCCCTTCGTCACTGCGGCTGCAGCGCATCTACTGAATGGTGACCAAGGACCAGGCATGTCCGGACACGGCTCTGCCTGGGAGCCCAGCAGTTTCTCCTCTGTGAAGCTCACACCTGCTGGGAGGGCACAGACAGGACATGGGTGGACAGGTAACCCCCCTACATACTGACGAGTGCTCGGAGGGCTTGGAGAAGGAGAAAGCCTGGCTGGGGGTGGTGGGGAGGGGGGAGCAGAGAGGGACTGGTGGGCAGGGCTGACACCCTGCTTAGAGTGGACAGAGGAGGAAGGGACCTTTGGGCAGAGACCTGAATGGAACTAGGGAGGGAGCCGGGCAGCACTGGGGTAGGAGCTTTGCAGGCAGAGGGAATGGCAGGTGCAAAGGCCCTGAGGTGGGGCTGTGGTTGGTGCCTTAGAGGAACCACAAGACTGATGTGGCTGAAGCAGAGGAGGAGGGGAGACAGCAGTCTGGGGAGCGGCGAGCAGAGCCCACAGGGAGCAGAGGAAGACTCTGGATTGTCCTCGTGGAGTCAAGAACCCTGACCTCGCACGCTGGTTGCTGGGGGATTGGAGACCCCAGGTGTCAAGCACTCAGGACGGAGCCCAGCACATCCAGGAACGACAGTGACGGTTCGGGGGGAAGGGCCCTGAACGGAGCTCCTGTTTGCAGGGGACAGTGGAGGTTCTGCCGCTCCTTCGTCACGTGAGGCTTTGCGACAGCAAAGCTGACAACGCCGAGAGCCCTCCGCAGGCCCCCGCTCCCGCCCCAGGGCCTGTGCCGGGAGAGGTTAAACACGGGACAGAACCCGGCCCGGACCCTCCCTGGGCTGTTCCCAACACGGCCCGAGGAGGGCCCCCTGGGGGCCCGGAAGAGGCAGCGGGCCGACAGCGCAGAGGCTTCTCGCCGCCCCCCTCGCGCCCGGCTGGCGGCCCAGAGCCGGGGCGGCGCGCGCCTCTCGCGCAGGCGCACCGGAGGCCCCGTCTCCGGGCCCGGCGGGCCGAGGCCGAGCGGGGCCCCTCCCTCGGGCCGGGCCGCCCCTCCCGGGCCCCGCGGCCCCGCACGGCCGGCGCGGGGCTGCGCCGAGGGGCGCGTGCCGGCGCCCCCCTGCAGCGCGCACGCCCCAGACGCGCCGCGGGCCTTCGAGGCGCCACGCTCCTGCCCTCTGCCGGCTGCCGGCGTCACCCCGGACGCGCCCCGGTCACCTGCTCCCGGCCGTCGGCGGAATTCCTCTGAGACGGAGTTCGTCCTCGCCGCGAGCGCGGTTGGCCTTTCCGCAGCCACAGCCCGGCCTGCCCGACACGGCAGCCGGGCCCCGGGCACCCCCGGGCGGCGAAGGCCTCCGCCCCTGCGGCCCGGCTCCCCGCGCCCCGTGTCCCCGGTCGCCCGTGGCCTGCTCCCATCTGCACGCCCAGGACCTTCCCTGCCCGCAGCTCCAGAGCAGCTCCCACTGGCCGGACCAGAGAAGGACTCTGCTGTCCGGTGGTCACAGGCCACCCTCTCCCAGGAGGTCGAGTCCTTCCAAGTCTGTCCTTCCCTCAGGACATCCCTCAGCCCTGGGGACCATACGACCTCCTTGCATCTCATAGTTGACTCTCCCAGAATATTTGCCACTGAGATGTAATCACACACCATCAAACTCATACTTTCCAAGTACACAGTTCAGCGGGTTTTGGTGCATTCACAAAACCGTGCCACCCTCAGCACTATCTAATTCTCCAACAATCACACCACCCCGCAAAGACACCCCAGACCTGCCAGGAGTCACACCTGTTCTGTCCTCCCCCGGCCCCCAGGAACTAGGACTCTATTTTCAACCTGCGTGGATTTGCCTCTTCTGGACACTTCATGGAAATGGAATGGCACAGCATGTGGCCTTTCGTGTCTGGCTTCCTTCACTTATATAATGTTTGTAGTGGCCTTTGTTCTTTTTTATGGCTGAGTAATATTCCACCGTGTAGATATGGCATGTTTTGTGTATTTAGGTATCTGATGGACACTTGAGTTGTGTCCACCTTTGATGAATGTGAAGAATGTGCCTGTGAACGTGCAGTAATATTTCCTGGAGAGTATATATTCCCAGTCCTTTGGACGTACATCTGGGAGTGGAACATACACATTTCTTGTTGTTAATAATTCTTATAAATGGTGTCCCATTTCATGTGCTATGCGGTTTCCTTTCATCTCCTGGTGGCCTGAGCTAGGAGGTGGCAGGTGTCCCCCTGGGGCAGGGGAGGAGTCTGGGGTGGACAGCTCCCTCCCCCGTCCAGTGGGCACAGCCACACCCTTCAGGGGTGTCATCAGCCTGGGATGAGCCTGTGAAGGCCCCCTGCACGCAGCAGGGCCACAGTCATCACTGGTGACCTTGGTGAGACCCGGCGAAGCCTGCAGGCAGATGCATTTTGGTAACCCTGTATTTCCTCTGCCTCTGGGAGAACCTCCTGTCTTTGACTTTGGGAAATGAACAAGGAACGTGAGCCTGTGTGAAGCTCTCACACATGAGAGGAGAGGAGAGGGAGGGCTGGCTCTGGGGGGCAGGGGAAGAAACAGGTCCTCAATGCAATGTTTATTGAAGAGATCAGAACACCCCAGTTCCATCCATGTCCTGCCGCAGGCCTGCCAGATGGGCAGTGACCCCTCACCCCTCCACGCTGCGTCCTCTGCATCCTGAGGCCACACATCCGCCAAGGGCTCATTGCTGTCGAAAATGAATGAAGAAGGTCCGGATTTCCTTCGGGTGGATGGTGATGGTGGGGCTTCCGGGGGTTGGCGAAGGGTGGCTGGAGCCTCCTGGGGGAGCAGAGGTGGTCTGTCCAGCACCGTCCTTGGAGCCACCTGCTTCCCCAGGTCACCTCCTCCCTGCACCCCCCTCACAACACCACCCCTGCACACATTCTTGCGGCTCCCATGGTGATCAGGGCCGTCGGCTGCCCCCTCCTGACAGGGCTGCACTGCCAGCGGGCTGCTTTCATTTCTGCCCTCTGCAGAGCGCCCTGCCACGGGGAAGGTGGATCCAGCTGGTCCTGCCCTACTTGGCCTCATATCCCCTGGGGTGTGGCACTCAATGCCTGAGAGCATTCTCACTGAGGACATGGCGGGGGGTGGGGGGACCTGCCCTTTATCTCACTGGGCTCTGCTGAAGTCACATCCTGGACTTCAGGCTTCACCCTTGGGATAAAGACTGTTCATCCATCAATGTAGCCATCACCATCCGTCCTACCATCCATCCAGTCATCAAGCCAGCATCCACTCAACCACACATCTAGCATACGTATTCCTTCCTATCTCCCTCCCTCCCTTCCTTCCACCCGTGCTTCCTTCCTTTTCTCTCAATCATCCGTTTTCCCATCCACCCATCTATCCCAAATTGACTAAGTGTCTACCTATGTGCCCAGACCATGCTGTGTGCAGTACACAAAAGGTGATATGGGTCAGAGCAAACTCAGCGGGAACAGAGAGCAGAGGAGGCACCTGACCCAGCCCTGGACCTCGGGGAGCTCGACTAGAAGCTGGCCAGGATGAAGGGGACAACGCTGTCCAGGCAGAGGGAGCGGCACAGGCACAGATTGGGAGGCAAGAAGCAGCCAGTGGTTTTCAAGGGGTAACTGTGGGGTGTGCAGTGTGAGCTCAGCATGGCAGGTGCCCCCTGGGGATGTGCTGGTAAGTTTGGGGCTCACCCAAGGCACGGGCAGGGGTATGGTCTTGGAGACACACACACACACACACACACCCCACCTGTGTGGACTCCTGGCAGGTGGAGGCTGACCTGAAGCCTTCCTTAACCTGATGTGGTGCATTCAGGAAGGCTGAGACTCAGAGCAGGAGGGCAGCCTGTTCAAGGTCACATGGGTCTTAAGGAGCAGAGTGGGATCTGAGCCAAGCCTGTCCAGTTCCTGATCCTGGCTGAAGGGCGGGCTGGGAATCCCGGGTGGAGCCTGAACCAGGGGCGCCCAAACCTCTGCGGAGGGGACGATCCTGGGTCCTCCACGTCCAGCGGTGCAGCGTGCTCACGTCCCAGGTCCCAGTGAGCGAGCGCTCCTCCACCGCCAGCACGGAGCCCAGCCCCCGCAGCACGGACTGTGGGACGGGAGCACAGGGAGGGGTGAGCTACCCGAGGCCCCAGCTCTGAGCAGAGAACAAAACAGAAGCAAGGGCGGGCGCACCGTGGCCCAGGGCACAGCATCTCCTGCACTTCGTTCCTGAAGCAAATCTCCAGGGACAGGATGGGCAGCCCCATTTTACAGAAGAGGGAACTGAGGCCGGGGAGTAGCGTGCGTCCCCATGTGCCCAGCTGGATGAGCAGGCCCAGGGGACGGCAGGAACCTGACCTTCCCCCAACATCGGTCCCTCCTCCCAGCGTTGCTCAGCTGGCGCCCTGCATGGACCCAGGATGGAGCCAGTCCTGGTTTCCATCCCCTCTTCCCCAGTAAGCACCGACCCAGCCCCCCCGTGCAGAGGGGAGGGGGGCCGCCATTCTGGCCACTGTAAGGAAAGGACAGTCTGCGGACCGGAGGGCTGGGATTGTCTGCAGGAGCTTCCCTGTGCTGGTGGGAGGAGAAGGCACGGAGGGCGAGGCTCTGTGTGCTGCTCCCATCCCCCCTTCTGCCTTTACATCTGCTTCTGCGACCAAGTGGTGACAACAGAAGAAATAAAGCCAGTGCACGGATGAAGGCCAGGTGGGAAGATGAAGGTCACCTGGGCAGCAGGTCCGTGACGACAGAGGGAAGGACCCTGGGGAGGAAAGAGGCCGTCCACCCGCCTGCATGGAGGCGAGAGCTGTGAAAGGGGGCGATGGGAAGGCGTCGCAACGGCAGCTCCGGGTGGGTTACTGGGGTCCTTCCAGAGTCCGTGGAGGACACAGGTACCAATGGGGCCAGAGCCACAACACAGAGATTTACAGAAATTCTCTGTGAGCAGGAGATCAGTAACGAGCCCACAGCCCCACAGAGAAGCAAACTGGGGAGAAAGCAGGCATCTCCTCACAGCTTCTGAGGAAAGAAGGCGGTCAGTCCGGGCAGCAGGCGCCTCACCTGTTAGTGGGGGTCAGAGGGGAGTGAGGACGGAGGTCGGGGTCCGGGGACACAAATCCACCAGCCTCCTAGGTGTGAGGCCCCTGTGTGCACGTGAGCACCCCAGGGCCTCTCAGCAGCCCTGCAGGCAGAGACTCCGCCCTCCCCATTCAGAGGTGGGGAGTCTTAGGCCCAGAGCCCAGGGGGCCCGCGCTGCTCAGCAGAGTCTCCTTGACCCACACCCTGGACTCTGTGACTGATCACCATCTAGGAAGTCTGTGTGAAAATCTACTGTGTTTTCTGATCACACAAGTAACATCTGTGTTGTGTAAAAAGATTTACCACAAGAATAAATGTGAAACAACCAAAATGCAGGCATGTTGTCATAACTGACAGCCCAGAAGTCCTCAAAGAAGGAGGGGGGGCGCCCCCCTGTCCCCCGGAGACTGACCCTCCCTCCTTTGTGCCCAGGGGCATCCGAGTCAGGACGGTCGCACTTGGGTTTGTCTCCCTGTGTGCATCTGCTGGGGGGCAGGGGGCTGATTCAGTGACCTGAGGGCGGGACGCAAGGTGGGGGCAGGTTACCTGCAGGTTCACCGTCACAGGCTGAGACAGGACCGGGTGCTCCCCCACCTCATACAGGTGGTGGAGCCGCAGCAGGACACGGCGGAGGTCAGCCTTGGCCTTTCGTGGATGGCCTTAGGGACACAGGAAGGTGGCAGTGAGGACCCCTGTCTGTGCCTGGTACCTTACACACTCACCTCAACTTCACATCTTCAACCGCCCTGGGAGGCAGCTGACATGGCCCCCACTTGACAGACAAGGATTCGAGGCTCAGAGAGGGGCAGACACTTGCTCAAGGCCACACAGCTGCTGAGCAACAGAAGGAGGGAGGGAGGATTCCAGCCCAGGTCCAGCTGACTGTAGTGCCTCCCACCACCCACACAGGGGCCAATTCTGACGTTCGGAAAGTCTTGGTCCTCATTCAGCTTTGTGGCCATCACTGAGCCTGTCCTCAATCTTCCAGTTCTCTGGAATATTGTATTTCGTTCTCTGTGAAGGGTGGAGTGGCCACATAACTCTGAGGCCAACACAGTGTGAGCAGAGGTGATGCCTCATGTCCCACGGAAGCTTTTTCCTGCCTCAGTGACTGAGGAAGCTTGTGTTACAACACAGCCTCCACCTGCCAGGTCCCTGGTGACCAGGTGAGAAGGGCGTTCCTGCTGATGCCCAGTGGACACGCGGCGTGGGGGTGAAATGATGGTTCTAGTAGGACAGCGAGAGTTCGGAATTTTGTTACTGAAGCAAAAAACTTTGTAAAATCTCTTCCCTATGTTCTTAGTGCTGTGGTTAAGAACTGATGATGATGATGCTGGTGATAACGATGAAGACAAGGAGAAGGACGGTGCTGATGACACGATGAAGGTGACGGTGATGACGGTAGCCTGCGTCATAAGGTGGTTAGTAGCATATGAGGACCAGGGGAGCCTCACTGCATCTTTGGATGCAGCTGTCGCTCGGTCCCTCACTCACTTCTGTCCGGAAGGAAGCACTGGTCCAGCCCAGCCCCCTTTTCCTCTTCTTTGGTAGAAGCTGCGTCCAGTGCAAGTGTTCTCAGTGGGCTTGGCATCGCACACAGGTAGGTAGGGAAGGCTCTGTTATTGCAGGAGAGGCCCTCTGCCCCTCGTCTTCTGTGACAGGCCGGGGGAGTGGGGATGTTATAAGTCCGTGTTAGGCAGCCACGTGGCTGTAGGTTGCAGCCACTGTTTCTAATATCCAGAGTACCAGATACAAAGGTAAAATTTGGTCTCTGCCTCTTCCTTTTCCCCTTTTTCCTAGTTCTGCACACACTTACTTTGGGGTGTGCCAGCCCTGGGTGGGTCTCTGGGAACAGGATAGTGGCTGAGGCACAATCAGCCCTGCTAGGGAGGTGCTCAGGTGTATAGTGGCAGATCAGGTGCCGCAGGGGCTTCGGCAATATAACAAGTTGGTTCCTGGCAGGTGTTTCTTCCCCCAGGGAGCCCTCCTTGAGGCCCTGCTGGGGGCTTCCCTCTGCACACTGTCACTGCTGTCTGGATGGCATCCAGGTCCACCTTGTCCCAGGCGTCCTGAGTGACCTGCCTCTCTGTGGGCCTCGTTCTCCCCATTGGCAGATAAGAGAACCAGGGTATATAGAGTCTGGACAGCTCTGAGGAGAGCTCCTTTGTCTGGTGATGGGCTTGGGGGTCTGGTTGATACGGGGAGAGTGGAGTGAATCTGGACACATGAACACCTGCCTCACCTTTCCGGAGACTCCACAGGTGCTCTGTGTGGTTGGAGCTGTAGTTCCAGCCGGGGATGCTGAGGGTCTGCAGGTGGAGACTTGGGGGCAGAGTCACAGCCTCTTGCTGCTGGGGGCCTGGGCCATCCTGGGCAGTCTCTGCAAGGCAGATGGATGACAAGGGGAGGGCTGAGACCAAACTCCTCCTTCTGGCATTCAGAGTTCTCTAAGTCCCCCATTCCAGCCAGTCTCCCAGCCCTCCCACCTGTAGCCCACACCCCAGTCAGCCTCAAGCATCTGCTGGTGCAAATGCCCTAAACAGCCTTGGCTCTCTCGTCCAGTCATTTCAAATTACAGATGGGGAAACTAAGACCCAGAGAGGGGACTGTTTCTTCCAGACCACACAGGAAGTCCATTTGGAGCCCTGTTTCTGTCCAGTGTTGGAAGCCATCTCCCCTTGTTGGTCATCCATTGGTGTCTCTGCTCAGAAGGACCTCAGCCCTCCTCCTCCTTCCAGGAAACGGTCTGTTCACCTCTGCGCTCCAGCTGGAGCTGCCATCTCCTCACAATACCCCAGGCTACAGTGATTGGTCCAGACCTGTGTCACGTGATCTCGCCAGGACCAATCAGAATCTTTCCCTGGACCTCTGCTCTTGACACCCGAGTCTGAGTCTCAGTTCTTTTTGGGTGGAGGGGACACATGTGGCCCCAGAGCTGTTCACAGCCACGTCCCTCTAGGAGGAGGAGGAAGAAGGTCTGCAGACAGAGAGAAGCACAGGGGACGGAAGGAGGGAGAGGGGCCACCGCATGGAGGGTCCAGCACCCGAGGCACAATTACATCCTCGCCCGTCTCTCGTTCTGTGGGCCTCAGAATAAAGGCTCCTTGTGGCTCAGCTTTGGTTTCTCTCATGTGCAACCAGAAGAGACCAGAGTGGGTCCTGTGGATGGAGCCGACCACAGGATTGGAGCTTTCTCACCAGGGCAACATCCCCTCTGTGGGAAAGGCTCTCAGCTGCCAGGAAGGAAGCACTGACTGATCCAGGAGCAGCCCCCGACCCTGCTGGCCAGTCCCATCCCCTCTCCTGGGAATCTGCACCTGGGACCTGGAGGTGGCCGGGCAGGCAGCTCTTGGCAGTCCTCGGGGAGATGGACACCTGCTCTCAAGAGGCCCAGAGCTGCCCTGCCTCCCACCTGACAGGCCTCTTGTCCAGCTTCTCCTTCGACCCCATGAGCTTCCCCAGGCTCTGCCCGAGTGGCTGTCCTTCAGTTTCTTTACTGCCACACAAGAGAACATCACCTGATAGCCCTCAGAGCTGGTCCCTGATCTCCACCGGGTCTGAGGTCTCCAACTCCAGCAGACCTACACGGCACCAGACCCTCCCTTCGGCACCGCTCCCTCTCCACCCTGTACCGGGACCTGGGTGAGCCTGTCTCCCCAACGGACAGCCCCTGAGAAACCTTCAGGAGAGGGCCTGGGCCTAATGCATGTGCAACTTGCAGCATACAGCAGGCACTCAATCAATGGTGGGAAAACAAGCCACCTACAGCCCACCTGCTCCCTAATGCCCTGTAAGGACCGGCTCTACAACAGAAACAGTGAAAATCTTAAATCAAATCTTCATCAACACTTCTACGAGTAGAAACAGAACGCCGTTTAAGGATTACAGCCAAACCTTGGAAATACTGTGGGTTTGGGTTCAACCACCGCAATAAACCAAATGTCCCAATTAAGGCATCAATGGCTTTTGCATTTTCCAGTGCATGTGAAAATACAGTTACACTACACTGTCGTCTATTAAGTGTGGGATAGCAATGTATCTAACAGGAACAATGTTTAAAACTTAATTTAAAAAGTCTTCATTGCTAAAAATGTTACATTAACTGAACCTACAGCAAATTGCATATCTTTTGCAGTTACAACATTAAGATCACTGATCCCAGATCCCCATAACAAATCTAATACAATGAGATATTTGAAATATTGTGACACAGAGATGGGAACTGAGCAAATGTGGCTCGAGGAATGGTGCCAGTAGACTGCTCTATGCAAGGTTGCCATAACCTCCAATTTGTCACACACACACACAAAGCAGTATCTTCAAAGCTCAATAAAGGGAAGAATGTGAAGTAAGGTGCGCCTGTAGTGAGAATGAGGATCCCATATTTTACCTAAGTCTTTAAATTTTTAAGGCTTCTCCATAGCACCATCTTTAACAGAAATCATTGTTTAATGAATTTCATGGTCCACTGTGTCAGTAAATATACCACACTGGACGGATGTGCATCTATAGTAGTCGCAGTGCAAGAAATATAAAAACCTTGCAGATCAGAACATGGGTAAGAATCGCCCTCACCTGGTGACGGCATGCTTAATTTAGGTAAAACCAGTCTTTTAAATGCTGAGCCTCCGGACCCGAAGTAAGAGGTGGACTTGCATCTTATTGATAAAGAGAAAGGGACGTCAGAGGGGAAAAGGGAGGCGACGCAGGGAAAAGGTGTGTGGAGGGAGGAGCTGAGTCCCAGGTGTGCGCTGACTAGCATATGACCTTGAATGAGGCGCTGAGCCTCTCTGCACCTCAGTTTGCCCATATTTCAAATGAGGGGCTGGGATCAGAGGTCCCTGAGTCCCTTCCTGCCCCGAGGTAGCCCAGACCCCTGAGGGCGCAAGCCCGTCCCCACCCCCGGCCAGGCCGGCTCCCTCTGGGCCGAGACGACACGAGCACTGAGAGGACCCCCTTACCATTCAGCTCTCTCAGCAGCACCACGGGCCTGTGCCGCAGCGCCAGCCCACTCCTCTGGCGCAGGCCGGCGGTGAGTGTGCGGGGTCCCAGCAGCAGCCAGAGCACAGGGCGGACAACGGTGGTGTCGTTCAGTGTGAGGTTGTCCCACAAGGCCCAGTCGAAGTTGTTCCAGAGCCGCCGGTGGAGCATGACCTGCAGGGAAGAGCTGTGTGACAGGCCCCGCCTCGCCCCTGCCGCGCCCCCGGGGGTCCGGAGGGGCCTCCTCCTACCTCCACCTGCCCGCTCCTCTGGCTGGAGACGCCGTGGGCCCGCTCCGACAGCAGCACGAGCCGGCTGCCTCTGTCCTGGATGAAGGCCGCCTGGGCCATGGGGTAGTAATTCTGTGGACAGAAACACTGCCAGGCTGGCTGTAGGGGCCAAGGGCCTGGTAGGACACCTGGTCTGGATCACCTCTGGCCCCCGAGCCAGCCTCCCGCACAGGCACGGTGGCTGCTCAGTGTGGTGTTGGTGGCCAGGGTTTGGGGATCTGACGTTTTAGACTGACCGACTTGGATTGAAATTCAGCTCTTCTGCTTCTTGACCATATGAGATGGGGACTCAGATGCCTAAGCCTCAGTTTCCCGATCTGTAACATGGGGTCAAACCACCCCACACAACTCCTTCAGGGGGGAATGAAGGGGTGTGTGCCAGTCCAGGCTGAGATCAGCCCTCGGCCGCTGGTTGCGAGATAGAAAAGGGGCTGTGTCCGGGCTGGAACAGTGGTCGCAGAGGCAAGACCACTTTGCTCTGTTGGGGCAAGACGTCCTGGGCTGACGGCCTTGGTCTCTCTGGAGCCTCGGCCACAGTGGGTGAGAAGCAGCCAATAGAAATGACGGGGAATGAAACTCAAGGAAGGTAGAGCAGGAAGGGGCCACAACCCCCACACGGGGTCCCCTGGAAGGAGGAGGAGCTAACGCTGATTGAGGCATAAGAGGTGCCCCGCACAGCCCTGCACCTGGATGTCCCAGCTGACCCCCAGATTTCTGAGGGGAGGTCACTTCCTTTCCCAGGAGAGCACAGAAGCCCAGGGAAGCCAGGTGACCTGCCCTTGGTCACTCTGCTGGATGCAAAGGGTCTGGGAGCTGAACTGATTTCGGAATTGAGGCTGTGTTTGCCATTTCACCAAGCGGCCTGGCAGTGGGTCTACTGAGAGGAGCCAGTGAGGGTCCAACCCCGCTCAGGCCTAGACAGGCATCATCTGCTTATCCCCAGAGTGACCCCCAGTGAGGCGCTCATCTGACAGAAGAGGACCCGAGGGGCACACAGGAGACCTCAGAGACTTCCCTCACACGCGGTGGCACCAGAGCTCGGGCACAGGTCTGAACAAGCCTGGGCCTCACCCACTAACGGCACATGTCGGGCAGCGGAGGTTCAGAGAGACGCTCTAGACTCCGCTGCTGACCGTGGGCGCTCACAGGGGTCCCTCCCGCCCGCTGCAGAAGCGCCATCGGCGCTGCGTCTGCGGGCCCTGTGCCCACGGGGCGCCGCAGGGCCTACCCGGGAGACACTGTTGTTCGCGTAGTTTCTGTAGGTCCTGCGCTGCATCTGGTAGCCGTTGTTGTCCGAGTAGAGAACCCGCTGAGTGTTCAGATCGGTGCTGGTCCTCAGGATGGCCTCGCGGTTCAGCTCCAAGGGGCCCACCCGGCACTCCTGCTCTATGCGGTGGCAGAGCAGCTCCCCGCCAGAGCCCTGAGGCCCGCGGGCCAGCCGGGTGTAGATGGCGTGTGTGTGGTCAGTGTCGTTCACCTGCCTGGAGGGGAAGCAGAGTGGGTGAGTCAAGCTCTGGCAGCTTCTGGACGGCCCTGCCTTTGGACAGGAAGGAAGGGGGAGGGCACGGCCATTCAAGGAGGAACAGCAGCCAACACCAGGAGAGCGGAAGATCCCGCTCCCAGCAGGCCCCGAGGCCCAGGATGGCAGGAGACCTGACTTCCAGGAGACTCGCGCTCACCACACGCCCACTGTAGCCCGTGAACGTGGTGAATGAGTCTCCCCACGGGCGCCAGGACACTTCTGAGGCTGACAATAAAAGGTCAAAAAGTGGGTGGTGGCTCAGCTACTGCGAATCCCAGCCTCTTCCCCAAAGTAGTTGGAAAAACCCTCCCATTTGTTAGCATATAAAGTTACTGAGCCCGTAAAAACTAGCAGCCCCGCACCCCGGGGCCGCTCGCGCTCCTGAGCGAGACGCCCGCACGCTGTCTGCGGAGTGTGAGTCCACTTCTGCTTTAAACTGAGCATCCAACCCCACGCCTCACAGCCTTTCCCTTGCCTTCTGAAATAGCCCGCATTCTGTCTATGGAGTATGTAGCTTTCAGAATAAACCCACCTTTACTGAGCCGTGGCTCACCCTCGAATCTTTCCTGCTTGAAGCCTAGGACGCACACGTGGTGGGGTGTGTCCCATAGACTCAGCTGAGAGCTGGGACGTGGTCATTTTCTCGCCCCACATTTTTTCCTGTGTCACCTTCTTTCCTTCCTACCTTACTTCCCTCCCTCCCTCCTTGCTGCAGGCAGTGCAGGGCAGGCAGAGAGCCCGGGTCCCTGATAGTGCTGAGCACCAGCCAACCTGGGTGGCTCATGTCTGTGCTGTTAATGAGAACACCAGAGCTGCTCTGGTATGTAAGTCACTGCCACTATGGGTGCTGGTCCCACCTCTGGACTTAGATGCACCAAGATGACACAGCACAGCCAGGTCTGCAGAGATTCGGGGCAGTTCATCACTTCATTAAACTTTCATCGAGGAACGACCGAGTGCCAAGCACAGAACTAGGAGCTGGGCATCTGCAGCAAGGATGGACCCTCATTTCCCCAAGCACCTGCCCAGCCAGCGTCCTCTGCGCACAGCCAGAGGGGCCGACCTCACCTGTAGAAGAACTGCCGGATCTCGGTCATGAGCCGCCCCTCTACGATCTCCATCCCCACAGCTTCCCACGCTGGCTCTGCGGCACCTTTGGGCGTAAACACGTAATTATCTGAAATAAGACCGTCTTCCTCATCACCGTTCACGTGGTACTCCATGAACTCCTGGGTCACGCGTACTGTGCGGTTACTCTGCCTGCAGAGGCGGGAGAGAGAAACCAGTATGACCGTGGGGGACAATGTCTCTCGGGCATTATCCCTGTGCTGGGAACCACGCTCACAATCCCTGTATGCAGACACCAGCCTCGAACCAGGAGTGAACAAAAATACCCTCCACAGAGCCTAAGGGACAGTTTCGAGGACACTCGATGACACACATGCACCTGGTTTGTAGACAAGCCTCTAGACCATTGTCGTCCCCGCCTCCCCGCCTCGTGCTGTCTGACTGAAGGACTGGACTTCCGCTGAGCCCCGTGAGGGGAGTCCTGGTCTGTGCCTGCACAGCTGCTGACAGCTGACTGAGCTCCAGGTGACACTCCCGTCACGCCAACGCCCCCTCTCCCTCCTCTCCTCTGTCTCCCCCTTCCCCCTCCTTCCTCCCCTTGGCTTTCTGCCAGGGGCTCCTCCCAAGCTTCCTGTTCCTCCCAAACTCTGCTCCTGTCAGGAGGCACATGAGGAAACAGAAGTGGCTGTCTTGGAAGAGGCCGCTGAGGAGGAATGAAAACTGCCTGGGATGTGACAGGAGGATGGACGGGGCAGGGGGTGCTCCAAACACTGGGAGGTCTTTCCTGGGGGTCAGATGCCTTCTCTGCTGTCAACCAATAGCTGCTGTTGATTAAACATGTGAATAAATGGGTGGACAGACGGATGGCGGGGTGGATGGACGGGTGTGTGGATGGAAGATGGATGGGTGGATGCATGGATGAGCGGCGGGGCGAGTGGAGAGATGGATGCGGCGATGGGTGGATGCATGGATTTTATGTTTCTCCAAATTTAAAATAGTGGGTACCATGACTACTATATTTCCCCTAGGGAGGATCTCTCAACATTCCTTTTTCCGTGGATTCACACCTTAGAAATGAACAAGCTCAGGAAAGCCTTCCTTGCCCTAGCCTAGGCGCGCACGCCTGGACATCAGCTCGGCACTGAGGGCCTTCAGCACCATCAGGTCCTTCCCAGGCCCCCAGGCCGGGGAGGAAATGCAGGCCCGGTGCGGGCAGGGCACGCCAGGCCCCAGGGCGCTCCTCGCCTCAGAGCCAGCGGTGGCTGCACCTCACCTCTCCCAGACGCTGTGCATCAGGTTGGTCTCCTGGTCCAGGAACACAGTGTAGCAGTCATTCTTCACAGGCACCAGGCGCCTGCCCAAGTGCCTGGCACGTCCCCTGAGCCTGCGGCCAAACTGGATGGCGCTGGTCACGGTGGCGACAGCCTCCTGGGTGTCCTCATGGGCCCTCTCGATGGGCCTGATGCTGTAGTGCTGGTAGCTGAGCCCCGGGATCGTGGTCAGCACGTGCAGGGCATGTGCGGGTGGGGTATCCTCTGACTTCTGGACCTGCACGGCCAGCGGGATGGGATGAAATGATGGACGTCAGGACTGGAAGATGCCTCAGTGTCCTTAGTAACCCGCGGCTGCACGCCCACAGGATGGAGTGCCTGCTGCCCGCTGAGGCAGCAGGGTCGTCCATCCCTGGGCTGAGCTGGGTCCCCTCCCTGCACCCTCCCTGCTCGGCAGGACCCAGGCCCAGCCTCCTCTCCCTCCTGCCCCCCTTCTGCTCTGGGGCCTGCAAACTGGCCGCCTTTCTGTCCGGCCCTCGCTGCAGTGTCCTGCCCTGAGCCTGTGCTCACACTGTCCCCTCTGCCTGCGGGGCATCCTTTTTGGAGGGAGCGCCCTTGTCTCTCATTCCTCCAACTTCCCCGAGCGGGGAGGTGTTCAGGGTTTCCCTCCTGCCCTTTCCCCACCCCCACATTGTCTGATTAAGGAAGGGGGTCGGAGGAGGACACCGAGGACCTGCAGGGGGGACCCTCACTCTCTAGAGAAAAGGTGCCTCTCTGAGCCCCTCCACCTGGCCTTTCTCTGAACTAAAGCAGCTACACTGTCCCACCGCACACCCCCCACAGCTGTGCTGAAGGCTTCCCTCCGCCACAGTTACCATCCAGCATGGGCTGTATTTTCTTATTTTGTTTCCTGCCTGGTTCCCCTGCTAGAACATGAGCCCTGACGGCAGGCACTTTGTCTCCTTGGTTACTGAAGCTTCTCCAGCACCTAGAGTGAGGCCTGACACACAGCAGGGGCTCCAGGAACCTTTAAGTGCCTTTACTCTTGGTGGGTGTTGCCTGTGGGTGCGGAAGGGGTGCATGTGCTGAGTCTGCTCAAGCCAGCACCCTCTTCTCCCCCGCGTCCACGGAGGGGAGCTGCTTCCTCCGCCTCCTGGCCCAGCTGAGGGCTGCTGCCCAGGCCCGCGGGTGACCGCTGCACACCTTGACTCTCCGTTCCTGTGTCTGCTCCCTGACCCCCGCGGTGACTCCAGTGTCCAGAGCCCAGCACTCAGCCCAGGCCCAGGCCCAAAATGGGCACTGGAGAGTGTTCCCTGAATGTCTGCCTCACGGCTGCACCTTCTCTGCCTCTCCCCTGGAGGGTCGGCTGGCTGACAGGTAGGTGCCCTCTGGAAGCACCTCCAGCTCCAGGTCCTGGAAGGAGATGAGGACCACACTCTGCCGCTGCCTGTCTGGGTGTCGCAGAGACAGGCCGCCCGTGCCCAGCCCCTAATGCAGCACCTCTTTCAACATCTGCTTTAAGAATCCCGACGGCCTTCCCCACACAAAGTGGAAATTCCTCAGGATGTATCTATTCGACATGCAACAGAGGAGGGGGCGCCTCCCGTGCCGCCCAGACCTCCCTGAGACCTTCCAGGGAGAGAACAGAAGAGTCATTTTTGGCCAAATCAGATGCCCAAAGTCAGTCCCCTGGGTGGATCCCAGTGACCCTGATGGATGCCCACCCCAATGACAATGTTCTCACAGTGACAGTGGGGTTGTCACCTCTTCACTTTAAAGGCTCCCACTTCTGTGGGTGCCCAGCCCAGAGCAGGTGCACCTCCGGCCGCAGCTCCCGCCCATACCTGTGCAGGCACCGGGCGGCCTGACTCGTCCGTGACGCTGACCTCAGAGAAGCCCACAGTCAGGGTGACGATGGTGGTGACTGTCCAGGCCAGGGGGTTGTAGACCACGGCAAAGAGGCCCCCAGGCTCTGGGCCTGCACACAGAGGCAAGGCTTTATTGCTGCCATCTGACTCACTCGGCACACGTGAGTGCACCAGGGAAGATGAGAAACAGGCAGGTGAGGCCGGCCCTGCAGAGCCCGGGGGAGAGGGACATGCAGACACGTGGTGCTCACGCACGCAGCGCCCCACACTCTCTTCATCCTGCCGCCCTGGCCCCCAGGCAGGGGAGGTGGGAACAGAACGCAGTGTCCCTCTGGAAGCTCAGGGTCCATGGGCTCCTCACGCATCTCTCCCTGCCAGCCCCACTTCACTGGTGAGGACACCAAGGCCCAGAGGGGTAGAGTCACCTGCCCAAGGTGGCCCAGCTCCTAGGGCCCGGCTCCAAAGCTTTGAGCGCTTGGCATTCAAGGAGTGGGGAATTCTCTGGAGCCTGGAGGGTCAAGTTCAATCACCTAGCTCAGCACTGGAGGCCCCTGCGAAGTGGGTCTGGATTCCCTATCTGTTCCATCCTGTACCGCATGTGCCCTAAGCGCATCCACGTCCGATGACCCCCAGGTCCCTGAGCACATCACACGGTTCCAGCCGCCAGTCTCTGCCCGGCAGTTCCGGGGCTGTGATGCCCTTCTGGTGTCTCCACCTCCCCCTTGCTCGGGGGAGCCGCCCTTGTGAGCTCAGGGGGATGGAGTGCACCCCCCCCCCCAGAAGGGAATCCAACCCCAGTTCTAGCTCTCTTTCTGAGACTGTCTGTCCTTGGATCCTCGTCTCTGTGGACAGGGTCCTGTCACCTGCACCCTTGGTCCCCAGGGCCCTTCCCGAGTCCGAAGCTAGAATGGGATTATAACTAGACCCTGAGGGGAAGGAAGAGCAGGTCAGGTGAACGGTGAGGACACAGGGGAGCTGCACAGTGACCGAGAGTGGCCTGAGTGTGGAGCCCTGGGGATGGAGCAGCCGCCTTGGGGACAAAAAATCTCGTGCACTTGTGGGGAGACCAGCGTGTCCTTCGTTGCCCAGGACTCTCTGGGGTGAATCCCCTCGGTGCCAAGCAAACGGGTGCGATGAGCCGCTCCCCACAGGTGAAACCCTCAGATCAAAGGGGCTGGTGCAGTGGCAGCCCTGCCACGATCTGTGCCCAGGCTGAGCTCAGGAGCCAGTGCTGGGAGCCAGGCTGGGCCAGGTCCCTGAGGACACCTGCATCCTCTCTGCAACGCTGGGCAGCACAGGCCTAAGGGTCCACACCCTACCTGTGTGACCCTGGGCAGGTCCACAGCCCTCTGTCTGTGCGTGTCCTCAGCTATACAGTGAGGACGGTAACAGTTCCAGCTTCAGAGATGTGTGAGGCAACACATTAAATTCTGCATGAGGAGTGCTGAGCAGATGCCAGGCCCTGTTAGCATTGTTCCTGCCTCTGTCTGTCACACCGGCCCTCCCTCAGTCACAGAGAGGAAACAGAGCCTCCGAGAAGTGAGTCCCCTGCCCAAGCGCACAGCCAGGTTAGGGGCCACAGCTGGGATGGACACCCAGAGTCTGAAGCTCAGGCGGTCTGGACCCCTCCCCAGCCCCCAGGAACTCTTCTCAGAAAAGGACAGAGCCCCTGCCCGACCACCGCGTCCACCTCAGGGGCCTCGCTTACCTGAGTGGGCTGGGGTCCTGTCCTGGATGATGGAGGCCATCAGCTTGTGCACACCCTGCACCCCTGCGCTCAGATGTTCCACTAACATGTCTGTCACGTTGGGGGTGTGAGTCCCAGTGATGCCGTCGTGGTGCTGGACCTGCAGCCCCCGGCCAAGCAGGGGAGGAGTGGGGTCAGGACCTGCCTCTGCCGAGCGCCTACTATCTTGGCACCCGCTGGGCACTGGCTCTCATCCTGCTGGCCAGCTGCTGGTGGAGAAGGTGGGGTTCCCCACCCTTTACAGAAGAGGAAGCTGAAGTCAGAGAGGCTGATGAACTTGCCCAACGTTTTCTGACTTTGTGGAAACCCATACCTGAGTCCTTGACCTTGGGCAGGGAACAGACTTCTGCAGGGCAGCCACCCCCGCTTCACCTCCATGACCCAGTCTTCCCGTAAGTGCTGCTAGCCTGCTCCACCGCTCCACACATAACCCTGGCACTTGTCTCCACTGTGTAAGGATAGGATTAACTCCTCTTCACAGAGGAGAAACTGAGGCTCCATGAAGGGAAGCCACGATTCCGCCCACTGTGAGGGACACTAAAGTCAATCCACTTCACCCCACACAGTGACTGGTTCTGCCAGCAATTCCCTTTAGGTAACACGAATGTCATGGCCCGTGTAACTCAATTCTGATTGTGTGATGAGACAAGATACAGGACTTCTTGGGTCTCAGTTTCCCCATCTGTACAGTGGGGTCAAATAGAGGCAGAAGTTCATGAACAAGTTCCTTTGTGGCAGCCACCGAGGCCAGAGGTTTATGTGCCTTACCACATTTAATTGCCGCCCTCAGTGATTTTCATTATACAAGAATGGAATTAGGGCTCAGAGAAGGAAAGCCACCTGCCTGGGGCCCAGAAGTGAGCTGATGTCAAATCCAGGCAGGAATGTTGGACACCAGTGCTTCTCCACTTTGCCCTTGAGTCTGGCTCTAAAGCTTATTGAACCCACGAGGTGGACACCGGCAGACCATGGTCCTCGCCTTGGCCCAGCGGCTTCACGCACGGGCCTCGTGACCCAAGGAGACCTCAGTGTTCTCATCTGTAAAGTGGACTCTAGTGACCGGGGCCTGGGAGGGTCTGTGACCTTGGGAGGGGAAGTGCACCGCCAGGGGGTTCCAATCCTGTGCTGTGGCCGAGACGTGGGCGTTACCTCCGAGACTGCCCAGCGCAGCTGCTGGAGCCGCTTCAGGGCCCAGGCCGGGTCCAGGAACCGGTGGGGAGCCGGCCACATGCAGCGTGTGAACATGGACTCCCCGGCGTACAACAGAGCGCTGGCTCGCCTCGCCAGGCCTTTCAGCACGCTTCGGGACGTGTAGAATCCGGTCCAGGACTTTAAGAGTTCTGGGAGAGGAAGGCCGGTAGTGACTGTCAGGTCCTGCCCGCGGAGCCCCCAAGCCCTGGTCCAGAAGGAAGATGGGATCAGAGATGGTAGGTTCCTACCACGTCACTCAGGGTGGCAGCTCAGGGCGGGTACTGATCTCATGTTTCTACCTCAGCCTGGCCAGCAATTGCCCAGGAGCCCTGCAGGGCCGGGGCAGGTGGGAGGGTCCGGCCGGCCTGGGGCAGGCGTGGAGAGGCCTGGGAGCTGAAGGGCTGGGATGGGGACAAGAAAGCCCAGTGTGCACCTGGGACTCTGGGGCGGCCTTGTGAGCAAGGGCCCCGGAAGACCTCAGGGGAGGAGAGTGAGATGAGGGTGAGGAGGGCAGGACCCGGAGGAGGCCCCGCTGTGTGACTCCGAGGGGAAAGGGACCCTGGACAGGCCTGCGGGGTCCCTCTGGCAGCCCAGCGAGGAGGGCTGGGAGGGGAGGGAGAGATAAGGGAGCCCAGTGGCCGCCGTCCTGACGCTGAACTGAGAGCACAAGCCGAGCACCCCTGGGGCCAGGCTGTGTCCCAGCAGGTGGTCTGGTGTTCCCTCCTGTTCCCTCCTCCTGCCTCCTCCTGGGGCTGGGCTGGGCCTCCGTTCCCTGTTCTTTCCCCACAGGACCTGGGTCAGACCATGATGGGTAGTCACTTGGTCTGGGAAAGGCCACAGGCTGTGGGGCCAGGTGCACGGGTCCTCCCCAGCTCCTCCCCAACTCCCCCCCAGGCCTAGAGTGTCCATGTCAGACAGAGACCTGCACAGCCTTGGCTCTGAGCAGGCACCAGTCGGCCAAAGCCACTCACGATCCCGCTGCCCTCAGATCAGGACCCAAGCCTCCTCGGTGCTGTCCAGTCTCTGGGTAAACGGTGCCTCCTCCAGGGAGCAGCCCGGTAGCCCCGCCCACCCCGCCACCCACAGGGCTTCTCCACAGCCCCTCCCACCTGGATGTAGCCACTCCCACACAGACGTAACTCCTCCTGTCTCAACATAGCCCTGCCCACATCGTCGTACCCCCTCCCACCTCAGGTGTAACCAGGCCCACACGGAGGTTTCCACTCCCACCTTGACCGGCACCCCGCCCACTAGGCGGAGCCCCTCCCACCTCTGCCAGAAGTCAGCCTTCCCCAAACTGCTTTATCCAATGGGGAGTGTCCTGAGAGCCATGTAGCTCCCTCTTCCCACCGCTCACGTGAGAGGCCGAGGCCCAAGAGGCACAACCAACCCAGGTCTGGGGGAGTCAGAACAACACTCGGGGAGGAACCAACCCTGAGCTGGCTTCCTGGTGTCTCTTTGGAGAGGAAGAAAATGAGAAGGGCAGGGGTTGCCGCCCAGCCATCATAAGGGTGACCCTTAGGCCTCCTGAGAACTCACTTCACCGATGAGGGAACGGGGGCTCAGGAAAGTGACATCACGTAAACCCAAAGCCACCCAGCGCCTGAGGGGAGGAGCTGTGATCCAAACCCAGGTGAACTTCTGAATCACAGCCTGGGGCCAGCCCTCCTGAGGCACTGTGCCTGCTGGTCGTTGAGGGAAGGCAGGGGAGAGGTCTTGGACATTCTTAGCTCTAGGTTCCCTGGCCTGGTGTTGAATGTTAAGCTAGTGGATGCCCCTCTAAGCCTGGGTTTCCCACATGTCCCGTGAGGATAGCCACACATCTCCACTCTTCCTTCCAAAACCACTCCTTCAGGTGAGTGAGCTCAGCATGGAAGCCAGTGCTGGGAAAGCTGGCTGGGAGGTGGGGGCTGCGTTCGGATCCTGGGCTGTCCTCGATTATGGTGCGCTGTCCCCATTCCACCCCCACTCCTACCCCCTCGAATCCCCTTGGCTTTTCCTTATGTGCAAAGTCGACGTAGGACTAGATGGTTCCTTCAAAGCTCTGTTTTTTAATGCAATAAAGATGTTAGATGGTTCAACAAGTTGGCCAACATCATCCTTGCTGATTCTCTTAGACAAGACTTGGTGTAGTGTTGGGGGTGCTGGCTTGCAGACAGAGGTCTGCAGGGATCTCAACGTGGAGGGGCAGGTGGTGATAGGCCTGGGAGGGGTGGCAATGCTGTGCTGCCTTCAAGGCACCTCAGGCCCTGAGCAAGCTTCCTCAGGAGGGCCTGCACAGATCGTGTCCAGGAAGGGACCTGATACCACCAGACAGTGATGATGTCATAATTATTAACATTTACATTCTGCTGAGCCCTTCCTGTGGGTCAGACGCTAGGCTAAGAGCTCTTCTTGTCTCATTTCATGTTTATACTCGATGGACTAAGCGCCATTAATATCCCTGTTTTCCTGAGAGAGGATGGTTCCATGATATGCACGTAGCCATGTAGTAAGTTCACTCTAAGAGCTTTCGCCTTTTAGGTTGTGCTGTCTGTATCCAAAATGGCCCTGGCCTCCAGGACACAGGATTGAGGGAAACAAGCCCAAAATAACTGTATGTTATTTGAAGAAAACTGGGGCCCTTGGGTTAGGAGGAGCCAACTGAACTAGCCTTAATATCAAAAAAGGCTTCCTGTAGGAGGTGACACTACAAGATAAGCAGGACTTTTGCAGGAAGAGAAGGGGTGAGGAGGGTATTGCTGGAAGGTACTACTGCAGTGAAAGGCACAGAGACAGGAACCTGCTGTGTGTGTGGGCAACGGTGAGAGGTGTGGTGTGGTGGGAACCAGGCTGTGTGTCTAGGTGGGTCAGGGAGGTGGGGGTAAGGCCTGTCTCTGCCTCAGGGCTCCAATCAGGGCCGATGAGACGCTGATGGGTGAGGCCTCTTACCTCGCTGGCACCAAATCACCACCCCAACTCCCAGAGGCTCATACCTGAGGAATAGGGCAGGAAGTCTTGGTGGTTGTGGACTTGCCATGAAACATTATGTGAGTATACAGCTCGGAAGTAGCCACCCAGTGTGGCGTACTCTATCGAGACACTGAAGCGGGATGTGCGGCTGTTGATATAGTCCAACAGAAGGTCCATGTTGACAAACTGCTCTGAGGCGTTGAAGAACTGCCTGTCACATCCCTGTAGGTGGGGGAACAGGGGCAACGCCCTGCATTTCTGGGAGCAGAGCCCAGTCTAAGCAGGGTAAGAGCCTCCCTACCACCAATAACCACCCTCCCCTTCTCCATGGTGGGCAACAAGCTCCCAAACCAGCTCCCAGGCTCTATCTTGTGGGTATTTCTCTCTGTCTTTATGTTTGTCTGTCTGTTTCTCTCTTTATAATGTTTTACATTACATCCCCTGTATTTGTTTCTTACATTTGCAAGTTTGTACCTCTTCACTATCTTCTCCCATTCTCCAATGCCCTCAACCCCACCTACAGCAACCATAAATCTGACCTCTTTTTCTGAGTCTTTAAAAAATAAATCACATGTAATTGTGATCATACAGCTTTTTACTTTCTGTGTCTCATTGATTACACATCCTGACCGTTCCTTAAAGCCCATCGATATAGCTAATTAATAATGATGTTTATTATAATAATATAATAACTATGAATAAAAGTGAGAATAGCTTGCTTAAATGTACTGACCTAAATCTCATCCTCAAAAAAGTAGTCAGAGTCAAAATTGATAAATTCCTTGAAATATATAATATATTAACATTGAATCATGAATAAGTAGAAAATGTGAACAGATGAATTACTAGTAAAAAAAACAGCCATATTCAGAAACTTCCCAAGAAACAAAAGATCATTTTTGCTGGTGATTTCTATCAAACATTGAAGGGGAATTAATACAATTTTTCTCAGTCACTCTTTTCAAAAAAAAAAAAAAAAAAAAAAGAAGAGGATGGAACACTTACAATATAATTTTAAAAGGCCAACTTTACCTTGACACCGAATCAGACAAGTAAGTCTCAAGAAAGAAAATTATAGGTCAGTTTCCCTGCTGAAGAGAAATTCCAACATTTTCAACAACCATTAACAGAACAAATCCAACAATACAAAGAAAACAATGTTACACCATGATCAAATGGGATTTATTCCAGGAATGCAAGGATGGTTCAACATCCACTGCATTAACTAAATGGAAGATAAAAATTATATGGTCATCTCAACAGATGCAGAAAAAGCATTTGCCAAAATTCAACTCCATTGTTGATAAAAACTCTCATTCAAATGGAAATAAAGGGAAGGTACCTCAACATAATATAGGCCGTCTGTGATAAGCCCACCTCTGACATCATAACTAATGATGAGAACTTGGAATCTATTCCTCAAAGATCAGGAAAAAGACAAGGATGCTCACACTTAGCCCTTTTATTTAGCGTGATATTATAAAGCATGACCATAGCAATTAAGAGAGGGAAAAAAAGGGCATGAAATTGGAACAGAAGAAATAAAATTGTCACTATTGGTAGCCAAAATGATATTACACATGGAAAACTCTATGTAAAGCTTAGAATTAATAAATTCAGCAAAGTCACAAGATAAAAAAATCAATACACATAATCATTTGTTGATTAGTGTTTCTATACCAGAATAACTATTAGAAAGAGAATGAAGAAAACAGCACAAATCACTGTTGATTAGCATTTCTATACATGAATAGTTATCAGAAAGAGAATGAAGAAAACACTCCCATTTGTAATTGCATCAAAAAGTTAAAATACTAGGAATATATTTAACCAAGTAGGGAAAGACCGATACACTGAAAAGTATGACAGTGATTATAGAAGTTGAAGAAGACACAAATAAGTGGGAAAATATGCTGTACTCATGAATGAAAGAATTAATATTGATAAAATGTCCACATTATCCAAAGTAACCTACAGATTCATTGCAATCCCTGTTAAAATTCCAATGACATTTTTCGCAGTAATACAACAACTAATCCTAAAATTTGTTGGAACTACAAAAGATCCTGAATAGTCAACGTGATCTTCACAAAGAAGACAACACTGGAAGCATCATAACCAGGATGTCAAACTATATGACTTGAAGCTATAGTAATCAAAGGATCTGGTATTGGCAAAAACCAGACACACAGATCAGGGAAATAGAACGGAGAGTTCAGAAAAAAGGTCATGGGTATATGGTAGCTATTTTACAGCCAAGAATATAAAACTGGAAAGGGACATTATCCACAACAAGTGGTGTCAGGGAAACTGGATAGCCTCATGAATAGAATGAAACTCTATGACCATGAAAAGATGAACTCAAATGAGTTAAAGCCTTGAATGTAACACCTGAAACTATAAAACTTACAGAAGAAAACATTCATGGTAAGCTCATGGTCTTCAGTCATGATGATGATATTTTGGATTTGACACCAAATGCAATGGCAGCATAAGGAATACCAAACAAGTGGAACTGTATCAAAATAAAAGCCTCTGCACAAGAAAGAAAATTCAACAAAATAAGGAGACAGTCTACCAAACAGGAGAAAATATTTGCAAATCATAAATTTGAAAAAAGTTGATGTCTAAATATGTAAAGAACTCATACAACTCAGTAGTCAAAATACAAGCAACTTGGGTTCAAAATGGGCAAAGGACCTGAACAGACATTTTTCTAAAGAAGATATAGATATGCCAGCAGACACAGGAAGGAAAAGTTGCTTACCATCACTAAGCATCAGGGAAATGCAAGTCAAACCCACAGTGGGATACCACCTCATACCTACCAGAATGGCTATTGTCAAGAGACAAGAAGGAAGTGTTGGTGCAGATGATGCGAAAAGGAAATTTCCCTGCACTGTTGGACCGAGTGTAAGCTGATACAGCCACTATGGAAAACAGTGTGAAGGTTCCTAGAGAAATTAAAAATAGAGCTGCCATATGACTGCTCCAGCAACCCCACTTTTGTGTATGTATCCAAGAGAACAAAAACACTAACTTGAAAAGATGTCTGCAGCCCCATGTCCACTGCAGCATTATTTACAACAGCCAAGACATGGAGTCAACCTATGTGTTCAGTGGATGAAAGGATAAAGAAAATGTGGTATATATATTCAACAAATTGCTATTCAGCCATGCAAAGCAGGAAATTCTCCCATTTGCAACAACATGGATGAAACTTGAGGGCACTATGCTGGGTGAAATAAGTCAGACAGTGAAAGATGAATACCATGTGATCTCAATTACATGTAAAATTTAAAAAAAATGGAAATAACATGAAATATAAGCTCATGCATAGAGAGAAGAGATTGGTGGCTGCCAGAGGTGAGGGGTCGTTGGTGTGCAAAATGGCTGATGGTGGTCAAAATGTACAGTTTCCACCTATAAAATAAGGAAGTCACGGGGATGTAGTGTGCAGGTCGGTGACTCTGCTTAGTAACACTGTATTGTATGTTTGAGAGTTGCTAAAGGAGAAGGTCTTAAAAGTTTTCATCACGAGAAAAAATTCTGTAACTGTGTGTGTTGATGGATGCCAACTAGACACATTGTGGTGATCATTTTGCAATATATACACACAAGGAACCATTAGGTTGTATATCTGTAACGAATATAATGTTATATGTTAGTTATATGTCAATATGAAAAAAAGAGAGAGCTGCAGCACACAGAAAAAAATTCCCCCAAACAGTCGCAGGCGCTGTGTCCGTCTTGATGAAAGCTGGCTTTTGGAAAAATACGTAAAATATAATTATAGTGAGAATATACGTAAGAGGCAGCGCTCACAGGAGGCAGCCTTAATTTTGACTGAGATGAAATCATGGGCCTCAATAAAGTTGTTCAAACGCATTGCATGTGTACCCCAAATCTTGACCCCCAACCTAACGCCCGGTCACCTCTGATCGCATATGCCAAAACCTGCAATCCTGGTCGACAGATGTTTTGCAGAGGTGATGTCTGCCTGACTCTCATGGGCAGAACAGGATAAGAACGAAGAAAGGGCCCTTTAGGTTTTGACAGGTCAGCCGGCCACATTGAGTCCTACCAGCGGCTACCATGGGAACTTCAGAATCTAGTGGCTCTCAGGCCGACTAAAGGGATAAATTATTCATAAGATGTATTCTTATCATCTTTCTTGGGAACTTTGTTATGAGCTCACCACAAAAGCCGACGAGCATAGATAGCACGGTTAAACTACTGAACTTCCCGGTCACAGGGGACAGACCCCCGGGCTCAGGCCTGAAGCAGCCCCAGAGGAGCTGCCTGGTTCCCAGTCAAGGGCCGTGGTCAGAGTGTGGAGAAGGCTATGACTGGGTCTCACGGGGCCGCAGCCGTGCTCAAAGCCAGGGGCCCCAGGATAACATACTGAGCAGGCAAGCCCAAACCTACAGAACCCGTAGTAGCCCACTTGGACAGTCCTCCTAGTGCGTCAGAAACGGGAGGTCGTTTGTGACACTTTGCGATCTGGACCCGAGACCTTTTAGGTGGGAATCTTTGTTTCCTCTGGCAAATATCACCTTCCATCGTGAACTGCCGAGAAGTTAGATATTTCATGTTTCGTTTCTTTGTCGCCCATATATATTTTCAATTATGCCTCAAGCCACAGATAAAATAATGGTGATGAAGCTTCCCTGACCGGATCTGCACAAAATTCCGCTTTCCTTAGCTGCCCTTCTAAGTAGCTGTGTGGCCTCAGGAAGATTCCTTAACCTCTCTGGTTCTCAGTCCCTGCATCTGCAATGGTTTACCACAGTGCCTACCCCCTAGCCCCCTGGGGCGGATTAAACGTATGAGACACATACATCCCGTAGAACAGTGCCTGGTGCACAGAGGGGGCTCCATAAACTTTCCTATGACGACAATGATGACTTGGTGTCAGGCACTGTCCCCCGCGGCTGCCTCTCCCACCTGATTCCAATCAAGCCCATGAAGCGGGTCATGTCATCATCCCCATCTTACAGATGAGGAAACGAAGGCTCAGAAGTTCTAAGTCTCACAGCTATTGAACAGGGAGGCAGGATTCGGGTCCAGGCCTCTGCTCCCAGCATTGTGAAGGGAAAAGCAGGCGAGAGCTGATTAGAACCTGGAGGCCAGCTTCGGGGAGGCTGCATGTCAGGTGGGAGAGTGGGGGTGATCCAGGGAGGGAAAGGGGCTGGTAGCAGGGTGAGGGCTCGGGGTTGCAGGGAAGGAGGACTGTGCCGGGGCTAGGATGGCTGCCTGACCCGCTGCCTGGAGGGAGCCTGGCCTGGTTAGAGCTGGACCCCGAGTCTAGGGTGGTCCTAGAGCAGGGTGGGACCCATCACAGCTGTCCCCGTGCAGAGTTGCAGAACCAAGGCCCTGGGACCACACCTTACCCAGGGCCAGAGGACGTGCGGTGTCCGGAACAAGGCGGCCCGTTCAAACATGTTGTTCAGCATGTCCATAGTGTAGGATTCAATGTTGGTCTTAGTGACAGGCGTGTCCTTCGAGGGGTACATTCCATCCTTGGGAGGGTCTGGGAAGACAGCTTCTCCGTCCCAGTAAAACCCTTTACTGAGAGAGAGAGGAATTTTAGGGGGGTTCTCGGCCCAGCAAGGGGGGTCTCCTGGGGTCCGGGAGGACAGGCAGGGCTCAGGGAGGCCACAGTGCACCTTGAGCCTGTGGACCCTCACTCAGGGCCTCCTCTCCCATCAGTGCAGTGGGCAGAACAGTGCTGGGCAGATGAGAGCTTTGGGCACAGAAGGTGCCACGTTTTATCCTTTCACCATTGTGACCTTGGGCACGTCACCCACGGGGCCAGCATTTCGTCATCCCACGTGTGGAGCCCACAGCAGTGGGCCCCCTTCCCACGTCCACCACAGGGATGGTGGGATTCGTTTGATCACTAGTTCCTTGTCATCTCCCTGCCCACCGATCCAGATCCAGGGATCCTAAGCAGGGCTAGGTGAGGGTGAGGCGGGACAGGCACTGGCCTTGGGCACAGACTTTCAGGGGTGCAAAAATCTCAGTTGTCAACATGCTGGTATTTTAACAATACTTTAAAAACCAGACGGAATTCCAAAAACGTCATGACAAACACATGATCAAATTTTCACATAAAGACAGACAATCCTCAGGCTTCACCATGGCTCAGGAGGCACTGACCCCAGCAATGAGCCGCGGGGGTCTGGGCAGCCCCAGGTCGGGTCTTCGGTGCCTCATGCTGGGCAGCACACGAGTGACACGGAGGGACCCTTGGCCAGCCTTCAGGAGTGACCTGAACCTTCGAACCTGACTTTGAACCTCTCTGAACCCTAGTCTCATGATGGTAAAACGTACTGAAGAAAGTTAGGAGGAGTAAATGAAAATCACTGAAGGAAAACAGGGAGAAACGGTGCCTGGCGCAGAGCGGGGCCCGACAGGCAGACCCAGGCGTGCGTCCCGGCCTCTTCTCCCCGCTGCCCCTTCACCCCGCCTGCCAGCCTCCCCTGTTCACGGAGGGGGTCCCGCTGTCCGTGGCCTGACAGGTACAAAGGGGCAGAGTGGGACTGACCCAGGGCCCTCCAGCCAGACAGCCCCCAGGCGGGCTGCCCCCCTGACACGGGGCTTGGAGCTGTCCCCGAGCCCAGCGCTGCTGCCCCGCGGCTGCCACCCCAGGACTGGAGCTGGGGCTCTAGGCCTCAGTTGCCCTTTCTGTAAGGTGGCGCCCAGTGTGTCTCCCTCAGGGGTGGCCATGAGAGACATGGCGGAGGGGACACGGGGGAGAGCTTGGGACAGGGCCTGGCCCAAGGCAGGTGCTCACGAGCAGTAGCCATATGTGTCCAGGACGTGTGTGAAGATTTCCTGCTGCGCTGACAGGGACGGGGACCCCCGCCACACGAACTGCAGCCCCTGCAAACCCAGAGGGAACAGAGTGAGGGCCGAGGGGCCACCCCGCTGCCCCGCTCCCCCTCCCCA
Organism: Camelus dromedarius; assembly: GCF_036321535.1. NCBI lineage: Eukaryota > Metazoa > Chordata > Mammalia > Artiodactyla > Camelidae > Camelus > Camelus dromedarius. The sequence goes on from NC_087436.1 coordinate 119,162,191, forward strand.
GCACCCGCTGCGTCTCTGGCTGCCCGCCCCCTGCTCCCCTCTCAGTGGTTCATGGACAAGGTCTCCCTCGGCTGCCTCCTCGTCCAGGTGCCCCCTGACCTCCCACAGCCACAGAGGGCCCAGGAATTTGCCCTCCAGAAGGTGCCAGCCTGCTCTCCCCACCCCTCCCAGGGCAGGGCTCTCTCTGCCAGGGCCTGCCCGCCATGCTCTCTCTACCTCTGCTTGAATCCCCCCCGACACGGGGTGCTCACACCTCCCTCTGGGAGTACAGTCTGTTATTCAGGTCTGATGGTTAGAAAGCGCTAGGCTTACAAAGCAGGGATCAAATCCTGCTTCTCTGAGCACCGGCTCCAGCTCCACACACGGGTCCCCGACTCCTCTGTGACTTAGTCTCTGCACGTGAACCCTGGGGGAGCCACACGAGCTCACAGGGTTCCCTGCAGGGGAGGCGCGCTGCCGCGGGGAGCGAGGGCACGTTCAGCGTGGCGCTCGGGGGGCGCACAGAGAAGCTTGCTTCCCTTGCTCACCTAGAGCCCAGGCCCCTTTTGCTAAGGCCCGCTGGCCAGGCTACCTTTGCTCTCCAGAAACTCATACCAGGGTGACCCGGACAGAATTCATATGTTGGGGTCTTATTTTCCCATCTGGAAAATAGGATAATTACAGCAAGTTTATTATGGGCGAATGGCACGCTGAAGTCCTAACTCCCACCTCATGTGACCTCATTTTAAAATGAAGTCTTTAGAGAGTAAATTGAGGTGAAATGAGGGCCTTAGTGTGGGCTCTGGTCCCGTATGACTGGGGTCCCTATTAAAGGAGAATGTTCGACCCAGACAGCACAGAGGAAGGTGATGACAGGACACGGGGGACGTCGGCTGTCTCCAGGCCAAGGCCACCTGAGGCCACCAGAAGCAGACAGAGGCCCAGACCCCACTTCCCAAACACCCTCAGGAGGCGCGTGGCCCCGTCCAGGGCTGATCTCGGGTTTCTGGCCTCCAGACCTGTGAGCAGCACGTCTCTGCTGCTCGAAGCCCCCAGTTTGCGGCACTGTGTCTCGGCGGCCCCAGGAAACGAATGCACCATGTCCCAGGGGTGCTGGCAGGATTAAAGGACACCAGGAGCCCGGCGGCTCCCACCAGGCCCAGCACTTGGTAGGGGGAAAAGGCAGCGTCTGCTGTGGGTGTTTGGTGTCACCATCTAGTCCCTAACAGCTGCGCTCACCCTGGAAGAGTGACCGTGTCCCAGGTGCCCTGAGCCCCGCCCTCCTCCTCTCTGCACCCAGCACGGTTTACTGAGAGCAGGTCTGCTCTGGTCCCTTCCGAGCCCCAGGGCTGGAGGGTGAAGGGGACACAGAGCAGGAGACGCCAAGCCGGGGCTGCAGCTCAGCCAGGTCCAGCCACGCAGGAGGGAAAGAGTCACACACGGCGGACGGCACAGCAGCGCAATGATGGGCCTGGACATCCAGTGGCATAAGGGGCCCCCAAGGATCCCAGGTGCTCTGGAGAAGAGCAGGGGCTCTGAGATGCACTGGACAAAGTGGGGACGAAGCAGGGGTGAGCCGGCAGCAGCAGATGTGGGGCACCACTCACCTGGTCCTGCTGCATGGCCTCCTTCAGGTCATAGTTGATCCGGGAGATGACGTGGGCATTGAAGCCCGCCAGGGCAAACAGGGTGGGGGTCGTGGCAGATGCTCCAAATGGGTCGACCTGCCAGGAGAACCTAGGCCGGACCCCAAATGTTTCATAGAGAAACCCGTGTCCTTCTGCAAAGAGATAAGCCTCGCTGGTGACAGGAGTGTGGCCCCTCACCCCCTGACTCCCCCAGGGCCCCCTGCCCTTCTGCAGGGCTGCAGTGCCCTCTTCCAGGCCAAGCAGGGTCTTGCCGCAGCAGGTGCTAATACAGGGGCTCCGTCCCAGAATAGTCCGACCTTTCACTCATTCATTCATGATTTACCAGCCACAGCAAGGAGCGAGGTGTCAGGGACATGGCTGCAGAGAGAAAGCCCTAGACTTGATAAGCCATTGATTAAAGTTCGCCAGTTTTCCCCAGATATAATCTTCTGAATGGCCCAAGAGCTGGTGACAACCGCCTGCATTTTCAGGAGAGAAAACAAAGACTCAGAGAGCACAAGTAGCTGGTGTCAATTCGAACTACCTTCCACTGATGACCTCCCCAGGCTGGGACGCCGGCTGGGACCTAGAAGATTCCGTGGTTCTGGGACAGAGACATGCCCAGTTCTATGAACAAGTTTCAGTGAGAAATGAGGCGACTGCTGGGTGGTCAGGGTGGGCCTGAGGCCGATCGGGGTCTGGTTCACAGAGGAGGTGAGGATGGTGAACCAGGCAGCTGGACTTGGGGCGGGGCTCCGAGCCCTTGGGGACCAGTGGGAGCAGCAGAGGGAGTGTGGGAAGCAGAGGAGACCAAGAAGGAGCTGCTGGAGAGAAGGGGGAAGAGCTGGGGGCCAGGGCTCTGAGATGAGGGAGGGGATGGTCAGTAGGTCACACTGAGGGGGTCAGTAAGCTGTGGAGGGCACACCCTCAGCAGATGTGCGGCGAGAGGAGGGCAGTCATGATGGCTGCTGACTCAGTGACCCCAAATTCCTCACTCACAGAATCTTCATTTTGTTCAGGGGACACTGACCGAGGCCCAAGGGATGAATTGTCTCTGGTCTTAGTGGTCATGGCAAGCTCACTTCCCTCTGCCAGAATATTGCTCTCAGTCTTTGTGGAAACTAGATGTGGTCATGGAGTATGGTTACAGAGAAAATAGATGTGTGGGTTAAGGCTGCTTGGGCTTCAGGGCAATATTTCCCACCTTAGATAAGACGAGGTCAGTAAGAAAGCCCACATTCTGCCCTTTTCCTTCTTTGACTGTGAAAGAATAGGTTCATGCTGACTGGAGCTGTGGCAGCTATTCTGTGATCACATGGGAGAGGATATGAGAATGTGAGAAACATCAGTGGGCTGCAGCATCAGTCCACAAACCATTTCCCTTCTTTGTAAGTAAATAGTAAATATCCTAGAGACTCAAGTCACTGTTCTCAGGTTTTCTGGACTCCAGGAGAAATTATTCCTGAGACCCAAATGAACAGGTGATTAATGAATGAAACAGCCCACTGTCCCCCAAGATACATTCTCCCCTTGCCTTTTAGTAACAGAACCAGACATTCCCTATAATTTTGGCAGGATAATAAGCTTCTAGCTAGAGACTGTGTTCCCAGCCTTTCTTGGAAAATATACCAAGTACTCAGGTTCCGGTCCATGGATGTGAGCACAAGTGATGAGTGTAATTTCTAGGTCACCTTTGGAAAGATGCAGCCTGCTGTCTTCCCACCGTTCTTTCCCCCTTTCCTGCTGGGATGACATTTCACTGGGGTGAGTCACCTCCAGTCATGCAAGGAGGGCGAGACACACTATGAGATGGCAGAGCGAAGAGAAGCAGCTTGGATGCTTGGATTACTCTGTGGAGCAGAGCCACCCAGTGGCCCAGAACAGGCTGCACTTGCAGAATTTTCCCCACGAGAGAAAGAACCATCCCTTTTGTTGGATCACAGTCACTTGGTCACAGTCAAAGTAGTTTAACCAGTGTTCTAATGAGCACAACGACCAGGTCAAGATTTACTTAGCTAGTGAGTGGAGGGCGCGGCCAGAGTACAGTGGCCGGGGTGACAGAGGGACAAGGGGACATAGGAATTGTGGTTGCTGCCTCAGCTGGGGAGGCCTGCTCCCCTCCTTCCCAGGAGAATGTTAGGCAAGGTTTCATACTTCAGGGGAGGAGTCACAGAGAACAAGCAAGAAGTAGAACCGGGGTGACAACCAAGGAGAGAGGGCATTACTAGTATTGGGGGGAAGGCGTTTGAGGGACATGGCCCAGAGCTCGGGCTGAAATAACCCAGGACAGCAGGCCCTTCACAGGATAGTCTCCGCTGTGGACACCCAGAGCCAGAGTAGGACAGCACCCACCCCCTCGCTGCCATGCCCACCAGCACTCGTGTTGCCAGAAGTTGGGCTGAGCCTTAGTGATCCAGAGAAGAATCAGACTGCAGTCACTGCCAGACACGACCTGTAGTTTTGGGGTGAACAGGGGAGGTGATAAGGTCCTGAGGGTCCAAATGGAAGGTTCCTGGACCATGAGACTCTTCAGCTGAGTCTGAGATGAGATGCTCAGGTATAAACAAGAGGAACCTGGTGACTGAAGGCACAGGAGGCATTGTTGTTGAAGCAGATCAGGGGCCTCAGGAGGCAGAAGGATGGGGAGGAGGCCAGGAGCTGAGTCCTGAAGCTGCATTAAGCAGCCTGGGGATTTCACATAAAGAAACTTAAAGATTCCCATCACGTTCCCACTTACATCCAGAAAGAAGGCAGCAGAAACTCACATGAGGGTGGGACCACAGATTTAAGGAGTGAAAGGAGAGCTCATGTAAAGAAGATCCTTAGAAAACATCCAATGCTATCTTGATGCTTTACCCAGGGGTTACCTGGGGTTACTGTTCAGTGGAGTGACAATGGGGCTAGAGCTTCAGTCACATTCAAGAGTTACTCCTGGCTCATCCGTGGACCCTTCGTCCTTCTTTTGGTCTCAGTCTCAGTATCCCTTTTGCAAAATGAACTGAGAACAATGATGCCACCTCCCCATCCTGCCTTTAGGCGTAGGTGAAGTGCCACTTCTGAAACACATTTGTGAAATGGAGAGGAATGTTCCCTGAGTGCAAGTGTGCCTGGTGATGGTGAGGTGGAGATGCTGATGATACTGTTGGTGATGGTGGTGGTGCTGGTAATGGTGGAGGTGATAGTGGTCGACCTTCAGTAGGTTGTGATGTTTATGTAGGGTTTTTGGTGGTGATGGATGAAGTGGTGGTGGAGGTGGCAGTGATGGAAGTGAGGGAGGTGATCATGTTTGTGGTGGTGATGGTAGTTCTGCTAGTTACAGTGGAGGCAGAGATAATGAGGATGGTGATGGTGGTGGTAGTGGTGATGATAGCGGTGAGGATGGTAGAGGTGGTGATGAAATTTTTTAGATGCTGGTGATGTGGGTGGTGTTGGTGGTTATGGTGATGGTGGTAGATCTGGCATTGAAGTTTTGATGTTGGTGATGGTGGTGTTGTTGAAATGATGGTTGTGGTGATGGGGCTGATAGTGGTGGTGTTGGTGGTCCCTCTTTTGGTGGTGGAGTTAATGATGATGGTAGTGGATGAGTTGGTGGTGGTGCTGATGGTGAAGGTGATGCAGAAAGTGATGGTGTTGTCAGTGGTGGTGAAGATGATGTTGAAGGTGATGTGGTTTACATGGTAGATAGGTTGTAGAGGTGTGATGGTGGCTGAAGTGGTGGTGGTGGTGGTGGTGGTGGTGGTGGCGGCGGCTGCGGCGGCAATGGTGTTGGAGGTGATGATGGCGGTGATAGCGATGGTGTCTGTGGTGGTCCTTGTTTTGGTGGAAGTAGTAATGATGTGTTGGAGGTGATGATGATGGTGACGGAGGTGGTGGTGGCTGTGGTGTTGGAGCTGATGTGGTGATGGTGGTGGTGTGCTGGTGTGGATGTGGAAGTTGAGGTGGTGATGGTGGTGTTAGTAATCATGGGGGTGGTGGTGGTTGTTGGTAGACTAGGTGGTGCTGTTGGAGGTGGTAGTGTCCCTGGAGGTGATGCAGATGATGGTGGTGGTGGTAATCATGGTGATGTGCTGGAGGTGCTGGAGGCAGTGGTATTGGTGGAGGTTTTGTTGGGTGGGGTGATGGCAGGATAGCCTCTAAACATCACTGAGCATTTACTAGGTAACCATACACTGTACTCAATGTGCTCCATTATAATTGTCTCAATTTTATCTTCATATAAACCCTTTGAGGTAGGTTTTACCTCCTTATCAAACTCACTTTATAGAGGAGAAACCTGAGGCTCTATGTAGTTCCATCTCTTGCCAAGGGTCACAGGGTTGGGAATTAGAACCTGGGATATAGCCAGGCCATCTTGTCTAGAAGCCACACCCCTGAGCCCTGCACCCAAGGGCACAGGCATGAGTATGGCACCAGCCAATCATCGCACTTACTGGTCACAGTCTCCCGCTGCGAGGGGAAGGTGGAGCCCAGAACCGGGGCTCAGACACCCAGCCCAGCCCAAGGAGGGAGACAAGGAGTCCCGGGTCTGGGGAAGGGTAATCGAACCTGTGAGCTGTAGGATCTGGTCATCAAAGTGGGTCACGGCCTCATCATGCATGACCTGGCCTCCGAGGACAAACTCCAGGCGTCCTTGGGCCAGGAGCTGGTGGACCTTGGTGTTGTGGGCAGAGAGGAAAATCCAGATTATAGCCCCCAAGTCTGGTTGTGTTCACTGGGTACATGTCTCCAGTGTCTTACGGTTCTTCCTTCCAACTCCGCACTCATCTACATTTATTCTGAAAAAGCAGGACACGGTCCTGGTCCCCAGTGTGTCCAGCATCCGGAACAGCACCTGGCCCCTGGCTGTTCCTTCATCGAAAATATATAAAAATAAACATTTTACAGTTTTGCTCTGAAATAATTTCAAACTTGTGAAAAATTTGCAAGAATTGTTCAGAGAGTACCCATAAATCCTTTCCCAAGATTATCTAGTAGTTAATAGTTTTTCCCTATTTCTCTTATCTCTTCCCCATCTCTTTACGTTCATAGTATGCTTTTTCTAAACCATTTGAAAGTAAAAGTTAACAATAACATGCCTTTATCTTAACAGTTCAGTATGTGTTTGACAAGGACAAGATCATTCTTACTATTCCATAATTCTCCAAATCTGGAAATTAATAATGCTACTATCAAATTCATGGTATTCATGAATTTCCTGAGCCTTCTTTTTCATTCCTGTGATTAATAAATTTGAGGATTAAGGCTACTTATTCTGTAGAACATCCTTCAATTTGCATTTGTCACAACTGGATGACAAGCAATTGAGTTTGGGGGTGTCCATGTAAAGAAGTGAGGACCATCCACTGGACCCCATGGAGAGTCATGCTTTAAATCAGAATATCTGACACAGAGTCCAACTTGTCTCGTACAAGCTCTGTGGTCCCTGGCCAGTTGCCTGCCCTCTCTGAACCTGGACCACTGTGTACAGCAGGCTGAGTGTCCCCAGTGTACTGGCTGTTGAGAGGAGTCAACGAAGTAATGTGTAGAAGGTCCTAGCCCAGAGCCTGGCAGGAGGCAGTGCCCATCGGACGGGAGGCTCGTCCTCTCGGTGCCAAAGGCTGCAGGGTCACATCCCCTGCTGGAGGAGGACCTGGTGGACTCCCTGTTTTGCCTTTTGAGCTCTGCTACCTTGAGCAAGTCGTGGGGCTCTAACCTGTTTCGAACGAAGGGGATGCTTGGAGGGGACCAAGTTCCAGAGAATTGTCCTATGAACTCACATCATATGTTCATTCTGGGCACAGCCTCCCTAAGAAGAGTGGTCACTCCCACGTACAGTTGTGGGACCTGCAGGGGACAGAGTCCAGTCGCCGCCTTCACCACACGTGGAGGTGGGGGAGCAGGACCGGGTCCCAGGCAGCCCCTCTGCTGAGCGGGGCCTCTGACTCCTGCAACCTGTGAAACTAATCCGCTGCCGGCCTTGGGGCCACAGGGACTGTTGCACCCCCGGCAGGGTTGCCGGCTCCTGTGCTCATGGGGGTCACTCAGATACCGAAATGAAGGAAGAGGGTGTGGGCTCTGGGCCCCCTGGGAGTGCCCAGTGTCAAAGGGAACTCGGTTCATGCCAGTTGAGTGTCTGGTGGGTTGCCAGAGCTGCAGTTTTCCAGTAGCCACACAGCTGGGATGAGAACACAAAGCTGTTTCCCGGGCACGGGGCTGACCACAAAACTGATCTAAACACACCCTGCAAAGAGCCCAGTAGAGTTTAAGCCTTGAGGTTTATGTAGCACAAGCGTGGCCAGAGAGCGCACTGCCCCAGGAGTTTCCTAAAGGGTCATCACCAGGACACCCAAGCCATTCTTCTCTCGGTTGACCCTTCAAGGACACCCTACAGGACAGCAGTACCTGGCGTCTCTGCTTGTGCGAGGCGATGCCATCCCACCACAGCCGGAAAAACTCCTGCTCCACGGCGATGAACCTGCGCTGCTTCTTAAGGGTCAGCTCCTCCACCACCGAGGTGTAGACGTTGGCGACATAAGCCCGCATGCTCTCCTAGGGGTGGGGGACACCATCACTCCAGCCCCATGGGGCTTCTGGAGGGTTTGGCCCCAAGGACCAAGGAGTAAAATCCAGAGGTGACAGAGTGTCTGGGGGCCCCTGGCACTCACAGCTGCATCTGTCTGGGGGCCCTTCCCTCTGTTCCCCCAGTTCCCTTCAGACAAGGGGGCACCAGTCCCACTCTGCGCCAGACACACGGTGAGCGCGGGCACTGGGAGCGGGACAGGGCGGACCGCTGTGCTGGGAACATGCTCTCCTGGGCAGGGATGTGAGGAAACAGACAATGGCAGTCCATGAGTCAGGGGGATGCACCTGCCAGGACCGAGGGGGCAGGGATGGCTTCCCAGAGGGGCATGTTGGCCGGCCGTGAGCGCCACGTGGCCGACAGCACAGCCAAGCCCAAGGGTCACAGCGGGTGAGGCCCAGGGACTTTACAGGAAGAAGGAGACTTCACCCTCAAGAGGTGTGCAGGGGACATCCCGGGGCACCCACCTGTACTGTGTGGAGCCAGCCCACGTCCATGTGGCTGTGGGGCACCACGAACACCCTGATTGGAAGCGTGACCAGGGCCCCCAGCGGCCACAGCAGCACCAGGAACAGAGGCAGCCAGCTGAGCGGCCCCATCCCAGCGGCCAGCAGGCAGGGCTGTCAGACTTCAATCTGCCTGCAGGGCCTGGCCTCTCGGGAGCTGACCGGGACCTGCTCCTTGGAGGAGGGGGTGGGAAGGAGCAAGGGAGGAGTGACACCCACGTAGATGCTGTCACCTGAGCAGTGCAGGCTGGGGCCCTTGCTCACTGCCTTTCAGCACTCCCCGCCCAGCTCCAGTTTCCTGGCTGTCCCTGGCCACCTTTAAGCCAAATACCAAGTGCCTCCTCCTCGGGGAAGCCTGCCAGATTTCCCTCCTGTCTGGGAGGACCTTCGTCAGCCCAGGGCCCTTGCCACTCATTTCTGTCTCTTAGAGGGTTTCCCGCTGGGCATCCCTGCCCATCCGCAGCCCCTTCCCTCTGGACTGGCTCCTCGGCTTCGAGGCCTCCCTCACCCTCGGTACTCAGTGCGGGCAGTGCCGCCACTGGGGCGCCTGCCCTGACACCCTCTCCTCCGCGTGGAGCCCACAATCCGGCCCTTCAATAGGGATCGTTCTCGCTGTTTGAGGGAGGAGATCAGGCCTTTACCAACAGTCCGTGACTCACCGACGTCACACAACCACTGGAGGAGCGAGACCGACCCAAACCTTCAGAATTAGGGCTGGGCCACCCGTAATGCCCTTGGCTAGCTGCGTAATCTCTCCGGGTCTCAGCAGACCACCCGCAAATAGCCGCAGGGGACCTGAGAGCAGTGAGTGAGCGCTCACGAGATGACAGCTTCAGTGTCTCCTTCCTGGAGGACGGTGTGGTCACAGCGGTGCGGTCTGCAGGGGCCAGGGTGTCGCCTGGAGTCGCCTCTGTGCCCCCGACCCAGGAGCAGGGCATCTGTGGTGTGGGGTGCTCTGCCTGAGAAACAAACACCTGATTGTAGTTTTCTGTCCTGGCCAGAGCCGTGACTCACCGTCCCTTCTGGCCACCTTGTCCATCGCTCAGCAAATGCAATTCGAGTATATGATGTCCAAGCAAGTCCCCATCCTCTCTCCTCTGTCCCATCTGCCTCATTGCCCCCCACCCCCGACCTGACTTGACTTCGACATCCCTCCCATTGAGATGCGGGGTCAGTGTCTTCTCCCGTTAGCGCTGAGTGGGCTTGTGACTCACTTGTAACCGACAGAATGTCGAGCAGATGCCCTGTGTCAGAAGCGGCAAGGCAGGGTTTGCCTTGTTCACAGGAGGAGTCATGCGTGGAGCCGGGAGCCGCCACGCTGTGAGGAAGCCCAAGCCAGCCCACGTGGGAAGGAGACGTGGAGAAGCCCTGAGGGCACTTGGAGAGAGAGAGGCAGGCCCGCCCCAGCTGTTCCAGCCCCAGCCCCACACGACCGCACCCCCATGCCACGTGCCAGGGGCGTCCATTCCTCGTCCTTTCCTCCAGGCCTTGGCACTGGCCGCTCTTGCTGGAGCTCACATGCAGATTCCAACTGATGCTCATGGTACCCTCCCTTCCACCCATTCCATGCCGTTCACCTTCAACTGGCACCTGTGCCGGGCCTGGGGGGTACCTGGGGGGATACCTAGAGCCTCGTTCCTGAGACCTGACCTTTAGCAAGCATGCCTTCCTGAGCCACAGCGTTCACCTGTCTATTCACTGTTCAGTTCAACAAAGAAGACCAGAGGCCCCCACATGGGTTCCACACCGAGTCTCCTCTACTTCCTTGTGCACAGCCCACAAGACCTCCCGCCTCCCGTGGTCCTGGACGATCATCCTTGCTAGATGATGACGCCTCCAGTTCTCTGCTGGTCTCTTGGCACCAGTACCTCAAGTGACCAGAGACAGCAGTAGCTTGTCACCTGTGGAAGCATCCCTTCTTTGGATACCTACCGCGGAACCGGCAGAGTCCAGAGTGTGGATGTGAGACTCAGTTCCCCACGGGGGTCCCCGGGAGTGGTGATAAGCGAGGCTCCTCGTGCTTCCATCCCGCACGTTCTACTCACTGGGGAAACCATGCACTGGTTATTGATTCGGGGTGTATGACTCCTAGGGGGCGGAGCCCCGATGCCGCAGACTCCATCTCCAAACGCCTGCTCAACTGAGCCCTCAGCTGTCTGTCCATTCCTCTCTCAGGCTGGCAGCTTCTGGGCGTTGGGCTCACGATAGGAGCAGCAGACCCCAGGTCGTGTGCCCACTGTCGCACCTCCTACCGAAGCGGGTCCCCTGCCCTGATGTCATGTTCTACCCTCTCCTGGAGCCTTGACTCTGAAGGAAGCCAGCAGCCACGTCATGGGACACTCAAGCAGTGTGAGGAGAGGCCATGTGGAGAGCAGGTGAGGTGTCCTGCCCACAGCCAGCACTAACTCACCAGCCCCTTGACAGAGGGCCCCTGCCGGCTAGTCCTCCGGTCCAGATCCAGCTCCAGGAGTCCCAGGTGACATCTTGACCTCAGCCTGTTAAAAACTCAAGAGTCAGAAATCCCCCGCTAAGCCACTCCCGAATTCTCCAACCCAGAAACCCTGATGACAAGTGAAGTTTATTGAAACTGTAAGTCCCGTTCTCAAAATGTGTGAGTGTTCCCTCTCCCTAGTGTCTGGTTACCTGAGCCCATGACCATCAGCGCCCAGGGGACGGGATGGGGGAATCGTCACCACATGCCCTTGCCAGGGTCTGGCGGAGTCCTTCCTCGCAGGGACATGGTCTATCCTTAGGTCAGTGGGATTGAGATTCGACTGACTCTGGTCTGGATGCTGGGGAAAGGGCTCGCTCTTCACTCCGTGGCTGCCCTCGGTCTCCTAACCCATTCATCCCCAGGTGCTTCTGAGAGGACACACCGAGGGTCGCCCATGCCAGCTGTCCAGCTATTCTGCCCTCGGAGCGCTGTATCCCAGTAACCATCTCCACTGCCTGGAGTGCGTCTCGCTGCCATTCTGGCTTTGATGTGCGTCACAGTAATTGCGCTGGCCTTGCTTCTGACAGCTACGTGCAGGCACCTGGCCTCTCCTTTCTGCATCCCATGACTTCCAGTGCCACCAGGGAGCCCACTTCTCTAATGGCTCCACTCCCATCCGCCCCGTCCTACAGGGGCCGCCCCGTGTCTGGGCTTGTTGCTGACGCTGGTGCTTGGTAACCGGAGTGTCCCCCGGGCCTCCTGGGGGACACTGTCTGGCCTCACCTACCACCTTCACTCCGGCCCCTTCCTACTTCTCTGCACCTTGAATCCCTTCTTCCTCCACCTGCCATCTCTCCTTCACTCAGTGTGGACCAACACTGTCCAACTTCACAGCCTGGTAGCCTGTCTCCTGGTGTTAAATCCGCCGTGACTGGTGTTTAGTCTACATCTGCTGCCATGTCAGGACACCACAGATGGGGGCTTAAGCACAGACATGCATTTTCTCACGGTTCTGGAGGCTGGAAGTCCCCTGGGCAGGGTAAGGGTTGGGGAAGCTTCTGTGACACTCAGAGGTTCATTGTCCTTCACTGGGGGACAGGCTACAGCACAGGAGCAGTTCTTTCTAGACCAGGCTCTGCCATGCTCAGCCTGAAGGGGCTGCCTGAGGTTCTGGGCTCTGCGACTTTGGTTGCTGGCAGCACATGTTCGTCAAACAAAAGGGCTGGAGGGACACGTGTACTGGCCGCCTCTGTGAGATGCACCACAAAGTCCACATTGAATCCGAGTGTCTCGAGAAGGACGCAGGGTGCTGGCCGCTCCCCGCAGCAATGCCAGCTTGTTCCCAGTGTCACACGTGGGCACGCAGCCCGTGACCTCTTCTTGATTTGGGCCATCGCTGAATATGAAAGTGTGAAGCCTTATTTGTTCTGGGTGTTCTAGAAAAAGAACAGCCCGACCATTCTTTCTGCTTGTCTGGGAGTGTGTGAAGTGGACACACTGGCACCATTTCCACTTAATCCTTATGCCAGCAGTGTTCTCTGTTCCCTAGGGCAGGTGGGACTGGCCTGGGGGCTCAGGCTTGCCTTCAGGGGAACACTGCCAGGGGCTGCACCCGATGTCAGTGACCTCCCCCACAGCAGCATGGACACTGGCAGCCTCTTGCCTCCAACCTTCCACAGCTCCCGGTGTCTGCCCTCCAGGAGCCTGACCCTCAGCTGGCATCTCAGACCCTTCAGGACTTGTCCCACCTGCCTTTCTGGCCCCACCGCCCACACCCTCTTCTACTCCAGTCCCTCCATCAGCTGCTGGAAGGCCCACTGTCCCTCCTCCTCTCCACCCTTTTTCTCTGCTGGGTCCTGGCTGCTTGTCTTCTCTACCCAGGACAAGCCCGTTCCTCCTTGCAGCACCTCCATCGCCAAATCCTCTACATGTTAGCAAGCCCTTTCCAGCCTCAGGCCCTTTGCACGTGCGGCTCCCTCTGCTGAGAAGCATCTTCCTGCACTTTTCGTCTGGCAGGCTGCTGTTCCTCCTTCATGTTTTCTCCCCACTGAGAGACCTTCCGTGCACCCCCCCTCCATCCCTCCACAGCCTTTACTGACAAATATGATTCTGTACTGATTTGTGTGCCTGGGAAACACTGCCTCACGCACTAGACCACAGGCTTCATGAGGCTTCACTCCGCTCTCTGCTGCAGCCAGCACCGGGGACAGAGCAGGGGCTCTCTCTCTTTTGTGTGGAAAGAACTCGTGAATGTAATCGTTATGCACGTGCCTTTCCCCTGGACAACCTGGGTTTATTCCAGGGCGCAGCGTGTGAAGCTCGGCTCAGAAACTCATCCCAGCTGCGCCTCTGCCTGCTGTGGGAGCCGATGCACAGCTCCTGACAGCTGACCCAGAGTCTCAGGCTTCTGACCTGTACAATGGGGATATTTAAGTCTATCCATAGGGTGGGTGTGGATATTAAGCTGTGTCGGAATATAAAGCAGCTGCCTTGTGCCCAATCAGAGAGACCACTCTGCTCATAAACAGCAGGTCCACCCCACCGCAGGCTGTAAGGCTGCCCTGGGACTTCTTTTCAAGTTTTCATCAGTAAACAACCACAGAACCATGACTGTATGCCAGACTCTGTTGTGCACGGTGAGAGAACAGGAGATGTGCTGCCCCTGGGATGCACTTGCGGGGAGGCAGGCCTTGGCCATGATGGGCTCTGCCCACAGGCGATTCTGCGGTGTTTGGTTTAGGGCTCCTGGCCAACCCTGGAGGCCTTCCAGGAGGTGGGGGTCCTCCTCCCAGGGACACAGTCTACCCTTTGATCAATGGGATTGAGATTTGACTGGCTCTGCGCTAGATTCTGGGTAAAGGGTCCAGACTTTCACTGGGTGGTTCTCTTAAGCCTCCTAAGCTATAAATTCTCAATTGCTTCTGAAAGGACACACTGAGGGTCACCCAGCTGTCCAGCTATTCTGGGAGGGTTATGACTCCCGCTTTGTCCTTCTTCCTCAGTATTGCTAGGGCAGTTCTGGGTATTTTGTGATACCATATAAATTTTACGATTATCTGTTCTGCTTCTGTGAAAAATGTCATGGACTATTTGATAGGAAAAAATGATCCAATTTTAAATTCAACTTTGTAGGATTAGATGAAGAATTAGAAAGTCTAGTTTAAAGACATGAACTAGACTGGGCAGATGGCTGGCAGCCACTGGTCCTGGGCCATAAGATGGAAGGCAAGCCATGGCAAGGCGGGGAGCTTGCAGGCTCTTTCTGTCTCTCTGCTCCACCTTCCTCTCCTTTCAAAACTCAAACTGGCCCCTCTCCCTGGCATCTCCCCTCCCTTCCCAAACTGTGTCTGGTGGGGAGGGGCGGCAGGGTATTTACGTCTATCCTCCCCTGCACTTTAAGAATATTAACATCCTGAAGGTGGGATTTTTGTTGCCCTACTGAGGCATCTGGGACCAGGAGAAGGCAAGTCTAGGACAGTCTACTGACTGTCCCTCAGGATCTCACCTAGGGGCACTTCTATTCTCCTTCCTTGGAACTGGCTTCCCCAAGCTCTGCCCCGCCCTGTAAGGCACCCCAACTTTTGGGGGTGAGGAGAGCATTGTCCCTGCCCCAGCAGGGATGGGGGATGAGACTCAAACTGGAATCAGAGCAGTCAGTTAGAGTCCTACTTGGCCACCTACTCTGCCTTCCTCCTCTCCCAGCCTCAATGTCTCCTCCATGCAATGGGCATCATAAACAGGCAGATGACCTGGTGACTGGGCGTAGGGGAGGTGGCCGTGGGGAGGGCATGGCAGAGCAGGTGGCACCCGGGGCTTAAGGCTCCAGACTCAGCACCTCATCCTCCTGTGCATCACCTTGTGAGAAAACCCTGAACGGTCCCCTGAGGCGTGCCCTCTGCTGCCTTCCCACACCGGGAGCGGGGTCGCAGCGAGGAGGTGGAGAGAAGGAGCAAGTCGGGGGGGGGGCACGGAGAAGGGTGAAGGGGTGAGGGCAAGGGCGTGCCGAAGAGAAGGAGCCTTCTCTACCCTTCAAAGTTCCTTTCAGTTGGTCTAATAATCAAATAGATAGGAGACAAGTTAACATAGAGAAAAATTTAGTTCAGACATGTAGGAAGTCCACACACTTAAGAAGTTCAGACAGAAGGTAAAATGAGGTGTACGTGGCATCCTGAGCTAGGGAACTGGAGGGGGGCCGGGGCTTCCAAGGGGAGGAAGGCAAGTCTAGGACAATCGGAAGAAGAGCAGATGTTTGGTAAGTAGATGTTTGCCCTGCCATACAGATGGATCACTCAGATACGGTTTATCTCCGTAAAAATTCTCACTCTGGGAAATTCCAACTCTCCTAGGATGCTAAGGGAGGAGCAGCGGTCTCTCCTGAGCCACAGAGTCTTGACCGTCTTTGGCTCAAAGTAATCTGCATGCCAGACGGGAACATCTTGTGGAGACTTGTTCTGAGCCCCCTCAGCCCCGCCTTGAAGCCTCTCCAAGGAGTTCGCATTGTACAAGTTCAGTTGGTAGATGCCCCCTTTCATTAAACCGGTCACTTTGTCCTGAGAACAGTTCAGTTCAGTCAGAGTTGTGTCTCACTTCACGAGGTGGTAATGAGGGCAGGCTCCCAGAGTCGGGCCCATGATGCAAGCAGTCAGCTACTTAATAAGAGGCATTTCTGTGGAAACAAAAGGAAAACAGTAGTTAATGACTGGAGCAGATTATAACCCCAGTTTCTGGGTGGTGGAGGCAGGCAGTGGAGAAGAGTTCTAGGTGTCCATCTTGAAGAACCTTCAGATGAAGTGAGGCAGGCAGCCACGTACTGATGGATTTTTCTGGTTTGCAGTTCGAATGTCTCTGGTGATCTTTCTGAGAGGCCACAAAGCAGCGGGCACCAAGACTGTCCACACACGTGCTGCTGCGGTGGTACCGACGAAATTATATCAATCTGTCCCACGGTAGCTTGCACGGATTTTAGAAATGGGCAGTTTTCATTCTCAATGATTCCGAATCAGAAAGTTGGGAGAAAAATTCAAGATGTTTGTCTGGGGAGTTGTAACCAAATATGGAGGAAACTAGAAGAACTCAGGATCCAGCCAAATTTAGGGGTTGTAAACAGAACCTTTAAAGACAGTGAACAGTACTAGAATCTAACATCCGTAAAAGTTTAATACTAAAACATATTTTTCTCTCTAAAATCACCCCCACTTTTACTGCAGATAGCCACATTAAGACTAATTTGTTGGCAGAATAAATTTAGATTCAGTAAACTTGTCCTGGTTATTTACGTAACTGCAGCAAGAATAGTGAATGATCATGTAGGTTCTTTTAAAATCTGCTTTGCTCAAACTTTTTCATAAGGAGTCTCAGATTGAGCTTTTAAATTCCTCTTGAGGCCAGGAACCACCCCAAAGGTTCCCCATCAGATTCACCCGCAGTACCTACAGCTTTGGATAACTTCCTCTCTTCTCGAGGCCCCCTACACGTCCTGACGCTCCTGCACCTGCCAGGAAGCGGCCCTGCTCACCTCTTGAAGGTGCTGGGAAATCTATAAGCCAAGTAGCAGTTTCTCTTTCAAGTAGGTTTATGGCTCTGTAAAGTCAATTTTAGTCCCTTACGGCTGTGGTCGTATCTGAGTCTAAGAACATTCTCAGATTTCACATTCCAGCCAAAGCTTTGGCAACGTAACCAATGTTTCCAATTGTGTTCTGCTCCTAGGAGAACAGAATCTTATTGAACTTATGCAAATAACTATATTGCCATGGAAATAAGGATACTCACCCAGAGTTCCCAAATTCTAGACAGATCAGGTAGGGAGTACAAGATAAACGCTTCAGTTCGGCCTACTAAGGCATCATTTACCAGATGCTTTAACTCACAGCTGAAGAGGAAAGGTTTCCTCATATCTGGAAAACAAAATGCTGGAGAACCAGCACCAGTCATAAAAATCATAGTCACCCTTGTCAGTCCATTTAGTCTCCTGTCACTGATTCTTGCCGACCTTGATCTTGGGCTAGTGGCCTTATGAATCTATCAGTCTTCCATAAAAGTTTTAGAGATTTGTACCCAGTTCAGTGTTATGACCTCAAAGTTTCAGAAGCCTCCATTCTAGAGTACTTGTCAGGGTTTTTTCCATGAATCTCCTCAAAGATGTAACATTTTGGTAGAAACATTTCTGTAAAGCACAGAGTAAAAGAATAAACTGTAAATGACTAAAGACTTGAATATCCAATGCTGACGGTCTGATAAGAGTTCATTATAACGAAATTGAGAAGGAAATTTGGTTATTTCTGTGGCATCCAACATTTTAGGGGAATAAGTGGAATTATGGCTAATAACATGACGCCAAAACAGATTAGATTTTTAGGAACCGTGTGTTACAGGCAGACCTCGCTTTACGGCACTTTGCCTTATTGTACTTCATAGTATGGCATTTTTTCCAAATGGAAGGCTTTTTGGCAACAGTGCATCAAGAAAGTCTGCCAGTGCCATTTTTCCTACAGCTTTTGCTCACATTTTTGGTAATTGTCACAATATTTCAAACTTTTTTTATTATTGTATTTGTTATGATGATTTGTGATCAGTGACCTTTAATGTTACTATTGCAGAAAAACTCACTGAAGGCTCAGACGACGGTTAGCATTTTTTAGTATGATTGTTAAATTAAGGGATTTTTTTACACAATGCTATTGCGCATTAATAGACTACAATGTATTATAAACGTAACTTTTACATGCAATAGGAAACGAAACATTTGTGACTTGCTTTACTGTAATATTCACTTTATTGTGGTGGTCTGGAATGGAATCCACAATATTTCCTACGTATGCCTGTATTTCTGGAACACTTATATTAATAGCATATACTCACACAAATATAATCTTTTTAAAAACTGATTTACAATCTTATATTTATATCAGGTGTAACACTTAGTGATTCAGTGTTTTTATAGATTATACATGGCACAAGGGTAGGGAAAAGGGGATTATTACGCGATTACATGAAATCGTGTTTGTGAAACTTTTGAAAATTGTAAAGCACTGTGGGATTTAAAAAATCCTCCATTCAATAAAAAATTTTAAAGCAAAAAATTTTAAGAATTTAAATTAAAGAGAAAAAGAAAAGAAAAAGATCACACATTTCACTAAAGATGCATTTTCAATAAAATATTCTTTCTTATAATTATTTTTAAAAAGTTGTTGCAAGGCACTGGCTGTAATTTCTTACGCTAACAGTATTCCTTGTTGCTTATATATTTCATACAGAATAGCTTTTATCTCTGAATCCCATAGCCCTAATGTTCCCCTCCCCCTTTCTCTCTCCCCTTCAGTAAACACCGGTTTGCTTTCTATATCTGTGAATCTGTTTCCATTGTGCATATACACACATTTTCATTATTTTTTTAGATTATGCATATAAATGATAGTATAGAGCATTTGTCTTTCTCTCTGACTTATTTCATTAAGGATAATTTTCTCTAGGTCCATCCAAATTGCTGCTAATGGCAGAATTTTATTCTATTTTATGGCTGAGTAATACTCATTTTATATATATATACACACATATATATGTATATATATATGTGTGTGTGTGTATATATATATATATATATATATATATATATATATATATATATACTTTGTCCATTTGTCTGTTGCTGTTGATGGACACTTGGATTGCTTCCATAGCTTGGATCCTGTAAATAGTGTTGCTATGAACATTGAGGTGCATGTATTTTTTCCTAATCAGTGTTCTCCTTTTTTTTGCTATATGGAGTGAAATTGCTGGATCATATGGTATTTTTAATTTTAGTTTTTGAGAAACCTCCAAACTGAATGACTGCACAATTTTATATTTCCACCAATAGTGTACAAGGGTTTCCTTTTCTCCACATCCTCTCCAACATTTGTCATTCATCAACTTTTTTCTAATTTTATTTTTTATTGAAGTGTAGTTGATTTAGAATGTTAGTTTCAGGTGTACAGCAAAGCAATTCAGTTATACATATACATACATGTATATGTATTTTTCAGATTCTTTTCCATTATCTGTTATTACAAGTAGTTGAATATAGTTCCCTGTGTTATACAGTAGGTCCTGGCTCTTTATCTGTTTTCTATATAGCAATGTGTATCTGTTAATCCCAAACTTCTAATTTATCCCTCCTCTGCCCTTTGCCTTTTGGTAATCATAGTTTGTTTTCTATGTCTGTGAGTCTATTTTTGGTTTGTAAATAAGATTTGTATCACTTTCTTTAGATTCCATGTATAAGTAATATCATATGATATCTGTCTTTCTCTGTCTGATTTACTTCACTTAATATGATAGTCTCTAGGTCCATCTTAGAGATTGCTGCAAATGGCATTATTTCATTCTTTTTTTGACTGAGAAATACTCCATTTTGTGTGTGTGTGTGTATTTTATGTATATAATATATAATATATAAATTTCATTTTGTGTGTGTGTATTATATATATATAATATATAATATATATAATGCAGCTTTCTTTCTTTATCCAGTCATCTGCCAGTGGACATTTAGGTTGTTTCCATGTCTTGGCTGTTGTGAATAGTGCTGCTGTGAACATTGCCTTTCATTTGGACGGAGATGAAGTGGAATTTAATTATTAGCTTGCAGTCCAGAAATCCAGTATTTCATGAAGCACAGAGACTTTGACAAAAAATTTAGAAATCTAGAATCTTTCTATATTCAGAAACTTTGAATATTGTTTCAACTATAAACAAGAGAACCACAGTCCAGCTAGAGGTTTTTAATGACAAAGTGAAGCTTCAGCTAGGCACAACAGTTCCAGTATTGAAAAGAATGAAGGTGCTGGAGAACAAAGTGAAATTAGAGTGGGTGGCACTCATTTGAGTAAAATATATCACTTTATTGGGAAAAAAGCAACTGTTGTCTTGCAAATCTCTACAAATCAGAAATATAAATACTGCTCACAATGACATAAAACTGAATCTATAACTCAATCTGGTAAAAACTGAAAATAAAGTTTTGCTAAGTTAAGTGAAATGATGGGAGTTAATTAACTAGATAAAATAAGATACTGAAGCATTACTTACTGAACATAGGCTTCCTTTTACAAAGAAACTAAAGGTATTCAGGATTCAGTAAATATGTTTATGTCAGACTGAAAATTTTTTTACTTAAAAACGTATATTTTTAGAAATCATAGATAATATTTATGAGTTTGCCAGTCTACAGAATGTTAATATAAAAGATAGCTCATAATTGCTGACTTCTTAGTTTTCACTAGAAGTTAAGGCTTCTAAAGGTCAAGAATTCTAATTAACGTATGTAATTAAAACTACTAGAATTAATAAGGAAAACACCTTTGAATGAAATTTTAAAAGGCATAAAGAATAGAAATGCTTTCAATGCTTTTAAGGGAAAATAAACTGATTTTGTCCTAAAGCTGGTTATTGCTAAATGGGAAAAAAAAATAAGGAACAAACTGATATGAATATTGAAATTTGTAGATGGTTTTTTGAGAAAAAATAATCTTTAGAAAAAAATTTTATGTGTGGTTGGGAGTGGCTAAGTAAGATTAAAATGAATTTAATTAAGAACATGAATTTTAATATTAAGGGTAAATATGAATTTTAATGTTAAATAAATATAATTGAGAACATGAGTTTTAATGTTAAAGGTGAAGTTTTAATATTAAAAGGAACCAACATTAACAGTGAGGTGAATATTAAAGGTGGGTTTTAATATTAAATGTAATGTTTAAATAGTAAATATTTAATATTAAAATATTAAAGAATTTTATTTTCTCTCTCTGCTAAGAGGACAAAATTTTCTTGAAATATTGATCTGCTTTTGATAACAGATTGCAAAATGTCTCTCTGCCTTTTAAGTGACCTGTTGTAAATTTCTGTGTTTTGCCTTTAAAATATTTTATTGCCACTTGGGTTAAGTGAGTGTGTATTGTTTCACAGTAACCTTTTACCCTGCTTACCTCTTCATACCTTTGACAAACTTCCCAAAGTCAAATTCAATGAAGTTCCTTTGCCCTCTAGGTGACTCTGAAACGTCTCAAACAGAGACACTAAACCAGCTAGCCTTACTTGGTGTGCTAATGGGTGATGCTAACCTTCTTAGGGTGCATTTTACGTGTAAAGTTTATCATATGACAGGACTAAAATTTGAATGTGTTGGATATGTCCTGGCACAATGTTATCAGCTGTACTTCTAGCTATTAGCTTAAAATGCTGTATGTCACAAAAATACCAAACTTCCTTGTCAATTATACTCAGATCAATGTCATTTGAAGTCTTTAGTCAAAAATAGAGAGTTATTGGTTTACTGTGAAGCTTTTTACAAAACTAAGATCTTCAAGAAGATTCATTAAAAAGAACTTCCAACAAATACCAATTTCTGATGATTTTTAGATCACAGTTGAACTCGGTAAAAAATTATAAAACTAATGGAAAACCCAATGGCTATATCCAGATCAAAAAGAATTATTATGTGAGATTGAATGAACTGAGAAATATGATTTATAATTACATGACTTTTGGCCTGAAACATGATTGGCTTTTATGTGCAAATGGCCAAGATTGAACAGGTATGACCTGTAGGAAGGATTTGTCCATGCAGTGCTGGTGCACAGAAGCTGCTCGTTCCAGGTGTAGGAGACACAGCAGAGGAAAAGGATTATGAGGATCAGGAGCAGTGAGCCATCCAGCAGATGATGGAAGGACTTGAGTAGAAGAGGGTGTGGGCGGTGGGGCCAGAAAGGCAGGTGGGACAAGTCCTGAAGGGTCTGAGATGCCAGCTGAGGGTCAGGCTCCTGGAGGGCAGACACCGGGAGCTGTGGAAGGTTGGAGGCAAGAGGCTGCCAGTGTCCATGCTGCTGTGGGGGAGGTCACTGACATCGGGTGCAGCCCCTGGCAGTGTTCCCCTGAAGGCAAGCCTGAGCCCCCAGGCCAGTCCCACCTGCCCTAGGGAACAGAGAACACTGCTGGCATAAGGATTAAGTGGAAATGGTGCCAGTGTGTCCACTTCACACACTCCCAGACAAGCAGAAAGAATGGTCGGGCTGTTCTTTTTCTAGAACACCCAGAACAAATAAGGCTTCACACTTTCATATTCAGCGATGGCCCAAATCAAGAAGAGGTCACGGGCTGCGTGCCCACGTGTGACACTGGGAACAAGCTGGCATTGCTGCGGGGAGCGGCCAGCACCCTGCGTCCTTCTCGAGACACTCGGATTCAATGTGGACTTTGTGGTGCATCTCACAGAGGCGGCCAGTACACGTGTCCCTCCAGCCCTTTTGTTTGACGAACATGTGCTGCCAGCAACCAAAGTCGCAGAGCCCAGAACCTCAGGCAGCCCCTTCAGGCTGAGCATGGCAGAGCCTGGTCTAGAAAGAACTGCTCCTGTGCTGTAGCCTGTCCCCCAGTGAAGGACAATGAACCTCTGAGTGTCACAGAAGCTTCCCCAACCCTTACCCTGCCCAGGGGACTTCCAGCCTCCAGAACCGTGAGAAAATGCATGTCTGTGCTTAAGCCCCCATCTGTGGTGTCCTGACATGGCAGCAGATGTAGACTAAACACCAGTCACGGCGGATTTAACACCAGGAGACAGGCTACCAGGCTGTGAAGTTGGACAGTGTTGGTCCACACTGAGTGAAGGAGAGATGGCAGGTGGAGGAAGAAGGGATTCAAGGTGCAGAGAAGTAGGAAGGGGCCGGAGTGAAGGTGGTAGGTGAGGCCAGACAGTGTCCCCCAGGAGGCCCGGGGGACACTCCGGTTACCAAGCACCAGCGTCAGCAACAAGCCCAGACACGGGGCGGCCCCTGTAGGACGGGGCGGATGGGAGTGGAGCCATTAGAGAAGTGGGCTCCCTGGTGGCACTGGAAGTCATGGGATGCAGAAAGGAGAGGCCAGGTGCCTGCACGTAGCTGTCAGAAGCAAGGCCAGCGCAATTACTGTGACGCACATCAAAGCCAGAATGGCAGCGAGACGCACTCCAGGCAGTGGAGATGGTTACTGGGATACAGCGCTCCGAGGGCAGAATAGCTGGACAGCTGGCATGGGCGACCCTCGGTGTGTCCTCTCAGAAGCACCTGGGGATGAATGGGTTAGGAGACCGAGGGCAGCCACGGAGTGAAGAGCGAGCCCTTTCCCCAGCATCCAGACCAGAGTCAGTCGAATCTCAATCCCACTGACCTAAGGATAGACCATGTCCCTGCGAGGAAGGACTCCGCCAGACCCTGGCAAGGGCATGTGGTGACGATTCCCCCATCCCGTCCCCTGGGCGCTGATGGTCATGGGCTCAGGTAACCAGACACTAGGGAGAGGGAACACTCACACATTTTGAGAACGGGACTTACAGTTTCAATAAACTTCACTTGTCATCAGGGTTTCTGGGTTGGAGAATTCGGGAGTGGCTTAGCGGGGGATTTCTGACTCTTGAGTTTTTAACAGGCTGAGGTCAAGATGTCACCTGGGACTCCTGGAGCTGGATCTGGACCGGAGGACTAGCCGGCAGGGGCCCTCTGTCAAGGGGCTGGTGAGTTAGTGCTGGCTGTGGGCAGGACACCTCACCTGCTCTCCACATGGCCTCTCCTCACACTGCTTGAGTGTCCCATGACGTGGCTGCTGGCTTCCTTCAGAGTCAAGGCTCCAGGAGAGGGTAGAACATGACATCAGGGCAGGGGACCCGCTTCGGTAGGAGGTGCGACAGTGGGCACACGACCTGGGGTCTGCTGCTCCTATCGTGAGCCCAACGCCCAGAAGCTGCCAGCCTGAGAGAGGAATGGACAGACAGCTGAGGGCTCAGTTGAGCAGGCGTTTGGAGATGGAGTCTGCGGCATCGGGGCTCCGCCCCCTAGGAGTCATACACCCCGAATCAATAACCAGTGCATGGTTTCCCCAGTGAGTAGAACGTGCGGGATGGAAGCACGAGGAGCCTCGCTTATCACCACTCCCGGGGACCCCCGTGGGGAACTGAGTCTCACATCCACACTCTGGACTCTGCAGGTTCCGCGGTAGGTATCCAAAGAAGGGATGCTTCCACAGGTGACAAGCTACTGCTGTCTCTGGTCACTTGAGGTACTGGTGCCAAGAGACCAGCAGAGAACTGGAGGCGTCATCATCTAGCAAGGATGATCGTCCAGGACCACGGGAGGCGGGAGGTCTTGTGGGCTGTGCACAAGGAAGTAGAGGAGACTCGGTGTGGAACCCATGTGGGGGCCTCTGGTCTTCTTTGTTGAACTGAACAGTGAATAGACAGGTGAACGCTGTGGCTCAGGAAGGCATGCTTGCTAAAGGTCAGGTCTCAGGAACGAGGCTCTAGGTATCCCCCCAGGTACCCCCCAGGCCCGGCACAGGTGCCAGTTGAAGGTGAACGGCATGGAATGGGTGGAAGGGAGGGTACCATGAGCATCAGTTGGAATCTGCATGTGAGCTCCAGCAAGAGCGGCCAGTGCCAAGGCCTGGAGGAAAGGACGAGGAATGGACGCCCCTGGCACGTGGCATGGGGGTGCGGTCGTGTGGGGCTGGGGCTGGAACAGCTGGGGCGGGCCTGCCTCTCTCTCTCCAAGTGCCCTCAGGGCTTCTCCACGTCTCCTTCCCACGTGGGCTGGCTTGGGCTTCCTCACAGCGTGGCGGCTCCCGGCTCCACGCATGACTCCTCCTGTGAACAAGGCAAACCCTGCCTTGCCGCTTCTGACACAGGGCATCTGCTCGACATTCTGTCGGTTACAAGTGAGTCACAAGCCCACTCAGCGCTAACGGGAGAAGACACTGACCCCGCATCTCAATGGGAGGGATGTCGAAGTCAAGTCAGGTCGGGGGTGGGGGGCAATGAGGCAGATGGGACAGAGGAGAGAGGATGGGGACTTGCTTGGACATCATATACTCGAATTGCATTTGCTGAGCGATGGACAAGGTGGCCAGAAGGGACGGTGAGTCACGGCTCTGGCCAGGACAGAAAACTACAATCAGGTGTTTGTTTCTCAGGCAGAGCACCCCACACCACAGATGCCCTGCTCCTGGGTCGGGGGCACAGAGGCGACTCCAGGCGACACCCTGGCCCCTGCAGACCGCACCGCTGTGACCACACCATCCTCCAGGAAGGAGACACTGAAGCTGTCATCTCGTGAGCGCTCACTCACTGCTCTCAGGTCCCCTGCGGCTATTTGCGGGTGGTCTGCTGAGACCCGGAGAGATTACGCAGCTAGCCAAGGGCATTACGGGTGGCCCAGCCCTAATTCTGAAGGTTTGGGTCGGTCTCGCTCCTCCAGTGGTTGTGTGACGTCGGTGAGTCACGGACTGTTGGTAAAGGCCTGATCTCCTCCCTCAAACAGCGAGAACGATCCCTATTGAAGGGCCGGATTGTGGGCTCCACGCGGAGGAGAGGGTGTCAGGGCAGGCGCCCCAGTGGCGGCACTGCCCGCACTGAGTACCGAGGGTGAGGGAGGCCTCGAAGCCGAGGAGCCAGTCCAGAGGGAAGGGGCTGCGGATGGGCAGGGATGCCCAGCGGGAAACCCTCTAAGAGACAGAAATGAGTGGCAAGGGCCCTGGGCTGACGAAGGTCCTCCCAGACAGGAGGGAAATCTGGCAGGCTTCCCCGAGGAGGAGGCACTTGGTATTTGGCTTAAAGGTGGCCAGGGACAGCCAGGAAACTGGAGCTGGGCGGGGAGTGCTGAAAGGCAGTGAGCAAGGGCCCCAGCCTGCACTGCTCAGGTGACAGCATCTACGTGGGTGTCACTCCTCCCTTGCTCCTTCCCACCCCCTCCTCCAAGGAGCAGGTCCCGGTCAGCTCCCGAGAGGCCAGGCCCTGCAGGCAGATTGAAGTCTGACAGCCCTGCCTGCTGGCCGCTGGGATGGGGCCGCTCAGCTGGCTGCCTCTGTTCCTGGTGCTGCTGTGGCCGCTGGGGGCCCTGGTCACGCTTCCAATCAGGGTGTTCGTGGTGCCCCACAGCCACATGGACGTGGGCTGGCTCCACACAGTACAGGTGGGTGCCCCGGGATGTCCCCTGCACACCTCTTGAGGGTGAAGTCTCCTTCTTCCTGTAAAGTCCCTGGGCCTCACCCGCTGTGACCCTTGGGCTTGGCTGTGCTGTCGGCCACGTGGCGCTCACGGCCGGCCAACATGCCCCTCTGGGAAGCCATCCCTGCCCCCTCGGTCCTGGCAGGTGCATCCCCCTGACTCATGGACTGCCATTGTCTGTTTCCTCACATCCCTGCCCAGGAGAGCATGTTCCCAGCACAGCGGTCCGCCCTGTCCCGCTCCCAGTGCCCGCGCTCACCGTGTGTCTGGCGCAGAGTGGGACTGGTGCCCCCTTGTCTGAAGGGAACTGGGGGAACAGAGGGAAGGGCCCCCAGACAGATGCAGCTGTGAGTGCCAGGGGCCCCCAGACACTCTGTCACCTCTGGATTTTACTCCTTGGTCCTTGGGGCCAAACCCTCCAGAAGCCCCATGGGGCTGGAGTGATGGTGTCCCCCACCCCTAGGAGAGCATGCGGGCTTATGTCGCCAACGTCTACACCTCGGTGGTGGAGGAGCTGACCCTTAAGAAGCAGCGCAGGTTCATCGCCGTGGAGCAGGAGTTTTTCCGGCTGTGGTGGGATGGCATCGCCTCGCACAAGCAGAGACGCCAGGTACTGCTGTCCTGTAGGGTGTCCTTGAAGGGTCAACCGAGAGAAGAATGGCTTGGGTGTCCTGGTGATGACCCTTTAGGAAACTCCTGGGGCAGTGCGCTCTCTGGCCACGCTTGTGCTACATAAACCTCAAGGCTTAAACTCTACTGGGCTCTTTGCAGGGTGTGTTTAGATCAGTTTTGTGGTCAGCCCCGTGCCCGGGAAACAGCTCTGTGTTGTCATCCCAGCTGTGTGGCTACTGGAAAACTGCAGCTCTGGCAACCCACCAGACACTCAACTGGCATGAACCGAGTTCCCTTTGACACTGGGCACTCCCAGGGGGCCCAGAGCCCACACCCTCTTCCTTCATTTCGGTATCTGAGTGACCCCCATGAGCACAGGAGCCGGCAACCCTGCCGGGGGTGCAACAGTCCCTGTGGCCCCAAGGCCGGCAGCGGATTAGTTTCACAGGTTGCAGGAGTCAGAGGCCCCGCTCAGCAGAGGGGCTGCCTGGGACCCGGTCCTGCTCCCCCACCTCCACGTGTGGTGAAGGCGGCGACTGGACTCTGTCCCCTGCAGGTCCCACAACTGTACGTGGGAGTGACCACTCTTCTTAGGGAGGCTGTGCCCAGAATGAACATATGATGTGAGTTCATAGGACAATTCTCTGGAACTTGGTCCCCTCCAAGCATCCCCTTCGTTCGAAACAGGTTAGAGCCCCACGACTTGCTCAAGGTAGCAGAGCTCAAAAGGCAAAACAGGGAGTCCACCAGGTCCTCCTCCAGCAGGGGATGTGACCCTGCAGCCTTTGGCACCGAGAGGACGAGCCTCCCGTCCGATGGGCACTGCCTCCTGCCAGGCTCTGGGCTAGGACCTTCTACACATTACTTCGTTGACTCCTCTCAACAGCCAGTACACTGGGGACACTCAGCCTGCTGTACACAGTGGTCCAGGTTCAGAGAGGGCAGGCAACTGGCCAGGGACCACAGAGCTTGTACGAGACAAGTTGGACTCTGTGTCAGATATTCTGATTTAAAGCATGACTCTCCATGGGGTCCAGTGGATGGTCCTCACTTCTTTACATGGACACCCCCAAACTCAATTGCTTGTCATCCAGTTGTGACAAATGCAAATTGAAGGATGTTCTACAGAATAAGTAGCCTTAATCCTCAAATTTATTAATCACAGGAATGAAAAAGAAGGCTCAGGAAATTCATGAATATCATGAATTTGATAGTAGCATTATTAATTTCCAGATTTGGAGAATTATGGAATAGTAAGAATGATCTTGTCCTTGTCAAACACATACTGAACTGTTAAGATAAAGGCATGTTATTGTTAACTTTTACTTTCAAATGGTTTAGAAAAAGCATACTATGAACGTAAAGAGATGGGGAAGAGATAAGAGAAATAGGGAAAAACTATTAACTACTAGATAATCTTGGGAAAGGATTTATGGGTACTCTCTGAACAATTCTTGCAAATTTTTCACAAGTTTGAAATTATTTCAGAGCAAAACTGTAAAATGTTTATTTTTATATATTTTCGATGAAGGAACAGCCAGGGGCCAGGTGCTGTTCCGGATGCTGGACACACTGGGGACCAGGACCGTGTCCTGCTTTTTCAGAATAAATGTAGATGAGTGCGGAGTTGGAAGGAAGAACCGTAAGACACTGGAGACATGTACCCAGTGAACACAACCAGACTTGGGGGCTATAATCTGGATTTTCCTCTCTGCCCACAACACCAAGGTCCACCAGCTCCTGGCCCAAGGACGCCTGGAGTTTGTCCTCGGAGGCCAGGTCATGCATGATGAGGCCGTGACCCACTTTGATGACCAGATCCTACAGCTCACAGGTTCGATTACCCTTCCCCAGACCCGGGACTCCTTGTCTCCCTCCTTGGGCTGGGCTGGGTGTCTGAGCCCCGGTTCTGGGCTCCACCTTCCCCTCGCAGCGGGAGACTGTGACCAGTAAGTACGATGATTGGCTGGTGCCATACTCATGCCTGTGCCCTTGGGTGCAGGGCTCAGGGGTGTGGCTTCTAGACAAGATGGCCTGGCTATATCCCAGGTTCTAATTCCCAACCCTGTGACCCTTGGCAAGAGATGGAACTACATAGAGCCTCAGGTTTCTCCTCTATAAAGTGAGTTTGATAAGGAGGTAAAACCTACCTCAAAGGGTTTATATGAAGATAAAATTGAGACAATTATAATGGAGCACATTGAGTACAGTGTATGGTTACCTAGTAAATGCTCAGTGATGTTTAGAGGCTATCCTGCCATCACCCCACCCAACAAACCCTCCACCAATACCACTGCCTCCAGCACCTCCAGCACATCACCATGATTACCACCGCCACCATCATCTGCATCACCTCCAGGGACACTACCACCTCCAACAGCACCACCTAGTCTACCAACAACCACCACCACCCCCATGATTACTAACACCACCATCACCACCTCAACTTCCACATCCACACCAGCACACCACCACCATCACCACATCAGCTCCAACACCACAGCCACCACCACCTCCGTCACCATCATCATCACCTCCAACACATCATTACTACTTCCACCAAAACAAGGACCACCACAGACACCATCGCTATCACCGCCATCATCACCTCCAACACCATTGCCGCCACCACCACCACCACCACCACCACTTCAGCCACCATCACACCTCTACAACCTATCTACCATGTAAACCACATCACCTTCAACATCATCTTCACCACCACTGACAACACCATCACTTTCTGCATCACCTTCACCATCAGCACCACCACCAACTCATCCACTACCATCATCATTAACTCCACCACCAAAAGAGGGACCACCAACACCACCACTATCAGCCCCATCACCACAACCATCATTTCAACAACACCACCATCACCAACATCAAAACTTCAATGCCAGATCTACCACCATCACCATAACCACCAACACCACCCACATCACCAGCGTCTAAAAAATTTCATCACCACCTCTACCATCCTCACCGCTATCATCACCACTACCACCACCATCACCATCCTCATTATCTCTGCCTCCACTGTAACTAGCAGAACTACCATCACCACCACAAACATGATCACCTCCCTCACTTCCATCACTGCCACCTCCACCACCACTTCATCCATCACCACCAAAAACCCTACATAAACATCACAACCTACTGAAGGTCGACCACTATCACCTCCACCATTACCAGCACCACCACCATCACCAACAGTATCATCAGCATCTCCACCTCACCATCACCAGGCACACTTGCACTCAGGGAACATTCCTCTCCATTTCACAAATGTGTTTCAGAAGTGGCACTTCACCTACCCCTAAAGGCAGGATGGGGAGGTGGCATCATTGTTCTCAGTTCATTTTGCAAAAGGGATACTGAGACTGAGACCAAAAGAAGGACGAAGGGTCCACGGATGAGCCAGGAGTAACTCTTGAATGTGACTGAAGCTCTAGCCCCATTGTCACTCCACTGAACAGTAACCCCAGGTAACCCCTGGGTAAAGCATCAAGATAGCATTGGATGTTTTCTAAGGATCTTCTTTACATGAGCTCTCCTTTCACTCCTTAAATCTGTGGTCCCACCCTCATGTGAGTTTCTGCTGCCTTCTTTCTGGATGTAAGTGGGAACGTGATGGGAATCTTTAAGTTTCTTTATGTGAAATCCCCAGGCTGCTTAATGCAGCTTCAGGACTCAGCTCCTGGCCTCCTCCCCATCCTTCTGCCTCCTGAGGCCCCTGATCTGCTTCAACAACAATGCCTCCTGTGCCTTCAGTCACCAGGTTCCTCTTGTTTATACCTGAGCATCTCATCTCAGACTCAGCTGAAGAGTCTCATGGTCCAGGAACCTTCCATTTGGACCCTCAGGACCTTATCACCTCCCCTGTTCACCCCAAAACTACAGGTCGTGTCTGGCAGTGACTGCAGTCTGATTCTTCTCTGGATCACTAAGGCTCAGCCCAACTTCTGGCAACACGAGTGCTGGTGGGCATGGCAGCGAGGGGGTGGGTGCTGTCCTACTCTGGCTCCGGGTGTCCACAGCGGAGACTATCCTGTGAAGGGCCTGCTGTCCTGGGTTATTTCAGCCCGAGCTCTGGGCCATGTCCCTCAAACGCCTTCCCCCCAATACTATTAATGCCCTGTCTCCTTGGTTGTCACCCCGGTTCTACTTCTTGCTTGTTCTCTGTGACTCCTCCCCTGAAGTATGAAACCTTGCCTAACATTCTCCTGGGAAGGAGGGGAGCAGGCCTCCCCAGCTGAGGCAGCAACCACAATTCCTATGTCCCCTTGTCCCTCTGTCACCCCGGCCACTGTATTCTGGCCCCGCCCTCCACTCACTAGCCAAGTAAATCTTGACCTGGTCGTTGTGCTCATTAGAACACTGGTTAAACTACTTTGACTGTGACCAAGTGACTGTGATCCAACAAAAGGGATGGTTCTTTCTCTCGTGGGGAAAATTCTGCAAGTGCAGCCTGTTCTGGGCCACTGGGTGGCTCTGCTCCACAGAGTAATCCAAGCATCCAAGCTGCTTCTCTTCGCTCTGCCATCTCATAGTGTGTCTCGCCCTCCTTGCATGACTGGAGGTGACTCACCCCAGTGAAATGTCATCCCAGCAGGAAAGGGGGAAAGAACGGTGGGAAGACAGCAGGCTGCATCTTTCCAAAGGTGACCTAGAAATTACACTCATCACTTGTGCTCACATCCATGGACCGGAACCTGAGTACTTGGTATATTTTCCAAGAAAGGCTGGGAACACAGTCTCTAGCTAGAAGCTTATTATCCTGCCAAAATTATAGGGAATGTCTGGTTCTGTTACTAAAAGGCAAGGGGAGAATGTATCTTGGGGGACAGTGGGCTGTTTCATTCATTAATCACCTGTTCATTTGGGTCTCAGGAATAATTTCTCCTGGAGTCCAGAAAACCTGAGAACAGTGACTTGAGTCTCTAGGATATTTACTATTTACTTACAAAGAAGGGAAATGGTTTGTGGACTGATGCTGCAGCCCACTGATGTTTCTCACATTCTCATATCCTCTCCCATGTGATCACAGAATAGCTGCCACAGCTCCAGTCAGCATGAACCTATTCTTTCACAGTCAAAGAAGGAAAAGGGCAGAATGTGGGCTTTCTTACTGACCTCGTCTTATCTAAGGTGGGAAATATTGCCCTGAAGCCCAAGCAGCCTTAACCCACACATCTATTTTCTCTGTAACCATACTCCATGACCACATCTAGTTTCCACAAAGACTGAGAGCAATATTCTGGCAGAGGGAAGTGAGCTTGCCATGACCACTAAGACCAGAGACAATTCATCCCTTGGGCCTCGGTCAGTGTCCCCTGAACAAAATGAAGATTCTGTGAGTGAGGAATTTGGGGTCACTGAGTCAGCAGCCATCATGACTGCCCTCCTCTCGCCGCACATCTGCTGAGGGTGTGCCCTCCACAGCTTACTGACCCCCTCAGTGTGACCTACTGACCATCCCCTCCCTCATCTCAGAGCCCTGGCCCCCAGCTCTTCCCCCTTCTCTCCAGCAGCTCCTTCTTGGTCTCCTCTGCTTCCCGCACTCCCTCTGCTGCTCCCACTGGTCCCCAAGGGCTCGGAGCCCCGCCCCAAGTCCAGCTGCCTGGTTCACCATCCTCACCTCCTCTGTGAACCAGACCCCGATCGGCCTCAGGCCCACCCTGACCACCCAGCAGTCGCCTCATTTCTCACTGAAACTTGTTCATAGAACTGGGCATGTCTCTGTCCCAGAACCACGGAATCTTCTAGGTCCCAGCCGGCGTCCCAGCCTGGGGAGGTCATCAGTGGAAGGTAGTTCGAATTGACACCAGCTACTTGTGCTCTCTGAGTCTTTGTTTTCTCTCCTGAAAATGCAGGCGGTTGTCACCAGCTCTTGGGCCATTCAGAAGATTATATCTGGGGAAAACTGGCGAACTTTAATCAATGGCTTATCAAGTCTAGGGCTTTCTCTCTGCAGCCATGTCCCTGACACCTCGCTCCTTGCTGTGGCTGGTAAATCATGAATGAATGAGTGAAAGGTCGGACTATTCTGGGACGGAGCCCCTGTATTAGCACCTGCTGCGGCAAGACCCTGCTTGCCCTGGAAGAGGGCACTGCAGCCCTGCAGAAGGGCAGGGGGCCCTGGGGGAGTCAGGGGGTGAGGGGCCACACTCCTGTCACCAGCGAGGCTTATCTCTTTGCAGAAGGACACGGGTTTCTCTATGAAACATTTGGGGTCCGGCCTAGGTTCTCCTGGCAGGTCGACCCATTTGGAGCATCTGCCACGACCCCCACCCTGTTTGCCCTGGCGGGCTTCAATGCCCACGTCATCTCCCGGATCAACTATGACCTGAAGGAGGCCATGCAGCAGGACCAGGTGAGTGGTGCCCCACATCTGCTGCTGCCGGCTCACCCCTGCTTCGTCCCCACTTTGTCCAGTGCATCTCAGAGCCCCTGCTCTTCTCCAGAGCACCTGGGATCCTTGGGGGCCCCTTATGCCACTGGATGTCCAGGCCCATCATTGCGCTGCTGTGCCGTCCGCCGTGTGTGACTCTTTCCCTCCTGCGTGGCTGGACCTGGCTGAGCTGCAGCCCCGGCTTGGCGTCTCCTGCTCTGTGTCCCCTTCACCCTCCAGCCCTGGGGCTCGGAAGGGACCAGAGCAGACCTGCTCTCAGTAAACCGTGCTGGGTGCAGAGAGGAGGAGGGCGGGGCTCAGGGCACCTGGGACACGGTCACTCTTCCAGGGTGAGCGCAGCTGTTAGGGACTAGATGGTGACACCAAACACCCACAGCAGACGCTGCCTTTTCCCCCTACCAAGTGCTGGGCCTGGTGGGAGCCGCCGGGCTCCTGGTGTCCTTTAATCCTGCCAGCACCCCTGGGACATGGTGCATTCGTTTCCTGGGGCCGCCGAGACACAGTGCCGCAAACTGGGGGCTTCGAGCAGCAGAGACGTGCTGCTCACAGGTCTGGAGGCCAGAAACCCGAGATCAGCCCTGGACGGGGCCACGCGCCTCCTGAGGGTGTTTGGGAAGTGGGGTCTGGGCCTCTGTCTGCTTCTGGTGGCCTCAGGAGGCCTTGGCCTGGAGACAGCCGACGTCCCCCGTGTCCTGTCATCACCTTCCTCTGTGCTGTCTGGGTCGAACATTCTCCTTTAATAGGGACCCCAGTCATACGGGACCAGAGCCCACACTAAGGCCCTCATTTCACCTCAATTTACTCTCTAAAGACTTCATTTTAAAATGAGGTCACATGAGGTGGGAGTTAGGACTTCAGCGTGCCATTCGCCCATAATAAACTTGCTGTAATTATCCTATTTTCCAGATGGGAAAATAAGACCCCAACATATGAATTCTGTCCGGGTCACCCTGGTATGAGTTTCTGGAGAGCAAAGGTAGCCTGGCCAGCGGGCCTTAGCAAAAGGGGCCTGGGCTCTAGGTGAGCAAGGGAAGCAAGCTTCTCTGTGCGCCCCCCGAGCGCCACGCTGAACGTGCCCTCGCTCCCCGCGGCGGCGCGCCTCCCCTGCAGGGAACCCTGTGAGCTCGTGTGGCTCCCCCAGGGTTCACGTGCAGAGACTAAGTCACAGAGGAGTCGGGGACCCGTGTGTGGAGCTGGAGCCGGTGCTCAGAGAAGCAGGATTTGATCCCTGCTTTGTAAGCCTAGCGCTTTCTAACCATCAGACCTGAATAACGGACTGTACTCCCAGAGGGAGGTGATGAGCACCCCGTGTCGGGGGGGATTCAAGCAGAGGTAGAGAGAGCATGGCGGGCAGGCCCTGGCAGAGAGAGCCCTGCCCTGGGAGGGGTGGGGAGAGCAGGCTGGCACCTTCTGGAGGGCAAATTCCTGGGCCCTCTGTGGCTGTGGGAGGTCAGGGGGCACCTGGACGAGGAGGCAGCCGAGGGAGACCTTGTCCATGAACCACTGAGAGGGGAGCAGGGGGCGGGCAGCCAGAGACGCAGCGGGTGCTGGGGAGGGGGAGCGGGGCAGCGGGGTGGCCCCTCGGCCCTCACTCTGTTCCCTCTGGGTTTGCAGGGGCTGCAGTTCGTGTGGCGGGGGTCCCCGTCCCTGTCAGCGCAGCAGGAAATCTTCACACACGTCCTGGACACATATGGCTACTGCTCGTGAGCACCTGCCTTGGGCCAGGCCCTGTCCCAAGCTCTCCCCCGTGTCCCCTCCGCCATGTCTCTCATGGCCACCCCTGAGGGAGACACACTGGGCGCCACCTTACAGAAAGGGCAACTGAGGCCTAGAGCCCCAGCTCCAGTCCCGGGGTGCCAGCCGCGGGGCAGCAGCGCTGGGCTCGGGGACAGCTCCAAGCCCCGTGTCAGGGGGGCAGCCCGCCTGGGGGCTGTCTGGCTGGAGGGCCCTGGGTCAGTCCCACTCTGCCCCTTTGTACCTGTCAGGCCACGGACAGCGGGACCCCCTCCGTGAACAGGGGAGTCTGGCAGGCGGGGTGAAGGGGCAGCGGGGAGAAGAGGCCGGGACGCACGCCTGGGTCTGCCTGTCGGGCCCCGCTCTGTGCCAGGCACCGTTTCTCCCTGTTTTCCTTCAGTGATTTTCATTTACTCCTCCTAACTTTCTTCAGTACGTTTTACCATCATGAGACTAGGGTTCAGAGAGGTTCAAAGTCAGGTTCGAAGGTTCAGGTCACTCCTGAAGGCTGGCCAAGGGTCCCTCCGTGTCACTCGTGTGCTGCCCAGCATGAGGCACCGAAGACCCGACCTGGGGCTGCCCAGACCCCCGCGGCTCATTGCTGGGGTCAGTGCCTCCTGAGCCATGGTGAAGCCTGAGGATTGTCTGTCTTTATGTGAAAATTTGATCATGTGTTTGTCATGACGTTTTTGGAATTCCGTCTGGTTTTTAAAGTATTGTTAAAATACCAGCATGTTGACAACTGAGATTTTTGCACCCCTGAAAGTCTGTGCCCAAGGCCAGTGCCTGTCCCGCCTCACCCTCACCTAGCCCTGCTTAGGATCCCTGGATCTGGATCGGTGGGCAGGGAGATGACAAGGAACTAGTGATCAAACGAATCCCACCATCCCTGTGGTGGACGTGGGAAGGGGGCCCACTGCTGTGGGCTCCACACGTGGGATGACGAAATGCTGGCCCCGTGGGTGACGTGCCCAAGGTCACAATGGTGAAAGGATAAAACGTGGCACCTTCTGTGCCCAAAGCTCTCATCTGCCCAGCACTGTTCTGCCCACTGCACTGATGGGAGAGGAGGCCCTGAGTGAGGGTCCACAGGCTCAAGGTGCACTGTGGCCTCCCTGAGCCCTGCCTGTCCTCCCGGACCCCAGGAGACCCCCCTTGCCGGGGCGAGAACCCCCCTAAAATTCCTCTCTCTCTCAGTAAAGGGTTTTACTGGGACGGAGAAGCTGTCTTCCCAGACCCTCCCAAGGATGGAATGTACCCCTCGAAGGACACGCCTGTCACTAAGACCAACATTGAATCCTACACTATGGACATGCTGAACAACATGTTTGAACGGGCCGCCTTGTTCCGGACACCGCACGTCCTCTGGCCCTGGGTAAGGTGTGGTCCCAGGGCCTTGGTTCTGCAACTCTGCACGGGGACAGCTGTGATGGGTCCCACCCTGCTCTAGGACCACCCTAGACTCGGGGTCCAGCTCTAACCAGGCCAGGCTCCCTCCAGGCAGCGGGTCAGGCAGCCATCCTAGCCCCGGCACAGTCCTCCTTCCCTGCAACCCCGAGCCCTCACCCTGCTACCAGCCCCTTTCCCTCCCTGGATCACCCCCACTCTCCCACTTGACATGCAGCCTCACCGAAGCTGGCCTCCAGGTTCTAATCAGCTCTCGCCTGCTTTTCCCTTCACAATGCTGGGAGCAGAGGCCTGGACCCGAATCCTGCCTCCCTGTTCAATAGCTGTGAGACTTAGAACCTCTGAGCCTTCGTTTCCTCATCTGTAAAATGGGGATGATGACACGACCCGCTTCATGGGCTTGATTGGAATCAGGTGGGAGAGGCAGCCGCGGGGGACAGTGCCTGACACCAAGTCATCATTGTCGTCACAGTGAAAGTTTATGGAGCCCCCTCTGTGCACCAGGCACTGTTCTACGGGATGTATGTGTCTCATACGTTTAATCCGCCCCAGGGGGCTAGGGGGTAGGCACTGTGGTAAACCATTGCAGATGCAGGGACTGAGAACCAGAGAGGTTAAGGAATCTTCCTGAGGCCACACAGCTACTTAGAAGGGCAGCTAAGGAAAGCGGAATTTTGTGCAGATCCGGTCAGGGAAGCTTCATCACCATTATTTTATCTGTGGCTTGAGGCATAATTGAAAATATATATGGGCGACAAAGAAACGAAACATGAAATATCTAACTTCTCGGCAGTTCACGATGGAAGGTGATATTTGCCAGAGGAAACAAAGATTCCCACCTAAAAGGTCTCGGGTCCAGATCGCAAAGTGTCACAAACGACCTCCCGTTTCTGACGCACTAGGAGGACTGTCCAAGTGGGCTGCTACGGGTTCTGTAGGTTTGGGCTTGCCTGCTCAGTATGTTATCCTGGGGCCCCTGGCTTTGAGCACGGCTGCGGCCCCGTGAGACCCAGTCATAGCCTTCTCCACACTCTGACCACGGCCCTTGACTGGGAACCAGGCAGCTCCTCTGGGGCTGCTTCAGGCCTGAGCCCGGGGGTCTGTCCCCTGTGACCGGGAAGTTCAGTAGTTTAACCGTGCTATCTATGCTCGTCGGCTTTTGTGGTGAGCTCATAACAAAGTTCCCAAGAAAGATGATAAGAATACATCTTATGAATAATTTATCCCTTTAGTCGGCCTGAGAGCCACTAGATTCTGAAGTTCCCATGGTAGCCGCTGGTAGGACTCAATGTGGCCGGCTGACCTGTCAAAACCTAAAGGGCCCTTTCTTCGTTCTTATCCTGTTCTGCCCATGAGAGTCAGGCAGACATCACCTCTGCAAAACATCTGTCGACCAGGATTGCAGGCTTTGGCATATGCGATCAGAGGTGACCGGGCGTTAGGTTGGGGGTCAAGATTTGGGGTACACATGCAATGCGTTTGAACAACTTTATTGAGGCCCATGATTTCATCTCAGTCAAAATTAAGGCTGCCTCCTGTGAGCGCTGCCTCTTACGTATATTCTCACCATAATTATATTTTACGTATTTTTCCAAAAGCCAGCTTTCATCAAGACGGACACAGCGCCTGCGACTGTTTGGGGGAATTTTTTTCTGTGTGCTGCAGCTCTCTCTTTTTTTCATATTGACATATAACTAACATATAACATTATATTCGTTACAGATATACAACCTAATGGTTCCTTGTGTGTATATATTGCAAAATGATCACCACAATGTGTCTAGTTGGCATCCATCAACACACACAGTTACAGAATTTTTTCTCGTGATGAAAACTTTTAAGACCTTCTCCTTTAGCAACTCTCAAACATACAATACAGTGTTACTAAGCAGAGTCACCGACCTGCACACTACATCCCCGTGACTTCCTTATTTTATAGGTGGAAACTGTACATTTTGACCACCATCAGCCATTTTGCACACCAACGACCCCTCACCTCTGGCAGCCACCAATCTCTTCTCTCTATGCATGAGCTTATATTTCATGTTATTTCCATTTTTTTAAATTTTACATGTAATTGAGATCACATGGTATTCATCTTTCACTGTCTGACTTATTTCACCCAGCATAGTGCCCTCAAGTTTCATCCATGTTGTTGCAAATGGGAGAATTTCCTGCTTTGCATGGCTGAATAGCAATTTGTTGAATATATATACCACATTTTCTTTATCCTTTCATCCACTGAACACATAGGTTGACTCCATGTCTTGGCTGTTGTAAATAATGCTGCAGTGGACATGGGGCTGCAGACATCTTTTCAAGTTAGTGTTTTTGTTCTCTTGGATACATACACAAAAGTGGGGTTGCTGGAGCAGTCATATGGCAGCTCTATTTTTAATTTCTCTAGGAACCTTCACACTGTTTTCCATAGTGGCTGTATCAGCTTACACTCGGTCCAACAGTGCAGGGAAATTTCCTTTTCGCATCATCTGCACCAACACTTCCTTCTTGTCTCTTGACAATAGCCATTCTGGTAGGTATGAGGTGGTATCCCACTGTGGGTTTGACTTGCATTTCCCTGATGCTTAGTGATGGTAAGCAACTTTTCCTTCCTGTGTCTGCTGGCATATCTATATCTTCTTTAGAAAAATGTCTGTTCAGGTCCTTTGCCCATTTTGAACCCAAGTTGCTTGTATTTTGACTACTGAATTGTATGAGTTCTTTACATATTTAGACATCAACTTTTTTCAAATTTATGATTTGCAAATATTTTCTCCTGTTTGGTAGACTGTCTCCTTATTTTGTTGAATTTTCTTTCTTGTGCAGAGGCTTTTATTTTGATACAGTTCCACTTGTTTGGTATTCCTTATGCTGCCATTGCATTTGGTGTCAAATCCAAAATATCATCATCATGACTGAAGACCATGAGCTTACCATGAATGTTTTCTTCTGTAAGTTTTATAGTTTCAGGTGTTACATTCAAGGCTTTAACTCATTTGAGTTCATCTTTTCATGGTCATAGAGTTTCATTCTATTCATGAGGCTATCCAGTTTCCCTGACACCACTTGTTGTGGATAATGTCCCTTTCCAGTTTTATATTCTTGGCTGTAAAATAGCTACCATATACCCATGACCTTTTTTCTGAACTCTCCGTTCTATTTCCCTGATCTGTGTGTCTGGTTTTTGCCAATACCAGATCCTTTGATTACTATAGCTTCAAGTCATATAGTTTGACATCCTGGTTATGATGCTTCCAGTGTTGTCTTCTTTGTGAAGATCACGTTGACTATTCAGGATCTTTTGTAGTTCCAACAAATTTTAGGATTAGTTGTTGTATTACTGCGAAAAATGT
Organism: Camelus dromedarius; assembly: GCF_036321535.1. Lineage (NCBI taxonomy): Eukaryota > Metazoa > Chordata > Mammalia > Artiodactyla > Camelidae > Camelus > Camelus dromedarius. Next base: position 119,201,831 of record NC_087436.1, read on the forward strand.
CATTGGAATTTTAACAGGGATTGCAATGAATCTGTAGGTTACTTTGGATAATGTGGACATTTTATCAATATTAATTCTTTCATTCATGAGTACAGCATATTTTCCCACTTATTTGTGTCTTCTTCAACTTCTATAATCACTGTCATACTTTTCAGTGTATCGGTCTTTCCCTACTTGGTTAAATATATTCCTAGTATTTTAACTTTTTGATGCAATTACAAATGGGAGTGTTTTCTTCATTCTCTTTCTGATAACTATTCATGTATAGAAATGCTAATCAACAGTGATTTGTGCTGTTTTCTTCATTCTCTTTCTAATAGTTATTCTGGTATAGAAACACTAATCAACAAATGATTATGTGTATTGATTTTTTTATCTTGTGACTTTGCTGAATTTATTAATTCTAAGCTTTACATAGAGTTTTCCATGTGTAATATCATTTTGGCTACCAATAGTGACAATTTTATTTCTTCTGTTCCAATTTCATGCCCTTTTTTTCCCTCTCTTAATTGCTATGGTCATGCTTTATAATATCACGCTAAATAAAAGGGCTAAGTGTGAGCATCCTTGTCTTTTTCCTGATCTTTGAGGAATAGATTCCAAGTTCTCATCATTAGTTATGATGTCAGAGGTGGGCTTATCACAGACGGCCTATATTATGTTGAGGTACCTTCCCTTTATTTCCATTTGAATGAGAGTTTTTATCAACAATGGAGTTGAATTTTGGCAAATGCTTTTTCTGCATCTGTTGAGATGACCATATAATTTTTATCTTCCATTTAGTTAATGCAGTGGATGTTGAACCATCCTTGCATTCCTGGAATAAATCCCATTTGATCATGGTGTAACATTGTTTTCTTTGTATTGTTGGATTTGTTCTGTTAATGGTTGTTGAAAATGTTGGAATTTCTCTTCAGCAGGGAAACTGACCTATAATTTTCTTTCTTGAGACTTACTTGTCTGATTCGGTGTCAAGGTAAAGTTGGCCTTTTAAAATTATATTGTAAGTGTTCCATCCTCTTCTTTTTTTTTTTTTTTTTTTTTTTTGAAAAGAGTGACTGAGAAAAATTGTATTAATTCCCCTTCAATGTTTGATAGAAATCACCAGCAAAAATGATCTTTTGTTTCTTGGGAAGTTTCTGAATATGGCTGTTTTTTTTACTAGTAATTCATCTGTTCACATTTTCTACTTATTCATGATTCAATGTTAATATATTATATATTTCAAGGAATTTATCAATTTTGACTCTGACTACTTTTTTGAGGATGAGATTTAGGTCAGTACATTTAAGCAAGCTATTCTCACTTTTATTCATAGTTATTATAGTATTATAATAAACATCATTATTAATTAGATATATCGATGGGCTTTAAGGAACGGTCAGGATGTGTAATCAATGAGACACAGAAAGTAAAAAGCTGTATGATCACAATTACATGTGATTTATTTTTTAAAGACTCAGGAAAAGAGGTCAGATTTATGGTTGCTGTAGGTGGGGTTGAGGGCATTGGAGAATGGGAGAAGATAGTGAAGAGGTACAAACTTGCAAATGTAAGAAACAAATACAGGGGATGTAATGTAAAACATTATAAAGAGAGAAACAGACAGACAAACATAAAGACAGAGAGAAATACCCACAAGATAGAGCCTGGGAGCTGGTTTGGGAGCTTGTTGCCCACCATGGAGAAGGGGAGGGTGGTTATTGGTGGTAGGGAGGCTCTTACCCTGCTTAGACTGGGCTCTGCTCCCAGAAATGCAGGGCGTTGCCCCTGTTCCCCCACCTACAGGGATGTGACAGGCAGTTCTTCAACGCCTCAGAGCAGTTTGTCAACATGGACCTTCTGTTGGACTATATCAACAGCCGCACATCCCGCTTCAGTGTCTCGATAGAGTACGCCACACTGGGTGGCTACTTCCGAGCTGTATACTCACATAATGTTTCATGGCAAGTCCACAACCACCAAGACTTCCTGCCCTATTCCTCAGGTATGAGCCTCTGGGAGTTGGGGTGGTGATTTGGTGCCAGCGAGGTAAGAGGCCTCACCCATCAGTGTCTCATCGGCCCTGATTGGAGCCCTGAGGCAGAGACAGGCCTTACCCCCACCTCCCTGACCCACCTAGACACACAGCCTGGTTCCCACCACACCACACCTCTCACCGTTGCCCACACACACAGCAGGTTCCTGTCTCTGTGCCTTTCACTGCAGTAGTACCTTCCAGTAATACCCTCCTCACCCCTTCTCTTCCTGCAAAAGTCCTACTTATCTTGTAGTGTCACCTCCTACAGGAAGCCTTTCTTGATATTAAGGCTAGTTCAGTTGGCTCCTCCTAACCCAAGGGCCCCAGTTTTCTTCAAATAACATACAGTTATTTTGGGCTTGTTTCCCTCAATCCTGTGTCCTGGGGGCCAGGGCCATTTTGGATACAGACAGCACAGCCTAAAAGGCGAAAGCTCTTAGAGTGAACTTACTGCATGGCTACGTGCATATCATGGAACCATCCTCTCTCAGGAAAACAGGGATATTAATGGCGCTTAGTCCATCGAGTATAAACATGAAATGAGACAAGAAGAGCTCTTAGCCTAGCGTCTGACCCACAGGAAGGGCTCAGCAGAATGTAGATGTTAATAATTATGACATCATCACTGTCTGGTGGTATCAGGTCCCTTCCTGGACACGATCTGTGCAGGCCCTCCTGAGGAAGCTTGCTCAGGGCCTGAGGTGCCTTGAAGGCAGCACAGCATTGCCACCCCTCCCAGGCCTATCACCACCTGCCCCTCCACGTTGAGATCCTGCAGACCTCTGTCTGCAAGCCAGCACCCCCAACCCTACACCAAGTCTTGTCTAAGAGAATCAGCAAGGATGATGTTGGCCAACTTGTTGAACCATCTAACATCTTTATTGCATTAAAAAACAGAGCTTTGAAGGACCCTTCTAGTCCTACTTCGACTTTGCACATAAGGAAAAGCCAAGGGGATTCGAGGGGGTAGGAGTGGGGGTGGAATGCGGACAGAGCACCATAATCGAGGACAGCCCAGGATCCGAACGCAGCCCCCACCTCCCAGCCAGCTTTCCCAGCACTGGCTTCCATGCTGAGCTCACTCACCTGAAGGAGTGTTTTTGGAAGGAAGAGTGGAGATGTGTGGCTATCCTCACGGGACATGTGGGAAACCCAGGCTTAGAGGGGCATCCACTAGCTTAACATTCAACACCAGGCCAGGGAACCTAGAGCTAAGAATGTCCAAGACCTCTCCCCTGCCTTCCCTCAACGACCAGCAGGCACAGTGCCTCAGGAGGGCTGGCCCCAGGCTGTGATTCAGAAGTTCACCTGGGTTTGGATCACAGCTCCTCCCCTCAGGCACTGGGTGGCTTTGGGTTTACGTGATGTCACTTTCCTGAGCCCCCGTTCCCTCATCGGTGAAGTGAGTTCTCAGGAGGCCTAAGGGTCACCCTTATGATGGCTGGGCGGCAACCCCTGCCCTTCTCATTTTCTTCCTCTCCAAAGAGACACCAGGAAGCCAGCTCAGGGTTGGTTCCTCCCCGAGTGTTGTTCTGACTCCCCCAGACCTGGGTTGGTTGTGCCTCTTGGGCCTCGGCCTCTCACGTGAGCGGTGGGAAGAGGGAGCTACATGGCTCTCAGGACACTCCCCATTGGATAAAGCAGTTTGGGGAAGGCTGACTTCTGGCAGAGGTGGGAGGGGCTCCGCCTAGTGGGCGGGGTGCCGGTCAAGGTGGGAGTGGAAACCTCCGTGTGGGCCTGGTTACACCTGAGGTGGGAGGGGGTACGACGATGTGGGCAGGGCTATGTTGAGACAGGAGGAGTTACGTCTGTGTGGGAGTGGCTACATCCAGGTGGGAGGGGCTGTGGAGAAGCCCTGTGGGTGGCGGGGTGGGCGGGGCTACCGGGCTGCTCCCTGGAGGAGGCACCGTTTACCCAGAGACTGGACAGCACCGAGGAGGCTTGGGTCCTGATCTGAGGGCAGCGGGATCGTGAGTGGCTTTGGCCGACTGGTGCCTGCTCAGAGCCAAGGCTGTGCAGGTCTCTGTCTGACATGGACACTCTAGGCCTGGGGGGGAGTTGGGGAGGAGCTGGGGAGGACCCGTGCACCTGGCCCCACAGCCTGTGGCCTTTCCCAGACCAAGTGACTACCCATCATGGTCTGACCCAGGTCCTGTGGGGAAAGAACAGGGAACGGAGGCCCAGCCCAGCCCCAGGAGGAGGCAGGAGGAGGGAACAGGAGGGAACACCAGACCACCTGCTGGGACACAGCCTGGCCCCAGGGGTGCTCGGCTTGTGCTCTCAGTTCAGCGTCAGGACGGCGGCCACTGGGCTCCCTTATCTCTCCCTCCCCTCCCAGCCCTCCTCGCTGGGCTGCCAGAGGGACCCCGCAGGCCTGTCCAGGGTCCCTTTCCCCTCGGAGTCACACAGCGGGGCCTCCTCCGGGTCCTGCCCTCCTCACCCTCATCTCACTCTCCTCCCCTGAGGTCTTCCGGGGCCCTTGCTCACAAGGCCGCCCCAGAGTCCCAGGTGCACACTGGGCTTTCTTGTCCCCATCCCAGCCCTTCAGCTCCCAGGCCTCTCCACGCCTGCCCCAGGCCGGCCGGACCCTCCCACCTGCCCCGGCCCTGCAGGGCTCCTGGGCAATTGCTGGCCAGGCTGAGGTAGAAACTTGAGATCAGTACCCGCCCTGAGCTGCCACCCTGAGTGACGTGGTAGGAATCTACCATCTCTGATCCCATCTTCCTTCTGGACCAGGGCTTGGGGGCTCCGCGGGCAGGACCTGACAGTCACTACCGGCCTTCCTCTCCCAGAACTCTTAAAGTCCTGGACCGGATTCTACACGTCCCGAAGCAGGCTGAAAGGCCTGGCGAGGCGAGCCAGCGCTCTGTTGTACGCCGGGGAGTCCATGTTCACACGCTGCATGTGGCCGGCTCCCTACCGGTTCCTGGACCCGGCCTGGGCCCTGAAGCGGCTCCAGCAGCTGCGCTGGGCAGTCTCGGAGGTAACGCCCACGTCTCGGCCACAGCACAGGATTGGAACCCCCTGGCGGTGCACTTCCCCTCCCAAGGTCACAGACCCTCCCAGGCCCCGGTCACTAGAGTCCACTTTACAGATGAGAACACTGAGGTCTCCTTGGGTCACGAGGCCCGTGCGTGAAGCCGCTGGGCCAAGGCGAGGACCATGGGCTGCCGGTGTCCACCTCGTGGGTTCAATAAGCTTTAGAGCCAGACTCAAGGGCAAAGTGGAGAAGCACTGGTGTCCAACATTCCTGCCTGGATTTGATATCAGCTCACTTCTGGGCCCCAGGCAGGTGGCTTTCCTTCTCTGAGCCCTAATTCCATTCTTGTATAATGAAAATCACTGAGGGCGGCAATTAAATGTGGTAATGCACATAAGCCTCTGGCCTCGGTGGCTGCCACAAAGGAACTTGTTCATAAACTTCTGCCTCTATTTGACCCCACTGTACAGATGGGGAAACTGAGACCCAAGAAGTCCTGTATCTTGTCTCATCACACAATCAGAATTGAGTTACACGGGCCATGACATTCGTGTTACCTAAAGGGAATTGCTGGCAGAACCAGTCACTGTGTGGGGTGAAGTGGATTGACTTTAGTGTCCCTCACAGTGGGCGGAATCGTGGCTTCCCTTCATGGAGCCTCAGTTTCTCCTCTGTGAAGAGGAGTTAATCCTATCCTTACACAGTGGAGACAAGTGCCAGGGTTATGTGTGGAGCGGTGGAGCAGGCTAGCAGCACTTACGGGAAGACTGGGTCATGGAGGTGAAGCGGGGGTGGCTGCCCTGCAGAAGTCTGTTCCCTGCCCAAGGTCAAGGACTCAGGTATGGGTTTCCACAAGGTCAGAAAACGTTGGGCAAGTTCATCAGCCTCTCTGACTTCAGCTTCCTCTTCTGTAAAGGGTGGGGAACCCCACCTTCTCCACCAGCAGCTGGCCAGCAGGATGAGAGCCAGTGCCCAGCGGGTGCCAAGATAGTAGGCGCTCGGCAGAGGCAGGTCCTGACCCCACTCCTCCCCTGCTTGGCCGGGGGCTGCAGGTCCAGCACCACGACGGCATCACTGGGACTCACACCCCCAACGTGACAGACATGTTAGTGGAACATCTGAGCGCAGGGGTGCAGGGTGTGCACAAGCTGATGGCCTCCATCATCCAGGACAGGACCCCAGCCCACTCAGGTAAGCGAGGCCCCTGAGGTGGACGCGGTGGTCGGGCAGGGGCTCTGTCCTTTTCTGAGAAGAGTTCCTGGGGGCTGGGGAGGGGTCCAGACCGCCTGAGCTTCAGACTCTGGGTGTCCATCCCAGCTGTGGCCCCTAACCTGGCTGTGCGCTTGGGCAGGGGACTCACTTCTCGGAGGCTCTGTTTCCTCTCTGTGACTGAGGGAGGGCCGGTGTGACAGTTAGAGGCAGGAACAATGCTAACAGGGCCTGGCATCTGCTCAGCACTCCTCATGCAGAATTTAATGTGTTGCCTCACACATCTCTGAAGCTGGAACTGTTACCGTCCTCACTGTATAGCTGAGGACACGCACAGACAGAGGGCTGTGGACCTGCCCAGGGTCACACAGGTAGGGTGTGGACCCTTAGGCCTGTGCTGCCCAGCGTTGCAGAGAGGATGCAGGTGTCCTCAGGGACCTGGCCCAGCCTGGCTCCCAGCACTGGCTCCTGAGCTCAGCCTGGGCACAGATCGTGGCAGGGCTGCCACTGCACCAGCCCCTTTGATCTGAGGGTTTCACCTGTGGGGAGCGGCTCATCGCACCCGTTTGCTTGGCACCGAGGGGATTCACCCCAGAGAGTCCTGGGCAACGAAGGACACGCTGGTCTCCCCACAAGTGCACGAGATTTTTTGTCCCCAAGGCGGCTGCTCCATCCCCAGGGCTCCACACTCAGGCCACTCTCGGTCACTGTGCAGCTCCCCTGTGTCCTCACCGTTCACCTGACCTGCTCTTCCTTCCCCTCAGGGTCTAGTTATAATCCCATTCTAGCTTCGGACTCGGGAAGGGCCCTGGGGACCAAGGGTGCAGGTGACAGGACCCTGTCCACAGAGACGAGGATCCAAGGACAGACAGTCTCAGAAAGAGAGCTAGAACTGGGGTTGGATTCCCTTCCGGGGGGGGGTGCACTCCATCCCCCTGAGCTCACAAGGGCGGCTCCCCCGAGCAAGGGGGAGGTGGAGACACCAGAAGGGCATCACAGCCCCGGAACTGCCGGGCAGAGACTGGCGGCTGGAACCGTGTGATGTGCTCAGGGACCTGGGGGTCATCGGACGTGGATGCGCTTAGGGCACATGCGGTACAGGATGGAACAGATAGGGAATCCAGACCCACTTCGCAGGGGCCTCCAGTGCTGAGCTAGGTGATTGAACTTGACCCTCCAGGCTCCAGAGAATTCCCCACTCCTTGAATGCCAAGCGCTCAAAGCTTTGGAGCCGGGCCCTAGGAGCTGGGCCACCTTGGGCAGGTGACTCTACCCCTCTGGGCCTTGGTGTCCTCACCAGTGAAGTGGGGCTGGCAGGGAGAGATGCGTGAGGAGCCCATGGACCCTGAGCTTCCAGAGGGACACTGCGTTCTGTTCCCACCTCCCCTGCCTGGGGGCCAGGGCGGCAGGATGAAGAGAGTGTGGGGCGCTGCGTGCGTGAGCACCACGTGTCTGCATGTCCCTCTCCCCCGGGCTCTGCAGGGCCGGCCTCACCTGCCTGTTTCTCATCTTCCCTGGTGCACTCACGTGTGCCGAGTGAGTCAGATGGCAGCAATAAAGCCTTGCCTCTGTGTGCAGGCCCAGAGCCTGGGGGCCTCTTTGCCGTGGTCTACAACCCCCTGGCCTGGACAGTCACCACCATCGTCACCCTGACTGTGGGCTTCTCTGAGGTCAGCGTCACGGACGAGTCAGGCCGCCCGGTGCCTGCACAGGTATGGGCGGGAGCTGCGGCCGGAGGTGCACCTGCTCTGGGCTGGGCACCCACAGAAGTGGGAGCCTTTAAAGTGAAGAGGTGACAACCCCACTGTCACTGTGAGAACATTGTCATTGGGGTGGGCATCCATCAGGGTCACTGGGATCCACCCAGGGGACTGACTTTGGGCATCTGATTTGGCCAAAAATGACTCTTCTGTTCTCTCCCGGGAAGGTCTCAGGGAGGTCTGGGCGGCACGGGAGGCGCCCCCTCCTCTGTTGCATGTCGAATAGATACATCCTGAGGAATTTCCACTTTGTGTGGGGAAGGCCGTCGGGATTCTTAAAGCAGATGTTGAAAGAGGCGCTGCATTAGGGGCTGGGCACGGGCGGCCTGTCTCTGCGACACCCAGACAGGCAGCGGCAGAGTGTGGTCCTCATCTCCTTCCAGGACCTGGAGCTGGAGGTGCTTCCAGAGGGCACCTACCTGTCAGCCAGCCGACCCTCCAGGGGAGAGGCAGAGAAGGTGCAGCCGTGAGGCAGACATTCAGGGAACACTCTCCAGTGCCCATTTTGGGCCTGGGCCTGGGCTGAGTGCTGGGCTCTGGACACTGGAGTCACCGCGGGGGTCAGGGAGCAGACACAGGAACGGAGAGTCAAGGTGTGCAGCGGTCACCCGCGGGCCTGGGCAGCAGCCCTCAGCTGGGCCAGGAGGCGGAGGAAGCAGCTCCCCTCCGTGGACGCGGGGGAGAAGAGGGTGCTGGCTTGAGCAGACTCAGCACATGCACCCCTTCCGCACCCACAGGCAACACCCACCAAGAGTAAAGGCACTTAAATGTTCCTGGAGCGCCTGCTGTGTGTCAGGCCTCACTCTAGGTGCTGGAGAAGCTTCAGTAACCAAGGAGACAAAGTGCCTGCCCTCAGGGCTCATGTTCTAGCAGGGGAACCAGGCAGGAAACAAAATAAGAAAATACAGCCCGTACTGGATGGTAACTGTGGCGGAGGGAAGCCTTCAGCACAGCTGTGGGGGGTGTGCGGTGGGACAGTGTAGCTGCTTTAGTTCAGAGAAAGGCCAGGTGGAGGGGCTCAGAGAGGCACCTTTTCTCTAGAGAGTGAGGGTCCCCCCTGCGGGTCCTCGGTGTCCTCCTCCGACCCCCTTCCTTAATCAGACAATGTGGGGGTGGGGAAAGGGCAGGAGGGAAACCCTGAACACCTCCCCCCACGGGGAAGTTGGAGGAATGAGAGACAAGGGCGCTCCCTCCAAAAAGGATGCCCCGCAGGCAGAGGGGACAGTGTGAGCACAGGCTCAGGGCAGGACACTGCAGCGAGGGCCGGACAGAAAGGCGGCCAGTTTGCAGGCCCCAGAGCAGAAGGGGGGCAGGAGGGAGAGGAGGCTGGGCCTGGGTCCTGCCGAGCAGGGAGGGTGCAGGGAGGGGACCCAGCTCAGCCCAGGGATGGACGACCCTGCTGCCTCAGCGGGCAGCAGGCACTCCATCCTGTGGGCGTGCAGCCGCGGGTTACTAAGGACACTGAGGCATCTTCCAGTCCTGACGTCCATCATTTCATCCCATCCCGCTGGCCGTGCAGGTCCAGAAGTCAGAGGATACCCCACCCGCACATGCCCTGCACGTGCTGACCACGATCCCGGGGCTCAGCTACCAGCACTACAGCATCAGGCCCATCGAGAGGGCCCATGAGGACACCCAGGAGGCTGTCGCCACCGTGACCAGCGCCATCCAGTTTGGCCGCAGGCTCAGGGGACGTGCCAGGCACTTGGGCAGGCGCCTGGTGCCTGTGAAGAATGACTGCTACACTGTGTTCCTGGACCAGGAGACCAACCTGATGCACAGCGTCTGGGAGAGGTGAGGTGCAGCCACCGCTGGCTCTGAGGCGAGGAGCGCCCTGGGGCCTGGCGTGCCCTGCCCGCACCGGGCCTGCATTTCCTCCCCGGCCTGGGGGCCTGGGAAGGACCTGCTGGTGCTGAAGGCCCTCAGTGCCGAGCTGATGTCCAGGCGTGCGCGCCTAGGCTAGGGCAAGGAAGGCTTTCCTGAGCTTGTTCATTTCTAAGGTGTGAATCCACGGAAAAAGGAATGTTGAGAGATCCTCCCTGGGGGAAATATAGTAGTCATGGTACCCACTATTTTAAATTTGGAGAAACATAAAATCCATGCATCCACCCATCCATCTTCCATCCACACACCCGTCCATCCACCCCGCCATCCGTCTGTCCACCCATTTATTCACATGTTTAATCAACAGCAGCTATTGGTTGACAGCAGAGAAGGCATCTGACCCCCAGGAAAGGCCTCCCAGTGTTTGGAGCACCCCCTGCCCCGTCCATCCTCCTGTCACATCCCAGGCAGTTTTCATTCCTCCTCAGCGGCCTCTTCCAAGACAGCCACTTCTGTTTCCTCATGTGCCTCCTGACAGGAGCAGAGTTTGGGAGGAACAGGAAGCTTGGGAGGAGCCCCTGGCAGAAAGCCAAGGGGAGGAAGGAGGCGGAAGGGGGAGACAGGAGAGGAGGGAGAGGGGGCGTTGGCGTGACGGGAGTGTCACCTGGAGCTCAGTCAGCTGTCAGCAGCTGTGCAGGCACAGACCAGGACTCCCCTCACGGGGCTCAGCGGAAGTCCAGTCCTTCAGTCAGACAGCACGAGGCGGGGAGGCGGGGACGACAATGGTCTAGAGGCTTGTCTACAAACCAGGTGCATGTGTGTCATCGAGTGTCCTCGAAACTGTCCCTTAGGCTCTGTGGAGGGTATTTTTGTTCACTCCTGGTTCGAGGCTGGTGTCTGCATACAGGGATTGTGAGCGTGGTTCCCAGCACAGGGATAATGCCCGAGAGACATTGTCCCCCACGGTCATACTGGTTTCTCTCTCCCGCCTCTGCAGGCAGAGTAACCGCACAGTACGCGTGACCCAGGAGTTCATGGAGTACCACGTGAACGGTGATGAGGAAGACGGTCTTATTTCAGATAATTACGTGTTTACGCCCAAAGGTGCCGCAGAGCCAGCGTGGGAAGCTGTGGGGATGGAGATCGTAGAGGGGCGGCTCATGACCGAGATCCGGCAGTTCTTCTACAGGTGAGGTCGGCCCCTCTGGCTGTGCGCAGAGGACGCTGGCTGGGCAGGTGCTTGGGGAAATGAGGGTCCATCCTTGCTGCAGATGCCCAGCTCCTAGTTCTGTGCTTGGCACTCGGTCGTTCCTCGATGAAAGTTTAATGAAGTGATGAACTGCCCCGAATCTCTGCAGACCTGGCTGTGCTGTGTCATCTTGGTGCATCTAAGTCCAGAGGTGGGACCAGCACCCATAGTGGCAGTGACTTACATACCAGAGCAGCTCTGGTGTTCTCATTAACAGCACAGACATGAGCCACCCAGGTTGGCTGGTGCTCAGCACTATCAGGGACCCGGGCTCTCTGCCTGCCCTGCACTGCCTGCAGCAAGGAGGGAGGGAGGGAAGTAAGGTAGGAAGGAAAGAAGGTGACACAGGAAAAAATGTGGGGCGAGAAAATGACCACGTCCCAGCTCTCAGCTGAGTCTATGGGACACACCCCACCACGTGTGCGTCCTAGGCTTCAAGCAGGAAAGATTCGAGGGTGAGCCACGGCTCAGTAAAGGTGGGTTTATTCTGAAAGCTACATACTCCATAGACAGAATGCGGGCTATTTCAGAAGGCAAGGGAAAGGCTGTGAGGCGTGGGGTTGGATGCTCAGTTTAAAGCAGAAGTGGACTCACACTCCGCAGACAGCGTGCGGGCGTCTCGCTCAGGAGCGCGAGCGGCCCCGGGGTGCGGGGCTGCTAGTTTTTACGGGCTCAGTAACTTTATATGCTAACAAATGGGAGGGTTTTTCCAACTACTTTGGGGAAGAGGCTGGGATTCGCAGTAGCTGAGCCACCACCCACTTTTTGACCTTTTATTGTCAGCCTCAGAAGTGTCCTGGCGCCCGTGGGGAGACTCATTCACCACGTTCACGGGCTACAGTGGGCGTGTGGTGAGCGCGAGTCTCCTGGAAGTCAGGTCTCCTGCCATCCTGGGCCTCGGGGCCTGCTGGGAGCGGGATCTTCCGCTCTCCTGGTGTTGGCTGCTGTTCCTCCTTGAATGGCCGTGCCCTCCCCCTTCCTTCCTGTCCAAAGGCAGGGCCGTCCAGAAGCTGCCAGAGCTTGACTCACCCACTCTGCTTCCCCTCCAGGCAGGTGAACGACACTGACCACACACACGCCATCTACACCCGGCTGGCCCGCGGGCCTCAGGGCTCTGGCGGGGAGCTGCTCTGCCACCGCATAGAGCAGGAGTGCCGGGTGGGCCCCTTGGAGCTGAACCGCGAGGCCATCCTGAGGACCAGCACCGATCTGAACACTCAGCGGGTTCTCTACTCGGACAACAACGGCTACCAGATGCAGCGCAGGACCTACAGAAACTACGCGAACAACAGTGTCTCCCGGGTAGGCCCTGCGGCGCCCCGTGGGCACAGGGCCCGCAGACGCAGCGCCGATGGCGCTTCTGCAGCGGGCGGGAGGGACCCCTGTGAGCGCCCACGGTCAGCAGCGGAGTCTAGAGCGTCTCTCTGAACCTCCGCTGCCCGACATGTGCCGTTAGTGGGTGAGGCCCAGGCTTGTTCAGACCTGTGCCCGAGCTCTGGTGCCACCGCGTGTGAGGGAAGTCTCTGAGGTCTCCTGTGTGCCCCTCGGGTCCTCGTCTGTCAGATGAGCGCCTCACTGGGGGTCACTCTGGGGATAAGCAGATGATGCCTGTCTAGGCCTGAGCGGGGTTGGACCCTCACTGGCTCCTCTCAGTAGACCCACTGCCAGGCCGCTTGGTGAAATGGCAAACACAGCCTCAATTCCGAAATCAGTTCAGCTCCCAGACCCTTTGCATCCAGCAGAGTGACCAAGGGCAGGTCACCTGGCTTCCCTGGGCTTCTGTGCTCTTCTGGGAAAGGAAGTGACCTCCCCTCAGAAATCTGGGGGTCAGCTGGGACATCCAGGTGCAGGGCTGTGCGGGGCACCTCTTATGCCTCAATCAGCGTTAGCTCCTCCTCCTTCCAGGGGACCCCGTGTGGGGGTTGTGGCCCCTTCCTGCTCTACCTTCCTTGAGTTTCATTCCCCGTCATTTCTATTGGCTGCTTCTCACCCACTGTGGCCGAGGCTCCAGAGAGACCAAGGCCGTCAGCCCAGGACGTCTTGCCCCAACAGAGCAAAGAGCATGGGCTCTGCGACCACTGTTCCAGCCCGGACACAGGCCCTTTTCTATCTCGCAACCAGCGGCCGAGGGCTGATCTCAGCCTGGACTGGCACACACCCCTTCATTCCCCCCTGAAGGAGTTGTGTGGGGTGGTTTGACCCCATGTTACAGATCGGGAAACTGAGGCTTAGGCATCTGAGTCCCCATCTCATATGGTCAAGAAGCAGAAGAGCTGAATTTCAATCCAAGTCGGTCAGTCTAAAACGTCAGATCCCCAAACCCTGGCCACCAACACCACACTGAGCAGCCACCGTGCCTGTGCGGGAGGCTGGCTCGGGGGCCAGAGGTGATCCAGACCAGGTGTCCTACCAGGCCCTTGGCCCCTACAGCCAGCCTGGCAGTGTTTCTGTCCACAGAATTACTACCCCATGGCCCAGGCGGCCTTCATCCAGGACAGAGGCAGCCGGCTCGTGCTGCTGTCGGAGCGGGCCCACGGCGTCTCCAGCCAGAGGAGCGGGCAGGTGGAGGTAGGAGGAGGCCCCTCCGGACCCCCGGGGGCGCGGCAGGGGCGAGGCGGGGCCTGTCACACAGCTCTTCCCTGCAGGTCATGCTCCACCGGCGGCTCTGGAACAACTTCGACTGGGCCTTGTGGGACAACCTCACACTGAACGACACCACCGTTGTCCGCCCTGTGCTCTGGCTGCTGCTGGGACCCCGCACACTCACCGCCGGCCTGCGCCAGAGGAGTGGGCTGGCGCTGCGGCACAGGCCCGTGGTGCTGCTGAGAGAGCTGAATGGTAAGGGGGTCCTCTCAGTGCTTGTGTCGTCTCGGCCCAGAGGGAGCCGGCCTGGCCGGGGGTGGGGACGGGCTTGCGCCCTCAGGGATCTGGGCTACCTCGGGGCAGGAAGGGACTCAGGGACCTCTGATCCCAGCCCCTCATTTGAAATATGGGCAAACTGAGGTGCAGAGAGGCTCAGCGCCTCATTCAAGGTCATATGCTAGTCAGCGCACACCTGGGACTCAGCTCCTCCCTCCACACACCTTTTCCCTGCGTCGCCTCCCTTTTCCCCTCTGACGTCCCTTTCTCTTTATCAATATGATGCAAGTCCACCTCTTACTTCGGGTCCGGAGGCTCAGCATTTAAAAGACTGGTTTTACCTAAATTAAGCATGCCGTCACCAGGTGAGGGCGATTCTTACCCATGTTCTGATCTGCAAGGTTTTTATATTTCTTGCACTGCGACTACTATAGATGCACATCCGTCCAGTGTGGTATATTTACTGACACAGTGGACCATGAAATTCATTAAACAATGATTTCTGTTAAAGATGGTGCTATGGAGAAGCCTTAAAAATTTAAAGACTTAGGTAAAATATGGGATCCTCATTCTCACTACAGGCGCACCTTACTTCACATTCTTCCCTTTATTGAGCTTTGAAGATACTGCTTTGTGTGTGTGTGTGACAAATTGGAGGTTATGGCAACCTTGCATAGAGCAGTCTACTGGCACCATTCCTCGAGCCACATTTGCTCAGTTCCCATCTCTGTGTCACAATATTTCAAATATCTCATTGTATTAGATTTGTTATGGGGATCTGGGATCAGTGATCTTAATGTTGTAACTGCAAAAGATATGCAATTTGCTGTAGGTTCAGTTAATGTAACATTTTTAGCAATGAAGACTTTTTAAATTAAGTTTTAAACATTGTTCCTGTTAGATACATTGCTATCCCACACTTAATAGACGACAGTGTAGTGTAACTGTATTTTCACATGCACTGGAAAATGCAAAAGCCATTGATGCCTTAATTGGGACATTTGGTTTATTGCGGTGGTTGAACCCAAACCCACAGTATTTCCAAGGTTTGGCTGTAATCCTTAAACGGCGTTCTGTTTCTACTCGTAGAAGTGTTGATGAAGATTTGATTTAAGATTCTCACTGTTTCTGTTGTAGAGCCGGTCCTTACAGGGCATTAGGGAGCAGGTGGGCTGTGGTGTCTTGTTTTCCCACCATTGATGGAGTGCCTGCTGTATGCTGCAAGTTGCACATGCATTAGGCCCAGGCCCTCTCCTGAAGGTTTCTCGGGGGCTGTCCGTTGGGGAGACAGGCTCACCCAGGTCCGGGTTCAGGGTGGAGAGGGAGCGGTGCCGAAGGGAGGGCCTGGTGCTGTGTAGGTCTGGTGGAGTTGGAGACCTCAGACCCGGTGGAGATCAGGGACCAGCTCTGAGGGCTATCAGGTGATGTTCTCTTGTGTGGCAGTAAAGAAACTGAAGGACAGCCACTCGGGCAGAGCCTGGGGAAGCTCATGGGGTCGAAGGAGAAGCTGGACAAGAGGCCTGTCAGGTGGGAGGCAGGGCAGCTCTGGGCCTCTTGAGAGCAGGTGTCCATCTCCCCCAGGACTGCCAAGAGCTGCCTGCCCGGCCACCTCCAGGTCCCAGGTGCAGATTCCCAGGAGAGGGGATGGGACTGGCCAGCAGGGTCGGGGGCTGCTCCTGGATCAGTCAGTGCTTCCTTCCTGGCAGCTGAGAGCCTTTCCCACAGAGGGGATGTTGCCCTGGTGAGAAAGCTCCAAGCCTGTGGTCGGCTCCATCCACAGGACCCACTCTGGTCTCTTCTGGTTGCACATGAGAGAAACCAAAGCTGAGCCACAAGGAGCCTTTATTCTGAGGCCCACAGAACGAGAGACGGGCGAGGATGTAATTGTGCCTCGGGTGCTGGACCCTCCATGCGGCGGCCCCTCTCCCTCCTTCCGTCCCCTGTGCTTCTCTCTGTCTGCAGACCTTCTTCCTCCTCCTCCTAGAGGGACGTGGCTGTGAACAGCTCTGGGGCCACATGTGTCCCCTCCACCCAAAAAGAACTGAGACTCAGACTCGGGTCTCAAGAGCAGAGGTCCAGGGAAAGATTCTGATTGGTCCTGGCGAGATCACGTGACACAGGTCTGGACCAATCACTGTAGCCTGGGGTATTGTGAGGAGATGGCAGCTCCAGCTGGAGCGCAGAGGTGAACAGACCGTTTCCTGGAAGGAGGAGGAGGGCTGAGGTCCTTCTGAGCAGAGACACCGATGGATGACCAGCAAGGGGAGATGGCTTCCAACACTGGACAGAAACAGGGCTCCAAATGGACTTCCTGTGTGGTCTGGAAGAAACAGTCCCCTCTCTGGGTCTTAGTTTCCCCATCTGTAATTTGAAATGACTGGACAAGAGAGCCAAGGCTGTTTAGGGCATTTGCACCAGCAGATGCTTGAGGCTGACTGGGGTGTGGGCTACAGGTGGGAGGGCTGGGAGACTGGCTGGAATGGGGGACTTAGAGAACTCTGAATGCCAGAAGGAGGAGTTTGGTCTCAGCCCTCCCCTTGTCATCCATCTGCCTTGCAGAGACTGCCCAGGATGGCCCAGGCCCCCAGCAGCAAGAGGCTGTGACTCTGCCCCCAAGTCTCCACCTGCAGACCCTCAGCATCCCCGGCTGGAACTACAGCTCCAACCACACAGAGCACCTGTGGAATCTCCGGAAAGGTGAGGCAGGTGTTCATGTGTCCAGATTCACTCCACTCTCCCCATATCAACCAGACCCCCAAGCCCATCACCAGACAAAGGAGCTCTCCTCAGAGCTGTCCAGACTCTATATACCCTGGTTCTCTTATCTGCCAATGGGGAGAACGAGGCCCACAGAGAGGCAGGTCACTCAGGACGCCTGGGACAAGGTGGACCTGGATGCCATCCAGACAGCAGTGACAGTGTGCAGAGGGAAGCCCCCAGCAGGGCCTCAAGGAGGGCTCCCTGGGGGAAGAAACACCTGCCAGGAACCAACTTGTTATATTGCCGAAGCCCCTGCGGCACCTGATCTGCCACTATACACCTGAGCACCTCCCTAGCAGGGCTGATTGTGCCTCAGCCACTATCCTGTTCCCAGAGACCCACCCAGGGCTGGCACACCCCAAAGTAAGTGTGTGCAGAACTAGGAAAAAGGGGAAAAGGAAGAGGCAGAGACCAAATTTTACCTTTGTATCTGGTACTCTGGATATTAGAAACAGTGGCTGCAACCTACAGCCACGTGGCTGCCTAACACGGACTTATAACATCCCCACTCCCCCGGCCTGTCACAGAAGACGAGGGGCAGAGGGCCTCTCCTGCAATAACAGAGCCTTCCCTACCTACCTGTGTGCGATGCCAAGCCCACTGAGAACACTTGCACTGGACGCAGCTTCTACCAAAGAAGAGGAAAAGGGGGCTGGGCTGGACCAGTGCTTCCTTCCGGACAGAAGTGAGTGAGGGACCGAGCGACAGCTGCATCCAAAGATGCAGTGAGGCTCCCCTGGTCCTCATATGCTACTAACCACCTTATGACGCAGGCTACCGTCATCACCGTCACCTTCATCGTGTCATCAGCACCGTCCTTCTCCTTGTCTTCATCGTTATCACCAGCGTCATCATCATCAGTTCTTAACCACAGCACTAAGAACATAGGGAAGAGATTTTACAAAGTTTTTTGCTTCAGTAACAAAATTCCGAACTCTCGCTGTCCTACTAGAACCATCATTTCACCCCCACGCCACGTGTCCACTGGGCATCAGCAGGAACGCCCTTCTCACCTGGTCACCAGGGACCTGGCAGGTGGAGGCTGTGTTGTAACACAAGCTTCCTCAGTCACTGAGGCAGGAAAAAGCTTCCGTGGGACATGAGGCATCACCTCTGCTCACACTGTGTTGGCCTCAGAGTTATGTGGCCACTCCACCCTTCACAGAGAACGAAATACAATATTCCAGAGAACTGGAAGATTGAGGACAGGCTCAGTGATGGCCACAAAGCTGAATGAGGACCAAGACTTTCCAAACGTCAGAATTGGCCCCTGTGTGGGTGGTGGGAGGCACTACAGTCAGCTGGACCTGGGCTGGAATCCTCCCTCCCTCCTTCTGTTGCTCAGCAGCTGTGTGGCCTTGAGCAAGTGTCTGCCCCTCTCTGAGCCTCGAATCCTTGTCTGTCAAGTGGGGGCCATGTCAGCTGCCTCCCAGGGCGGTTGAAGATGTGAAGTTGAGGTGAGTGTGTAAGGTACCAGGCACAGACAGGGGTCCTCACTGCCACCTTCCTGTGTCCCTAAGGCCATCCACGAAAGGCCAAGGCTGACCTCCGCCGTGTCCTGCTGCGGCTCCACCACCTGTATGAGGTGGGGGAGCACCCGGTCCTGTCTCAGCCTGTGACGGTGAACCTGCAGGTAACCTGCCCCCACCTTGCGTCCCGCCCTCAGGTCACTGAATCAGCCCCCTGCCCCCCAGCAGATGCACACAGGGAGACAAACCCAAGTGCGACCGTCCTGACTCGGATGCCCCTGGGCACAAAGGAGGGAGGGTCAGTCTCCGGGGGACAGGGGGGCGCCACCCCTCCTTCTTTGAGGACTTCTGGGCTGTCAGTTATGACAACATGCCTGCATTTTGGTTGTTTCACATTTATTCTTGTGGTAAATGTTTTTACACAACACAGATGTTACTTGTGTGATCAGAAAACACAGTAGATTTTCACACAGACTTCCTAGATGGTGATCAGTCACAGAGTCCAGGGTGTGGGTCAAGGAGACTCTGCTGAGCAGCGCGGGCCCCCTGGGCTCTGGGCCTAAGACTCCCCACCTCTGAATGGGGAGGGCAGAGTCTCTGCCTGCAGGGCTGCTGAGAGGCCCTGGGGTGCTCACGTGCACACAGGGGCCTCACACCTAGGAGGCTGGTGGATTTGTGTCCCCGGACCCCGACCTCCGTCCTCACTCCCCTCTGACCCCCACTAACAGGTGAGGCGCCTGCTGCCCGGACTGACCGCCTTCTTTCCTCAGAAGCTGTGAGGAGATGCCTGCTTTCTCCCCAGTTTGCTTCTCTGTGGGGCTGTGGGCTCGTTACTCATCTCCTGCTCACAGAGAATTTCTGTAAATCTCTGTGTTGTGGCTCTGGCCCCATTGGTACCTGTGTCCTCCACGGACTCTGGAAGGACCCCAGTAACCCACCCGGAGCTGCCGTTGCGACGCCTTCCCATCGCCCCCTTTCACAGCTCTCGCCTCCATGCAGGCGGGTGGACGGCCTCTTTCCTCCCCAGGGTCCTTCCCTCTGTCGTCACGGACCTGCTGCCCAGGTGACCTTCATCTTCCCACCTGGCCTTCATCCGTGCACTGGCTTTATTTCTTCTGTTGTCACCACTTGGTCGCAGAAGCAGATGTAAAGGCAGAAGGGGGGATGGGAGCAGCACACAGAGCCTCGCCCTCCATGCCTTCTCCCACCAGCACAGGGAAGCTCCTGCAGACAATCCCAGCCCTCCGGTCCGCAGACTGTCCTTTCCTTACAGTGGCCAGAATGGCGGCCCCCCTCCCCTCTGCACGGGGGGGCTGGGTCGGTGCTTACTGGGGAAGAGGGGATGGAAACCAGGACTGGCTCCATCCTGGGTCCATGCAGGGCGCCAGCTGAGCAACGCTGGGAGGAGGGACCGATGTTGGGGGAAGGTCAGGTTCCTGCCGTCCCCTGGGCCTGCTCATCCAGCTGGGCACATGGGGACGCACGCTACTCCCCGGCCTCAGTTCCCTCTTCTGTAAAATGGGGCTGCCCATCCTGTCCCTGGAGATTTGCTTCAGGAACGAAGTGCAGGAGATGCTGTGCCCTGGGCCACGGTGCGCCCGCCCTTGCTTCTGTTTTGTTCTCTGCTCAGAGCTGGGGCCTCGGGTAGCTCACCCCTCCCACAGTCCGTGCTGCGGGGGCTGGGCTCCGTGCTGGCGGTGGAGGAGCGCTCGCTCACTGGGACCTGGGACGTGAGCACGCTGCACCGCTGGACGTGGAGGACCCAGGATCGTCCCCTCCGCAGAGGTTTGGGCGCCCCTGGTTCAGGCTCCACCCGGGATTCCCAGCCCGCCCTTCAGCCAGGATCAGGAACTGGACAGGCTTGGCTCAGATCCCACTCTGCTCCTTAAGACCCATGTGACCTTGAACAGGCTGCCCTCCTGCTCTGAGTCTCAGCCTTTCTGAATGCACCACATCAGGTTAAGGAAGGCTTCAGGTCAGCCTCCACCTGCCAGGAGTCCACACAGGTGGGGTGTGTGTGTGTGTGTGTGTGTGTCTCCAAGACCATACCCCTGCCTGTGCCTTGGGTGAGCCCCAAACTTACCAGCACATCCCCAGGGGGCACCTGCCATGCTGAGCTCACACTGCACACCCCACAGTTACCCCTTGAAAACCACTGGCTGCTTCTTGCCTCCCAATCTGTGCCTGTGCCGCTCCCTCTGCCTGGACAGCGTTGTCCCCTTCATCCTGGCCAGCTTCTAGTCGAGCTCCCCGAGGTCCAGGGCTGGGTCAGGTGCCTCCTCTGCTCTCTGTTCCCGCTGAGTTTGCTCTGACCCATATCACCTTTTGTGTACTGCACACAGCATGGTCTGGGCACATAGGTAGACACTTAGTCAATTTGGGATAGATGGGTGGATGGAAAGATGGATAGGTGTTGAAGAAAAAGAGCAGAAGGAAGGAAGGATGGAAAAAAGAGGGAGTCATCGAGCGAGGGAGGCAATGATGGAGCGAGGTGTATGCTGGATACACGGATGAGTGGATGATGAGTGGATGATGAGTGAGTGGATGGGAGGATAGATGGATGGATGGATGGATGGAAGCACGGGTGAATGAATGGATGGATAAGATGCATCCCAAGGGAGAAGCCTGAGCCCCAGGATGTGACTTCAGCAGAGCCCAGTGAGATAAAGGGCAGTTCCCCCTCCATGGCCTCAGTGAGAACGCTCTCAGGCATTGAGTGCCACACCCCAGGGGATATGAGGCCAAGTGGGGCAGGACCAGCTGGATCCGCCTTCCCTGTGGTGGGGCGCTCTGCAGAGGGCAGAAATGAAAGAAGCCTGCTGGCAGTGCAGCCCTGTCAGGAAGGGGCAGCCGACGGCCCTGATCACCATAGAAACCGCGAGAATGCGGGCAGGGGCGGTGTTGTGAGGGGGGTGCAGGGAGGAGGTGACCTGGGGAAGCAGGTGGCTCCAAGGACGGTGCTGGACAGACCACCTCTGCTCCCCCAGGAGGCTCCAGCCACCCTTCGCCAACCCCCGGATGCCCCACCATCACCATCCACCCGAAGGAAATCCGGACCTTCTTCATTCACTTTCGAAAGCAATGAGCCCTTGGCGGATGTGTGGCCTCAGGATGCAGAGGACGCAGCGTGGAGGGGTGAGGGGTCACTGCCCATCTGGCAGGCCTGCGGCAGGACATGGATGGAACTGGGGTGTTCTGATCTCTTCAATAAACATTGCATTGAGGACCTGTTTCTTCCCCTGCCCCCCAGAGCCAGCCCTCCCTCTCCTCTCCTCTCATGTGTGAGAGCTTCACACAGGCTCACGTTCCTTGTTCATTTCCCAAAGTCAAAGACAGGAGGTTCTCCCAGAGGCAGAGGAAATACAGGGTTACCAAAATGCATCTGCCTGCAGGCTTCGCTGGGTCTCACCAAGGTCACCAGTGATGACTGTGGCCCTGCTGCGTGCAGGGGGCCTTCACAGGCTCATCCCAGGCTGATGACACCCCTGAAGGGTGTGGCTGTGCCCACTGGACGGGGGAGGGAGCTGTCCACCCCAGACTCCTCCCCTGCCCCAGGGGGACACCTGCCACCTCCTAGCTCAGGCCACCAGGAGATGAAAGGAAACCGCATAGCACATGAAATGGGACACCATTTATAAGAATTATTAACAACAAGAAATGTGTATGTTCCACTCCCAGATGTACGTCCAAAGGACTGGGAATATATACTCTCCAGGAAATATTACTGCACGTTCACAGGCACATTCTTCACATTCATCAAAGGTGGACACAACTCAAGTGTCCATCAGATACCTAAATACACAAAACATGCCATATCTACACAGTGGAATATTACTCAGCCATAAAAAAGAACAAAGGCCACTACAAACATTATATAAGTGAAGGAAGCCAGACACGAAAGGCCACATGCTGTGCCATTCCATTTCCATGAAGTGTCCAGAAGAGGCAAATCCACGCAGGTTGAAAATAGAGTCCTAGTTCCCGGGGGCCGGGGGAGGACAGAACAGGTGTGACTCCTGGCAGGTCTGGGGTGTCTTTGCGGGGTGGTGTGATTGTTGGAGAATTAGATAGTGCTGAGGGTGGCACGGTTTTGTGAATGCACCAAAACCCGCTGAACTGTGTACTTGGAAAGTATGAGTTTGATGGTGTGTGATTACATCTCAGTGGCAAATATTCTGGGAGAGTCAACTATGAGATGCAAGGAGGTCGTATGGTCCCCAGGGCTGAGGGATGTCCTGAGGGAAGGACAGACTTGGAAGGACTCGACCTCCTGGGAGAGGGTGGCCTGTGACCACCGGACAGCAGAGTCCTTCTCTGGTCCGGCCAGTGGGAGCTGCTCTGGAGCTGCGGGCAGGGAAGGTCCTGGGCGTGCAGATGGGAGCAGGCCACGGGCGACCGGGGACACGGGGCGCGGGGAGCCGGGCCGCAGGGGCGGAGGCCTTCGCCGCCCGGGGGTGCCCGGGGCCCGGCTGCCGTGTCGGGCAGGCCGGGCTGTGGCTGCGGAAAGGCCAACCGCGCTCGCGGCGAGGACGAACTCCGTCTCAGAGGAATTCCGCCGACGGCCGGGAGCAGGTGACCGGGGCGCGTCCGGGGTGACGCCGGCAGCCGGCAGAGGGCAGCAGCGTGGCGCCTCGAAGGCCCGCGGCGCGTCTGGGGCGTGCGCGCTGCAGGGGGGCGCCGGCACGCGCCCCTCGGCGCAGCCCCGCGCCGGCCGTGCGGGGCCGCGGGGCCCGGGAGGGGCGGCCCGGCCCGAGGGAGGGGCCCCGCTCGGCCTCGGCCCGCCGGGCCCGGAGACGGGGCCTCCGGTGCGCCTGCGCGAGAGGCGCGCGCCGCCCCGGCTCTGGGCCGCCAGCCGGGCGCGAGGGGGGCGGCGAGAAGCCTCTGCGCTGTCGGCCCGCTGCCTCTTCCGGGCCCCCAGGGGGCCCTCCTCGGGCCGTGTTGGGAACAGCCCAGGGAGGGTCCGGGCCGGGTTCTGTCCCGTGTTTAACCTCTCCCGGCACAGGCCCTGGGGCGGGAGCGGGGGCCTGCGGAGGGCTCTCGGCGTTGTCAGCTTTGCTGTCGCAAAGCCTCACGTGACGAAGGAGCGGCAGAACCTCCACTGTCCCCTGCAAACAGGAGCTCCGTTCAGGGCCCTTCCCCCCGAACCGTCACTGTCGTTCCTGGATGTGCTGGGCTCCGTCCTGAGTGCTTGACACCTGGGGTCTCCAATCCCCCAGCAACCAGCGTGCGAGGTCAGGGTTCTTGACTCCACGAGGACAATCCAGAGTCTTCCTCTGCTCCCTGTGGGCTCTGCTCGCCGCTCCCCAGACTGCTGTCTCCCCTCCTCCTCTGCTTCAGCCACATCAGTCTTGTGGTTCCTCTAATGCACCAACCACAGCCCCACCTCAGGGCCTTTGCACCTGCCATTCCCTCTGCCTGCAAAGCTCCTACCCCAGTGCTGCCCGGCTCCCTCCCTAGTTCCATTCAGGTCTCTGCCCAAAGGTCCCTTCCTCCTCTGTCCACTCTAAGCAGGGTGTCAGCCCTGCCCACCAGTCCCTCTCTGCTCCCCCCTCCCCACCACCCCCAGCCAGGCTTTCTCCTTCTCCAAGCCCTCCGAGCACTCGTCAGTATGTAGGGGGGTTACCTGTCCACCCATGTCCTGTCTGTGCCCTCCCAGCAGGTGTGAGCTTCACAGAGGAGAAACTGCTGGGCTCCCAGGCAGAGCCGTGTCCGGACATGCCTGGTCCTTGGTCACCATTCAGTAGATGCGCTGCAGCCGCAGTGACAAAGGGGCTCTGTGACTTTCCTTCAGTAGAAGAGTGAGGATAGGAAGGTGGGGGTCCCCCTGGCCCCATCTGACCCCCCTTCCAGGGCCATGGCCTTGGACTGACCATCCGTTGGAAAGGGTGCTGTGAGCCCAGGAGGGCCTCTGATATTGCGGCCCCTCACCCTGGCCCCATTGTCCCCAGGAGGGCCCCCCAGAGCCTGGTCTCAAGGTTCTGTGTGACCAGGGAGAAATGGAAGCTTCATCTGCACTGAGTCCCAGGATGTGGCAGGGCCCCACCCCCAGTGACTACTAACCCGAGGTCCTGATGGTGCACACCCTTCAGGCACCTCTGGGTGAGCGGAGCAACAGCCCTGTGGTGGGGGCAAATTGCTCTCATGCATGGTCATCTGGAATCCTGCAGGGAAACGAGGGAGCTGGGTGTTTAGGGGAATAAAAGCTGATACGGGAACAAGGGTGTTTTGATAATTTTCTTTGTATTAGTTTGATTTTTCTTTCTGATTTTTGTGACTCTATTGTATGCTTTTGAATTGTCGTTACCCTGTTTTTCAAGTATGTTTAACCCATTACTATATGTATTTACTTTAGGCTGGTAATCATATAGGCTCAAACACATCCTAAAACAAACAAACAAACCAACAAACCTACATTTTCTTGCTCCCCTCTCCAACACTGTACGATTGGCCACCCTCTTTCACATACTCACGCTTAATTCTTTTGCTGTCCGTGGTAGTTATCGCATTTCCCATTGTGATTTTCTCTTTTCTACAGAGTCCTGTTTCTTTTCTATTTAGAGAAGATCTTTCAAGATTTCCTTTAGGATAGGTTTAGTACTGCTGCCTTCTTTTAGCTTTGCTTGCCTGAGAAACCGTCTCTCTCTCCTTCTATTCTAAGTGATAGCCTCGCTGGGTAGAGTATCTGAGGCTTTTCTCTCTCAGGACTTCAGATATATCTTGCCACTCCCTTCTGGCCAGCAATGTTTCTGTAGAGAAACCAGCTGAGAGCTTTCTGGGGGTTCCCTTGTAACTAACTGTGTTTTTCTCTTGCTGCCTTTAGCATCTTTTCTTTACCTTTAACTTTGACCATGTTAATTATAATATGTCTTCGTGGAAGTCTGTTTGGGTTCTTCTTGTTTGAGACCCTCTATGCTTCCTGTATTTTGATATCTGTTTCCTTCTTTGTGTTGGGGAATTTTTCAGTCATAATTTCTTCAAATATGTTTTCAATACCCTTTTCTCTTTCTTCTCCTCTGGGACCCCTATTATGCATAAATTGGCATGCTTCATATTATCCCAAAGGTCCCTTATATTGCTTTCATCTTTTTTTTCATTTGTTTTTCGGACTCCTGTTCTGACTGAGTGACTTCCGTTACTGTGTCTTCCAAATGGCTCACTCGTTCCTCCGCATTGTTTGGTTTGCTATTGATTGCCTTTAGCTCAGCTTCTATCTCAGCAGTTGAGTTTTCTGATTTTAATTGGCTCCTCTTACAGTTTCTGCTTCCTATTCTCCATTTCTATCTGCAGCCTCTCTTATTTCCTTTAGTGCTTTTATCCGTTCCTTTTTGCACTCAGGTTCCAGCAGACTGCAGAGGTCTGTCCCACTGTTCGCACTTTCAGGGGGTTTCTCTTGTTCCTTTACTTGGGGGTGGTTCCTCCGCTTCTTCATTTTCTTATATCTCTCTCTGACGCTGAGTTGAGAAGTAAGTTATCCCTGTGCTCTTGAAGGGCTGTTTTCACAGGGGAGCATGTCTGTGTAGACTGTGTGTGTCTGCTCTTGTTGGGAGGGCTGTTTTTAGTATGGACGGTTGTCACTTCTTTCCTCCATGTGTGCTGGTTGTTATCGCATTGATTGGGGGGTGATCAGTGCTGTGGTGACCAGAGTCTGCCCTGGATGTTGAGTGGGGCCTCCTCTCTGCTCTGTGGCTATCACAGCCCTGTCAGGAGCTGGGTCTGCTCCTCTGTTGTTGGAATAGAGGCCCCCAGATCCATTTCTGAGCTGCCTTGTGAGGTAGGCAGGACTGGGCTGCTTCTGCTGGGAGAGGAGCCTCTGAGCATTCTTCCACAGCTGATGTCCACAGGGAGGTGTCCTTTGTGGTGTCGCCTATCACTCTTTGTGCAGGCTTACAAAATACACTTGTTGATGCTGCCCTTGTCCCCACCTCAAGCTGCAGGAATGCTGGCAACCCGCCCTGGTGTCCTCCAGGCTCCACACCCACAAAGCCACCAGTGCAGATCCACCAGCGTCAGACACCAGGGTCCACTGCTGTCTGCGTCCTGTCAGGCACTGGATCCACAGTGGTCTACCCAGGCTCCAGCCCCACCTTTGCACAAGCACACCCAGTGTTAATGCCATACCCACCCCTGCCACACACCAGTACTCAGCTTGTATGTCCTAGAGACGCCGATTCAACAAAGGCACCAGCAGAGCAAATGTGTCACAGCCACCTGGGCCTGGGCTCAGATCTCAGCCCCACTTTCAAAGTGGCGCAGCGTCTGGGAATGGGTTCAGTTTTCAGCCCTGCCTCTGCCCAGAAGCCACTCGCCAGCAGTTGTGCCTCTTCACGAGCCAGCTAAGAAGACTGCTAGGTCTGGATCCCGCCCCTCCCCCTGCAAGAGTACACTGACAGTGATGCCAAGCAATGCCCTCTGGGCTAGCGGAGAAGGCAGCTGTGGCTGGCTGCATTGCACTCCTCCCTCCACATGTACCAGCAGCGGAAACTTCTACAGTAGACCCAGGTTCCTTCACCAAATTGGCAGGATATAAGATTAACATATAGAAATCTGTTGCATTTCTTTACACTAACAATTAAATATCAGGAAAAAAGTAAAAAAAGAAAAACCAATCCCTTTAAAATTTCATCAGGAAAAAAAAAAAATACTTAAGAGTAAACCTGGCCAAGGAAGTGAAAGACTTATACGTGGAGAACTATAAAATTTTGATTAAGGAAATTAAAGATGATTTAAAGAAATGGAAAGATATTCCATGCCCTGGGATTGGAAGAATTAACATTGTTAAAATGGCCACACTACCCAAAGCAGTCTACAGATTTACTGCGATCCCTATCAAATTACCCAGCACATTTTTCACAGAACTAGAACAAATAATCCTAAAATTTATATGGACTCACAAAAGACCCAGAATTGCCAAAGCAATACTGAAGAAAACAGAATGAAGCTGGAGGCATAACACTCCCAGACTTCAGACAATACTACAAAACTATAGTGATCAAAACAACATGGTATTAGCACAAAACCAGACATACGGATCAACAGAACAGAATAGAGAGCCCCAAAATAAACCCATACACCTATGGTCAATTAGTCTTTGATGAAGGAAGCAAGAATATAGAGTGGAGAAAAGACAGTCTCTTCAGCACGTGGTGTTGGGAAAGTTGGACAGCTGCATGTAAATCAATGAAGTTAGAATACTCTCTCATACCATAAACAAAACTAAACTGAAAAATGGCTTAAAGACTTAGATGTGTAAGACATGACACCATAAAACTCCTACAAGAGAACACAGGCAAAAAATTCTCTGACAGAAATCGTAACAATATTTTCTTAGGTCAGTCTACCAAGGCAATAGAAATAAAAGCAAAGATAAACAGATGGGAACTAGTTAAACTTATAAGCTTTTGCAGAGCAAAGGAAACCATAAACAAAATGAAAAGACAACTTATAGACTTACCATATGATCCAGGAATCCCACTTCTGGGCATATATTTGGAGGAAACTAATTAGAAGAGATAAATGCACCCCAATGTTCATAACCACACTATTTACAATAGCCAAGACGTGAAAGCAACCTGAATGTCCATCAGCAGATGATTTGATAAAGAAGTTGAGGTATATATGTACTACTTAGCCATTAAAAACAAGAAGAAAGTAATTCCATTTGCAGAAACATGGATGGACCTGGAGATTGCCATTCTAAGTGAAGTAACCCAGAAAGAGAAAGGAAAATATCATGTATCACTTATATGTGGAATCCAAAAAAAAAAAAAAGACACAAATGAACTTATTTACAAAACAGAAATGGACTCACAGACATAGAAAACAAACTTATGGTTACCTGGGGGGAAAGGGAGGTTGAGGGATAAATTGGTAGTTCGGGATTCGCAGATACTAACTACTGTATATAAAATAGATAAATAACAAGGACCTACTGTGTAGCACAGGGAACTATATTCAATATCTTGTAATAACCTATAATAGAAAAGAATATGAAAAATATATATATGTATATGTATAACTGAATCACTTTGCTGTACACCTGAAACTAACACAACATTGTAAATCTATTTTTAAGTTAATAAATGAATAAATAAACAAATACATTGCAGAGCTTGCAAGAATGCAAGTGAAGTCCCTAAGGGGGGCTAGGAGGGAACTGAATACTAAAACCAGATAGGTGAACAAAGGTCAAAACCAGAGCTACAAGTAGAAGAAACACAAAGGATGGGAGACTAGGTCTTGGATAGGCTCTGCCTACCCTGTCACTGAAAATGTTCTAACCTGTGCAAAGGTACCAAAAGGAATCTAGTCTGTGTATTCTGGCTATGGTTTCTGGTAGGGGAAAAAAAAAACTGTCACTGACCGTGAGGGAGGGAAAACAAGTAACAGGTTGTCTTGCTAGCTCCCTGAGGGGGAGGGGCTGGTCTCTTACATGGGGTGAGGGTAGGGATGGATCCAGGGGTTGGGCCAGAGGATCACCTCAGACTGGCAGCTGGGATTTTGGTCTTTTTGTATCTTGTTCATAACTTGCCCCAATTGTGCTTATACTTATACAGTTATTTTTATTCCCATACAGTTTCTTTGTATTCTGGTGCCCGATCCTGGTGCAAGCATTGCAGCCCAGGGTCCAAGGTCCCAGGGCCCAGCCTGTCTCAAAATTAATAAAAATACAAATTCAAAATTTTTTTTTAAATTCTTTGACTCTATAAGTATGAAATTGCTCTCAACCTGGTCAGGGGGTTTGAGCCACACAGAAACAACCACAAATCCCTGCTGGAGAAGCTTTCTCAACCAAGCCTGCTAGGGTTCCCTCAAATTAAGTTTGGCCAAACATTATACACACACACACACACACACACACACACACACACACACAAAGGGAACAAAGCATCATGAGTGAATCAGCAAAAGCGAAAAGCAAATGATATTAGAATTATCAGACAAAGTATAAAACGACTATTTATGAAATATTTAAAGAAATGGAAGGTAATTGAAGGGGAAAAAAAGTAAGGAACAAAATACTATCCAAATTAACCAGGCAATGTTAGCAACATTCCTGGCCTCTACTCACTACAATGCCAGTAGCAACCTTCCCCTCCAAGCTGTGACAAGAAGAATGCCTCCAGACATCGCCAAATATATACCCTAGGGAATAAAATTACCTGCAGTTGAGAACATCCTCTCCTAGAGGAAGGTCCAAGATGATACTATGCAAGAAAATTAGGTAACTGAGCAAGCAGCAAAGCAACAGGAAAATTTTGAAATAATATGGGATTTTGTCAAATCTAAGCAGCTATCAATTTTAAGATTTGCTGTTGTTTTAGGTAATGCTAAGAATGAGACTACACTACAATTAAAGTATGAATCAATGTTTTATGTCATGGCAACTGAAAGATGCAGCACAATTCCAGAGAATTTAAATGTGAAAAAAAAAGGTGCAATGAGAATTTATGAAAAATATTACCTTAGTAAAACAAAAAGTCAGCCAGGCAGACATGATAAAAAGAACCAAATAAAGCTTACTGAAACTCTGAGTGATAAAAAGTTTAGAATATATATATATATATGTATTATGCGTGTGTGTGTGTGTGTATATATATAAAGTATGTAACTCCTGTGCACCGAATAAAATAGTTACCAATGTATGTTATATGTGTGTGCAAAAAAAGTGACAATTACAGGAAAAGTTAACAAAATTATCAGCATAATGAGATAATGGACAGGTCAAGCAGACAACAATTTAACAGGGTTACAGAAAATATGAACAAGCTTGAGTTTCATTGATTCTGCAAATGATCAAAGATCTTAAGAAGGCCAGAGCAGAGCTTCACGTTTACACCTGGGAGAAGAGCGTTTCAAGCAAAGGAAACAGAAATGCAAAGGCCTTGAAGTGGGAAGTTACCTAATATGTACCAGAAACAGCATGGCGGCTGATACAGCTGGAGTGGAGGAAGTGAGGGGGATATAGTGGAAGACGTGGTCAGAAGGGCAGGGTGAAGACTAAGGTGAGCAAGTTGGGCCTCTAGATGCCTAGGGTAGGCACTCACTCTCAGGGTCATGCAGTTGCCAACCCTGCAGAGAGGTATGGGGGTGCACAGATCCCTAGAATCACACAGACCATTGTAAGGTCTTTGGCTCCCCCTCCACTTGAAATGTACAAGGTTCTGAATCCAGTCAGTGACGTGATCTGCTGTGTGTTTTTAAGGACACCTACGGAAGCTGTGTAGAGATTAGACTGTGGGCAAACAAGGGCAAAACCAGGAAGCTACTGCAGTGGCAGAGACAGGAGTTGGTGGACATGTAGATAACCCTGCTGGCAACAACTGGGTAATGCTTGTCTTTTCAAGCACACATGCAAAATTCACTAAAACTGACCAGGCCATAAAGCAAGTCTTAACAAATTTCAAAGAATTAGTATCAAATAGAACTCCATTTGTAAGTAGAATGCAACTAAGTTAACAATCAGTAAAAGCAGAGCATCACAGCCCTCATGTGGTTGGAATTCTTAAAATATAATTCTAATAATTTATGGATCAAAAAAACCATAGTGGAAATAAGAATATGCTTAGAATCAAATAATACTGAAAACAAATATCAAAAGTGGGATGCAGCTAAAGCCATTCCTGATGGGAATTTTTTTTTGAGGTTAATTTTTGCTTTTATTTGCCAGTGTAACTTAACTACAGTGGCTTGCAAACTTTTTTGACCTAAAAAACACACTTTACATCACAATCCAATACACACACACATATATATTATATGTATGTAACTGAAACCAAAGTTTTACCAAAAATATTTACCCTGAGTTTTCTTGTTGATGGGAATTTAAGAACTTAAATGCTTATATTAAAAAGAAGAAGAAGAAGAGTATAAGTCAGGAGAATAACCTAAGAAGTTAAAAAAGGAACATAGAATCAACCAAAGAAAGCACAAGGAAGGAGATAAGTAATAACAGAAATTAATAAAAGAGAAAACAAAGAAATGCCTGAGATCAGGCCCCGCACAGAAGCACCTGGCTGAGAGGCGCTCAGTCTAATCTCATCGTAGAAAACAGACAGTGTTTTTCAATTCATCCACCTGGTAAGAGTCATTTACTTTTTTTCTCCCCTTTCAAATAGACTTTATTTTTTTTAGAGCAATTTTAGGTTCACAGCAAAATTGAGCAGGAAGTACGGAAAGTTCTCATATACCCGCTGCCCCACACATGCAGAGTCTCCCCCACTATGTACATGCCCCACCAGAGTGGAGCTTTTGTTACAGTCAACGAACCTGCATTATAACATCATCATCATCCAAAGTCCATAGTTAACATTAGCGTTTACTCCTGATGTTGTACATTCTATGGGTTTGGACAAATGCATAATGGCATGTATCCACCATTAGAGTATCAAATAGTGTAAGTTTCACTGCCCTAAAAAGTCCTCTGTGCTCCATCTATTCATTACTCCCAGCCTCCAACCCTTGGCAACTAATGGTCTTTTCACTGTCTCCATAGTTTTGTCTTTTCCAGAATGTCGTAGAGTTGGAATCATATAGTACGTAGCCATTTCAGATTGCTTCTTTCACTTAGTAGTACGCATTTGCGTTTCCTCTATGTCTTTCCGTGGCTTGATAGCTCATTTCTTTTTACTGCTGAGTGATGTTCCATTGCCAGGGTATACCCCCATTATTTTTCCAGTCACCTTTTGAAGGATATCTTGATTGCTTTCAAGTTTTGGCAAGTATGAATAAAGCTGCTGTAAACATCCATGTGCAGGTTTTCGTGTGGATATAAGTTTCCAATACATTTGTGTAAGTAGCAGAGCGCCCATTGCTGTATGGTATAGTAACAGCATGTTTAGTTTTGTGAGAAACTGCCACACTATGTTCCAAAGCGACTACACTGTTTTGCATTCCCATCAGCAACAAATTAGAGTTCCCGTTGCTCCACATCCTCACCAGCTCTGGTGTTGTCGGTGTTCTGAATTTTAGCCATTTTAACAATTGTGTAGTAGTGGCATCTCATTATTTGATCCATTTCTTTTTATTCATACAAGGAATTTATGAGCTAGCTGCCTCTGATATACCAAGAAGGCCCCACAATTGGGATTTTTACAAGAACAACCAAATATACAGAAGCGTGAAAGTCCAAACAAAAGATAAGCACTTTACATACGTCTGTGCCTGGTGTTTACAAATCATCTGCATGATCATTGTCTCTCTTCACTCTTAACTCTGCCTTATTCAATACTAGGGATTAAGTCCACTTAACTGACTGGAAAACAGAAGCTAAACCTATGGCACTCGTGCAAACTGGATTCTTGAAATTTTTATTGCTTTTTGTAACTGTGTCAACAGGCTACGAAATTACCTTACCTTTCCTTTTTGTATTAAGTGCATGTCAAAGCAAATTTACTAATACATGCCAAGTTCTGCTCGATGCTTTAGAAACAGAGATGAACGAAACCCTCAAGGAGCCTTCAACCCGGTAAAAAGCGTTAAGACTATCCAGCGGAGCCTCAGGATAAATCAGAGCAGGACTTTTACCAGGGGGTGGGGGGAGGGTCAGTCTGGTGAAAAGACAGACACTTCTGACTGTAATCTAAAAAAGAATGAAAATTAGCCAGTTAGACGTTTGGGAGGGGTCCAGTCGCGGTACCAAATTGGGTGGGGCTATTAGCGTTAGACCGGGATGTCACGGACTCTGAGTATATTATCACGTAGGATCTTCCGCGTTTAGCGTAGGCGGAGAATGTTTACTTTTTTATAAGACGTAAATTCCATGCTGGATAAACCTAGGAGGGGTCGCAGCACCAGGAAGGATTATCTCCAAAGCCACGGCAGCGGACGAGGGCAGCACTGGGGGAGGGGGCGGGGAACGAAGGAGAGCGCGTGCGCGTGCGCGGGGCAGCGGACAGGCGCAGCACGGGGTAAGGAGCGGGGAAATGAGAGAGCGCGCGTGCGCGTGCGCGCGCGGCCGCCGTAAAGCGGATTGCGTCGCCCTCCATTGACGTGCGCGCGCCCTCACCTAATTCTACCAGCGGCGTGACCGTAAAGAGGCAGGGCCGTGTCGTGAAAGGGGCCGCAACACTCAGGGCGCTGGTTGACGGCTGGGACTCCATTTTGTCCTCCGCTTCTCAGCTCGTAAGTCGCTTGTTTCCGTGGCTTCTCTGAGGCGAAAAGTTTAAAAGGGGTAAAAGTTTTAAAAGAATATTCTGGAAGTGTATTGGTAAGCATAGCGAGTCTCCATTTTCTCTCTGCAGCCGATTTCGATACTGCGGTTCCGGAATAGCGGGGGGAAAATGCGGCCCTTGGACATCGTCGAGCTGGCAGAGCCGGAGGAGGTGGAAGTGCTGGAGCCCGAGGAGGACTTCGAGCAGTTCCTGCTCCCGGTCATCAACGAGATGCGGGAGGACATCGCGGCGCTCACGCGGGAGCACGGGAGAGCCTACATGCGGAACCGGAGCAAGTTGTGGGAGATGGACAATATGCTCATCCAGATCAAGACGCAGGTGGAGGCCTCGGAGGAGAGCGCGCTCAATCATCTTCAGAATCCGAACGACGGCGTCGAGGGCAGAGTGACCAAAAGGTGCGAGAAGGCCGAGGAGAAGGCCAAGGAGATCGCGAAGATGGCAGAGATGCTGGTGCAGCTGGTCCGGCGGATAGAGAAAAGCGAGTCGTCCTGAGGAGGGTCGGCGGTAAGGCGGGACCGGCGGGAACCGGGCGGAGGGCCCAGTAGTTGCCTCACACTTGGTTAAGCTTCGGGGACTTTTATTTAGTAGTGGTCCACGGGGGGTGGAAGTTGGGAGAAGATAATACATTATGCTCAATTTTTACCTTAGGAGGTGACAGTAGATGCTGTTTATCTTTTTAAGTCTGTTAGGGGGAAAATTGGTGTATTTTGACTTAGTACGTATTTGGTTGAAACCTAAGGTAGCGGCTAATAAGCGTAATTAAAGGGTAATAGACAAAAGTTTCCAAGAGAACAAAGTCACAATCTAAGCCATTGAGCAAGGAGCGGGGCGGGGGGAGGGGTTAAGAAATACAGAATAATTGGATGATTCCAGATTTCTCTGAAAAACTAGAAGGAGTCAGGTGGCATCCAGAAGAGGTGGTGTCCTGCGTAGCTGAATGTGTGAGGGGGTGGGGTTGGTTTTTCCCTTAGGAGTAACATCTTAATGATGAGTTTCTCCCAACTGCACTTTAGGTTTACAGCCAATGGATTCTGGTCACCTGGCGGAGATTGGCTGACAACCTGGAGAAGCTGAAACCAGAGAGCCTTTAGTTTCCTTTTTTCTCTGTGTGCACTCTGTCCTCACTTACACTACGTTTCTGCTATGGTCTGCGGTTAATGACCTCAATATGAGTTTTGACTGTTAAATGTTTTTGTTTGGGGAGGTAACTTTTATTTGGAAAATGCTCTCACGTGCAAGAATTGGGGCCTAGATTGTAAGCTTTTGCAGCAGTCACATTTGTTCCTTGGCTTTCGTTGTTTTTAAATTTTTGAGGTGCTTTGCTCTTTCTCGTGTGACCTGATTGCTCCCTGGGACTTTGGATCTGTGTATGAAAGACGAGACTCAGAGTTGGAGTTCTCCAGCTCTGGAGGTGCTGAAGGAGCTGCATTATTTCTAGAAGACGACTCCATGCAGCACTTGCTGAAGAAGTGACCAGACTTCAACTGGGAACGTGAATGGGGCTGATGTGGCTCAGACTGGCGGATCAGAAGAAGGGATGGAGGATGGTATTGTCCTGGAACTTTAATTTCTGTGTGAGACCAAAGGAGGAAAGGTGTATTTTGTTCAAAATTCAAGTCTTATGCACCACACTGTCTGATGTAACCTGTCTGGTCAGTTTTGTTTGGACAACCTAACTCAGCTTTATGGAACCTATAATAAGAGATGAGATAGGTCTTGGTATTCTGTATAATTGATGTAATGCCCTGATGCATTTCAGGGGATTCTGTGCATAACATGAAAGCGATGTTTGCAAAGGCCCTTGAGGGTCTAAGGAAGTAAAGTGAGGGCTGTCTGTTTTGGACCCTAAACTGGACAGGGACTAGGTTATCTTCAAGATTCATAAGTTGTATAGCTATAAGTTCATATCAGTAGCAGACCTGACAAGTATTTGAGGTCAAAACCCTACCATGTGTTTAAAAAAAATTTTACCATGTTAATAAAAGTATTCATTTGCTTGAAAAGACAAAAGATGTAAAAAGTTATTGACTAAGAAATTGCCTAAGTGAAATTTGGGGATGGGAGGGTATAGCTCAAGGTAGAGTGTGTGCTTTGTGTGGACGAGGTCCTGGGTTCAATCCCCAGTACCTCTATTTTTAAAAAAAAATTAAATAAGCCTAATTCACCCACCCCCCCAAAAAAAGGAATGAAATTTTTTTCTTGAGTATCATTGCCAACTGGGAGATGAATTTCTTATGTTTTTTGATGCTCTCAGTCAGCCTTGAATCATGGGGATGGTTTATCTCTGCCTGCTGCTGTGGAAACTGGCTGAGGAACCACCATGGAGTTGTCCCTCAGGACCCCGCCTTGCCATAGATACCAAAATCCAGGGATGCCCCGGTTCTTTATGTAAGATGGCATGGTACAGTCAGCCCTCCGTTTCCACAGGCTCTGCATCCCATAGAATTTACCTGCACTCTAACTTTCACCTTAAGAGTCTGCTTTCTGGGGAATCCAGCTGAAAGTAAGTGAAACAATAGAAAACCATGCGTCACAAGCTAGGTACCATGCCTTAGAGCACTGAGAGGGGGAGGCAAGGAGAGCATTTCAGAGCAAGTAACTGGTGAACTTGGCCTTGAAGGATGGATCCAGCTTCCAAGGACAAGGAGAGATGAGGGACATCCCTCACACAGGGAACAGTATGAGGAAATGCCCATGTTCTGGTAGCAGGGTGAGGAGTAGGGAAGCGGGAGAGAACAAAGAAAGCGACGTTGGGTGCATTCGCTGTAACAACGGCGTGAATGCTGGTACAGAACTATTGACTAGACTGTGCTCTATTCTTACTTCACTGCCTTTCTTCACAATGCCTTTTCTGTTTCCGGATACCACATTGCATTTACTGGTTTATTTTTGAAAGAGGTAAATAAAACAAATGGCACAAAATTCAAAAGAAATTGATCCTCCCTTCTCCCTAGCTTCCCAGGTCCCCTTCAGGAAGACAGCCATCTACCAGTGTCTCGTGTAGCCTTCCTAATGGGATGTGTGTTTGAACATATATAACTCTAACCTTAAAGTAGAAACATTTAACCTGTGAATGTCCTTTGATATTTTTCCACCTAAAACTATAGTTTGAAAGTTAGCCCTGTCTAAACATCTGGATCTGCATTCTCTTTAATGGCTGCATATTGTTCATTGCACTATAAATTAAGTGGTCAGAAGTGCTTTCTTACACACCCAAAAGTTTGAGAACTGTTGTCCTAAATTATTTTCACTAACTTCAATTCCTCTTCCTTGTGATTTCAATAACAACTGAAATGCAGCCATCGATTTCCAATTTCCCCAGCACCTGAAGTCTGTCCTGGCTTGCTAGCAATTGGAGAAGCAGTTGAGTCTTGCATTTTCTAAGCAAAGAATGATAAGGAGCCATGCTGAGAGGCAATCTTACAGGGCTGTAAAATACCAAATTCAGTCTGGCTAGGGTTGCCAGAACATTTTATCATCAATCTATATGTCCCTCATGAGCCTCAGGCTCTCTGTCCATTTTCCTGGCTGTTCAGATGTTAGGTCATGGACAGCTGTGTAGAAAGACGTGTTGGGGTTCTTGGACGGGTTCCTGACACAGCAGAGGCACCTGAAGCTGGGACCTATCTTTGCTCAGATGTGAGAAGTATCCTTTTATATCAAAGTGCTATTACAGAAAGAAGCATGGGGGCTGTGGGAACATGGAGGTCTGGAAAGGCATTCAGGAGGAGATAAGGTATTATGTAACAAACTCTGATGATAATTGGAGGCAAAGTATGCAGAATCTTCAAAATCTGCTGGGCCCACGAGGTCAGAATCAGGCTGGGGAGATCACAGAGCACCGCAGAGTCTTCGGCATCTGGTTTCATCAGCTGAGATGACCCCTGGGAAGAAAGCAAATTTAATTCTAGTGGACACTAGAGTAGGACTGGCAGCAGTCAAGGTCACATTCCATTCATTTGTAGCTGTTTGCTCTCCTCTGCCCTCTAACAGCACCAAGGCAAAAGAAAGCCCAAATTCAAGTCCCTGGCCCTGGCCATCCTCCCCCTTCCAGGCAGCAAATAAACAGGAAGTGGCTTGAATTTCCACCATCTTCCGAAGATAACTGGGGGTTTGTTAGCTGCTTAAACTTGTGGCCAGATAAATCAGTCCAGTTGCTGCCCAAAGTAAGACCCTCCCCTGGTCAATTCTGTTTTCCCTTTCTCTGATCCCCATAATGTTCTGTAGTTCCTATCTTCCTTTATCCCTGTGCTCCTTCCTTCAAACCATGATTCACAAAATCCTCCATTCTGTTTTTCCCAAATTCATCCATATTCTTTGCTTCTTCAAAGAACGTTTCTTTACCACCTATAACAGCTGAGACTAGACTCCCCCGAGCCCTGGGCTCTCCTGCAGCTTCATTGGTGATGGTTCCTCACAAAACTCAAATGATCAAGGTCTGCATCTTTGACAGAGAAGAGTGAAGGGGGAAAGGCAGCAACAAAAGAGGAGTAGGAGTTTGGGGTTTAGACGAGGGCGTTTTTGCAGCCCTGACCATACACTGTAAATGGATGGGTGGGGATATGAAGAGCCGGGAACAATGGGAGAAGGCTGTTCAAATGAGCTGAGGGCACACTGAGGTTTAAAAAAAGGTGTAGCAACTATAGTGAAAGTGTCACCTGGAAGGGTGGGAATGTGGTCAGAGAGAAGGGCTGAGTGGGCTTGGGGCAGGTTTGGGCAATAACAAGTCCTGAGGCACCCTTGGGAATGAGAAGCCAATTGGCAGGGAGTTGCTCATTGGATATGAAGAGGCCAAGGACCTGGGGGCCCAGGTTTCGAATGGTGGTCGTGTGAGCGTGGAACCCACCCAGGCAGGACCTGAGGTGGAGAGGAAGGCCAGAAGCCAGGGCAAAAGCCTGCTATGAATGTGGGGGAATCCAGTGGGGCTGGGGAGGGGGGTTGGAGGGTGACAAAGGTGAGCAGGGTGCAGGGGGAGAGGACTGTCAGAGGAGCAGCAAGCGCTCCAAAGGAGTGTCACTTTAGACAAGCGGCAGGACGGAGTGGTGTAACCATGGCCAGAGGAGAGGGCTGGCCCCAACTCCTGACCACATTCGAGGAACACAGAGAAATGAGCAGCTTTCCCTTCACAGGCCAGAGTACAAAGTCAGCACCATTCCCCGGGGGCCACCCAGCAAGAGGTAAGGTTGTGGTGGAGAGCCGGAAGCCAGGCCCATGCTGGCAATGGCTCACCAGTTCCTACAGGTCCAGGAGAGAGCTTGAGGAGTGGAGAGCAGTACGGGAAACTCGTCGTAAGACTAGCACCCCAGGCCGACTTAGACCAGTTCATCAATGGGACACACAGGTGACAGGCAATGCAAGTTTAGTCCTGAACTTGGTCTCTCCTAGGGGCGTGAGCATGGCCTTGGTGTGACCACTATGGTAGAGCCAACGAAGTGGGCAACTGAAGACTGTCACTCAGCGATGCTTCCTGAGTATCTTCTTTGAAGGAGCTCTAAGAGGCCACCACTGCTGGTCATCTGGGGTGGAAAATGGCAAGGGTTTCTGCATCCCAAACTAAAACAGTTATAGGAAATGGTTCCAGAAGAAGCTGTCTTCGAGATGAGACAAGACTGAAGCCCCAAGATCTTTTTCAGTCATCTCCTCTAAAGGTTCTTCCCAGACAGTGAACAGCAGCCAAGCAGCTAAGACCAGGTTACAACTGTTAACTTCCTGTCAAAGCCACTTGTTCACATGGACAGCACTGAGCTGAAAGAGGAGAGGAAGGACAGGGCGCAGCGGCCACTTAACTAGAGTCTTCGTGAGATTTTTGCCTGTGATACCTGCACGTCGGAAGTGACTGAAGGTAAACAGAGAGGAAGCATCCCAGGGTGCTGAAGAAATTGTGTTGCCAAGGAAATTCCAAGCCAGGCGTGCTTAATCCTGCGGTTGTTCAGCCTCTGTAGGGACTCCTAAGCCTGGCGTTTGCAGCACAGGAAGCAGGCTTCCAAAGCCACGTTGCCCCCAAAAGGATGCATTTCCCAAGGCATATTTCATACATGGCCTGGAAAGATAAGAGACAAGGAAGAGTCTCCCTGAGTAGTTCCTCTTGGAGAGCAAAAATCGGGAGGTGCTAATGGACTAGGCTGGGGCGGTGCGCTCCTGCCTGTGGCCTCTCATGGCTCCTGCAGGCTAGAGGTGCGGTGTGCCTCCCATTCTTCCCTTTTCCAAATGGAAGTTGTATACAGTTATTTTATACTGACTCCTTGCCATATGGACCTCTCTGTGGGGAAGCTCAAGACGTAGCAACTGGTTTTCCAGAGAGGGAGTGATCCAAGAGAGACAGCACAGCTGACAGCGGCAGTCTTTTGACAACTCAGTATTAGGAGCGAGATGTTCCATCGCTTCTGCTGTGCTCTTTGTGTGTAGCAGCAAGTCCAGCCCACACTCCGAGGAAAGGGAATCAATTCCAGTTCTTGACAAAGGATATAGCAAAGAATTTGTGGGCATATTTTTAAAACCACCACAGCTATTATCATTATATTTCAATGAAATATTTTTGAAACGTCACAGACTTGAAAGAATCTAAAGATAAATCATCAGTGTTGGTAGTAGAGTTCAGCAAGTTTTCTAGAAACAAAATCAGGACATAAAAGTAGTGTTTCTGTTCACCAGAAACAAAGAGGAAATATATTTTCTAAAAGGCATCATTTGTAATAGGACCCCAACATTTTAAAATTTTTTTAATTGAAGTATAGTTGATTTATAATACTGCGTTACTTTCAGGTGCACAGCAGAGTGATTCCGTTATGTATTTTTTCCAGATTCTTTTCCATCATAGGTTATTACAAGATATTAAATATAGTTCCCTGTGCTACACAATAAATCCTTGTGGCTTATCTATTTTATAAATGGTGGTATTTATCTGTTAATCCCAAACTCCTAATTTATCCCTCCTGTCGCTTTCCTACTTGGTAACCATAAGTTGGTTTTCTATGTCTGTGAGTCTATTTCTGTTTTGTAAATAAATTCACTTGTATTGTTTTTTAGATTCCACATGTAAGTGATATCATACAATATTTGTCTTTCTCTGGCTGACTTACTCCATTTAGTATAATCATCTTTAGGTCCATCCATGTTGCTGCAAATAACATTATTTCATTCCTTTAATGGCTGAGTAATATTACATTGTATACATACACCACATCATCTTTATCCAGTCATCTGTTGATGGACACTTAGGTTGCTTCCATGTCTTGGCTATTGTAAATAGTGCTGCCATGAACATTGGGGTGCATGTATCTTGTCAAGTTTGAATTTCCTCCAGATACATGCCCAGGAGTGGGATTGCTGGATCATACAGTAAGTCTATTTTTAGTTTTTTAAGGAATCTCCATACTGTTTTCCATAGTGGCTGCACCAATCTATATTCCCACCAACAGTGTAGGAGGATTTCCTCTTCTCCACACCCTCTCTAGTATTTATAATTTGTAAACTTTTTGATGATGGCCATTCTAAGCAGTGTGAGATGATACCTCATTGTAGTTTTGATTTGCATTTCTCTAACAATTGATGTGGTATTGAGCATCTTTTCATGTGCCTGTTGGCTATCTGTCTTCTTTGGAGAAATGTCTGTTTAGGTCTTCTGCCTATTTTCTGATTGGGTTGTTTGGTTTTTTTGATATTGAGTTGTATGAGCTGCGTGTATATGCTGGAAATTAATCTGCAGTCAGCTGCACTGTTTGCAAATATTTCCCCCAGTCTATAGGTTGTCTTTTCATTTTGCTTATGGTTTCCTTTGCTGTGCAAAAGCTTTTAAGTTTTATTCAGTCCCATTTGTTTATTCAAAAAAATTTTAATGCTGTATTATTTTCCTGTGGATACCTTAATTGCCACACACTGGGTGGCTTAAAACAACAGAAATCAATTCTCTGACAGTTTTGCAAGATAGAGTCAGAAATAAAGGTGTTGGCAGGGCCGTGGTCCCCCTGAAGTCTCTAGGAGAGAATCTTTTCTTGCCTCTTCCAGCTTCTGGTGCTTGTCGGCAATCTCTGACTTGTAGCTGCATCAGTCCAATCTCTGCCTCTGTTGTTGCATGGCCATCTTCCTCGTGTCTCTGTGTCTTTGCGTGGCCTTCACATAAGGACACCCACCATGGATCTAGGGCCCACCCTAATCCAGTATGATCTCAGCTTAACTAATTACATCTGCAAAGACCTATTTTTTCTTTTCTTTTTTTTTTGATTGAAGTATTGTCAGTTTACAATGTTGTGTCAGTTTCTGGTGTACAGCACAATGCTTCAGTCATACATGAATATACATATATTCATTTTCATATTCTTTTTCACCATAAGCTACTACAAGTTATCGAATATAGTTCCCTGTGCTATATAGTATAAACTTGTTTATCTATTTTATATATACCAGTCAGTATCTGCAAATCTTGAACTCCCAATTTATCCCTTCCCACCCTCTTCCCCTCTGGTAACCATACGTTTGTTTTCTATGTCTGTGAATCTGTATCTGTTTTATATATAAGTTCATTTGTCTTTTTTTTTTTTTTTTTAGATTCCACATATGAGTGATATCATATGGTATTTTTCTTTCTCTTTCTGGATTACTTCACTTAGAATGACATTCTTCAGGCCCACCCATGTTGCTGCAAATGGCGTTATTTTATTATTTTTTATGGCTGAGTGGGATTCCATTGCATAAATATACCACAACTCCTTTATCCAGTCATCTGTCGATGGACAGTTAGGTTGTTTCTATGTCTTTGCTATTGTAAATAGTGCTGCTATGAACACTGGAGTGCAGGTGTCTTTTTGAATTAAGGCGCCCTCTGGATATATGCCCAGGAGTGGGATTGCTGGATCATATGGTAAGTCTATTTTTAGTCTTTTGAAGAATCTCCATACTGTTTTCCTCAGTGGTGCACCAAACTGCATTCCCACCAGCAGTGTAGGAGGGTTCCCTTTTCTCCACAGCCTCTCCAGCATTTATCATTTGTCAGCTTGAATGAGGGCCATTCTGACTGGTGTGAAGTGATACCTCGTTGCAGTTTTGATTAGCATTTCTCTGATAATTAGTGATACTGAGCATTTTCTCATGTGCCTGTTTGCCATTCATATGTCTTCACTGGAGAATTGCTTGTTTAGGTCTTCTGCCCATTTTTGGATTGGGTTATTTTTTTTTTCTCATTAAGTTGTATGAGCTGTTTATATATTCTGGAAATCAAGCCCTTGTCAGTCTTATCTTTTGCAAATATTTTCTCCATTCCATAGGTTGTCGCTTTGTTTTGCTTATGGTTTCCTTTGTGCAAAAACCTATTTTCAGTAAGGTCATATTCTGAGGGTCAGAGTGGATATATATTTGGAGATCACTATTCAGTCCAGTACAAATGGTAACTAGGAAATTTTTAACAAAATGAATGTAAAACCTTCATGCATAAAATTGTATTAAAATACATTAAGGAACAACTACCAACAGATTGACAGAATTAGTATTGTAATTCTTCCAAATTGGGCCAACGAGTCAATTCAATCCCAATAAAAATTTCATTAGGTGAGTCTGTTTGATTGTTTGGGTCAAAATTTAAAAACTGATTCAAATTTTAGATGAACAAGCAGAAAAGCCAGGACATTTCTAAAGAAAAAGAACCAGGAAGGGAAATTGCCATATGTAACCAGATATTAATACTTACTATAAAGCTAATTTAGTCATTGTCAATTTAATCATAGCTCAGAGATACAGACCAATGGAACAAATATAAACACAAGCAAAAATGGAGACTTGACACATGACAGATGTTACTTTGCAGACCAAAGGGAATGGATAAAATATTCAGTAAGCAGGGCTAGGATAACTAGCTGTACATGTGAGGAAAATTGCGATTAGATTCCTGCCCCAAACTCCATTTCCAGATGGATTACCCATAATAAGAAAAATCACATGCTAAATAATTTAGAAGAAAATATGAAGGAACATTTTTATGACTTCAGAGTAGAGAAGGGTAATGGGTGTGTTTATGGGTTGATGAATAAGTTTTAAAACTAGAGAGCTGGTGGTCACATCTCTAAATGTCCCTGAATTGTACACTTTAAAGTGGTTAATTGCATGTTACATGAATTTCATCTCAATTTTTTTTTAGGCTAGAGCATTCAAATTCATAGGCACAGAAAGTAGAATGGTGGCTTCCAGTGGTTGTGGGAGAGGGGAATGGGGTCTTATTGGTTGATAGGTACAGAGTTTCCATTTGGAAAGATGAAAAATTTCCGGAGACAGATGGTGGTAATGGTTGCACAACAGTATGAATGTACTTAAAGCTGCTAAACTGTACACTTTTAAATGGTTAAAATGGTAGATTTTCTATTATGCATATTTTACCATAGTTTTTAAAACTTTCTTAAACTAAAGTTTTGTGTTTATCAAAGAAGCCTTAATCAAAGTGGAAAGTGGAAGCACATACTCTCTACTATCTATTTAACTTTTCTGTAAACCTAAAAGTTTTCTAAAAACTAAAGTCTATTTTGAAAAAAA
This sequence comes from Camelus dromedarius, assembly GCF_036321535.1. Lineage (NCBI taxonomy): Eukaryota > Metazoa > Chordata > Mammalia > Artiodactyla > Camelidae > Camelus > Camelus dromedarius. Next base: position 119,245,646 of record NC_087436.1, read on the forward strand.
AAATGTAGTCAAATCTCAGTTGGAAGATTGCAACACACATCTTAGCAAAAAAAAAAAAAAAAGAGGAGGAGAACTGAGAGAGGGAGGGAGGGAGAGAGAGAATCCAAAATGTAGGAACACACAGGTCAGAGGAGAATAAGGCTGAGGCAAGGCGTGGGGGGAGCTTTATTCACGTTCCCCCATCCTTAGGTTCACGACCAACTTTCTTCTAACTATATACAAATGTTCTGCAGACTAAACTTCAAGCCCCACTTTCAACCCGACCCCTCCTGCACTAGTTTTCTATTGCTGCTGTAAGAAATTACCACAAATTTAGCAGCTCAAAGTGACACAATGTATTCCCGCAGTTCTGAAGGGCAGAAGTCCAAACTGGCTTAGCAGTCTGCTTTGCTTTGGGTCTGACAAGGCCGAAAGCAAGGTGTTAGCTGACTGGCCTCTTATCAGGAAGCTCTGGGAAGAACCTGCTTACAGGCTCCTCCAGAGTGCTGGCAGAGTCCGGTTCTTTGGGGATGCAGGACTGAAGTCCCCAAGCCCTTGCTGGCTGCTGGCTGAGGGCCACCCCCAGTGCCTAGAGCCCTCTCTCCGGTCCTTTTTAAACTCTCAGATCTTCAATAATGGGCGTTTTTAAGTCCTTTGTCATTTCTAGACATTTATTATTTTATTCCAATGCTTTTACAAATATGGTTTATCTTAAGATTCATGGAAAGACTCTGTCTTACTCTAGAGTCCATGTTTCTGATAAACTTTCAGATCATATTACTGAACTGGGAGTAACGACAATTCAATGTCTGGAAGTGATTAACCACCAGTATGAGATTCTTCCTGATAAGGATCCATGCCTATTTTGAAGACTGCCTAAGATTCGCTTCCTAAAGTGGCTCTTTGTTGTTCACTTGTGGCCACAAGTTCTCTAAAGATACACCTTTCACACAACCGCCTCCTTCCCTCCTCCATGGAACGTGACTCTGGGGATGAGCCTTCCCAGCACTGAGGCTGTTGATACCAACGCCAAGTAACCAAATGATTGGTTATCAATGCTTTCTAAAGAAAGATCTCGATCAAAAGGGAGTAAGTATTGCTGAGAGCTCTCTGGAGTGGAGCCAAAGGCTATTAAAGGAGTGTGACTTACACTCATCTCTAAGGGTGAAATCTGACTTTTTGATCTGATGAAGTCATCCAGAATCCCTGCCAGAAACTCAAGATGCTTATCGGAAACTTGCCCTAAAATAACCTTTGACAGTGTATCTACTTATCGGGCCCCCACTCTAAAACAACTTGTGATTCCTTAAGGATAAGTACTTTCTGACTCAGGTCAGAGTCAGTCACAGTTCTTGCCAGGCAATTTTTAACAATCTCATGGCTCTTTGTGTTTATAAGCCCCTGACTCTTTCTCTTCCTCAGAACACTCTTTCATGGTTACCCTGAATCTGTGTCTTCCAAATTGCAATTCCTAAGATCCCAAATACACTCTTTTCTTATTTGCAGCCTCCTGCACTATTTATTTTGGTTGACACCTTGCACATGGCTGCCTTCATCTCAGACCCAGCCATGGTACCTCAGATCCTTCTCATGCTTTAGATTTGTCCAAAATCTCTCAGACAACAAGTTGTGAAGCTAGAGTCCAAACCCCCTTACATCTCAGAACCAGCATCAGCACATTCGATTATCTCATGCTTGGAATATCTCTGATTCCCTCCTGCTTTCCTTTTCTACCCCATTTTTCTAAATCCAGCCCAAGAACATTCTTTGCTTTAAAGGGCAGAGATTGAGCCCACTTGGATGATCCAGGCAAAACTCCTTATTTTATGACCCTTAACTTTGTTTGCATCGTCAAAGTCCCTTTTACCATGTAATATATTCATAATTACAAAATACGTAGTTCACAATATAATCTCAGTTTCTTGGGATCAGGATACGGACATCTTTGGGGGCCACTCTGCCTTCTGCACCTCCCTAGAGGTCTTGGTGCCCAACCTCACTAGGTACAGGTGGGGACACTGAGGCACAGAGAGCTATCTTCCGGCTGTTATCTAATTTGCCCAAAATTTCCCAGCCAGCAAGTAGTGGAGCTACAACCCAAATCCCAGATCGGTCTAATGCCAACACTTTTCCCTCAACCACCAGATTATGCAGTCTAATAATACTACTACTTGCATCCGCTTGGTGCTTTTGCAAGTTTACAATGCACTTTTGCACCCATTTTCTCACTTAATCCTCTCAGTGGCTCTGATGGGTATCCTGCCATAGGACTACTGACTCCATTTGATTGTCAACTGAAAGAAAAATGCACAATGTAAAAGTTGTGGGTTGAACTTTATTCAGTTTGTTACTGAGAACTATAGCCCAGGAAACAGCCTCTCAGATAGTTCTGAGGAACTGCTCTGAAGAGGCAAGGGAGGAGCCAGAATAAAAACAGTGGGGCCCACTTGCCACTTTCAAAGTCCAATGACCCCCCTCTATTCCTGGGCTCTCAGATGTCTGCCTGTGATCCCTGAACAGAAACAGTACATTCTTTACTGGGCGTGTTTGCCCTAACGAACTAATAGCCCCAGGTCATGCCTAATCTCACAATAGCTCAGGCTGGTTTGTTTCAGCTCATTTTATCAGAGTCATAAATCCCACTGCCCTTCACTGACCCTAAACTTCTTACCTCACCTGCAGCCAATCAGAGACTTGTGCACAAGCTGATCAGGAACCTTGTGACCCTACCTTATAAAAGACCCCAACAACCAACCCTCCAGGCTCACACAGACATCTCTTGCCTGTGTGGCCCACCGATGTCTGATCTTTATTAAACTTTTTTTTGTCTCTAGTAAATTTTTTTACTGCAGGCACACCAGCCAGCCCAGTCCCCTAACACATACAAAATTTTTTTCTGGGGGAAAAAAAAAAACACGTTTCAAACATCAAAAGACTAATCGCAAAGAACATCTCAAGTTAATGGTTTTAGTGCTTTTCTATGTGTGGCAATATGCAAGAAATCTGAGGGGGCTGAAATTTTTCCTTAGATGTGTATCTTAACCAGCTAGGAGCTAGTATATCCAAAGCACAAAATGCTTCCTGTGTTTCTATCCTTTATTCCTCACTGAGTGAACTGTGAGGAGGCAACCACAGTGGCTGATGGTTTTATCCTGGTAAAACTGCAGTGGCAGGCAACGTTTTTTTCTTTACATGATCTACTGGAAAACTGAGGCCCAAGAGTCCTGAGCACTTGTGCAAGCAGGATCCCGCCTCCTCACCCCTGCCAACCCCAAACCCCCAATCTTTACTGTTAGTGTTGGGATGGGAGAGAACCACAGGGCTAGGACATAAAACTTATTCATTTGTCCCTTCCAGATAGTACATGTTAGGATAAACCAAAATTTACTGAGCCCCTGCTGGGCCTAGGGTGAGACTATGGACAGAACTGAAGATGAGGATTGCACCCTCCAAGAACTCTCTTCACAGACAATACACTTTGGTACAGATTCCACTTAAGTACAGTTCTCCTGAGGACCCACTCTTGGCCAGGCGGCTCCAACTCAACCATGCCCTTGACTTGAGTTCAGTGAGGATGTTGCAGAAAAGCGTGTGACAGCTCAGTTGTGACAGCAACCTGAATCTGGGCGAGAGACCAAGCAGCAGTTGGAGAGTTGGCGAACTCAGGTTTATTACACCAGAAGGCCCAAGTGACTTAACACTCCAAACTCTGGCCCCTGTCTATAGGGTTACATAGGCTTTTATAGGCTACCAGTTCAGACTTTGCAACATTTTGTAACATGTAAACAAGGTATAACAAAGGTGACTAATTAGGAACAAGCGTTGTAGAAGTGGACCAATCAGGAGAGAGGGAAATGGACCAATCAGGAGTGAGTGAAGTGGACCAACCAGGAGTGAGAGAAACAACCAATCAGGAGTGAGCTCCATGCAAATGAAGCACTACAAATGGACCAATCAGGAGTTCGCTCAGGGAGCCAATAGACTTTAAGGGGTAAATTCCACTTTCCTAGAAGTAAGCCTCTCAGAGGCAAAAAGTGAAATGAAGTTGCTGGGCCAGGGAACCAGATGATGCTGGCAGGAGAGTAGTGGCCCTTCCTGGGGGTCTTGCGGGTCTTTTTTATGGGGCTTCCCACCTCAAGGGGAGGAAGGGAAGGGCAGCCGGGGCCTTCGCGGCCCTGGTGTTTGGTGTAACTCTGCATTTCTGGTGTAGAAAACCCACTTTTGAAACTCGGTGTTAAAACCCATGCCCTGAAGACGCGACGGCAAGGGAAGGGCGCGACTGGGAAGGGGAAGGCGCGTCGCTAACGCACGCCCGCCGCACGCGGCCTGAGACCCAGGCGCCCCGCCAGCACGCGCCTACTCAGGGGCCCCACTGGGGGCACGGCCGTAAAGGGGTCCCGGCGTGTCGTGAAAGGGGCCGCGAAGCGGCAGAGCGCCGGTCGGCGGCTGGGGGCCACTTTGGGTGTGGCTTTCGTGGCTTTAAGGCAAAAAGCAGATGTTTATTAAGAAGCCTGCGAACAAAACTCAAGAACCTGTTGCTCGCCACAGCAGCGCTTCCGCCGAGCCCCGCGCCAGGCAGTAGCAGCCGGCCGGCCGGTCCCCCGGGCCGGGGCGCGGGCGGCCAACGACCACTGGGAGAGGCTCCCGAGCCCCGCGCTGCCCGCCCACCGCCGGGCCGCCGCCGCCCTCGAGCGCGAGCACGTGCGCGCACCTTGGGGCGGCCGGAGGCTGGGGGGCAGCGGGAGCCTGCAGGGCGCGGTCGCCAGCGAGGAGCAGGCCCTGGACCCCGCCCACAGGCCGGCGCCGAGGCGGAGGGGAGGGTGACGAAGCTGTGCGAGGAGGCGGAGAGGAAGGCGGTGGAGGCTGCGCTGATAGGGAGGAGGATGGCGGAGCTGCACCAGCAGATCCACGGCTGCGCGTGTTACCGACGGACGCGGGAGCGGCGGGGAGGCGGGCTCGCCGTAACGCCCCGCGCCGCAAGGCCGCGTCCGCCCTGAGCGGCGGGAGGCGGCGGGGGCAATGAGGGTGGGACCGTGCCAAGCTTTTCCCTTAGGTAGCGTGTTATTTTTTAATGTTGCTGATTAGAAGAAAATGATTTGCTGTGTCGTTGTGAAACGTAGAGACCACTTCCCACTAAAATGTCTGCAGGATGCGGACCAGATCAGTCACTAGGGTGAAAACCTAGGCCATCGGGCCAAAAAAAGAAGAGGGGGCTCGTTACAGTAGTGCGAGAAGAAAACTTGCAAATACTGTGATGAAACGGCCCGGTGTCAGATGACCTCAGAGCATTTTGCTTGGGTGGTCGGAGTTGTTTGCCTTAGTGATAAGAGAGTCTTAGAATTAACGTTGTGATGAATTTCGCCCCTTGTCCTCTAGGTTATCCGCTGAGGGACTCTATTCAGCTGCTAAGGAGGACTGACTGCTTGGTGAGGCTGAAACCAAGAGAGCCTTTCTTTTTCTCTCCCCACCTTTTCTATTTGCGTTTTCACCGTGTTAAACGCCAAATCTCCAGTACCAGTGTGGTAGATGATTTCAGTATTATATCCGTCATAGGTGAACCTTGATGATTAGGTGCATTCAGGTTGGAAAAGACAGCTTTTAATTAAACGCTCTTACATAAAGGAATAGGGCCTAGAGTGTAAGCTGCTGTGTGGTCATATTTTTGTACTGTGATTTTATTTTATTTTTAAAGTTTGAAAGTATCTTTCTTGTACTTTGCTGTTTTTTAATGCTTCCTGGAATTTGGGACCCATGAAAGGAGCTGGAAGTAAAAGTTATGCGAGAAAGGAGACCCTATTTGGCTGCAGCTGCTGAAGCAAGAACCCAAACCCCAGTCAAGGGTGTGGATGCCTCTTCTTTGGACAGGATTGAGAAGGCCCAGAGGGCTGCTGGGCATGGAGAGTGGTGGTGTGCGGGTGTTCAGATTTTGTATTTCATCTCATCAACGGAGGGAGCTGTGTTCTTTTGGTTTTCTTTGTTTTTTCAGAATTACAATTTTTCCGTGGCATGTTAACTGATGCACATCACGTGACCTGTCTGGTGAGTAACCTGGAAGAGGGCATGAGTTCTAGGTACTACATGGATTTGCTGACTTTGGGGTAAAATGTTTCCACATACTGTAGTTGTGGGCTTAGGGGCTTCTTGCCACAGATGCACATGACCTCTGCAGAGGCCCGGCAGAGTTGGGAGGATAGCGCGGAGCTGGCCGTGGTAGGCCTCAGCCCGAGAGTAGGAGGCATCTTCCAGGTTTAGATGATGTCCAGCCTCGGTCGTCAGAGCAGACCCCACAGGGAATGGGTTCAGAGCTCTAGCTTGTTATGATAAAGTTCATTTGCTTAGAAACACAAATGCTGAAAGCCTGTTTTTAGAATCTTTGTGCAAATGACCAAAGCCACTGAGTTGGCCAATAAAAGGTGAGATAAATAAACTTTTTCCAGAATGAAAATTTCTCGTTTGTTGTTGTCATTGTCAAAAGGAGGTCAGACACTTTTGATTTAGGAAAAGTGTTCAGAAGCCTGTAGCCCAGAGGAAGGTTTGATCTACAGGGGCTGTAACAAGTGTGGGGAACAGGAAGGGACCTCATGAAAGCATTTGGTCTGGCCCCTGCCTTCAGGGAGCTGAAGTTCATTCAGTCAGTTAACATTCACTGTGACCATGTGCCTCTCCAGACACTGCTGGGCATTAGGAATTTCCAGGAGAAGCAACCTTGTAGGTTGAGACAGGTCCATGAACCATAATTACAATACAGTATCCCCAGTGCTGGTCTTTGATTTGACACATAAATTGAGTGCCTGCAGGTGCTGGGGTCCGTCAGGGAATGAAGTGCTTGCACACTTGGACCTGATGTTCATAAGAAGCTTAGAACAGTGCCTGATAAGTTTGGGATCATAAATGTAAACCAGTCCTGCTGTAGGCAGTCAAAAAGATATGGGTACCCTGTGTTCATGCTGTGGTAGAAGCACTGTGGAGGGAGTCAGCTGAGCTCAGGGAGTTTGAGGAAGAAAGTTTTCCAGACCAAGGACTCTTGGTCTGGGCCTGGGAGTGTGAGCACAGCTGCCCAGGCACTCAGGATCCAGAACTGGCCCAGGGTCCATCCACAGGGAGAAGTGTGGCATAGCAGAGAGGGTTTGGGGTGTTTGGAGAGTGCAGGGAGCTGATGAGGGAGTAGGAAGCGTGGTTGCGGAGGTCTTCGTGTGACTCTGAAGAGTTTAAACTTGATCCTGTGTGTCCAGGCTTCTCCACCTGGGGCCTTTGTGTTCTGGGCTGTACCCACTGCCAAGAGATACTCTGGTACATTCTGAATAGTTACTTACTTGCATGTTTGAAAGAAAAATATTTTTGTAACTTTCACTAAACGACATGCCACTCACTAAAGAAGTTTCACACTTCGGGCTGCTTATGGCTCTGCCCTGGGCCCCTGGAGCAGTGCTGTTCAAACTTAAGGTGCATCTGAACCCCTGGGAAATGGACAGACAAGGCTGTGAATTTGGAGGTATCACGGCTATAATTGCAGAAGGGAAATGGGGCCTGACCTACCGCCTCCCTGCCTTAACTTCCTTTGCCTGCTTGTGACGTCTGTCAGGATTGGAATTGCAGCAGACAATTTCAGATCCAGCCCGGCCCCCAAGTCTGTCGTCCTTGGCTTTTAGAAGGGTGATTGTATCTTCTGCCGTGGCTTAACCAGTGGATAACAGCCCAGACCATTGTGAATGCAGCCAGACAGGGCTGGGGTTGCCAGGACTGAGGGTCTGCACATCCCCTCTCTCGGACCCCTAGCCTCAGGGTCCCTTTCCTGGCCAGACGGTGGGTGACTGTGCAGCAGTGTCAAATGGAGAAGGGCAGGAGGTGGAAATACGGGTATTCTTTGTGAGCCCCTCTCTTTGAGTATGGTGTCTTTTAGGCAAACATGCTTTTAGTTCAAAGAAATACATTTCCCTTTTTAGATAAATGGTACCTGGGATGGTTACTTTTGCTTTCAGCAAACTCATGAAGAGGAAAATCAGTCTCTAGGATACAGATGTGCTGGAATAAGTCAAATTCTAAGGCCACTCAAGGGGCCCAAGTGAAAACAGCACTGATCCTGTCTCTGCTGTTACCCACGGCTGAGCCCCTGCAGCTCCCGGCCGTGCCAGGGTGTCGGCTGTGTGGAAATGAGAAGAAAACAGGTCTGTGTTGTGCAAATCTACGTGGGATCAGATACTAACATACCTTGCCTCATTTTCGCAAGTTTCAGAGATCTTTATTATCCTCATTGCTCAGGGGAGGCAACCTGGGCTGAAGAAGCTCTCAGGGACTTGCCCGGGAGTGTTGAACTGACTGGTGCCAGAGCTCCTGGCACAACATCCACTGGCCCCTGGCGTGCCATCTGCCCCTTCTCAGCACCCAGGTCTTCGCCGTTTTCAAAATAAAAGCCCCCAGTGCAGAGCACTCTGTAGAGGGATGCAGCCACAAGCGCCAACTGAGTTGCGGGCCTCTAGGATGTTGCAGGAACAATCCGTGAAGGACCATGTCTAGTCCGAGAAGTGTGAGAGTCCCTGGGGGCTGGGTGGGATCAGGGAGCCCGGGTCCCTCCTCCTGCCCGTGTCCCAGGTTCCAGGTGTCCTCCAGCAGACCCCGACCAGCTGATTTCATAGAGTGGATTTGCTTATTCATTTGTTCATTTATATATTCAGCAGATATTTTGCTGGCAATGTACTAGGTCCTAGGGACACCAAAGAACAGTTGGCTCCCTGGAGAGTCATTGACCCATTCATTCATGCACTTGAATATGTATCGATGAGCTGATATGTGCTCCACCCTGGCTAAACCTTGTAGCCCCAACTTTACCACAGCTGCTGCCTTCAAAGGGCTTGTTCCCCTAGTGGGTGAGACGAGCAGTTTAACGGACCGCACCTGTTGGGTGAGAAGTGCTGGGGGTTAGAGGGCACGAGGGCTTATGTAACCCAGCCGGGCAGTGGGGAGGGCTCCCTGGAGGAATCACAGACCTTGTGTTAGGTGATCAGTTCTACATGGAGGTGGCGAGTGGGAGAAGAGGCTACGTGGGGTTCCAACCCTTATGGCCCCATCCTCTCAGTACAGAACTGCTGAGGCCTCTGCATCTGGGTGTTTCCTCAGCTAAGCTAACCCCTTGGATGAAGGCATTTGGGGTTTGGGGCACCATGAGGGTAAACTGGGGACAACCAAGTACATGAAATGTGCACCTTGGGACCCAAGGGCAGTATCCAGTGTCTGAGCCCAGAGGAAGGGAGGAAGCTCGGGGAAGAGCTGACAATACAACAGACAGTGGATGGCGCAGGAGGCACGGGCTGGGGTCGCAGGGCTCGTTCCACTCCTGACCCTGCCCCTTGCTCCATCTGTCACCTTGGGCAAGTCTCTTCCTGTACCACTGTAAAATGTGGATTTGCACTGTCTTGTCTTTGAGATTCCTTGGGGCCTCGGCATTCCATTTGTCCAGGATTCCTGTCAAGTAACCAGCCATCTCCTGGTGCAGAGCTTTGAGGCCAGGTGTCTCCAGCCCTTTTGTGGCCTTCTGGAATTTAATTTTAAGGTCCGACCACACTGGGACTTCCAGTGAGGTTCTGTATTTGGACTAGGAGTCATTAGGCGGCAAAGATGCCTGGGTTCCAGGGAGGCCCTGAAACATTCTCTCCAACTGGAGAAAGACTATGGGACACATGAAATTGATCTCTGATCCTCCCCGTGGTCATCTGGGAATACCCATGACATAATTCTTGATTAGTTAAAGGTATCCTGAACTTGGGTCAGGGTACACAATCATTCTCACCATTTATTCAGTGTCCTGTAAATCATACCCAATTCACCCACGTCCCTTACCTCTCACAGTCATGGTTGCAGATATGCTGAGACTGAGAAGAATGAATGAAGTGCTCCTTAATGTGGTCCCTTAAATCACCCCTGCTGACTCCCAATTCCTCCTACCTGCCTGAGCCACCAGTCACCTAGAGAAAGGCGGCGCAGTCACCACCTGCTCTAACGGAGGGTTTGTCCGTCTCTCTTGTAGGTCTGTCGGGTTTGGGTTCACACAGTGGGAAGCTATGTGGTGAAGTGCATACAGGTTTAGAGATGTACTCTCTTCCTGTTGAATTAAAACATCATTATGCAGGGACCTTCTATTTCTAGTAATACATTTATTGTAATTGCTGATATATTTGGGTTTATTTTTACCCACTTTTGACCTGTACCACTTCTCCCATTTACTTCGCTCTAAGAGACTGCTGCAAAGAGGTAGGGGAGGAGTCAAGATACATAAGAGTTTTTACAACAAAGACCGGGTAGTCGAAACATCAAAAAATTACTGTTGATTAAGGAAAACCAGACATCTCAAGTCAAAGAATTTAGTGCTTTTCTATGTATGGGAAGGTGCAAAGGGCTGGGCTCACCGAAATCATTCCTTTGACGTGCACCTGCCTATCCAGGGCCAGGCTCCCATTCTTTCCCACCCTGAGTTCCCACAGGGGACACCGTTGAGGGTGGCTGCAGAAGCCAGGCTGCCTGCTTGTCCGCGTCCTCAGTTCCCTCCGTTCACAGTCGAGGGTGGCAGTAGCGGCTGCTGACTTGATGGCCACAGCATTCTTTGTTTACTGATATGGCTGGCAATATTTTTCATTCACAATAGCATGCATTGTCAAACTCCGGTGCTCAGTGACCACCCCACCCCATGCAGGAGTCCCAAGAACACATTTTGAGAACCAATAGATGAGCCAGGGACTCTCAAACTTGGGTGACGTCAGAATCACCTAAAAGTAGAGGGCGCAGGCCCTTCAGCAAGCCAGGCCTCCTGCTGGTGCTGAAGCCGCGGAGCTGGAGACACGGGAGGCTCAGCGGTGCCCACAGCCTCGTGGCCGTCTCCCCGACGCCCAGCCCAGCGCCTGGCACCGTCAGAGTTTCAGCAGTGCTGGTGGCTGTCCAGCTACAGACTTCAGGAGCCTCGCTTACACACCACTGTTTGCCTAGTAGTGAATTTGTCAGTTCCAGGGCTGGGTTGTCGGCGCCCCCTGTTGCTGCTTTTCGGATATGAACTGTGGCGGTGCTCAGTCCCCCAGCGAGGACAGTGCTCACCCACTGACTGTCACGTGAGCAGGCTCTCCCAGGCCCCACTGGGGCCAAAGAAGACCCAGGGCTTTGGGGGCTGAGCTGGGTGCCTGAGCAACGGGGAGAGCAGGAACTCTGTCCCCTCAGGCCGGGTCTCAACCCCTCTCCGTGCATCTCAGGCAGGCCCCTTTGGCCTTCTGGGCCTCCTTTTCTTCATCCTTAACCTGGGGTGATGCATTTTCCTTGCCTGGTGGTCATGAGGTTAGAGGCTTATGTAAAGCAGCTAGCTTGGTGACGGCAGGAGGTGAGTGCTCAGTAAATGTAAAGCGAAGAATTTTAATAAAGTAACATCCGCAAAGCGAGTGGCACACTAAGGATGGAGGGTTGAGTGGGTGCATTTCCAGGGAATAATCACCATTTTTAAAGCACATTATACGATACAAAGACAATCTCCTTCAAATATAAAAGTAAAATACATACTCCCTCCTGCACAGTATAACACAATTCAAGTTTGGCCTTAAAAAAAAACTGTAAGTTAGTTCCTGTGACATCACATATGTGAGGGCTGCTCACAACCTCTCAGAGTCCGAGTGTTCTTTCAAGGGTCCTAGCACCACGCCCGTGTGACAGCAGAGTGGCACAAGCTTGCTCTTCTGTCCCCCTGCTGCGCAGCAGTGCATGCCTGAGGCCAGGGCCCCGCACAGGCATGCTTGTCACTGATCCTGGGTGTCTCCTCTAGACTGAAGGGGACAGGGGTGCTGTGGGCAACCTTCACAAGGACCTGGACGCCGATGAAGACCCCAAGGGGGACTTCAGCAAGTTCATAGCGTTAGTGGCTGCAATCACAACAGCTGGGCACAAGCACTTGGAGTAGGGAGGATTCAACTGATGTCCTGTGGGCCCAGATTCCTCAAGGGGACCCAGGCAGGATCAGGGAGCAGGCCCCTGGCTTCCAGAAGGCCCTTGTTGATAATTTTTCTCCTGGGCTGAGCCTGCTGATGGCCTTCTGATTAATACGGTGCTCATGAAATGATGCTGGTCTCAGAGAAACTGATTATTTCCTTAAATCTCAGCTCCCCTCCCCCACCCACACAACACACATACATACACAAGAGATAACCCATTAAGTTGCCACTAAATGTTCACTGCCTGCCCACCTGAGAGATGGAGATGAAAACGACCCAGAGTCCATTCACAGGCCATTGCCCAAGTGCCCGCCGCGTGCCAGCCGGAAGCACAGCCCCAGCTTTTGTTTAGTCATCAGCACAAAGTGAGCGCCACCCTGTGCTGGACCCACAGGAGGATGGTGGGACCAACATCCAGTCAGTCAGGCAGCCTCTCATCAAACCCTGGCCCGTACGTCTCTCCAAACATGTTTCTTTAAGTAACGTCTTTTTAATGATACTTTTTTTTTTTTTTTTGCCGCCAAGACCATAAAACACAATGACAGAGAAGAAATGAATTACAAGTGAGGATGAGAATCACCAGTAAACAAGCGCCCACGTCACTGATGTTTATAGCCAGTGACTCAGGTGAGGTCTTGGGTATTAAGTCAATAATTTAATCCGGTTTTGAGACTCCTATCATTTTTTTTTTAATACCCAGCAGTGGAAGCCTCTTCTTAATGTCTGAAGATGTTTTCCACCAGAGCATCAGTGGGCATCGCTGAGAGACCCTGAGCTTGGAGATGGACACGGTGATCTGAGGCTCTGGTTGATGCCTCGCTGGGGAAAGGACAGCACGTGTTTTTGCAAGAGGGAGGGCTGCGCTAGGTTAGGTAGGAGCAGGTACACACATTGCAGCAAAGCATGAGAAGTCAGGTTAATACAGCATGGGGGAGCCAAAAGTGTGGACCAGAGTGGAAACTGCTTTTTCTCCTTTCTTGCTGTTTCACAAATGAGTCACCATCCCAACCTGCGAATGACAAATCACCCAGCTTCTTAGTACCGGGGGGAGGCAGGGCCTACAGAAGCTGCTGCTGACACCAGACAGAGCCCTTGCTCCCAGGCCCGCTTTGCACTGGGGTCCGGGCAGACTCCGTCCTCCCCCAGACGTGGGGTCAGGCGAGTGCACCAAGGGCGCGGACCACACGGGTTTTGCAGTCTGGTCTTGGAGAGGTTTCCAGCCACAGTGCCCTGAACCTAGCTCTCCAGGTCTCTTGGCAAATCTGAACTACTCAGTATCTTAAAGGAGTGGACTCTTCTGAGCCATCACCCAGAGTAGGTTTCTGTGCTTCCCAACCAAGAACCCAGACTCCTTGAGAATGAAAACAGTTGCGCGGCACTTCCTTCGCGTGTCTTTCTGGGGGCTTCTCTGACTGGTCCTCCCAATTCCCAGCCTCTCTTCAGGTGACAACAGGCCCATCTTCGCCGGTCTTTCACCTCACAGGATGATCTCCATCAAAATGTCCTGCTTGGAAGAAGATTCTTTTTCTAGAAAGTGCCGTTCCCAGAGCTGCCCGGTTGCCCTGGAATCTTCTTATCCCATCCTGACTGCGCCCCTCCTCTAACCGGGAGAACATGTCTGGTTGGGAGAACAGATCCCTGCCTCCCAGTTCTGTTCAGGGCCCTCTGAGCAGGATGCAGAAGGCCCCGTTCCAACCGGGGAAGTCCACAGTCACCTCTCTGGAGTTCACAGCTCCCCGGGGGGGAGGCGGGTACCTGGCACCCAGGTCCTCATGAAGCAAAAGCCGGGTCCAACCAGCACTGGTGTTTCCAGGAGGGGTCTTTTTTTTTTAAACCATTATTTCTGCAATACCATGATTCTTGGCCCAAGAAGAAAAGGTGGTAAAAGTCAAGTCTAAAAGCAGGTGGCTTCTCAGTCTGGGTGGACAGCCGGTGTTCCCTTCTCTCACTGCAGAAGAGATCCCCGCGTTAACCTGAATGCCACCCGGAGTGCTGTCTCAGCATGTTGGAACGGCTGCGAGGACTTGATGGCAATGAGTGTCCCAGCATGCGCTCTTCAGTAAAGATACAGTTCTTCCTATCTTTGCTTTTAAAAGGATGCTACAATTAATATTTCCATGCACAAAACTTGGTCTTAAGCTCAGATAATTTCCCAAAGATGGATTCCATTTTGAACCTAGAATTACTAGCTCAAAGGAGAATTTTTATTGTGGTTTAGGAAAAAAAAAAACATGAAATTTGCCATCTTAACCATTTCTAAGAGCAGAGTTCAGTGCAAGTAAGCACATTCATACTGTCGTGCAACCAATCTCCAAAGCTTTTCATCTTGTAAAACTGAGCTTCTGTGCCCATTCGACAGCAGCGCCCCCGCCCCAGCACCTGCTGGCCTACTTTCTGCCTCTTGGGATTTGACGACTCTAGGGACCTCACGTAAGTGGAATCACACAGGATTTGTCTTTTTGTGACTGGCTTACTTCACTCAGAATGTCTTTCAAGTTCATCCATGTTGTTGCACGTGTCAGGATTCCTTCCTTTTCAAGGCTGAATAACCTTCCACTGTATGGGCAGACCTCACTTTGCTTAGCCATTCATCTGGCCATGGACATTCAGGTTGCTACCAGATTTTAAAATATATATATATATATATAAAATTTCACCCGAGTCATTATCTCCACTATCTCACTTGGGAAAAGAAGCAGCAGCCATTTCTCAGGTGAACCTACCACTTTTGTGACTGTTTCCCGCAGAAGAGGCCACCTGAGCAGCAGGCGCTCCTGGCCCTCGGGGTACCGCCTGCGCCCCCTGCTGCTGATTTGCAGAATTGCTCCCTGGCTGAGCTCTGTCCCTGAGTTACCCGCGAGGGTGGTGCATTTTCACCTTCTCCGGAATGTCAGGTGCTGTGGGCGCTGGGACCACCGTGCCCTGGTGAACTTCTGGCTGAGCACACCAAGTCACGGGGGCTAAAAGCCATATTGCTTAAGCCACATTTAGTCAGTATCTGCCTTCACAATTACTGTGCAATGACGACTTGTCATTCATTTTGGCCATTCAACACCTGTATCCCTGTTTGTTTGGGGAATTCATCACTTAAGCATCTTGATAGGTGGCAAGTCTGTCTTCTTCGTCCTCTCGCCCTGCTCAGAGGGCTCTGACTCCCATGCCAGGCGGCCCTCTGTGGGACGCCCCCTCCACCAGCCTGGCTCTGAGCCCTGATCTGGGCCACCATGGATCCCCACTCCTCTAACAGGACACCTACACCAGTGTGTGTGTCTGTCTGTCTGTCTGTCCTCATTTGCATTTCTAGTCATTCACAGACATGCAGAGAGGCACACACATGAGTCATGTGACAGCACGTTCCCGGTGGGGATCAAACAAGGCAACACCGTGCCCCTTGTGTCGGCTCTCACATCATGAAAAGATGTCCTTCCATGATCCATTTATGCCACATTTTCTACATTTTTGTTTTCGTTAGTGATTTCACTGTTTATAATGGTCCCCAGGCCTAGTGCTGTGGTGCTATCCAGTGTCCTAAGCACAGAAGGCTGTGATGTGCCTTGTGGAGAGAACACGTTAGACCAGCTTCACTGAGGCATGCGTCGTGGTGCTGCTGGACACGAGCTCAAAGTGGGCGAGTCAGCATGTTAAATGAGACACTTTTAAACCAAAAGATACATAAAACAAGGTTATGAATCGATTGGTTGATGAAAATGTGTCCGGAGGCTGGCAGGGACCTAACCTGAACTTCCCCTAGGGGCAATGATTCAGTATTTGCTAATTCAGTGTGTTTGGTGCATTTATATACCATAACTACCACAAATAACAAGAACTGACTGTATACACACACATCTCTTCTTTTTTTTTTTAATGGAGGTACTGGGGATTGAACCCAGGACCTTGTGCATGCTAAGCACGTGCTCTACCCCTGAGCTATACCCTTCCCCCCAACACACACATACATCTCTAGGCATGGTGACCACCTGGCAAAACTGCAGCCCGGGACATACCTAAGTGTCCACATTCTTTGTGGCTTCACTCAGGAAGTGAATGAGTGTGTGGGGAACCGCCAAACTGAGGCTGCAAAGGTTAAGACAGCCAGACTTTGGTTGAAATGGGTGTTAAAAGAGTTTGCAAAGAGATGGCAGGAAGGCCAATCAGAAGAAAGGAAAGATGGAACATTGTGGGGATGCAAACTTGAGAGAGAAGGCCAGAAGGGGGCTTAAATTCTAGGCAGCGACAGAGCAAAACCAGGACAAGACAGCTCTGAGAGACGGAGACATTCAGACGTATGTACGAACTCCATGTCGAATGCATGACTTGTCTTACCTCTGGGCAACGTGCTATGTGATTATCCTGCCTGCTGTCTGTCTGCACCACTAGAATGCAGCTCAAGAGGCAGAACTTCAGGACTGTCTATTCCCTGGTGTGTCTCCCAGAGCCTAGAACAGGGCCTGGAATGATGCAGGAGCTCCATGGTATTGATGAATACACAAGAACACCTGTGATAAAGTGAGTTTTCCAAAGGGTTTCAGGAAGGGATTGACATAGGCCAGTTCGCTCTAGCCGAGAGGGAACAGGAATGGAGTAAGACTGCACGCAGTGAGGCCCGTTAGGACGCTATCACATTTGTGGTTTGTAGTAGCTGGAGGGATGTGGCTAAATCCAAGGTGTATTCTGGAGGTAGTTCAATGTGCTTTAGGGACAGGATGGGGACGAAGTGCTGAGGAGGGGGGTGTCAAGAATGACACTGAAGTTTCTGGCTTGGAAACTTCACTTTGAGTTATCTGCCTCGATAAGCAGACACAATGACGTGTAAATAAAGTGTACATACCTAATTGATACTTGTTCGTTTAATAATGACTATTAAACACCAACCATGTGACAGCCAAGCACTGGCCTACGTGCTAGGAATTCAGCAGTGAACAAAGTCCCTGCCCTCAAGGGGCTGATTTTACACAGAGAAGTCAGACCACACACAGGTAAATAATCACATGTCAGCAAGTGAGAAGAAAAAAGAGGGTGGAGAGTAATAGGGGATGGCAGGGCTATTTTAAACAGGGTGGCATGGGGAGACCTCTGGTAACGTTTAAGCAGAGACTTGCAAAAAGCGCAGTCAGCCATGCGGATGTAGAATTTCCCAGGTCTTTTCGAAGGGAACACAGAATTTCAGATTTCAGAGCAAACGGATTGTGGGCATGATCGGTTCATGGGAGCCGAATGACTTTCAGAGCTACGGACGGGAGCCAATCCAAATTTTCCACCTGACTTTGAAGTTACTTCAATTCCACTGATATATAAGTAAGAGGGAAAAAATGTGCTAAAACAAACAGGAAATACAGACAACCTCTTGTATGCCTCTAAAATACATTTCATCACCAACCTGGGGTAAGGCATCAGCTTGTCACAACACTGCATGAGAGCTGTGGGCAAAAAGGATTCAGAAGTCTCTTAAGGCTCTGAACATGAAAGAGACACGGAATCAAGCCCTGGGATACTGAAAAAATGAAATGCAACACGACATAGGAATCCAATCTACGGTGAGTTATTTGAGGGGAAAACATACGTATACACTGTAGACAAATACATAGTACACACACACACTTGTGCATTCTGCAAATAAATGTGCGTGTGTGTGTGTGTGTGTGTGTAGTCAGACACTCAAGGAAGAACACCCATTTCAAAAGAAATTTGTTTATGATTCTTTAATACATAGAGGCTTTGGCCATTGGAACAAGAGAAAAATTGTTTTTGGTGCAGGTGGCACGTAGGTTTACTTATTTATTTATTTTTAGAGGAGGTACTGGGAACTGAACCCAGGACCTGTGTGTGCTAACACACTCTACCATTTGAGCTATACCCTCCCCCACAGAAAGTTTTTTAAGGCTTTTTAGGTTTTATTTTTCAAGGCAAATGAACACTTATTACATGTTGGACTTGGACCTCAACCCCAGTCAGGTCCACAACCCTGACCAACCAGGAAGGACTCTGTGAGCCCTGATGACACCTTCCTTTCTCCAACCTCTCAAGGCTCTTTGTAGATCCTCTCTCTGTTGCGATGCTCTGAACGCCTGTAATGTGTGAGGGTATTAAACAGTCAAGTGTACACCAACATTCTCTAGTCAAGCTTCTCTGTCATTTGGGGTCACCTGTCAGGTTACCCAATACACACAAGACAAAATGCATAGCTCTCCTCCTTTGTCTCACAGAGCTAAAATCCACAAAGACCCAACTTCCATCTCCATCTGTCTCTAGGTCTTCCCAGTCTTTCCAAAGCAGTCTCATTCCCACATTCTTCACCAGCTACATCTGAGGAGTGCCTCCTCCTGCCCCTCTAAAGCAGGGAGATTCTGACCCTAAGTCTTGTGTTGCAAAGTTTCAAAAAACAGGTCACGTGTTAGCAAAACACAGGGCAATGCCCAACACTTAAAAAACATGGCAAAATAAAAATAAATGTGACCACGAGACAACTTTTGATTAAGCCCCATATCCCTCATTAGAGTATTCCTCAAACAAAAGTTACTTTCCAGGAGACAAATCTGTTTGACAATCTGAACCTCTATGGAGGTCACCAACCACTGACCCTAAGGGAGGCTGTTACACAGGGGTCAAAAACATACAAAAATGAAATCAAGAAAATGACAAGCTGTTTCAGTTTCCTCGAGGTGGCAGCCCATCCTGACCAGAGTCCATCAGCTGGGAACGTACAGCACAACTGGAAGAAATTTACCAAGCCAAAAAAAACAAAAAACAAACAAAAAAAACCACCCACAAGAATGCCACTTCTTTCAGACAGGTTCTCTGACACATCTGCCCTCGAAGAAAAATTGGAAATTCCTACTGATGGCCCACAGCTTTACTCTTTTCTATCTCTTTCCCTGTGTTCTCACCCTCCCCCCATTTGCCCTATGGCCTACGTTTTCTTTGATTTCTCCCATCCTCCGCAGGGATAGGCAGGTCTCTCTCCAGCGTCTGTCCCGTTAGAATCGACTTTTATGTTTCACAAAACAAACCTGAAGTTATTTTAATTTTTCTCTAATTACCAGAAGGGTTGTGAGAGGCTACTAAGAACAGTATCTATTAACACCCATCCAAACTAGCACGCCTTCCTTTTCTTCTTGAGCCCAATTTTGCTCCCACTGCCCAAGTTTTGATGCAATAAGATTAGGGCTTCACTCCTAGAATACTACTATCACACAGGAAGCTGTTTAACCGCGCCTGTGGCAGTTACTAAAACCTCGGCCCGGTTCCCGCCGGTCCCACCTCCAGGACGCCTTACCGCCCACCCTCCTGAGGACGACTGCTTTTCTCTATCCGACGGACCAGCTGCACCAGCATCTCTGCCATCTTCGCGATCTCCTTGGCCTTCTCCTCGGCCTTCTCGCACCTTTTGGTCACTCTGCCCTCGACGCCGTCGTTCGGATTCTGAAGATGATTGAGCGCGCTCTCCTCCGAGGCCTCCACCTGCGTCTTGATCTGGATGAGCATATTGTCCATCTCCCACAACTTGCTCCGGTTCCGCATGTAGGCTCTCCCGTGCTCCCGCGTGAGCGCCGCGATGTCCTCCCGCATCTCGTTGATGACCGGGAGCAGGAACTGCTCGAAGTCCTCCTCGGGCTCCAGCACTTCCACCTCCTCCGGGGCTTCCACCTGCTCCAGGTCCAAGGGCCGCATTTTTCCTGACACTGCTTCACACCTGCACCCGACACCCCCGGGGACGGATGACCAACGGTCAGCGCCGCAGTCGATGCGACCCCCACTCCTGGTCAATAGCATTCCCCAATTACCTTCAAAACCTTTCCCTCTACGCCTAGTGCTTCCCAGCTGCCCACGCAAACGGGAGGACTGACCAGGTGGACTGGCAGCCGTCACCCCGCGCGTGTTTGCGGCCCTTTCACCGCACGGCCAGACCCCTTTACTGTCAAACCTCGGGCAAGACCAGGGAGCGGGCGCGCACGTCCCCACCCCTGCCCCGCCCCTGCCCCGCCCCTTCTCAAGTCCGCCTTTTGGGGCGCAGGTGGTTTGGTAGCCGTTTGCACGAGAGCTTGTAGGAGTTTTTTCCCTTTAATTCTTTTAAGTAAAGCAATTCTCCAAACTCTGTATTTTAATAAGACAGGCTGGCGTTCATACGCTTACTACCCAAGCACCCACTGCTCCAAGTGCTTAATTTGTGTGAACTCATTTAGCCCTCACAGCAAACCTATGAGATAGGCGAAGAACTGTCCAGAAGTCGTGCTCATGGTCATAATTTGAACTCAGAGCTCCTTGGGTCCACAGTCCCTGCCCGTAACTGCGGCACGTGCTCCCTCTTCTGGGACAGAGCCCTTAAGTCAAAAGCTGCAGATGATCACAAGGCCCTTTCCTCCCAACGCCCCACCCCTGGCTCTCGGACTTCGGGTCTGGGGGGACTTCTCACTCGCTGCCTTGGGTTGTCTGATCAGTAGGTTCTGAACTCTCTTCATCAGACTGTAAACAACCCGAGTTTACTTCTGATTTGGCGCTGTCCTCAGCTCCTCCCGGCAGCCTGGCTGCAAGTAGGACCTCAGGGAATGTTTTAGGGAGAAGACCTTCTTCCCTGAAATAGAAGAACCGCTGCCAGACTGCAGGCTCCTTACAGGCAGGTTCTGGTCTTGGTCACTTCTGGTCTTGGTCACTTATACCCAGGCCTGAAAAACAGCAGGAGCAGTAAATGTTGCTTTAATACTCATTGAACAAAAATGTTTGCGCACCAGTAGTGTGCATTGTGGACTGAATGGAGTCTGTTTCTAGGCTTGTTCACCCAGTGCCATGCTAACATTAGTATGCAGGGAATCCTGCTCACACAAGTGCCACAGATCAGAGCTTCAGTTTTCCTGTATGATAAATAAAGACCAGTGGTCCAAGAGAGCATATTTGTCATTGGGAAAGAGGTGGGAAGCCCCATGAAAAGACCAGCAGGACCCCCAGGCAGGGCCACTACTTTCCCACCAGCGCCATCCAGTTCCCTGGCTCTGTGGTATTATCTGGCTTTTTGCTTCTGTAAAATGGCTTGCTTCTAGGAAAGCGGAATTTACCCCTAAGATTCTATTGGTCCCCAAAGCTCACTCCTGATTGGTCCAATTCTATCACTCCTGATTGGTCCATTTCTAATACCTTATTTGCATATGATGTTGCAAAATTTTGCAAAGTCTAGACTGGTAGCTTATAAAAGCCTACATAAACCTACAGACAGGGTCCAGAGCTTGGAGTGTTAACTCCTTTGGGCCTGCTGGTGTGATAAACCAGAGTTCTCCAACCCTCTGAGTGCTACTTGGTTTCTCACCAGGATCCAGGTTGCTGTAACATTGAGCTGTAACACTTTGCTGTAACAGTAAGAGATGTAAGTGAGGTTCTTGTCCCATCGCAAAAAGAGTTTAGAGACAAGTCGCAGAGGTTAAGAAAGTTAAGTGAGGATTTATTAAGGGGTAGACAGTACACTCTCAAGGGGAGAGTGGGCAGGCTCAGGTGAGTGGCTGCCCTGAGTTTCCTTGGCAAGTTGGTTATATAGAGTGTAGCAATGAATGAGTGAAATATTCACTGGGGAGGGAAGGGTTTGCGGTCTTATTCCCTGATTTTCATTCCAAAGGAGGGAGGGGTTTTTGTCCTTATTTAGTCTGGATCAGAAGTGTCATGGTGCCAGTTTATGATGGGTACATCTAATCTGCAAGGCTAATTTTACTGACATGAAGACATAATGAGCAAAAGGTTACATTCAGACACTGGAGATTCCTACCATTTCCCACTTTTCTTTGTTGGCCCCCAGGCCACTTGTTACCCCCAAATGTGTGACTACTTATCAGCCCAGAGGTTCCTGCTTTCCTTTCTCTGCCCAGAGACCCCTGGTGCTTACAT
Organism: Camelus dromedarius; assembly: GCF_036321535.1. Taxonomy (NCBI): domain Eukaryota; kingdom Metazoa; phylum Chordata; class Mammalia; order Artiodactyla; family Camelidae; genus Camelus; species Camelus dromedarius. The sequence continues at coordinate 119,267,446 of NC_087436.1, forward strand.
GATGTAGAGATTCCTCATTTGGCCCATGACCCTCCTTTTTGTCCAGTTGCTGCCATTTGGTCTGGGTCCCCCTTTCTCTGCTCATATCTAGCTATCTGCCTGCTCTAACAAGATGATGTGATTGACAGTGTTTTGCAAATATCACTGCAGTAGATATTAGTGGTGGAAGTATTATAATTATTACAGGACAGTATGTGGGGGTACTTGATGCCAAATGTTCTGGAGTTAGACAAATCCAGAATTAGGTCCTTGTTCCTCCCATTACTTACTCAACAACCTTGGACAAGTTGGTTAACCTGAACACATCTCTCTGTGTCTCAATTTCCACCTGTTACCCTAGGGTGGGCATTAAATGTATGATCCTTAATGATCATAACATGAGATCCATATGGCCCCTAATAATCATATGACATGGTTTCCCCAAGATTTCACACCTCCTGTCTAGATGTGATTATTAGTAGTGCCCCCTTTCACTCCCAAAACTTTCGTTTAATAAATTGGACTTTATAAAAATCATGAACTTTTGTTCATCAAAAGACACCATTAAGAGAGTGAAAGGGCACACCACAGAGCGAGAGGAAGTATTTTCAATACACATAACTGAAAAAGGACTTATATTCAAACTGTACTAAGAATTTCTACAGATCAATGAGAAAAATTCAATTTAAAAAAGGGAGAAAGACTTGAGCTGGCACTTCACAAAAGGAAACATACAAATGGCCAGTAAGTATATAAAAAGGTGCTCGATTGCATGATTCAACAGGGAAATGCAAATTAAAACCACAATGAGATAGCACTATACATCCCCTAGAATGGCTAAACTGTAAAATATTGACACTACCAAGTATTGGGGAAGATGTGGAACACCTGGGACTCTCATACATTCTTAATGGGTGTCTTAGTCTGCTCAGACTGCCACTACAAAATACCGCAGACTGGGTAGCATAAATAACAGACTTTTTCCCCTTCGCAGTTTTGGAGGCTAGAAGTTTATGATCAAGGTGCCAGTATATTCAGTTTCTGATGAGATCTCTTCCTGGTGTACAGATGGTCACATTCTTGCCATAGTCCTCACATGACCTTTTTGTGTGCGTACAGGTGGGGGCGGGGTGGGGAGGGAGAGAGCAACGAGCTCTGGTGTCTCTTCTTACAGGAACACTAATCCTATCAGATCAGCACTCCACTCTCATGACCTCACTTAACCTTAATTAATTCCTTGCTACAAATACAGTCACACTGGGTGTTAGGGCTTCAACAAGTGAATTTGGGGTGGTGGGGGGAGACATATACATTCAGTCCATAACAATAGGAATGTAAATTGGCACAACTTTGGAAAACTATTTGGCACTATCTCCTAAGACTAAGCATGAACCAACCCTATGACCTAACCAATTTGATGCTTTGGTTTACAGTAAAGAGACTGAGTACATTTTTCCACAAAAAGATACACAGAAGAATATTCATAGCAGCTTTATTATAATAGCCCTAAAGCTAAAACAACATAAATATTCATCAGCAAGAGAATAAATAAATAAAATAAATAAATTGTATATTCCTTCAATGCTATATTAACTATCTATTGCTGCATAACAAATTGCCCCAAAGTTTAGCAGCTTGAAATAACAGGTATTTATTATCTCACATAGTTTCAGCACAGGACATTTAATTAGGCTGTAGTCAAGGTATCAGTTGGGTCTGCAGTCATCTCTGGGCTTGCATGGGGCTGGAGGATTCACTTCCAAGATGGCTTACTCATGCGGTTATTGGAAGGAGGCTGTTTTTTGCTAGCTGTTGGTAAAAGACCTCAGTTCCTTGCTATGTAGCTTTCTCCACAGATGTCCACAAGAAGTCAGCTGGTTTTCCCCAGAGCAAATGATTTGAAAGAAAGAAATAACATCTCCTCTTATGACCTAACCTCTTAATTCACAGACCACCATTGCTGCCTTTTTCTGTTTACTGTGAGTGAGTCACCATGTCTAGTACACACTCAACGGGGAGGAATATACAAGAGCATGAACAACAAGAGGTGGAGACCATTGGGGGTCACCTTGAAGGCTGGCCACCACAGTCTGCTCTCCAGCCACTAATGATTCATGTCCCTCTAACATGCAAGCCATACCCTCACCCAAGGTACCCAAAAGTGGCATCCTATTGTAGCATCATCTCTAAGTCCAGAATTTTGTTATCTAAATTAGGTCAAATGTGGGTAAGTCTCCATGACTGTGGTGTCTTAAGTCCAGACCCTAGACCACAGTTCTACCCGATCTGTAGAAGTTTAAAACTAAAGAAAGAAATTATTTGCCCCCACACATCCAATATACAATTGTTGGACAGGCCTAGGATAACTGTTACGAGCATTCCTGTTCAAATAAGGGGAGAAATGGGAGCCACAAGTGAGTCACTGGTGCATAGTAATTCTTCGGCCCACTCTCAAAGTTGAGGAATAATTCTCCGTGTCTCAGCTCTATCATCTAGGCTCTTGGCTCCACCCTTTGAAGCACACTTCCTTTTTCATGTAGCATGAGTTTACAGATGAGTAATTTTCTCATCCTGTTCATGCTTCTAGAAGTTTGGAGGGTCCAAAGGCCTTTCATTTTGTACCATCTCAGTCCCTTCTAGTCCAAGCTGCATTGTTTCTTCTGATATAATGATCTTAAAAAACTGTAGTTTTCCTGTGAATCTCATTAGACTCCATTAGACAAAAGGCCCACCTTCAAATCCCTTTGGATAAGCCCATCTCTACAATGGGCTTCTGTTGATAATGCCAAGGGACAGGTCCTTAAGCTTCCTAGAGACCCTATTGTTAGAGAGATTCTGTGAGGCACATCTTCAATCTCTTTAAAGAACTGTTATTCTGACTAAATGGTACTTTGAGCCACCATCTTTGATATTTGAGATTTTTTTTTAAGATTTTACATCATTTTCCTCTCTGTTTTTCTCCATTCAACACATAATAATGGAGCAACTGGAAAATGGGAGCAAATATTTTAGACAAAGTTGACTTTTTCTTATTTAACAATATATTAGGCCACTAAAGGGGGTGGAGTTTGATGATATGAAATTATTTTAAGGCAGGACAGGATTACTTTTAAAAATAAAATTCTCTCTCTGCCCATTTGGGCCACTATCCCTCTTTAGACTGGATGGTGTATCTGCATTATACATTAACTAGATTCCTTTAGAAGTCTCAGGAGTGCCTGCTTGCCACCCCTCATCCCCCCCCAAAAAAGCAGTTTTCTCCTGGCACAAGGAAGGTAACGCCTTAGAAGATAACATTCCTTTCTCAAGCCTGTAAGGGCTCACGGTGACCCACTACTCGCCTTGTAGGTGTAGATATGGACCATGTAAACTGTCAGTATGTTCCTTGTTGAGTAACCCTTTGTCTGGAGAACATGTAATTGTGCTTTGACCCCCAACTGGCGGAACAGCCCTCAGCACTTTCTGAAAGATTGTCTCTTAGATTATAATCCTCAGGCTGGCTTGAATAAAATTCCCCATTTCTTTCTTTGATTGACTATTGATTAAGAGATATTTTAGAGTCACAATTCCTTGGTTTTTCTGGCAGTGTCCGGGATTTGATCCCTACTATAAAGCCATTTCTTAATTTTGTTTCTTTATTTTAATCATCCGAAGAAGCTGAGAACTTTCAAACTCATCAAGAGTATAAAAGTTTATCAGTCCACCCTCTTGCTTCTCTCTCTTCTCTCTCAATTTACTATAAACAGCCAGAAGAAACTAAGGGCGGGAGGGAGATCTTCATGGGTCCTGGACATATTCTACATCTTGACCTGAATGGAGATTACATGGTTGTATGAATATGTAAAAAGTAATCAGTGTGTACACTTAAGATGCATGAACTTTATCGTATTCCTGTTACACCTTATTATTTTTTTTAAAAAAGTGCTGTGGGTGTGCGCGCGTGCACGTGCGCGGGCGAGCGGGTGCGCGTGCGCGTACGTGCTCGCGCGGTGGCCGGAAGTGGGCCTGCATGTTGTGCGTGCGCGTGCGCGCGGAGACCGGAAGCGGGGCTGGCAGTCCGGGCCGTCGCTGGTCATGGAGGATCGGCCGGTGGACTGCGGGCCGCCCCGCGAGGGGCCGGCCGAGGAGGCCGAGCCCCAGGTTGCGGCCTGGAGCGGGGACAGCGGCAACGTGTCCCAGAGCCACAGCAGCGCCTCGGGGCCGTGGGAGGACGAGAGCGGCGAGCTGGGCGCGCCGGGCCGGGACCTGCCGCTGCTGCGCCGCGCCGCCGCGGGCTACGCCGCCTGCCTGCTGCCCGGCGCGGGGGTGCGGCCTGAGGTCGAGGCGCTGGACGCGAGCCTGGAGGACCTGCTCACCAGGGTGGACGAGTTTGTGGGCATGCTGGACATGCTGCGCGGCGACTCCTCGCACGTCGTCAGCGAGGGCGTGCCGCGCATCTACGCGAAGGCCACCGAGATGCGGCGGGTCTACAGCAAGATCGACCGGCTCGAGGCCTTCGTCGGGATGATCGGCTCCAGCGTGGCCAGGTTGGAGGAGCAGGTCGCCAGGGCGGAGGCCGAGCTGGGGACTTTTCCCAGCACATTCAGGAAATTTCTGCACACCATTAACGTGCCCTCCTTCTTCAACAAGGCGCCTTCCAGCAGGTCACAGCCGACCGGCTACGAACCCCCCGTCCTGTTTCGGACCGAAGACCACTTTCCCTGTTGCGGCGAAAGACCTTAAATCTGAGTCCGCCGGGCAGTGCTGCAGGAGGACACGGTCTCAAATTATCTTGAGTATTAATTTAATCAGTTGGAAGTCCTGTTACTAGACATACATGACATTGGTGTATGGAATTTTAAAGTTTTTTTTTTTTTGCACAATTTCCCTCTGTCTTCACTGTTTCACGTAGATGAATGATTTTCTACGTCTTCCAGTTCAAACTTGAAAACTGGTGCGGAGCGGGGTGGGGGGAGGGGAATCCGGGAAGTAAAATGAATGAACTTGGTTCACTGTGCCAGAAATGTTATTTTTATGGATTTTACAGGTTAACTGTTACTTTTTCAAGATTTGTATATTTGTATACTCTTAAGAAAAACTACTGAACCTTTAAAGCCTTGTTATTTCGATCCTAACAGTGATTCCGTTTTCTATAGTTTACTTTTAGGGTAGAAGGTAAATTATTAAACATTATACTAAGCTTTCCATATAATGGATTGTAAGCCGAAGGAAATTATACAGTTTCTGAGAAAGTATTGACTTACTGCAACTAATTCTGAGGCTGATTCTGAAAGTACAACCTCACAATCTTAATTTGTCCACAGCAAGAAGGTCTATACGTAATTGCCAACATTTGGTTTATCATTTAAATAATAAAAAATTTAAGTTTTACTGAAAACGCTTTCCATCTGAAAGGGACTTTACATATTTCCCTTCTTTGTTTGAAAGTTGACATGTTGTGCTTATGATTTTAGGAGTGGGAAAAAGAAAAGTGGCTTGGGGCTGGGGTCTAAGAAGCTTTGAGAGGAGCACCCCAAATGTTAGCTACTGTTTCACAGAATTATTAATGACAATGGTTTAACTGTTCATTTTGAGGGGAAAGAATTCTTAAATCATTTGTGTGAACGGCGGGTGCTAGGATTTTGTTCTTTCACAACCTGACAACATGGACTTCTAAAGATCCCGTGCAGCTACAACAGGCTTTGATTCTGGTTTTCGTCTGTTTTATAAGGTGGTCATTGTAGTCAGCAGAGCTCAGACAAGCATACAGCTCAGGCTGCTTTTGTGCCATTTGTCACAGGTCGTTGAGGTTGATTGAGTAGGTGTATTCTCACTTAGCTCTGTATTACGAAGAATCTGATCTTGTAATCTCAACCTTAGCTTTCATGGACCTTCTGTGTAACACAGTTACATTTTTTAATTCAGGCAGCTCACTGACAAATTGAAGAACTGAATTTAGAAGTGGAAAGAATGAGTAACCTACATTTAGTATCTGGCGACTGCTGGGCAGTGCTCTAAGGATTTATATGCCTATGACATACTCACTGAATATGAAAATAGCTTCTTTACATAACATGTATATTACTAAAGTGGTTTTTAAACTTGTGAATATTAAAAAGTCAGTAATTAAGACAAATTACGAAAAAGTTGAATAACTTTAAAGCTGAGATTTAATATCTGCATAATAGAAACCCCAAATTCCAGAACACATAAGTTAACAAGTGGGCTATAAAGTAAAACTTTCCTAACTAGAAATAGATAATGTTGCTATATATATATATATACTTATATATATAAATATGTATATGTATATATATATGAGAAAGTAAATTGTGTTGAGAAAATTAAAAGTATAATAACCAGTGAAAGTGAAATTCAGCTTAACAGTTTTTAAAGCTAATTATAAACAGTTTACTGGCAGGACATTTAAAAAAAACAGTCCTGGTTTAGAAGATAATTTGCTTATATGTGTCCCTTACCTCTAAGGGAACTTGGGCTCTGAAATTCTCTTGGTTAATTAGTGGTGTCCCAGAGGTTTCGACATAGAGGCGAGTGGAGGGCCTTGTCTGGAACGTGGACTTGAAGCAGACTTGCAAAGTACAGACACATTAGATAAAAGTCACTTTTCTGTTCTAGAATGCGGGTTGGGGGAGCCAGGCACACCCCAGCTCTCTTTGGCACTACCAGACCACCTTCAGACCTCCTGGCTCCCTCCTCTCCCACCTCTTACCAGCTGGAGAATTAAGAAGACCCTTGTGGATCTTGGAAAACTGGTCCTTCCCCCTCTAGCTAAATCTGTAACAAGTTGGGAGAGAGGCTCCCACTCCTGAAGCAGTAGAGTGAGGCCCAGTTTTTGTCCTCGGTGAGCCCTGCAGACCATCTCTGCTGCTGGGGTCTAGGGCTCCCCTACTTCCTAGAAGAATAAACAGGGATGGGGCTGGGGCCTAAGAAGGTTTGAGAGGAGCACCCTAACAATCATACTGGAGTCAGTTAACACATTCACTTCACACCTGAGAGCACAATAATTACTTTGAGTTTTCAGGAATGCACAGGATATCCCTTGTCCACAGGCAGCCTCGGGCATCCAGGAGTCACTTTGGACGCATACATACAATTGGGTACTAATTATTCACATGTATAAAATTGGGTACAAATGAGGTAGTAAGCACCTTGTGGCTTCTTATCCTCCAAGCCAGAACTTTTAGGACTATGAGTCTTGGACCACGTGTGAGGAGGTGGGTCCATCATGAATGTAAGAATGTGAATTCTGTCCTACGTGTTGGGAATGTAATTTGGTGCCGTCAGTATGGAAAACAGTATGGAGATTTCTTTAAAAAACTAAAACCAGAGTTAACATCTCACCGGGGCCACTCAGCCGAACCTTAATGGTTTCCTGCTTCCCCCATCCCCTCTCCAAGCCACGTTTCACATAGCACACGGCGGCCAGAGGGGTCTTTAAAAACCAGACATCAGACACGTTGGGCTTTGCCTTAAACCCTCATAGATTTCCCTCATTATGTTCAAATAAAATCCAAAATTTGTGCTGTGGTCAGCCTGCAGGATCTGGTCCTCACACCCTCACAGACCGTGGCCTGGGCTTCTCTCCCCTCCGTCACTCAACATCCTTCCAGCTTCACCTCGGTCCTGGGACATGCCAGGCATGTCCCCCACATGGCACTCACCACTGTTGTGTCTGGGTCGTTATGTGATGACATCCTCACACACCTCCAGGCGGGCACGGGCTCTGACGGTCCTGCTCCTCCTGGGCTCTATGCTCACCTCGTGCCCAGCACGCTCAACACCTGAGTGAGTGACGCAGACCTGCAGAGTGAATACAGCTAGAAGAAAGCTGGGCACCCCGTGAGGCTTGTGGGGCAGACTGGCAAAAACAGTAACTCAGTCACATGTTTACTGGGAAATCAAGCACCATGGGAGGGCTGAAGACCTAATGGCAAATAAGATGTGGTTTTTCTCCCAAGAACTGGACAGGCCAGTGCGAGCGAGAGACTCAGACACGCACTTAGTCCAACCCAAAGTTCATGGACTAAACTTACTAAGTCCGCAGGGGTATTCCTGGGGCTCCAGGAAGGCCGCGTTCTTACCGTGCCTCAGGGATGCTGATCTAGAACGCGTAGAACTATCTTTCTAGAGACTTCATTTACAAAAGGTTAAAAATCATTTGTAAAACAACATTTTCCAAAGTGACCTAAATCCTTAGTCCCAGTAATAGAGAAGGAAATGCATTTCTTTTAGAATGAGATTCTTCTCTGTGATTTTCATCCTCAAAGGGGAGGGGTCAGCCTATGATTGCGGGAGACCCCGGGGTAGGAGGAAGGGAGTGACTGGGACAAATGCTCCTGTAATTCCAAGTGTCCTTGGCTGCAGTAACAGCTCCTTCCCAGAAAGGGGCGCTGTGGGAGAAGGAACAGCCACCTGAAAGCAGCTGGTCGCCCCCAGCCTTCAGGACTTAAACGCACCAGCATCTGGCAGGCAGAGCCACCAGACCCTGTCCACCAGAGGGGTTCACAGTGCGAGGACCACAGCTGGCTGCTCGCCTTGCACCGGGCGTGGGGGGGTGGGGACAGTAGCTGAGGGCAACACCCCTCTCCCTGTTTGCTGTCCTCGCCCCCCTGCTCTTCTCTCTCCTGAAACAAGCATGCTCATTTATTTATTTGCTTGTTGTTTTTCTGACTCCCCCACTAGGGCGAGGAGCATGGCCTTTGTCCATTTTGTGCGGCCCCGAATCTGTAGCACCTGGCACAGTGCTGGGCACACGACAGGAGCTCGAAACGCATGTGAATGAATGTCCAGGACTGATGTTAATTCAGCTCCTTGTCCTGGCAAAACTGATTTCAGTGTTTTCCTAGGGGGAAAAAAAACAGACCCCCTCCCCTCCTACACCACCTCCCTTCCCCTCATACAAAGTATCTGTCACTGTCTAGATTGTGAAATGTTCCCCAGAGACTTTCTCAGTAGCCCATGGTTCCCTGTGACACTATGACTCGAGATAAGAACCAGCAGGATGGGAGGGTTTAAGGGGCATGTTAGTGATGTGACAATTGTGGGTAGTTTGGGACAGATTGAAGTTCAAGTGCCAGCACTACTGCTTTATAAGATTGTTCAGGAAGGCATTCGAGTTGCAAACGTAAGTGTTCTTTGATTTTTTTTCTGTAATTTTTTTATAGTTCAATCATTGTTATTCTTTTCTCCAAAAAATTGTGGTAAAATACACATAACATAACTTACCATCTTAACCATTTTTTCGGCGTCCAGTTCAGTGGCATTAAGTACATTCACACCGTGTGCAGCTGTCAGCACCATCCCTCTCCACAACCCTTCATCTTGCAAAACTGAAACTCTGTCCACGTTCAACAGCTCCCCACCCCAACTCCCCCAGCCCCTGGGGACCAGACTTACAGTTTCTGCCTCAGTGGATTTGACTACTCTGAGGACCCCATGTGAGGACAATCACGCAGTATTTGTCTTCTTGTAACTAGGTTATTTCATTGAGCATAATGTCTTCAAGTTTCATCCACGTTGTAGTGTGTGACAATTTCTTTTTTTACTGAAGTATAGTTGACTTACAATGTTATGTTAGTTTCAGGTGTGCATCAAAGTGATTCTGTTGTGTATGTATATATATATATATTCTTTTTCAGATTCTTTTCCATTATAGGTTATTACAAGATATCAAAAGGATTTCTTTCCTTTTTAAGGCTGAAAAATATCCCATTGTGTGGACGGTCCACATCTTGTTTATCCTGTTGCTGGACACTTGGATTGCTTCTACCTTTTGGCTATTGTGAGTAATGCTGCTATGAAGGGGGTGTGGGGGGTATAAATATCTCTTTGAGACCCCACTTTCAGTGTGGGGGATATGCACCCAGAAGTGGAGTTGCTGGATCACATGGTGGTTCTCTTTTCAATATTTTGAGGAACCACCATAGTGTTTCCACAGTGGCTGCACCATTGACATTCCCACCAGCCGTGGGTGAGAGTCCTGGATCCTCCACAGCCTCACCAACACGTGTTATTCTTGGAGTCTTTTTGACCATGGCCATCCTGATGGGTGTGAGGTGATGAGGAGGCAGAGGTATTTCAGGGTAGATGATACCAATAGCAATGGTAACAATGCCACCAGGTGCTCTGTTCCCCTGTCTCCCTGAGTCACTATCCTATCCACCCTCCCCACCAGCACCCAGGAGGAGAGTGATTTATCTGGGCGCGGGGTGCAAGCCTTGGGCCTCCCGGGCTCATTTCTTGGCTGGGTGGAGTTACTGAATTACAGTCACTGTCCCCGCAGAGTTTCCTTCATTGTTGGCTTTGGCCGGGTGGGCAGATGGGCAGTTGTCCCTGCAGCCACTGTGATCTGCTCAGGAAACCCACCTTCCTGGCAGTGGGCAGCAGGGCCCAGGTAGAGCTCTTTGCCCACAGGGACAAGCCCCACCTCCATTCCAGCACACAGGTAACGAAGCTCGGAGAACAAGAAGGACCACTAACCTTCAGGGAGCCGAGCTGCACCCTGGCCTCCTGGTGTACCAGCTGAGCCCATCCAGGCTGGCAGGGATGCGCCACCTGCAGAACCCGCTCTGCCAGAGAGAGGCAGAAGCTGGATGCCAACTCTGACTTCAGAGACACCAATTCAGGGACTCCAAAGAAACCAAAAGAGGTGGGCGGCCACACTCAAGCTGCAGACAGGTATTGACTCACAGCTAAGAAGCCAAAAAACTACCGTCACGCAGGGGGCATACCACCTGGAATTTTGTTAATAAATTGCACACAGACCACCAAGACTTCAAACGGGATCTTCTCAGTGTCTTTTTTTGTTTCTTCTGCCTACTTTGGATTGAATTTGCTCTCCTTTTTTCTAGTTTCCTAAGATAGAAGCTCAGATGATTGATTTTAGACGCGTCTTCTGAAAGACGCGTCAATTTCCCTCACTGCGTTCCCCCAAATGCTGATGCGCTGTATTTTCACTCTCATGTAGCTCAGGATCTTTAACTATCTCTCTTGAGATTTCTTCTTTGACTCATGTGTTATTTAGAAGAGTATTCTTTCATCTCCAAGTATCTTGGGGTTTCCCAGCCATCCTTCTGTCCCTGACTGTCTGAGCGTGTACATTGTATGGTGGGTGTTCTTTTAAACATGAGGTGTATTTTATGACCTGTCTTAGTGGTCTATCTTGGTGAGTGTTCTGTGTGAGCTCGAGAAGAGTGTGCATTCTGCTGCTGCTGGATGAAGTAGTCTTAGTGTTTTTATTCTGAAGTCATCTTAGACTTGCAGAGAAGTTGCAAAAATAATTTAGAGAGCTCCCGCACGGCCTTCCCCCAGCTACCCAGTGACAGCATCTTACAAAACCATAATGCGACGGCCAGGACCTGGAAGCTGACAGGCACAGTACTACGAACCAAACCACAGACCTTATTTAGATTTCTCCTGCTTTTCCATGCTCTCTCTTTTTCTCTTTGTATATAGTTCTGTGAATGTTATTGCATGTAGATTTGTGTAACCACCACCCCAATCAGGATACAGAACTGTTCTGTCATTACAGAAAAAAATCTCTCGTGCTACCCCCCGTGGCCACCCCCTCACCACCCCAACGCCTGCAACCACTGATCTGCGCTCCCCGCTTATGTGTATAATTTTTATGTTGAGAGTGATATGTGAATGGGGTCCCAGCATACAGTCTTCTGAGAGTGGCTTTGTCCACACAGCACAATGCCCTGAGCTCCATCCAGGCTGTCCCCTGTGTCCAGAGTTTATTCCTTTTGGTGTCATGTTGTCTCTCTTCCCTTCTTGGAAAGAGGCCTTGACTCCTTTCCTCTCCCCCAGGTCTGGGCTCTGTGCAGGCTGGATGCTCTCCCGAGGGCCCTGGGCAGTGATTCCCCTCGGCCTGTCTCCACAGCCAGCATGGACTCTGCCTTGTGCCCATCCTCTCACTCACTTCTGCTAGGTGAGGACTGAGAGGTGATCTCATTTTTCAGACGGGAAGCAGAAGCACAGAGACGATGTCATTTGCTTCTAATCTGGCTGTGAGCAGAGTGCCTTGCATGCTGGAGAGCCACTCCAGCCCACCCCCGTGGACCACTGCGCCATCCCGCTCCCCATGCAGGATGCTCCCAGGATGGTCCAGGATGGAGAAAGCCTCTGGCAGAGGTTTCATCCATGCTGAGACCTGAACCAGAAGAGGGAGGCAGGCAGGCTGACCGCAATCGGCAGAGCAGAGCAGCTGAGGCCCAAGGGAACAACAAGGGCAAAGGCCCTGAGTTGGCCAGAGGTGTGGCGCCCAGGCCGTCTGTGAGGTTCCTGAGTGAAGACAGGGGAGGAAGGCCCTGGTGTGGGGTGTTCATCCCCTACCTGTGGGAATTCCACTTCCTGGCCATTTGTCCTGACTGTCACTGGACAAATCTGGGGCAGTGATAATGGGGCTCGAACCTGACCCTTGCACAGAGAAAGGACAGAAAGCCACACTCTTTCAGGTGGAGATCTGTGCCCATGTGTGTGTGCGGATGTGCGCGCGCGTGCGCGTGTGCGTGTGCGTGCGTGTGTGCGGTGTTGAGACAGGGTCCACTGGATGTGGGGGCTCTGGGAGCCCTCAGCCATGGGGGGCGGGGGACTGGATCTCTTGAGAAGGCAGAGGGAACGACACACAAGAGGTGGCACAGTGAAGCGGTGAGTGCCTGGTTCAAGGGCTGGACTACGTGGGTTCAAATCCCAGCTCAGCCACCTCTCAGCTGGCTTACTCTGGGAAATCGTATTTACTTCACCTTGCCTCAGTTTCCCCGCCTATAAAATGGTGATGCTAACACACCTACAGAGGAGCATGTGAGGAACAATGAGCTAATCGAATAGATTCCGCAATTAGCACCTCAGAATGGCGGGAAGGGCGGGGCGGGGGCGGGGCCACCCACGGCCACGCCCAGTGATGTCAAGGCTCCGACTTCGGTGCTCTTTCTGCATCTTAGTTTTCCTCTTGTATTTTATACTTCTTTATATTTCCTCCCAGTCTTAGAATCAGCTGGGATTAAAAAAAAAATTACTGCCTGATGAAATGTGTGGTTAGGAGCTGGAAGATACGTAACTTTCAGTGTCTTCTAGCCTTTGAAGTAACTGAGGCCCAGAGAAGCCAAGGAAACTACCTGAGGTCACACAGCGTATAAGTGGCAGAAATGGAAGCTGGACGCAGGCAGGCTGGTTCCAGGGTCTGAGTTCTTAGCCACGCCCCTGGATGGCCTCATCTATACATGCAGTTCTTTATTTTTCACCCAACAGACACTGTTTTAAGTTCATAACACGTTCTGGGTACTGGTCTGGGCATGGAGGACACAGATGTGAATAAGATCCAGTCTCTGACCTCAGGGAACAGTACAGGACAGACAGCTAAAGAGTCATCAAGGTGGTCCCAAGAAAAAACCTTGGCCTTCTATTTGAGGTCCGAGGTTGGGGTAGGCAGTCAGGGATGGCTCCCTGGAGGGGCTGAGGACTGAGCTGAGCATTGCAAGATGAGTCAAAGTTTGCCAGAGAGAGATTTCAGGGGAGGGGCATTCCTGGCAGAGGGAACAGCATGTGCAAACACACAGAGACAGAGCATATAATACAGTGGAAACATCTTTGTGCAATTAGAGTATGAAAATTCAGCTTGGCATACTGAATTTCACCTTTTTTAAAAGAAAAAAAAAACTGGCTAAGCACGAGATGGGAGCAAAGAACCTGCAGCTGGGCTGCTGGTCAGACTCCTACAGGCCTGCAGAGCCTGGGCCTCTTCTGCTGCTGGTTGACTTCAAGTAGCAGGAACCTCTGGGGCTTGAAGCTTTGAGACTAGAGGGGAGGACAGGAAGTGGGTGGGGCCTCCCAAGCCTCTTCAAAGACTGTGGGCTTTATCTGGGCCCCAGGAGTCACTGATGTTCTCCTCAAATAAGTCTGAGGGCACTTTAACCCTGTGGTCGTCTGGTCACCCCACGGCCACTGAGCAGGTAGTGGGTCCAATCTGTACCACACTGCCCCCTAGTGACCACAGAGATCTGTAAGGGTGTCAATGATGAGGGATCACCAGGATGACGGAGCCTGACGACGTAAATGGGTGTTGACCTCACTCTGCGGGAACTTGCCGAGGTTCAAGAGTTTGCCCGATGGTCCAGGAGGGGCAGGGCCAACCCCCACCACCAGCTCCCCCAAGTCAACGCAGGTTCTCAGGCCTTGGGCTCCTGGACATCCCGCCTCTGGTCACTAGAGGGCAGTGTTTGCAGCCAAATGGAGGTCCCCAGAGCTGAGGGCCTGGAGCAAGTTCTCCAGGCCTGTTTCCTCGTCTGGAAGCTGCAGTGGGACTGCCTGGACTCAATAGAACAACAAAACCTCCTGTGGACCTGCTGGGGGCCGGCCCTGTATCTTCCTCAATGACCACAATCCCATGAACCTCCTTACGTGGTTCCCACCAGACAGACTTACGGACCTGAACACTCCTCCAGGTGACTCCAGCTGAGACCCCGATGAGCCTAAATTCAGAGCCTAGGAAATCCATGAGCTTAACAAGTGGTTTTTTCAGGCCGCAAAGTCTTGGGGTCATTTGCTCCATAGCCAGAGTAATGGGACCACCCACCCTACTCTTGAGAGGGGAGCGGCTCAGGACCCCTGGGCAGGGAAAGGGCAAGGGCCTCGGAGTCCGGCCGGCCAGAGTCCGCGGGAGTCTCAGAGGAGGGGAGGGACCCGCCAGGCGGGGCCATCAGGGAAGGATGCCAGCAGAGTAACCACCGCGCAGGCAGGGAGGCTGAGCCCAGCGCCCTTGGAGAGCTTTGTTAGAGTGCCAAGTCCAAAGTCGGGGGAGGCCGGAGGTGAGGGAGAGAAGGGGCAGGCCCAGCGGCCTTGGAATACATCTCCAGGAAGATCTAAACAAGGGGAAGGGCGGGGGAATTTGACTCAGAGACTCTCTGGGGACTGCAGTGGGGAGGATGGGTGGGAGGATCCTGGTCAGAGGCCGGCCAACAGTGAGGAGGGTAAAGCCTACAAACACTGGATCCCAGCATCCCAGGCAGGTGGGTCTGCCTTAGGGCCCCCTCCTCCTTATTCCCCTTCCCCTCCCTCTTCCTGGTCCTGCCTACGGGGCTTCCAGGGACTGACCCAGCTTCCTAGCGCTTTGACCCCGTGAAGGACATGCCCCAGCCTGAAGAGCAGGTACTATGTTCTGGTCACTGGCCAGGGGCACTTTGAGGGTTCTCTTTCCCAACAGCCGCTGTGAGTAAGCCCACCCTGCGTGTCCTGACCAAGTCAGATTTTTTCACCACACCCTGGAATAACCAGATTTCTCTCTCTCTCTCTCTCTCTCTCTGTCTTTCTGTCTCTCTCTCTCTCTCTCTCTCTCTCTCTCTGTGTCACACACACACACATGTACACACACCATGGTGGTGAAACACAGGCACGGGGCTCAGACAGACCTGGGTTCCATTCCTGGTTCCATTCCATTCCATTATTTACCAGCTGTAAACCTGGCCAAGTTACTGACACTCTGACCCTCAGTTTCCTCATCTGCAGAGTGGGGTTACTAAGGGTACCTGATTCATGGGATTGTTGAGGGGCCGTTGGCCCAGGAGTACAGAGGTCCTCGTGTGGCTGGTGTTATTCACCAGACAGCATCTTTCATGTAAGAATTTAACATTTCTTCTCTGTCCTATGCGGTGCAGAAGGAGGAGGGAAGGGAGATGGGAGGGCGTGTGGGGGCTGGGGGGTGGACTATAAATGTTGACTCACTATATCTATACATGCCTGTGGCTCTGGGTCCAGCCCCCACCCCTCAAGAAGCCTTGGGAAGGTTGCAGATGGAAAGCCCAGCGTGTCCTCCGTTTCAGGCCGTGCCGGGCCTCCCCGTAATAAAGACCTGTTTCTTCCTGGCCGCTCGCTTGGCCTGGAGACTGAAGGCCCAGTGAGCAATTCCGAGCTCCCGCCTGCCCACCCTGGACACACTCAGGCCTTCTGTCCCTGCAGCGTCCTGTGGGGCGCTCACAATGCGGCCCTGTTCTCCCCTCCACTCCGCCGCCTGCTCCTCCGGCTTCTCAGGGAGGAGCTGTGCCAGCTGGGGGGAGGGCTGCCTCTGCTGGTTTCCAGGAAGACACACGCGCTGTGTGTGGCCAGAGACAGGGCACCTCCTCGCTGGCAACCCCTTCAAATTAGGGGGTGATTTGTTACGGGCAAAACACGTGTTCATCAGGCAGGGCCGCTGGTCAGCCCGCTGGAAAGCAGGCTTCCTGCTGAGCCTGGAACACACAAGCCCGCTCAGGCACAGGGCCTTTGCACGGCTGTTCCTCTGCTGTCTGTGGGGCTGCCTCCCCCTGTCCTTCAAGCCTGAGCTTAAGCAGTTACTCCTTGGACTAGGATCTGCCACCACTGACCCCAGCGTGTCTCACGGCCCTGTTTGATTTTTCCCCATGTATTGAGCATTTGTCTTGTCCCTCAATAGAGGGTCAGCTTCACAGGTCAAAGAGCTGTCTGTCTTGTTCATGCGCATTCCCCAAAGCCCAGCACAGGGCCTGGCTCGAGAAGGCCACAGTCAAGATTTGCTAGAAGAACAATTGAGTAAACAAATCAACTACCCTCTTGAGAAATCGAGCTATGAATCAGTGAGGCCATGATTCAACGGATCAATGACTTTGTTAATGAGATCAGGGCACACGGGCAGGAACCTTTGACTTATATGTCTATGTTTTTATTGTGGGGGGGGGGTAACTTATTTTATTTATTTATTTTTAGTGGAGGTACCAGGGATTGAACCCAGGACCTGGTGCATGTTAAGCATGCGCTCTACCACTTGAACTATATCCACTCACCTCTGATATGTCTATCTTTAATCATCTGATCTTCCCCACTCACGTCTAAGCCTTTCTGGGGTAGTCGTGGGGCCAGTGGATGGACAGAAGGACCTAAAGCCATGAGCAAAGAAAACCGGCAGGAAAAGAGGCTGGTGCTTTTATGGATCAAGGACTGAGACAGGGGCTCCTAGGGGAGAGCTAGTCAGGGAAGGCTACCTGGAGGAGGTGAGGCAATCCTCTGGAAAGGAAATGTCATTCAGCAGGGGCGGGAGCTGTGTGAGCAATCCATGCAAAAGCCAACCCTCTGCAAGGGGTGTTGAGAAAGCTGGACAGCCGCGTGCAAACTAGTAAGGTTAGAACATTCACTCACACCATACACAAAAATAAACTCAAAAGGGCTTAAAGACTTAAACATAAGACAAGACACCATCAATCTCCTAGATGAAAACATAGGCAAAACATTCTGTGACATAAATCATAGAAATGTCTTCCTAGGTCAGTCTACCAAGGCAAAAGAAATTAAAGCAAAAATAAACAAATGGGACCGAATCAAACTTCTAAACTTTTGCACAGCAAAAGAAACTATAAACAAGACGAAAAGACAACCTATAGACTGGGAGAAAATGTTTGGAAATGATGTGACCGACAAGGGTTTGATTTCCATAATACACAGATATCTCGCTCCCTCCTCTTCGGAGACGGCCCACACACTGCCTATGGAGTGTATACCTACTTTTACTTTAACCTGAGCACCCAACCCCCACATCTTGTGGCTTTTCTCTTGCCTTCTGAAACAGCCTTCACTCTATACAGTATGTATCTCTCTAAATAAATCTACAAAGAAAAAAAAAGCATGATTGAATAAAGAAGATGTGGTGTCTATGTACACAACGGAATACTACTTAGTTATAAAAAAAGAACGAAATAATGCCATTTGCAGCAATATAGATGGACCTAGAGATGATTATATTAAGTAAATCAGACAAAGATAAATATCATATGAATCACTTTTATGTGGATTCTAAAAAAATGATACAAATGAGCTTATTTACAAAACAGAAATAGACTCACACATAGAAAGCAAATTTATGGTTACTAAAGGGGAAAGGGTGGAGAGGGATAAATTAGGAGTTTGGGATTAACAGACACACATTACTATGTATAAAATAGATAAACAACAAGGACCTATTGTAGAGCACAGAGGACTGCTATCAATATTTTGTAATAACCTATAATGGAAAAGAATCTGAAAAAGCATATATATACATATATATAAAACTGAATCACTTTGCTGTACACTTGAAACTAACACAACGTTGTAAATTAACTATACTTCAACTAAACATAAATAAAAATAAATGAATTAATTTGTGAGGTAGGTAACTATGTTTATTTTTATTTATTTGTTAATGTACTGGGGATGGAACCCAGGACCTCATGCATGCTAACTAGCAGCTCTACCACTGAGCTATACCCTCCCCCAAATAAATTAATTTTTTTAAAACCCAAAGACCATCCCTCTGAGGGGACAGGGAGCTAGCCTTGGGCTCAGCAGAGCTGGTACAAAGATGAGGCCTGGATTTGCTCTGCAAGGTCTCAAAGACCAGGGTCAGTGGAAGCCCAGGAGGACCAATTTCATTTCAGTATAGGGGGACATGTCCCAGGGCAGAACCATGCAGAGACGGGATGAATTGCCTGAGGAAGGAATGAGCTCTCTGTCCCTGGGGGTATGTTAGCTACATCGGGAGAGGAATAGGGGGCTAACCTAGACAGAATAGTTGCAAAATCTCTTCTAATCCAGAGAACCTCTGGGTCTATAATTGAAAATTGTCTAATGCAGACAGAGGAAGTATTAATCAGATAACACCAATATACTACTAACATAAATGTGCATCCAGATGATCATTACTGTTTTTAAATAATGGACCGTGTCTCATAAATTCCACTTTTTGAAAGCTACCCTAATGCAATCAGCATGTGTGTGTTCAGACACTTTGCTGTAAGAAAGCTCAATGCAGTATTGTTTGTAACAGAAGAAAATTGGAAACAGCCTGCAAGTTCATTTATATATTCATTTTCTGTCTCCCTCTCTAGACTGAGCTCCAGGAGGGTGGGCGCTTGTCTGTCTCATTCACTGCTCTATAGGTCAGATCTAGTGGGTACAAAAGATACAATGCAATCTTTTTTTTTTTTAAGAAATTTTTGTATTCTTTAATGAGGGGTGGGGCAGAGTGAGAGAGACAGAGAAATACAAGAAATGCTTCAAAATATTAACAGTGATTGTTTCTGGGAAATGGAATTAAAGGTAATTTTTGTTTTCTTCTTTATGCCGTATGATATAAAAAATGTTTGTAATGTGTACAATCTCAGATAAACAATCTAACCCACCAGCTAAAAGAACTAGAAAAAGAAGAGCAAAAAAACCCAAAAGTCAGCAGAAGGAAGGAAATAATAAAGATCAGGGAGGAAATAAATAAAATAGAGATTAAAAAAAAATAGAAAAAAAATCAATCAAACCAAAAGCTGGTTTTTTGAAAGATAAATAAAAGTAACAAACCTCTGGCCAAACTCACAAAGAAGAAAAAAGAGAGAGCACAAATAAGCAAAATAAGAAAGGAAAATGGAGAAATTACAAAAAATAAAATAGAAATGTGAAAAAATTTTTACGAAAAAATAGAATGACATCAGTGTGAAATAATAATAATAATTGCTTTATTTGCTGAGCTCTGAGGATGGATTTTTAAAGCCAAACTGAATGACGTAAGACTTTATTCAAATGTCCCTAGTGGCATCCTTTTGCCATCTGGCTAGGATGTCACAAGAACAATCTAACTCATCTGGGTGGGGAAGAAAATAATTTTCAGTTTTGCAGTGGCCACTCCCAAAACCATCCCCCCTCCCAAGACAGCTTTTTAATAACCTCCTCTGGGTGCAGACTTGACCTCTATCAGCGCAAACAAGGCATCCAGCTGTTTGGGTGTTCCCAAAGCACTTCTGCGCAAGGCAGATAACAAACCACAGAGCACTCTACTGACAGGAAACTGCCTTTGAATTTGTCTTCCAAAACAAGCAAGCTCTCTCACTGCTCAGGGAGCAACTGACCTGCCTGGAATTGTCCAAGACTGTGAATGACCCTCTCCATTTCTCCATGGCCAAAGGGAGCAACCTCCACGTGGGGCTGCTCAGAAAGATCGCAGCCACTTGCTAGACGTCACCATTCACCATTTATTACCCTGGGAGGCACAGAGCTCCCTGTCCTTGGAAGTGTGCAAGCTGAGGCTGGGAAACCCCTAGTCAGAGGCATTGAATTCAAGAGTCTGGTTAGGAGCAGTGCCAAGGGCTGAACTGTCTTCCCCTCAAATGCATATGGTGAAGTCCTAACCCGCTGTGCGTCAGAGTGTGACTGTATTTGGAAAGAGGGTCTTTAAAGAGGTGATCAAGTTAGAATGAGGTCACTAGGGTGGGCCTGTATCCAGTAGGACTGGTGTCCTCATAAGCAGAGGAGACTAGCAGCCAAACACACACAAAGAGAAGATGATACAGAGACACAGGGAGAAGAGGGCCGCCTGCAAGCCAAGGAGAGAGGCTGTAGAACAGCCCTGCCCTTACCTTGATCTTGGACTCCCACCCTCCAAAATCATAAGAAAGTAAGTTTCTGTTAAGCCCCCGTCTGTGGTCCTTTGCTATGGTGGCCTTGGCAGGGCAGTGTTAGTGTCTCCACTGTCCGAGTGAGAGAGCCATGCTCAGAGGGGTGAAGTCATAAGCCCAGGGTCCCACAGCTACCAGCAGATTCAGATTCAAGTCCAGGCGCACCTGCCCCGAGTGTTTCCGGGGACCTGTGATTGGCCGTGACAGGTGAATCAGTAGGAGCTTGTACAAGAATTGTCTAGAGGCGGAAGGAGAATTGGGACAACCCAGGGAAGCCTTCCTAGAGGAGGTGTTGTTAAGCCAGGACTTGGAGGAGTAAACCCTCAGCAGGAGAGAGGAGGGGACGGTCATCCTCTAGGACAAGGACAAGGACAGCACAGAATCTGCCAGTCGCAGGCTCTGCTCCTGGGAGCCCATGCGTGTGCCTGTCCTGTCAGGCCACACAGAGAAGCACCTGCAAACACCACCTCCCCCAGCAGCGGGCTCTGAGGTTCTGACGCCCAAATCACAGCCCTGCCTCTTTCTGGCTGTGTGGTCTTGGAAAAGTTCCACAACCTCTCTGAAACATTGTCAAAAGTAAACTTTCTTTATAGGACGCATTCACTCCTCAGGTATATATTCCTTAAGCACCTACTGTGCTCCGGGCACTGCTGTAGGCACTGAAGAAAGAACAGGGACAGAGCACTGCTCGTGTGGACCCCTCATTCTAGCCGAGGACCCACGAGGAGGAGGTGGATGTGGCCACACGGTCGGGGAGGCCTCTCTGCAGAGGGGGATCCTGCGGAAGGCTGGGGGCGGGGACTCAAGAGACAGCGATGAGAATTGGGGCCTTCGCCAGTCGGTCAGGGTCAGTGCTGTTACTCTTAGTCTCATCACACCTCTTCCTCCTCCTGCTGCTGCTGCTGTAGCTTCCACCCTGCCCCTCCTCAGACCAACCATTCCAAGCCACGTCTCCAAAACCACCTGCTACTTTCTGGGTTTTTTTAATTGAAGCCTAGTCGGTTTATAACGTGTTAATTTCTAGTTTGCAGCACAGTGATTCAGTTGTACAGATATATGTTCCTTTTCTTATCCTTTTTCATTACAGGTTATTACAAGTTATTGAATACAGTTCCCTGTGCTGCGCAGTAGGATCTTGTTGTTTATCTATTTTATGTATAGTAGTGTGTATCTGCAAATCCCAAGCTCCCAATTTATCCCTCCCCATCCCCTTCCCCACTTGCAACCCTAAGTTTGTTTTCTATGACTGTGAGTCTGTTTCTGTTTTGTAAATAAGTTGATTTGTGTCTTTTTTATTAGGTCATTTTTCTTCTATTTTTTAAAATTATTTTTGTTTCTTTTTGAGGGGGGTAATTAGGTGTATTTATTTTAATGTAGATAATGGGGATTGAACTCAGGACCTTGTGAATGCTAAGTGGGCACTCTACCCCTGAGCTATACCCTCCTGCCTTGTGTCCTTTTTTAATATTCCACATATAAGTGATATTATGTGATATTTGTCTTTCTCTATCTGACTTACTTCACTTATTATGACAATCTCAGATCCATCCATGTTGCTGCAAATGGCATTATTTCGTTCTTTTTTATGGCTGAGTAGTATTCCATTGTATATATACACCTCATCTTCTTTATCCAATCATCTGTTGATGGACATTTAGGTGCTTCCATGTCCTGGATATTGTGAGCAGTGCTGCTATGAACACTGGGGTGCAGGTGTCTTTTTGAATTAGAGTTTCCTCCAGATATATTTCCAGGAAGTGGGACTTTTGGATCTTATGATAGTAAGTCTATTTTTAGTTTTTTAAGGAATCTCCATACTGTTTTCCATAACAGCTGCACCAAACTAACCTGTTACTTTCTTGACATCAAACACAAGAAACCAGCCTTCCTCTCGGCTTAAACCTGAAGTGTGAGTGACCGGAAGGGACTTCAGAAAGGACTCCTTGTCTCTCTCACCTTCAGTGCCTGGACTTTGGGGACTGAGGGCCCTTCTGGTCTCCCTGCTCTCCAGGTAGTGACTTCCCAGGAAGCCGGGGCCCTGCCAAATAAAGGGTCTATTACTGGGCTCTCGATTCTGTTCCATCGGTCTACATATCTGTCTTTAAGCCATTACCACACTGCTTTGATAACTGTAGCTTTCTAGCAAGTTTTTAAATCAGGAGGTGTTAGAACAAAAGAACTTTGTTCTTTTTCAAGATTGTTTTCACTCTTTGAGGTCCCTTGAGATTCCATATGAATTTTAGGATGGATTTTTCTATTTCTACAATAAATGTTGTTTGGCATTTAGGTTGCTTCCATGTCTTGGCTGCTGTAAATGGCTTGGCTTTTATGTGAATTGCACTGAAACTGTAGATCACTTTGGGTAGTATGATATCTTAACAGTATTAAAGATAAATGTGTTTTTTTTTATGGTATTTAGTTCTGCAGCTGCTGTGAAAAACAGCTTGGCAGTTCCTCAGAAAGGGAAACAGAATTGCAAGATGACTCAGCAATTCTACTCCTAGGTATGTATCCAAAAGAGCTGAAAGCAAGACCCAAACAAATAACTTGTACACCCATGTTCAGCATTTTTCACAACAGCCAAAAAATGGAAGCAGCCCAGCTATCCATCATTAAATGAATAGGTAAACAAAACGTGGTCTGTCCATATGATGGAGTATTATTCAGCCGTAAAAAGGAATGGACTTCTGACGCATGCTACAACATGGATCTACCTTGAAAACGTCATGCTAAGTGAAATAAGCCAGACACAAAAGAACAAATATGATTCTACTTACATGAGGTTCCTAGAATAGACAAATTCATGGAGGTAGAAAGTAGAATAAAGGCTACATGGAGTGAGGGGCAGGGAGGAATGGGAAACTCTCAGCAGATCAGAGTTTTTGTTTGGGATGATGAAAAAAAGTTCTGGAACTAGATAATGGTGATGGTACACAACTTAATGCCCCTGAATCGTACACTTAAAATGGTTAAAATGATCAACTTTATGTTACATAACACAAACATGTTTTACTACTATAAAAAAAAGTTTTAAAAGATGACATTTTGTCCCTGATTACCAAAGTAATACAGCATTATAAAAGACTACTTGAAAATACAGAAAAACACACAGAATAAAATGTTTTAAAATCACCCTTTGAGAAATATTTTTGAAATGCAGGGAAAGGATGCAAAATGAAAATAGACACCATCTGTGGTAGCAAAGACCCGCCCATCAGGAGGAGAGCAGCTCAGTGAATTATGATTATGCACTCGGTAGATGCGCTTCCACACAGCAGTGAGCCATGAGGGCTGTATCCACGCTATGCGTGAAGTATGGAAAGGATACAAAAGTACTCACACAGTGTGTTTAAACTCTATCAAGATGCACAGGTGGGGGAGTGTACAGCTCAAGTGGCAGAGCGCATGCTTAGCATCACAAGGTCCTGGGTTCAATCCTCTAAAAATAAATAAATAAATAAACCTAATTACCCCCTCCATCAAAATAAATAAATAAGTAAATAAACAAATAAAATGTTTAAAATGTGCATGGCATTGAAATGTTTTCAAAGTTTTTAATAGCTTGAAAAAAATTCAATCCATGATTGTAGGTGGAAAAGACTATGGAATTGTGTAAGAAAATGGTTACAATATTATGTATGATATAGTTATGAAAAATATAATGGCTTTTTTAAAAGACTGGAAGGAAATACACCAACATGTTTGGTGTGTTGTCTTTAAATTCCGGTACAAGGAGCCATTTTCCTTTCCTTTTTCATCCCCGCCTTTTTCTTTCTTTCTCTTTTAACATCTTTATCACAAGGAGGCTGTGTAGCTGTTATAATTTTTTAAAGTTTTTCTTAATCTTTTTTTTCTCCCATGAAAATCGAAAGCTCATCAAAATGCAAAATTGTGCTCCTGTTGGGTGAGATTAGAGGTGAATTTTTCCTCTTTTCCTTTTTCAAAATTTTTGATTTGCTTTATTATATCACTGTTACAGTCAACTCTCTGTGCACGTAATTGTTAATACATCCAATGGGGCCACTTTCTTATCACCTTCCCACCACCCTGCCCCAAGCCCATTTCCAGATGGCCTGAGACCTAAGCTTATCTGGGAACCACAGTGTGGCAGTTGACAACTATCCTTTCTTGTTATTCTGAGTCAGCAAATCCCGGGCAGGGAACAAGGTGCACAGGTGAACCCAGCAGGCCTGACCTCCCCACATCTCCATGACTCAGTGGCTATAATCACCCATCTCCTTCCCAGCCTGGCCCTGCACAGAGCTGCCCCCAGGGTGGGGAGAGTGGACACAAGGAATGTCTATTTCCCCACAGGCTGGGAATCTCCTTCTCCACCCAGATGCATATTCCTGAAAACACTGTGGCCATGCAACTCTAATGAAACAGGAAGGCACCCTGCTGTCAATAATGTCACAGCTGAACAGGATCTGCCAGTTCGTCAGCCCCATGGCTTCCGGGTCAGGGGAGAAGACAAGGTTTGGGAGTCCTTTTAGGGCTGCGAACTCTGTTTCTCCCCATCAGGGACATTTCATTTAAGACTTTCATCTAGAGTCACCATCGTTTCCTAAAAGAAAAAAACATTTAAGCATAGGAAGGACTAAACGTTTAAACACAGGAAGGTCTTAATCTCAGAACAGGGACAGTAATAAGAAAGGAGAGTTTTCAACAGCACATTGATGTTTCCAGAATTGTTTTAGAACAACATATCTCAAAAGTTTGTTTGAGAGACAGAGTCACAGATATAGAAAACAAACTTATGGTTACCAGGGATGGGAGGGGGTGGGAAGGGATAAACTGGGAGTTCAGGATTTGCAGATACTGAAATATAAAATATATGTATATAAAATAGATAAACAGCAAGGTCCTACTATAGAGCACAGGGAACTATATTCAATACCTTGTAATGGCCTATAGTGAAAAAGAACATGGAAAGGAATATCTATGTGTATGACTGAATCACTGTGCTGCACACCAGAAACGAACACAAAGCTGTAAATCAACTGTACTTCAATGAAAAAAAAAGGTTTGTTTGAAACAACCCAAATAGTCATCGCCAGATGAACAGGTAAACAAAATGTGGCGTAACCACACAATGGAATGTTATCCCATCATGAAAAGGAATGAAGTCCTGATCCATACGATGAGGTGGAAGAACCTCAAAAACAGGACGCCAAGTGAAAGAAGCTGGACACAGAGGGTCACGCGGTGCATGATTCCGTTTACCTCAAGTGTCCAAAACAGGCGAATCGAGAGGAAGAGAAAGTAGACCGGTGGTTGCCAGGGGCTGGGGCAGGAGGAGTGGGGCGTGACTGCTGATGTGTACAAAGTTTCTTTTGAGGGTGATGAGAATGTTCCAGATCAGATAGAGGTGATGGTTGCACAACACTGTGAATGTACCAAAACACACTGAATTATATGCTGTACTGTAAAATGACACATTTCACGTTCTGTGAATTCTATCTAAACAAAAAATAGTTTTAAAAAGTAAATGTAAGAAAAGACTTTGTGAATGGACTAAAATGACAAGCTTGAGTTATTTGTGACCCTCGTGGCCTGGGGTTGCCCGCCGTGGGGACCTGCTCCATGGACTGTATGCCAACCATGAGCTTGTTCTGCTCCGCTGCTCAGTGGGTTTTGTAGCTGTTGCAAATCCATTGTCTGAGCTGTCACTGGTCGAGGGCTGCTGGGCGGGGTCAGCCCAGCCCTTCAGGTCTGCCCTGGACTTGGGTGGGGCCAGAATCACGGACCACGGCGGCTGCCCACTCAGAACGCTGCCGTCCACATCTGGACATCTTCGGCGGGGGCAAGGGGGGTGGGTGCTGCCCCTTGGGCAATGTCTGTGCTGCTGTCCTAGGAAGCCCCTTCTGTCTGCCCCTCCCCCAGTCCCCTGCACCCTGCTCTGTCCACCATGTTGTTGGGACTGGATTTTGGTGTTCACCGTGAACCAGAAGCCGAGTGTCACACCAGGACCAATGCGGGGAGCAGCCGAATCGCCCACCACAGAGATCTTTGGTACATGATCTGTGAGGGGCGGGGCCCCAGCTGCCCTCTGAGTTGTGCAGTCAATGCGGGGCGGGCAGAATCGGCTCTGAAGCAGGGGAAAGCCCACCCTGCCGAAGTTCTAGGAGGTTCCAGGACCCCGCCAGGCGCTGCAGGGGTGTTTGTGGACCCGGGGCACCGGCAGCCTCAGCGCACAGGGTCCAGGCATGGGCCTGCGTGCCTGGTCTACTCTCACCTCCAGGGCAGACCAGGAGCCCCTGGGGAGCCAACCATGTGTGCATGTGGCTGAGCCTGAGCGTCGGTCAGTGGTGGTGAGTATGTGTGTGTGTTTGAGAGCTGCGTATGCGTGAAGGGGTGTTGGTGGGCACGTGTGTGTTTGCTGGGCAGTGAGAGAGAGTGGATGAGTTGGCTACTGCTGGGACGAGGGAGGGGACTGCTGGTGGGCCGTAGGGGACCTCCGGCCCAAGACTCTGTGTGCCCTGCAGGGCGGCCCGGCCCAGGGGGCCAGACTTGCTCTCTCCAGGCTGCCTCTCACAAGACTTCCCCTCCCTCCCTCCTCCTCTCACCGCCTCTCTCCCGCCCCATCCTGGGCACCCCTTCTCTCTTGCTCAGTCTCTGACCCTGTCTGTGGGCCTCCGTCTACCCATCTCTCCCTCTGTCTCTCTGTCTCTGTCTTTCTGACTCACCTCCCCTGTGAGGAAGGGCTGGCCCAGGCCCTGCCAGGCTTTCTGGCGGGCACCGCCCAGCTGCCCCCAGGAGCCCAGCCTTCCTTCCCGGTGCCTGCTTAGTCTGTTGAGTCCGGAGGCCTCTGTGAAGCTGTGTCTCCTCCTGTCTGACATGGCTCATTGTCACCCGTTTTATGAGGCCTGAATGAGTGCATTCAGGTGGACAGGCTGCACCAGGTGCAGACATGACAATTAAAGGGGGTGCCAGCAGCCGGCATGTCTGGCACCAGGGTGCCCAGGAGCGTGAACGAAAAGGGAGCTGCCTGGTCTGGACTCCCCCCGGGGGCCTGCCCAGCAAGCATGAGGGCTTAGAGAGCGGGGTGCCCAGACCCACACCTACCCAGGCATGGCCATGTTGTCTGCTCACCCCCCGCCCCGCGCAGCCCTGTGCATGCCCTGGGCACACTGCGGTCACCACCCCATCTCTTGGATGGGAAGACTGAGGCTCAGAGGTCAATGGACAGCCTGAGGCCACAGGGCACAGTAAAGACTCCGGCTGCCGGGCCTTCCCTGCCCTCGGGCCATCTAGACTGAGGAGAGCCCCACTCACCTCCCGAGTGAGAAGAGGGCCTGGTAGCCGGGGGCCTGTCCACCCTTCAGTCACCACAGAGTCCCTGACGCTTCCACTACCAGCCTAAGAGTTTCGACTAAGTCACTTCCCAGGGCCGCGTTTTCTCCCTGAGAAGAATTCTGAGTCTGACATGAAGACGGTCAAGCACTCTCCACCCCGTTTCACTCACTCACTCACTCACTCTGTGAACACTTGCTGGGCGCTCCCAACCCCAGGCCTGCGCTGGGCCCTGAGAACCAACAGCAAACTTGCGAAGTGGTCTGAGGGGCAGAAGCCCAGGCCGCCGGGCCCTCACGGCCCCGCCAGAGACCGCCTCCTTGTCTGGCCCCTCCCCTACCTCCAGCCCTCCTGCCTTGAGCTTCAGTGGAGGATGCTGGCTGCGGCTGTGCGTCCGTCTGTCTCTCCTGGCCTGTGGCCTGCGCGGGCCCAGCACGGGGCCTGCCCACAGCAGCGGCTGAACAGTGCTGTTTGTATAAGGGGATGACGACAGCGTCTTTTATGTGAAACGCCCTATAAACAGCGAGGGTTCATGCACGGGTGAGGGGTTATGACACTTAGCCCTTCAGGCTGGCTGGGCGCAGGGCAGGGGGAAGGAGGGCTCAGCAGGGCCAGGGATGGCGTCAGGAGGCCAGGGCAGCGACCTGGATCGGTCCACGAGGACGCTGCTTCTGACTTTGGAGCTGCCCCGGCTGGGCCCTGCCCTCCTGGGGTGACCGTGGCCTTTCCTGGAGGCCGCCCACCCCCACTGCAGAGTTCACAGGCAGGGAAACCGGGGTTCAGAGAAGTGACTTGCCTGGACCCACAGCTGCCCAGCTGCAGAGCTGGAAATCAAATCCAGTTGGGTCTGATTTCTCCCATGGATTGCAGCAGCCTCCCGTGGGTCACGCGTACTGAAGGAGGAGCTACAGAAGCAACCACAAGGAGCTTCTGCTTTCCCGTGCACTGCCTCCAACACCGGCTCCCCGGGAGCTCACTGCAGAGCGGCGGGGAAACTGAGGCTCAGAGTAGCCACATGCCTTGGCCAGGCCCCTCCTAGTGGGAAGGGGCCGAGCCAGCCCACGCCAGGCTGGGCCCGGTTCCTGGGTGGAGCCGTGTCGGGACAGCTGGGCGGGGATGGGGCTCCCACCCACTGCGGGCCTGGAGGCAGCCATCTCGCTCCCCTCAGCCAGCTGGCCAGCCATGACTGCCTACAGACTCACTGGGTGGCCTGGACATGGGTGGGGCGGGAGCCACAGCCCCAGGGAGGCCAGGGAGGCCAGCCCAGCCACACTCGCGTTCAGCCCGCCCTCCCTCTTCTGCCCCGGCTGCGTGTCCCAGCTGGGTTCGCGTGCAAGGCCGCCAGGGTCCATCCCACTCTGACCTGTTTTCCTGGCAGCTGCTGTCAGGGTTGGGTCAGGCCAGCCCTGGATGTCCTGCCAAGGTAGAGGTGGCCGTGGGGTCAGATGCAGCAGCCTCTGCCCTCCCTGCCTTTGCCCATACCACCCTTCCATGGCTGAGAAATCTTTCTCCTCTTGGCCCTTGTGTCAAACTCCCACCCAGCTGTCACAACCCGGCTGGAATAGCACCGCCTCCAGGAAGCTTCTGGGGTCCCCCTGATGGAATTTGTCTGGCTGTCCTGGCCCTTCTACATTGTCATTGTGTGTTTAACCGTCTCTCTGGCCACCCTGGCTACAGCAGAGGTCCCCGGCCCTGTCCAGGGGGGCTCGACTTCCTCTTTTTCCTAGGTGAGGGGGTCACTTTAAATCAGGGCACATGGGGGTATTGGGGCTCCAGACTGAAGGGTGTGTCAAGCAAAGACAGGGAGCTATGGAGATGTCCAGTCAGATCCAGGGATTCAATGGCCACTTCAAGGTGGGGAGGAAGCCTGGCGGCAATCACATAGCCCAAAATCCAAGAGCCTCTGCCCTGATGGCCCTGCTCTGCCCAGTAGTTCAGCTGACCCACTAGGATGATCAATTTCCTTTAATCAGCAAATATCATACATACTCTACTGGGCCTGGTTCACTTACCCTCACTGCAGCTGTGCAAGGAGAGTAATACTATTGTACCCATTTTACAGATGTGGCAACTGGGGGGGGGCACAGAGTGGTGAGGACGCTTGCTCAAGGTCACACTGCTCTTACATGGCAGAACTGGGATTGAAACTCTAGCTATCTGGGGCAAGAGTCCACGTACTGCCCTGGCTCCTTCACAGAAAGCTCTTTGCTCATCCCCGGGGACCAACTACCCTTGGAAATCAGAACCCAGAGTGAGCAAGGCCAGTGTGGGGCCAGGAGCACTGGTGTTGAGTCCAACAGATCTCCCCTGGTCCAGCCTCCTGCTGGCTGTATGGGCTTAGGCAAGTTACTTAACCTCTCTGGGCCTCGGGTGTCTCCATTCTGGAGTAAGACTGGGACAATACAATACATTTGGCATGTACTGAGCACCTGCTGTGTGCCAGGCCCTGTTCCAAAACCCACGAACAGAGCCATCATCAGGGCAGCAACACTGACTCACAGCACGGTGGTGGAGACCACCCCAGACTGGTGTGGGAGTCCCTTGTACACGGCAGCCGGGACAAACGCCTTCTTCTAACTGTGCGCAGCTCTGTTTAATGCTCCACTGGGCCCTACTGATAATGCCGGAGGATAATGAGAATTTGGGAAATGCACCATCGGGTGGGGGCGGAGGCAGTGCATAAGCAAAGGCAAGGTGGCCGGGATGGGTGGACAGGACAGGACAGCCCAGGACCTGCTGTAGGCGCTGTGCCGGAGGCCCTGGGGCTAGAGTGTCCGCTCTGTGTCCCTGGGGTGGGTGAGATGACAAATGACAGTGTCAGGCTGGCATCCCTGGGCATGTCCCTCAGGGCAGGAGCCCCTGGTCTGACAGCCTCCGCATGAGTGCCCCGGCCTGTCAGCAGACCAAATGCACCTGCCTGGCTGGGCCCAAAGCAGAAACACACAGGAGTCCCAGCTGAGAACATCTGTCTTTGGTTTTTAGAATCACTTTCTCTCTGAATGTAAAGCTGATACTTGTTTGCTGTCAAAACAAAGTTGGAAAAGCTAGAAAGACACCAAACTTATGTGAAAAATCACATACTCACCTGATCTGCCCGCCTCCCAGAGACTAACCTTGGTAACATGTTGGCGAACAGCCCCCGGATGTTTTCTGTGCCCTTTTCAACACGGGTGGGCTCAGGCTGCACCTGGAATTTTGTGATCAGCCCTTTCCACTTGACAGATAACATAACATCATCCAAAATCATCCCTGTTTCTTTCCGACTACCAAATTATGATCTGCTCATTGTGAAAACAAACAGATGAAGTAATTACAGAGATTTGGAACAGAGAAAGTCTGGGGGAAAAGAAAGTGAAAGCACCCCACAGTCTCCGGCCCAGAGGTGACTGCCCCGACGTCACTGTGGAGAGCTGTGTAAACTCCCCCACGAGTGTAGACCAGCTGAGGCGTTAAGAGTGTGGGCTGCAGGATCAGGTGGGCTGGGTTCAAATTCTGTCTCCACAGGCAACTCGTTCACTGATCTCTCTGGGCCTGGTTTTCTATAAAGTGGAATTGATCAGAGAGACCTACCCCATAAAGGCACTGGAGGAATTAACGAATGAATGAAAAGCATTTCCATAAATGAGTGAAAACAGGTAAGAGCCTAGACCACAGTAAGTGCTCAGTCAGTGTCAGGTTGTGCAGGAAACACTCAAAAGATACTGCAGTGCAGTGTCACGGCATGCGAGGTGATGGCTATGCATCCGTAACCCATTTCATCCTCCCCAGAACCCCGCGAAGTCAGTGCCTTTGTTATGCGAATTTCACAGATGGCTGAGGAAGGGCAAGTATCCGAGCAGCACTACTCACAAAAGTCAGCAGGTGGAAACAGCCCTGATGTCCGATAAACAGAACGTGGTCTGTTCATACACTGGAATGTTACTCAGTCATTGCAAGGAACGCAGCTCTGACACACGGGACAACACGGATGAACTTGGAAGACAGGACGCTCAGTGAAAAAAGCCAGTCACCAAAGACCACGTGCTTTGTGATTCCATTTTTATGAAATGCCCAGGAAAGGCAAATCCTTAGACACAGAACACAGATAGGTGGCCGCCAGGGGCTGGGGGAGAGGGGAAGGGGGAGTGACCGCTTCATGGGTACAAGTCTCCCGTGGTGGTGACGAAAATGTTTTGGAACCAATTGGAGGGGGCAGTTACAGATTGTGCATGTACTAAATGCCACTAAATAAGGACACTTTAGTTAATTTTGTGTTACATGAATTTCACCTCCGTTTTTAAAAACAAAGGAAAAAAAAGAAAGAAGAAAGGCCAATGACTTGCCCAGGCTCAGGGTCTCCAGCCAGTGATAGTCAAAGCAGGCGCAATGACTGCCCCACACTGCAGAGCCCTTGTTCAAGAATTGCACGCATCACTGTGACCCCAATTTGCAGAAGTGGAGTCACAGGGTCAGAGATGCAACGTGACGCATTTGGGGACGGAGCCTCGCCCTATGTGGGCACCTGGGCGGGCAGGAGGGAGGGTCACCAGCCTGAATCCTGAAAGCCTGGTCGGTGCAGTTGATCCCAGAGCCCGGGGGGGGGGGGGGGGGGGGCGTGGAGGGCGACCTTGCCCTCTGGCCTGCACTTTCCAGCTAAGCCGGGGCTTTCAACACTCGCCTCCTGCCGGCCTGGGTTCTGTTGAATCTTGCTCTCTTCCAGAAACCAGGGCTGGAGGACAGTGTGGCCTCCCTCTGGCCCCAGAGCCTCACGTGGTTGATCAGGGCGCGGAACTGCCTCTGGTCGCCGCACGGACTCAGAACCTCGCTGTGCTTTTCTGAGCCTGTCTCCCCATCTGAAAACGGAGGCAACAGTAACTCAACCACAGGGAAGTTTCACCGGGAGCCAGGCACTTCTGATAAAAGCAGTGGGAAATGTCTAGTCACTTGCCCCACCCCAGGGACACACCAGGCTGCTTTTTGCAGCACCTTGCAAAAGCTGATTATGGACGAAGAAACATGTCCAAGAGACATTAAGCGAAAAGAGCAAGCACATCGGTGGGGCTGGCCCCTAGGGAACACTCAACAAGTGGAAGCTATTCTTATTGTTTCTTTGGGCTTGTCATGTTTTGCCCAAGTCGGTTTCCACACACATAGAAAATTCTGGAAGGCTACACAAGAAACTGGGGACACTGCTTAGTTCTTTCCAGGGATGAGCAGGGAAGAAGACTTTTCACCTAACACCTTTCTGTTCTCTTGAAAATTTTCATCAGGAACATGTATTAATTTTCTTTTTTACTTTTAAATTTTTTATTTATATTTTTAAAAATTTTGTTAGAGTGTAGGTAATTAGGCTTATATATATATTTTTTTTTTGATGGAGATACCGGGGGTTGAACCCAGGACCTCATGCGTGCTAGGCAGGCACTCTACCACTGAGCTATACCCTCCCCCCGGGAACATGGAATACTTTTATGTTAAGATGGTTTAAAATAAAATTATACTCTGAAATTTAAAAATGTTAGTTATTGTTGCCCTCTCAATTAACAGAAGAGGAACATGGCACCCAGAACTCACCTCCTCTAGGAAGTCCTCCTGATACCCAGGCACGCTGCCTCTCAGCCCCAGGAGGATCCCACTGCCTGTCACTGTCTGTTTCCTTGGCTGCCTCTCCCATGAAACTGGGAGTGCTTGTAGGGAAGGGCCTGTTGACTCACCCGAGTCCCCAGGGCCTCGCACACAGCTGAGTGAAGGAATGAAGCTCAGAAAGGTTAAGCCACCTGTCTGAGATGACACAGTAAGTGGTTTTGCAGGGCGAGACGCAGGTCTCTGGACTCGGATTCTACCACCCCCACTGCATCCCCAATTCTCCAGGGCAGGCCCCACCCTCCAGGTTGCAGGAACACGGTTCCTGCCCACTCGCCGTAAGTTTCCAAAAGAGGCCACCTGGGAATTGTCCCAATAGCTGCCAGCCTTCAGGCGGCTGCTCTGGTATTTGGGGTTTGGGAGGAAAGGTTGCTCAGGCCCAGGAGGCAGCGGGGACGCCCCAGGCGTGGGAAGTGCCTGGTAGCCCTCCAGGCAGGGCCACCGGGAAAGCCACAAACACCCGGGCGGCTTGTCCTCCTACGCTGTCTTACCTGACGCTTCAAAACGGAGATCTCCGCCGTCGAAGTTTAGGCACGAAATTTTCTTATATGGCAGAGGCCCCGCCAGGCAGAACAGGGGCCACTGCCTGGGCCATTTTGCTGATGAGAAAACTGAGGATGGGAGAGGTTTCAGGCCTCACTCAAGATCACGGAGTTGTATGTAGAAGAGCCAAGCATCAGGTGGACCCTTCGGAGTATAGAACGTGGCTGTGTGCACACGGGTGCCTTGTGCTCGACGTGGCTTGGGGTCAGGCTGCCTGGGTCCCTAGTCCCTCCTGACTCACAGGCTACCTGAGGATTAGATACAGAAGGCGTTCAGGTCAGGGCCTGGCACAGGGCAAGACTGTGGCTGTCGGTGCTTTGCAGGGATGGATTTTCAGGGTGTGTATGTCCTTTACTGGTGACCTTCCCAACGTCTGCCCACTTGCCCTTTGGGAAAAATCAACAGCTCTCTCCCCCATCGCAGCAAGAGTTGGGACCAGGCTTCAGAACTGCCTAGGAGAGGAGAGGGCCTCCAGGAGCTCCACCCATCTCATGGGCAGCACGTGGCCTGGCTGCAACCCTTTCGCCCAGCTGGCGAGCCAGCCTGCCCGTCCAAAGGCCAACGGCCAGCCTGTGGCCCAGCAGCGCTGCCCGTGTGCCG
Source organism: Camelus dromedarius (assembly GCF_036321535.1). Classification (NCBI taxonomy): domain Eukaryota; kingdom Metazoa; phylum Chordata; class Mammalia; order Artiodactyla; family Camelidae; genus Camelus; species Camelus dromedarius. The sequence goes on from NC_087436.1 coordinate 119,301,906, forward strand.
GGCCTGTCCAGAGCAGGCTGACTGCGGCCCCGCTCTGCGCTTAGCAGATGTGTTCTCGGCTGACACCGTGGCAAGCATCATCCGGTGCCGTAAAACCAAGGAGCGGGAAGCATATGTCACAGTCTTATATGAAGGGACTTCAGGAAAATGAGCTCATCCTCCTCCGGTCTCCTTTTAAAGAGCTATCCTTCAAGTCATGACCTCAAAACTTTTTTGCTCACATAAGCCTTAAAAATTTGGGGGAGGAACCCCTGACGTACTCCCTGGTGTATTTTTAAGTTGACCCTCTCGGGTTTTCATCCTAAATTCACATAGCTGCAACTTCCCAAGTGTTGACAATACTGACATTTTGAAATATAATGGTTACATCACTCTTTTAATTAGAACCAATGGAATCTAAATTCCATAGCAATTTGATACCCACTATCATCCACTTACAAATTTGTGAGCAAGCTCTTTGACAATCAAACTTAGTTTGTTTCTTTGCTTCTGTGGCTTTATATTTCCATTCTTCTCCCCTCAGAATTTTGTCCTAATTTAATAAAATATACTTTTGTGCTTAAGGTATTTTACTGTTGTGCAATCATTATTTTCTCTAACAAAAATCCTTACATAAATTGAAATTAATATCCTTTGACTCCAAGGCTCTATGAGCTTAAAAAACTTACTTGTGGGTTAAGTTATCATTACCAAAATACTTGGTAAAAAATGTCTTCTGTTATCCATTTCAATACATAGTTATTGAACATAAAAGTAAAAATTCACTTGAAATTCGTTAATACCACCAATAGAGCTCGCTGAACTGGCTCATGGCGTCTACAGATGAGTAGTGCTTATAGATAATGAGACGTGGTTTAAGGTAGTTTTATTCCTCTTTTTTGTATTTATAGATAATAAGCATGGAAATAATTCATCCATATAAATAAGTCTATGGAAGGGAAGAAATTTTGTTATAGAAATGTCACTTAATTCTTTGGGGGGTTTTTTTCCTTGCCTTTCTCCTGTACAACTATTCATTTTATTTATTGAAATAACTATTATTTTCAGCTTTCCAGTGTCCTGCTATTTTAAGTCTGGGTTTTGTTTCTTTAATTGAAGTATAGTTGGTTTACAATGTTGTGTTAATTCCTGGTGTAAAGTATAGTGATTCAGTTACACACACACACATATATATTCCTTTTCATATTCTTTTTTATTATAGGCTATTACAAGGTATTAAATATAGGTCCCGGTGCTGTACAGTAGGACCTTGCTGTTTGTCTATTTTATACACAGTAGTTAGTATCTGCGAATCTCAAACTCCCGATTTATTTCTCCGCCTCCCCTCTCCCCCCTGGTAAACACAAGTTTGTTTTTCTATTTCAGAGTCAGTTTGTTTTATTTTTTATTTATGTATATATATTTTTTTAATTTGGGGGGAAGTAATTAGTTTTACTTATTTATCTATACATTTTTTAGTGGGGACGTACTGGGGATCGAACCCAGGACCTTGTGTATGCTAAGCGTGCGCTCTACCACTTGAGCTGTACCCTCTCCCCTCAGTTTGTTTTGTAAATAAGTCCGTTTGTGTCAGTTAATTTTTTGAACTCTTTCAAAGATATGTGGCCTCCCCAAAATTGCACAATTATGACTCATTATCTAAATTACTTTTACTGATCAGTTTGATTAGACTCTCCTCAATTTGTTGGAAGCCACCTGGTTTGTACAGCAATTTGTCACCTAGTTGTAGAGTCCCTCACTGTCTCAGTTCCTGGGGAAGTGCACCAAAAAGAGTGGACCAAAAGCCATCCAGGAGCTGGTGATCATACCTGTTACTCTCTCATTAAAGGCAACTTGTTTAAATTCAGAAATAATTGGAGAAAGTTTGATGGTGTTAAGTTCAGCATCGCTTTCCCCAGATAATCATTAAATGCTCTTGTCGTGTGCTTCATGTATATTCTCATCAAAATCTCGGAGCTACAGATTTAGTTAATTCAATTTAGGGAGAATATCCACCACGTAACCAGATGGCAAAGCCGGTCCTCATGTCTACCCATCAGACTATCAGACACGCTTTTTCCAAGAAGAAGAATGTGGCTTCATCTTTCAATTAAAAGTGGCAAAGGTCCTTCCCTGGACGTGTTCAGATGGCAGTGACTCCTTGTTACTGACGTGTCTGCAGCCCTATTAAGTTAGTCAGCTAAGCAACCTACACATGTTTCTTATTACCCTACTGTCCCCTCCGTGTTACCAGACGCAAGTTCATGTGCCCGACGCACAGTGAGACCAAACAGACTGAAACATCCAAATTTGGAGCAGAGAAAGGTTTACTGAAGGGTCAAGTAAGGAGAACAGGGGGCTTGTGCTCAAATACCCCCAAATTCCCCAAAGAGTTTCAGCAAAGCATTTCTAAAGGCCAGATGAGGGAGGGGAGCCCCAGGGCTTGTGGTCAGCTGTGCACAATTCTCTGGTGGGTTGATGGTGAGGTAACAGGGTGGTTAATGTCATCAGTCCTTAGGCCCCAGAAGGTCTGGGGGCTACGTGCTCATGATCGTTGGGGAGTTAATTTCTTCCATCCCCTGGAAATACTCAGGAAATGTGCATCAGGTACTATTATCGGGGTACTTCAGAGAGGAGCTAAAGCAGAGGATATGGAGGAGGGGTTGTCCTGGGGAGGCCCGGTAGTGTCCTGCTCGATTATACCCACTCAGTGTTGCCAGCTTCCGAGGGGAGGCATCCCCTGGCAGGCCAAGGACAAAGGCAGCTCTGTCCTGTCCCCCAGCCCGGTGGCTACTAAGTGTCAGTGTGCAGCCCTGACTGCTCACCACACAGTCCTCCCCTCCTACCTCCAGGCCTTGAGGGTGGACTCAGGCTCGAGCTTGGACAGCTGATCCATTTTCCTGCTGCAGAAATACACGTGGAGCCTTCAGAAGCTTCCCGAGCTGTGCATAGAGCCCAGCCTGGCAGTCAGCAAGGAAAGGGGCCAGGAGGTACAGGAGGGGTGTTCAGGGCTCCAATTCACAAAGAGCTGGGCAGCCCGTCTGAAATGGAGAAGCTGAAAGGCCTGAGTGACGTTGGGGGAGGCCTGCAGGGCGGGGCTGGGCGGCTGCCTGGGGCACCAGCTGGTAGGGGGGCCACAGTGCCCCCTGACCCATCGCCACTTCCCCACGACCAGCAACCAGTGTGTCCAGGGGAGGAAGCACAGCCCCTGTGACTTGTATCTGCATAGTTTTACTTTTGCATTTATTTGTTTATTTTTTGTTGGAGGATAGTTGATTTACAGTGTTATACTAGTTTCAGGTGTGCAGCATGGTATTCAGTATGTTTACAGATTAGACTCCAATTACATTTATTTATTTTAACTATCTAACAAAGTACATTTTTTGTCATATCACCTGTCTACATAGATTTAGCACAGTGCTTGCTTCTGAGTAAGGAGTCAATACAATTTTAGATATTTTTTCATCAATCTAATTATGAATAATGGTAATGGTGGTTTTAAAACACAGCCCTGAAATTCCTTGATACTTCTTGCACTGAGAGGTGGGGTCCATGGGGCTGCCTGTTGACCACAAGTGGGCTTGTGGCTGCTTCAGCCAAAACAAAGGAAGCCAGCCTGGTGTTAAGCAGCAGAACCTCTCTAGGCCTCCTACCTCGTCTATACCTCCATCACTTAGGGATGCTGGGAAGCATTTCAAGGGAGCAAACATGGGTCAGTGCCAGGCCCAGTAAGCCCTCCTTGGGGTGCTATCCCGTGGCCTCTCCAGGCAGGACCGCCCCTGTGCCCCTCTGTGGTCCTCGGCCCATAAACCCACTTCCTCTCTCCCTCAGACACGGACATGCGCACGCACACACACACACACTCTCCTGCAATCAACTGTTCAACAAATCTTTACTGAGCACATGTGAGCCCAGGGCAAGCTACACCTGGGAATGTGAGGTGGCCAGGACACCCTGACCTCATAGCGGGGATGCAGGTGTTGAGGGAAAAATAACGCAACCAGCGATTTCAGCACCACTGTGCCGAGGGCACTGAAGGGCCGTTCTGCGCAAGGGGAGCTCGCAGCAGCCGGCAGGTCAGTGAGTACGCCCCGCAGAGAAAGTGGGTCAGTGTGCTGTCAGAGGCAGGGAGCAGGGCTGGCAAGGGAAGGAGGGGACGAGATGTGGGCACGTAGCTGAGAGTCCCCGACCACAGCCCTTCGGCACCCGCACCCCTGCTCCCCGCGCCATTCTCAAGTAAACAAAAAAAGAGTCAGCCTGAATCCACGTGTATGAAGTTCAGAAACGGGCAAAAACCAACCCACGGGAGTGCTTTGGGAGGGCGAGGGGACTCGATTAGAAAGGGATGTGAGGGCAGTGGGTTCAGGTGTCGGAAATGCACTTTACCCTGATTGGATCGGTGGTTACAGAGTGTCTACATTTCGAGAAACTCATCGAATACTTAAGCTCTGTGCATTTTGTTGCATGAAATTGTCCCTAAAAGAAAAGAGAGAGAAAGAGGGAGGGAGAAAGATAGGAAAGAAGAAAGAAGGAAGGGAGGGAGGGAGGCCGGCAGGGAGGAAGGGAAGAAAAGTCTGCGATAAGATAATATGAGATGAATTTTTAAAATTTTTTAATTAAGAAAAAATACAATGTGAGATGAAGTATCAGAAAAATGAAATAATAGTAACCTCACCTGCTTGTTTAACCTTTCTAAACCTCAGTTTCTCCATCTGTAGAACTGAATACTCACTTGGAAATCTGCGCACAGGACCCACCCGGTCACTTGTCCCCAGCTCTGGACCTCACCACCCTCACCATAAACCGGGATGAGGGACCAATGACAGCTTAGAGAGGCTCCTGTGGCCTCTGGAAGGCTCTCTGCCCAAGACAGGCCTCCCTGCCCTGCAGCCACCTTGGCCATGTCAACCTTTACAACACTGCTTTGCTTTCTATAGTGCACACTACAGTTTAGAGTATCTGCAGCTGGGCTACACTCACCTCCGTCTCACTGGGACCATGCTCTGTCGTGGGGTCAAGGCTCATCACCGTCCACCCTGGTGTCTCAGAAGCCTCTCCCTGCTTCCATCTCACAGGGACAGTGGTGACAACTGCACGACAAGGTAATCCCAGGATCATGTGCATCCCTAGAAAGCACCACAATCCTATTCCTTCTGTACACCTTGACCTTGGCCTGATTCCAGGCCCTGGTCAGGGTACTGAGGTGCACGGAGTGATCACAACGTGACTTTCCCCTTGGAACAAGAATCAGGTCTGTGACAAGGGAAGAAGGGGTCTGGGGAGAGGTTGGACAGGGCAGTAGAGGCCAGAGGGCGAGGGGCTTGCAGGTCCCAGAAAGAAGTCTGAATTTTATGTGTCCACACCAGGGGCGCGGGAGATTGTTAAGCCAGGGAGTGGGAGAGCCATGGAAGAAAGACAGTGTAGCCCAGATTGCTGCCTCCCTGCTGTCTAGTCCTCCCTTCTTCCTTTCCAGTAAAACCCCAATTTAAATGTCTCACCAAGGACTACATTTCCCAGCCTCCTTTGCAGCCAGGTGTGCTGTGTGACCTTGTTCTGAGCAGTGAGCCACAGGAGAAGTTGGTAAAGTGGGGGGCTTTGCAGAAATCTCATTAAAGAAGGGAACAGAGAGCTGGCGAAAGCTTACTGTGCCCATCTTCCCTTCCTCTTGCTTTACACCTGGGATGAAGACATGATGGTTGGAGCTTCAACAGTTATTTTGGACCCTGAGGTGACCTCTAGGTTAGAGGCCTGGGCTCAGGAGGACAGAGCAAAGAGATAAGTTAGTTGTTCCTGACCCCAAGCCAGTGGCCAGTAGTCCAAGGCTGTCTGGCTGACTGGTGGCTTAACCCTTTGTCTGTCCCAAGCAGAAATGCCTTCAGCTTTTCACACCCCATTCAGAACTCTTGATACCCACCTCCTAACACCTCTCCCCCCACTCCCTCCCCATCTCTGTCAATGTGCCACCACCCCCTAGTTTCTTAGGCCAGAACATGGGTGGCATCCTCCAGCCCTCTGTCTCGTCTGTAAGCCTCACGAGCAGCGCCTCTGAATAAACCTCTAATCCGTCCACTTTTGCACTTCTTCATCATTGTCCATCTGACCGGGTGGCTATCCCCTCCCGCCTGGGATGCTCTCTCTGATTCTACACCCCTCCTGGCAGCCTCAGTGGTGCTTTAAAAATATTAATCAGATCATGTTCCTGCCCTGTGACTTCCCACTGAACTTGGAGAAGAATCTGTGCTCCTGACCTTGACTTCCAAGGCCGACCTTTCCTCCCTCAGCTCCTGCCACTCTCCCCCAGTCTTCAGATAAGGACATGGGGGATGGTGACGACCCTGCCAGGACCCCCTGGTGCGAAACCCAGGTGAGAGAGATGGTGATGAAACAATGAGGCTGTTTCTCTCCTCAGGGCCTCCCCACATGCTGTTCCCTCTGCCTAGCTGCTCTTCCCTTCACTCTCCATTCAGTTTAGTCCTGATTAGTCTTTGGACCTCACTCAAAAGTCATTCACTCAGAGAAGCCTTTCTTGAGTCCCCCAGACCCCTAATTTAGTTGGTCCCTTGTTATATTCTTACAGACAGTGGTGTGCTGGTGAGCAGGGGGTGGAGGGTGGGGTGGGGAAAGCCCTAATTTGCAGCATTTGACAATGTCCACGGTGCAAATACTCCCACCAAAGCCAACTTCAAGCCAACGTGACATCATTGAACATGGAGTCAGGAAGAGATGAGCCAACTCCTTGAGTCACAGCACACTGAGGACGCAGGAATCATCACTTACACCGTATCTGCATCTTTTCCCCATCAGTCTTTCCCGTCAGTCTGGAAGGTGTCTGCTGTAGTCACCATCACATACCCAGGGTCTAGCACTGTGTCTGCTGCATCATGGGCCCCAGGTCAGCACTCAAGGAATGAACGGAAAGAAGGAAGGGGAGATGAACCTGGGACAGGACCTCTGTTTCCTCCTGTGTCAGCCAGGGTCCACAGAGAAACGGAGATGCATTTCAAGGAATTGGATGATGTGATTATAGGATCTGGCTGGGAGAGTCTGCAAGCTGCAGACTCAGGCAGGAGCTTCCATCCATGGGCAGAATTTCCTCCTTCTCAGGGAAACCTCAGTTTTGCTCTTCAACTGATTAGACAACACCCACCCACATGATTGAGCTGATCTCTTTACTTGAGTCCACTGATTGTTGCTGCATACCACATCAACAGAAGCGTTCACAGCAGCACCCACCAGCATGCTTGACTGAGTAAATGAGGACAGGAGCCTGGCCGAGTTGACACATAAACTGACCAACACATTTGTCTTAGGTGAGAATTCTTTTCCTCTCTGAGGTCCCTGCTGTAATCATTTCTCCCCAGAGTGTGCCCAGTGTCTTTAGAGTGTCTGGGGTGGCCGGTCACTCCACGTCCAGGGAGCCTCCTGATGCACAGTGAGGCCTGCATCCTGAGAGCACGGCCACTCTTTCCTCTCTCCCAACTCTGGAGGGAGTGGCCCATCTCATCTGGCTGTCAGGGGAGGGGATTCTAGTGACTATGTGTAGAGCCCTGGTTGGGAGCGCCCGTCCTGAAACTGACAGGCTGTTTCATGGCGCCAAAGCTGGGGGCCTGTGGGAGGCTGCCAGGGACCCACAGGAAACTGAAGACTATTAAGCCCAGAGCACTTTTCAGGACCCAGCTGGCCCTCCCCATCTCCCGTTCCTCCCACTGGCGTGGGGCTGGGCCCCCTTCCTTTCCTCCTTATCTGGCCACTGCCCACTCCTTCTCTGGGGGCCAATGACACCCACCCTTCTTTTTCTAAAGGGGCACAGCAGAGATGACAAGGATGTGGGCAGAGTCCAAGGTTCAGGGCTTTCAGGGTCATTATCCCCACCCTTGGTCCCTCTCAGAGAGGATCCTGGGCCCATCAGAGACTTCCAGCTTCTCCTTTCATCACCCTGAGCTTGTCAGATATCCTTGTCCTCATGACCTCTGCCCTTCCTCCTAGAAGACCCCTCCCCAGGGCAGAAGGAGCCTGTTGGCACAAGTTGTGCTCCCCTGAGTCCCGTCTTCACAGCTCATATGTTTGAGGTATCCTCCCCAGGCAGCGCCCATCCTCCTGCCATCTGGGGACCCCTCCCATGGCCTTGAGCTTCTGTCCTAGATGACGCTGGGCCCCAGAGCAGGATGAGAAGGGCCTACCTCCTCAGAGACAGCGGGAGATACTTTTCCTGTGTTGAGCTCAACATGGACATGGAGCAGCCTCTTCCAGGGTGATGAGTTATGCCGTTTCCCAAAAGAGGAATCAGCCTCAGGGAGATTAAGCAGCTCACCCAGTCACAGAGCGGAGTCGGGACCCAGTTTAATTTAGCGCTGACACTTCAGGCCATCTGTTTAGCCCCGACCCCCACGTGGGTCTGCTCCAGCGGGGAGGGCCATACAAAGCTCTGTTCCACTGGGCACTGAATCCAAGTCGGGTGAATACCAGAGCCCTCCCGGCCATGCAGAATTCTGAGGATCATCTGCCCTTCTAGTAAATCTCTCTAACCAAGATGCCTGACGGCTGCAAGGCAGGGTCACAGGGCAAGGAAGGGGACCCCAGCCCAGTCAGGGTGCCTGAAGATGCACTGGTCTGCTGTCCTTGCTGGGAAGAGGATTTTCTGGAAGGAAGGGCTTTACATGCTCCTTCTTATTTGACATGGCCATGAGGAAGAACAGGCATTATGCCCATTTTACAGATAAAACTGAGGGCATTATTTGTCCAAGGTCACACAAGTGGTAAGTGGTAGAGGCAGGTCTATCTGAGACCAAAACCTTTATTCTTTGAACCATATCACACAAACTCTTTGCAGAAGCTTGTCCCAAGCCCGCCAGAAGTGATCTTAATTCCAAAAGGGGCTTGAAAATCTACAACCAAGCTCATAACCAGAACTTAACTGTCCCAAAGGAGGGTGACTGTGGACGTGATTATTCGTCTATGCTGCACAGACCCCTGGCTCCCCCATCCTGGGCTCCCTGCCAGGTCCACAACCCTCCTCTTCTCCCTACCCAGTCTGGGCCAGAGCAGCTGCGGCCAATACAGACCAATATGGGCCCATTTCCAAGAGCTGCATGTAGTGCTGATAGCAGAGGCCCCAGGCCAGGCCCAGCCCAGCCCAGGATGGAACACCCCAACACCCCAACTGTCCTGGGAGCCCATCGCTCGGCCTGGCTTGCTCCCCAAGAGTGGTGGGTCTCCAGGTGCAGGTGATGACGAGTGTGTGGGTGGTGGATGGAGCCTGGAGTTAGCAGAGTGACTGTGGGTGAATCATCCCCTGGGCCTGCTTCTTCCTAGCGTTTCAGGTGCTGTTGTTGGTAGCCAACATCCCTCTCTGCCGTGCCCTAGGTCAGTCACATTACAGAGATAACCTCATATAATTCTCTAACAACCCAATAGGCAGCTACTATTATCACTACTATTATCACCTCCATTTTACAGGCAGGAAAATGAGGACCAGAGAGCTCAAGTGACTTGCCTTTGGTCATACAACTAGTAAGTGGCAGAGCCAGGCTTTGAACCCAGGCAGTCGGGCTCCTGGGCCTGCACTCTGGGCTCCTCCACTCCTGAGTTCAGCTGTGGTGGGAGGAGCATGGACGTGCTGTAGAGAGGAAGCCGCCTCTACCCATCTGTGCCTCGGTTTTCTCATCTGTAAAGTAGGGAAGAGGATGCCTCCCTTACCCACCTACTGAAAGGAGCATTCATTGAATAAATCCCTAACAAGCAGCTACCATGTGCTAGCCAGTCCAGTTCCAGGTGCCAGGGATGGAGTGGGGAACAGCACAGATAAACCCCTGTCCTCTCGGCACTGGCATCCGAGTGGGGGAACAACAGATGGTGAACAAATGAGCAAGAATATTCTAGATAGGACTGAGTGATGTGAGAGGTGTGGATGCTCAGAGCAAAATACAGTGGCTCTATGAATGAGCCTGTCCTCCATGGAAGGGATACCGAGAGCCCAGCACAACATCTGCTCAGGGTATGTTAGGATCGTTGTGGTTAATGTGATTTTGTCCTTATTTGCCAAGTGCTTTCATCTGTACCATTTGATTTTGTCCTGCCCAGGACCTGTACAGTAGATTTTATTACTTCCATCTTATAGATGAGGAAACTGAGGCCCAGAGAGGTTAAACAACTTGCCCAACATCACACAGCTGGTAAGTGGGACAACTTGAATTCCAAAAGCCCTCTGATTCTAAGTCCAGGGCCTCCTGTTCCTGAGGGAACACAGCATGTTATAGGATTTAAACACATTGAAATTTCTTCTTTTAAGAGTTTAGATTCAAATCAGTGATACCTGGTGTCAGGGAGTAGAATTCCTTCACGTATTCATCCCACCTTGTTCTAGGTCCGTCCCAGGAGCCCTCAGGTGGGTGTGGTGGGGATGGGACCCTGGAGATGAATGAGCTGTGGGGGGCCCTACCTTCCAGGAGCTCAGGGTTTAATGAGGGCACCTCAGATCCAGGAGCCAGAATCCCAGTGATGCTTTGGGGTGCCCCAGCAAGCTATGGGTGAACACCCTTTCCACATTGGCATTGATTAAATACTTCCCATTTGACAGGGCAGGGCAGGGCTGACCCTGCATTCTGGTTCTGGGCCTGTCACTCCCTTGCCATGTGACTTGGAGAAAGGCCCTGCCCTCTCTGAATGTTAGGGTACCATGAGGGGATGGGCTGTCTGGTGTGGGCTCCTCCAGTCTGACATTGGTGACTCCCAGAGGAACTGGAGCCCCATTGGCTCCATTCCTCCCTAATGCTTGTCCAGAGGATATGGGGCACCCCTAGAGACAGCCTTAGTGCACCTGGCATGCCTGGAGCCTGGGACACTTGCCTGGGGCCAGGTCATCAGAAGCCAAATGGATCTGAATACAGGTTTTGGGGTCCAAAACCAGGGCTTGGCTCCTGGCTCTGCCACCAGCTAGCTGTATGACCTTGGCCAAGTTACCCAGCCTCTCTGAGCCTCAGTTTCCTCATCCCTAAAATGAGGGTAGTATTTGCAGGGAACCTAGCACGGTGCCTGGTAGCTGGTCAGTCAATGAGCAGTAGTTAACACTGACAATTATGAGCTGATGATGACAGAGGGTGGGGCATAAAAGCTTCATTTGTGAGCACAACTAGGTGCCAAAGCATGGAGCCCCAAATAGGGACTCCATGATGGTGTGTGTGCATTTGTGAGACTGTGTGTGTGTAAATGTAAATACAAACATGTATTCTCATAGCAACCCCTGGCTTGCTCTGCTTTCTGTCTGTTGCCATCTATCTAACCATGTGTCTACAGAAGGACAGAGAAAAGGAGAGAGGGAAGGATTGGGTAGAAAGCACAGCCACGTTGCTGACTTCAGGGAGGGTGGCCGGCTGGCTGTCCGTGGATAAGGGCTGGATCGGCACTGAGTAAATACCCCATCTGTATTTTGAATTTTGATTCATGCAACTGTTTTGCCTCTTTAAAGTATCCTTCGAATTAGACTCAGCTTTTTACCCTGGTTATCATTCCATCCTCAGGATGACCTGCAAGAGAGAGCTAGACTCCTGCCTGTGTGGCAGACGAGGTGACATGACTTGCTCAAGGTCACTCAGGGAGAAGGTGGCAAAGCTGGTCCCTGCGCGCAGCCGTCTTACGGGACTCTCAGGGGGCAGCGCGGCAGCGGCCCTGAGCCTGCAGCTGTGCCCCAGAGGAGAAGCCCCCGCGGCTGCTCCTGCCGGCCTCTGGCTGGGGCAGCACCGGCAAGTGTCTTCGCTTGTCTGGCAGGTCCCACTGGCCTGGTTTGAGAATTTGCCCCGCAGGCCTCAGCTCTGCAGGGGGAAGAAGTAAAAATAGCTGGGCCCAGCGGCCAGCGGCTGGGCTGCGGGCAGCAAGACATGCCTTTCCCATGACTTGGGTTCTGCAGAGCAGAGGCCCTCCCTGCCCTGCTGGGTGCCCTGGGCCGCGTGCCCGCCGGGTAGAGCCGACTCAGGCACAGCTGCCTGGGGCGCGGGGCCCGCCAGGAGCAGCACCATGGGGTGGGGGCCCCGGGGCGGGGTAGCAAAAGCTGGGTGCAGTGGACAGTGCAAGAGAGGCCTCTGGCCCAGCCACAGGGGCGGGGCAGGGAAGGCTTCCAGAAAGAGGTCACATGGGAGCACACAGGAGTTAAGAAGGCGGGGTGTGTACGGAGCGCATTCCAGGCAGTGGGAACCGCATTTGCAAAGGCTGAGAGCTGCAACAAATATAACCCATCAGGAGGTGCAAATGGCTGGGTGATCTGGAGGGTGGGGGCTGGTTGGGACAGGAGGCAGGGTCCGGCTGGGAAAGCAGGCAGGCCCCATGATGGGGCCAGGGTGAGACTGTGGAGCAATGGGGAGCCAAGGGAGGATGTGGAGCAGGGGGTGATATGTCAGGTCAGAATCTTAGAAGACTGGGGATTCCTGAACTCAATGAGACAATCACACTGAGGCTGAGACCCCACCGTCAGTCAGGTCCCTGCGTGTTCCTGCCACAGATGCTACTGAGGCCTCTTTTACCAACTTCGAGTTTCTGGCACCTGCAGCTCTTCTCCAGAGGGCTCTCTCTGGCTGCCAGAATTAATGCCCCCTCCCTACCTCCTGCCACTGCCAGCAGGAGCCCTAGCCCCTTGGGTGGGGTGACTGATCACCAGGTGATCCCTGGCCACTGGTTTGATGACACACCTGCCTGGCTTCCCTATTCCCCTGCCAGCCTTTCCTAAGGTCACCTGCTACGTGGGTTTCCTGTCACTGCTGTAATAAGTGACCCGAAAGTTAGCAACTGAAACAACATACTTTATTATCTTATGGTTCTGGAGGTCAGAAGTCTGGCACGCATGTCTCTAAATCAAGGCATCTTCAGAGCTGATTCTCTCTGGAGGCTCTTGGGGAGAATCCATTTCCTGGCCTTTTCCTGCTTCTAGAGGCTTCCTGTGTTCCTTAGCTCATGGCCCCTTCCTTCATCTTCAAAGCCAGCAGGTCAAGTCCTTCTCACATGCCTGTAACTTTATTCACACATGCCAAGTTCCTTTTGCTGTGTGATGTAACAGATTCACAGGTCCCTGGGATTAAGAGGTAGATACCTTTGGGAGCTCTTATTTCTGCTGACCTCACCTCTGTAATAAGCCATTTGCACTGACTGCTCACCCCGGGGTCTGCTGGGGGCCCCAAACCTTAATCCTGGTCTCCTCACTCCCCTCCATGTACCCCAATTCCAGTTGGCACTACTCCCCCTTCTCTGAGAATACTGGCAGCTTCGCCTCCAACAGACATTGCGTTTTCCTGACCTTTCACCCTGAATTACCTCCTCCAAGTCTGCATCTCCTGACCAAGGCCTCGCCCATGCCCCTGGGAGTCTCTCTCTAATTAGGACAATTAAGGTAAAAGGCCAGGCAGAGAACTGAAGCAACACTTGGGATGGAGAAGAGGGCACAGCTCTGGTCCTGCCAGAGCTGGGTTCAAACCCCGCCTCTGCAGCCTGGGAGACTTGCTGGTGCTTTCAGAGCCTCAGTCTCCTCACCTGACAGAGAGGGTGAGGGGCCTCCAGGGGTCGCTAAGCAGGTTAGAGAGTTGACAGTTGGGACGTGCCTGGCACACGGTAGGCTCTCAGGAAACAAGAGCTGTTGTCAGTGACCAGGTGGTTCTAGCCTTGGTCATTGCCATCTCTTTACAGGAAACAGTAACGATAAATGAGTAAGTACTTTGTTAACACCCTGAACTGCCAATCTTACTGGGGGAGAAGAAGTTTGTTTGGGTGGCTTCCTGGATGCAAAGAACCAGCACCAGCTGATTTCTCCAAGCCTGGTGCAACTGACAATTATCCCAGACAGCGCCCACACTGCCAAGAAGGTGGCTGACGCGTTGGGGTAGCACGGGAGGAGGGGGCTCTTTGGAGGACCCACAAGCACCTTTGCTTCAAAAGTGGGCCCTGTGCCAGCCATGAGGGTAATTAGGCCAGATGGTCTTGAGGTAGAAATTCTATTCATCCCCAAAATGCTATAAATCAAGGCACAGATGGGGAGGGTGTCTGACTTACATCAATTCCCCCTTCAGGTAAGACTTCCATGGACCACGTGTGCTCTCTTTTCCATTTGACTGTGAAAATTAGTTAGATGACGGATTTTGATGTTTTTTAGCATTAAATTGATGTGCTGTCCCTGTGAATATTGTTAGATATCCTCTTGATCATGTCAACTAGACAGAATATAGTTTTTTTAGACTTTTTTTCAAAAGAGATGTATGAAATATGAGTTTCCACACGACTCCTGAATGGGTTTTATTGTTTTGTTTTTCAAAAGATGTCTTCGAGGAACATCTACTTCACAGGAAAAACTGGGCACTTTTTGCAGCTGGATGGACTGTAGAGGCTTCTGATGCCTTTCTCCATCTTCCTCCCCAGGATAGCCAGGACTGACCCCCCCCCCCCTTGGTGGCTCATTTCCTGCTTCCAGGAATGCTCGGGACAAGCCAGGGACTCGGCAGCGGTGGGTCGTGTGAAGGTCCCCTGTGACTCTGTGAGCACACTGCGCTCAGCACCGCGGATGGGAGCAGCCCAGGCACACGGAGAATGTGTGGCTGAGGGAGACCGGGCTTTGGAGCCAGAGTGTCTCGGTCCCAGCTCTGCCACTTCTTGGCCGTCGGACCTTGGGAAACGTCGCCATTTCTCTCTGCTTCCGTAAACGGGATGGCACCAGCACCCACCTCACAGGGCTGTGATACAAAGTCTGGAGACGTGCACGTGGTATGCAGAGGACACTCATTTTTACCCTGTTTATGAGGCCTCTGTGGCTCCTTTAGTAAACGGCAGGCAAATTAATTGATAATAAAATAGCAGGACAGGGACACCATTTTGCAAATGAGGAATGAAGCTTAAAAAGAGACGACCCATAGCAGCATAATTCACAACAGCCAAAATGCAGAAGTAACCCTAGGGTCCATCGATGGATGAACGGATAAGCAAAGCAGACCCGTACAACGAATCCTATTCAGCCTTAGAAAGGAAGGAAGTTCTCATACCAGCTCCAACGTGGACAGACCTTGAGGACATTATGCTAAGTGAAATCAGCCAGGCACAAAGGGATAAAGCCTGTGTGATTCTCCTTGTATGAGGTCCCTGGAGGAGTTAAACTCATAGAGACAGAAAGTACAATGGTGGTTGCCAAGGGCTCAGGGGAGATGGAATGGAAGTAACTGTTCAATGTGTAGTTTCAGCTTTGCAAGACAAAGACTGTGGAGATGGTGGTGGTGAAGTTTGCACATTATGAGTATATCTAATACCACCCAACTGGGTACCTAGAAATAGTTAAGATAGAATGTTTTATGCTATGTGTATTTTACTACAATTAAATTTTTTTTTCAAAAAGTAAGAGAAATGACCCAACTTGCCCGGGTCCCTCTGCTGGGAAGCATGAGAGGCAGGATTCAGACTCAGGAGAGAGTGACACCCCCCCCCCATCACAAACCTCCTTGCTGTATGTCTGTTCAATGGGTAAGATTTGGGGGGAAAGGGTGGCATCCAGAAAAGTTGCTGAGAACTTTACCAAGGTGATGTGGGAGAGAGGAACAATCAGTGGGCATGACGGAGAATGGGGCATCAGACAACTTCTGCTGTGTGAGCCTGGGCACACCACTCACCCTCTCTGGGCTCCTGTATGAGGGTTAGGTCAGGAGGGCATCCAGGTCCTTCCAGCTCTAAGGTCCAGGCAGGGGTGAGATGGGATGCCCAGGGACATTCTGACAGTTCCAACAGGCCTGAGTGCCCTCCCCCTGCAAGGATCCTGGCTGGGCGCTGGAAATCACTTTTCCCTTGGGCCCCTTTCATGTATCAAGCTCCGTTATGGGCCAGGTCCCTGCCCTGGGACTGAAGTCCTATAGGGGAAGACAGAAGGTAGACAAGTAAATAAACAGGAATAGAGCCTATGAAGAAAGAAACACAGATAATAGGGTAGGGTTTTTTTCAGTGGCAAAGCCAGCAGAGTTCCCAAGAAGGGAAGGCAATATTCTGGTTGGTGTCCCAGGAAGGCGTCCTGGAGGAGGTGGCATTTGGGCGGACCTTGAGCCTGGTTCCACAAGCCCTTACTGAGCACAGACTGTGCCTGCCGGCCAGAGGTGCTAGAGATAAAGGACTCAGGGGGCCAGTCGTGTGGGGAAGACAGACATGCAAGCGCATCACCATATAGCTACAGGGCAGGAAAGAGGGGTTCAGGACAGGCAGGGCAGTTGGATATTCCCGCCACTGAGTCTCCCAGTCTGAGCTGAAGGGGCCTTAGGGATCTGCCACCCAGTCCAACTTCCCCATGTGGGAAGCAGAGGCTGAGAAGCAAAACCACCTGCCTTTGACTGGCGGCTTGCTCGGTGGCAGGTTCTATGCTGTGAGCTTTACCTGGCCGTCTTCTCACCTAAGGTTGCTTCTTTTTGGAAGATGCCAGCTTTCTGCTAAGGATACTTAAGCATTGTCATCAGACTGTGACATAATTACAACACATAAACACCAGTATAATGTCCATCTTAAT
This sequence comes from Camelus dromedarius, assembly GCF_036321535.1. NCBI lineage: Eukaryota > Metazoa > Chordata > Mammalia > Artiodactyla > Camelidae > Camelus > Camelus dromedarius. The sequence continues at coordinate 119,318,389 of NC_087436.1, forward strand.
AAGCATCCATTATATCCATTTTCCCTGTAAACACCATAGCATCAAGAGCTGTTACTAACAATTCTGTCTCTTAGGAATGATCCAAAGCAGGCTGTAAATCTCTGGCATCCTCTAATCTTTATTTGTTCATTCAACAAATATTTATTTTGAGTGTCTGCTGTGTGTGAGGCCCTGTGCTGGGACTGAGGCCCTGTGCTGGGGCTGGGAGTACAGCAGGGCCCACAGTAGACAGAGGCCTGCCTGCCATCCTGAAATTCACAGTTAGACCAGAGAGAAGGGCCAGAGAGAAATAATAGAGCAAGGAAGCACATGATGATTAGTGCTAAGAAGGGAAAACTAGGTACCGTAGCTGGAAGGACAAGGGGTTGTGCTATTTTGTGACCGTGGAAGATTTTTAGGGCCACAATGTAGCAGGTTGAACACTGCTCTTAAAAGATACCCCCACCCAGAACCTGTGAACAGGACCACATTTGGGAAAGGGGTCTTTGCCGACATAATTAAGTTATGAATCTCGAGACGTGTTCATCCTGGATTATCCAGACAGGGCTTAAATCTAATGACAAGTGTCCTTAGGAGAAGAAAAGAGTACACTGACACACAGAGACAGCCATGTGAAGGCCCAGAGGCAGAGATTGGAGTGATGTGTGGCCACAAACCAATGAATATCTGGAACCATCAGGATCTGGAAGAGATAAGGGATTCTCTCTCAGAGCCCTCAGAAGGAGTGTAGCCTTGATGACACCTCGACTTTGGACTTCTGGAACTGTGAGAAAAATCAATTTCTGCTGTTTTAAGCCACCCAGTTTGTAGTCATTTGTTATAGCAGTTGGAAGAAACTAATACACATAATTTCTGACTCAAGCTTGAAGGCAGTGAGGAAGTAATCATGCAGGTAGGTAGGAGAAAAGCATTAGAGTCGAGGAACAGCAAGTGCAAAGGCCCTGAGGTTAACTGGGCAGATGTGGGGAACAGCAAAAGCCAATATATCTACACAGAGGGGTGTGGGGGGAGGGATGTGAGAGCAGGTCAGAAGCAGCCTGGTGGGAAAAGGACTTTGATGTTTACTCTGCACGACATGGGAAATGGCTGGGGGCTTGGGGTAGGAGGACAACAGGATCTAATGTGATTTATAATCAAACCACTCTGCTGGCTGTGATGAGACTAGACTGAAGGGTGGGGGGTGGCAGCCCACTTTGCATGACCCCCAAGTCAAACCCAATTCCAAAAGCATTGTCGAGCTCTCACGTTTTATTCAAGTTTGGTAGGAAAACGGGATGGAGGGGACAGTTACATGGCATAGCACCCAGCAAATGCTACCCTCTTTCCCCTTTAAACATCTCAATCCCTTTCTGAATGCATTTCCCATAGAAACTCTGGGTTCTCTCTCTCCAGGCAAAGTCTCTTACAGCCAAACAAAGCTTCCTATAAGCCACAGGAATGACTGCAGGTTTCCCGATGATCACTGTCAACGTTATCTGCTTGTGGTTCAAGCTTTGTGCCAGCGTGTTATATGGATTATCTGTCTTCCTCCAAACTCACAACAACCTAGGAGGTGGAACTATTATCCTCATTCCTATTTACAGATAAGAAAGCTAAGGCTCAGAGAAGGGCAGTTAATGCAACCAACGAGTGGAGGAGCCAGTCCTCTGAATGTGGGCATTAATGTAAATTTCACTTCGACGGGACTGAGGCAGCAAAGTGTCACGTCCATGTGTATTTGCAGGTGCATGAACTGGCAAAGGCCTCCGTCAGCCACCTTTTCCACGGGGTTTTCACAGCGGCCTTGGAAGTGACCAAGTGCAGCCAGGAGACTCAACAGTGGTCTGACACCTGGTATCAGGAATTTCTAGGCCTCTGGGATAGAGTCCAAAGTGACTGGGACTCTGGCTTCCAGACTCCAACTGTAACCACCACCCTCCCTGCCTCCTCCTCAGGATGTGGTTTAATAAATGCACTCTTTAGCAAGCCTTCAGTCCCATAGTCCCATATTTGCAGGGTTGGAGGGGCCCTTGGAGCTCATCCTGTCCAGGCCATACCAAGTGCTGCAACAGCTCCTATGGAATCTTGGCTAAGTGATCAGATACTCCACTTACTACTTGTTTACCGCTCCTGAGAAGGTCAGTCCTGTCTAGGGACATTCATGACCCATGTTTAAAGGGGTCGGATCATTTGGAGGGAGAGAATGGGTTATGATGTTGGGTCCAGTCACCTGGGACAAGTCACTTCACCTCTCTGAGCCTCACTGTCCTCACCTGTAAAATGGGGGCTCGTGGGGTGGGGGTAAGGATGAAATGAAATAGTGTAGGTAGTGGGAAGGGTATAGCTTAGTGGTAGAGTACATACTTAGCATGCGTGAGGGCCTGGGTTCAATCCCCAGTACTGCCATTAAAATAATAATAATAATAATAATAATAATAAATTTTTTAAAGAAATAGTATAGGTGAAAGTTCTCAGCACACTACATGCACATAGTAGGTGCACAGTAAAAGCATCCATTGCTAACAGTCCAAATATGTACAACCTTCCTGGAGGCAATTCCGGGTATCGCAAGAGTTCTAAATGCTCATTCTCTGCACCAGGTGTGTATTATTAAGTCTCTCTTACAGCTGAGGAAACTGAGGCTTGTGGCCGCCCAAAATCAGACAGCTTCAGTCACAGTCTGGTTCTTGGCACTAAATAAACTTGCCGCTTCATGTGAGTCTGCGATATGGTCAGAAGTCAAGGGCAGAGTGTCACCAAGAGGACCTTTCTCTTACTCTCTCCCCCATAGGCTCTAGGAGAACACACACAGCACCGATGGCTTTGCGCGGGAGGAGGCAGGAGCCTCACAAGAGGACATCATTTGCCCAGGATCACCTCGCAAGCCAGACTCGGAAGTCTGGTGTCTTCTCCCCATGCACAGTCCTGAAAGGTGGCCTTGCCTTGGGGACATTTTTGAACTGAGGTTTGACCTGGCATCTGAGAGATCTGACACTCCCCAAACACCTCCAGGGCCAAGAACTAGTCTTCTTCATCTTTAAAGTGACCAGAGCATGAAGAGTATCATATGTGCTCAATCCAAAAGAGCTGACCAGGTAAATGAATTAGCTCGTTCCACACTCACCATAGACTCACAGTACCCATATGTATTGAAAATAAATCTCAACTTCTTGCCATATCCTACAAGGCTAAACTTGATCTGCATTCTGTACACGCGCGGGCACACACACACATGCACCATCTCTCCAATGTCATCTGGAATCCTCCAGCCATGCCAAACTGCTTTCAGTGCACTGTGTCCTTTCCTGCCTCAGGACTTTTGTATGTGCTATTCCTCTTCCTGGAACACTCCCTTCAACCTCCCCTCCCATACTGATCACAAAGATCTTGGTCCTTTTTCATTCTCCAAGCCTCAAGCTGAATATCACTTCCTCAGAGAAGCCTTTTGCTGATGAAAGGCTAAGTAGATAGCTAAGTGGACCTCCTTGTTTGTTTCTTCTTACAGCATTTATCAGGTTAGTAACAATATATTTAGTAGTCAGTCTCCACCCTTAGATTGTAAGTTCCACGGAGCCATGCTCGCTTCGCTTACCAAAGCCTACCAAGAGTCTAGCACAGTGCCCGCCAGACCGTGCTTGGAAAATATTTGCTGAATAAATGGACAGAAGGATGGAAGGGAAGAGAAATAGATTTGGGGTTGACAGGGACCTGTTTTTGTTTCCTGGTCCTGAATCTGCGAACCAGCTGAACTGTAACCTTGTGAGAATTACTTCAATTCTCTAAGCCTCAGTTTCCCCATCTGTAATACAAAGATAATAATAGTCCCTCCCTCCTTGCGAGGATTAAATGAGCTAATGTGTGTGATATGCAGGGCCAAGAACACAGACGTGGTTATGGGTTGGGCTGTGTCCCCCACCCCTCCATGAGATATGTTGAAATCCTAATCCCCAGCACCTCGGTACCCTTATTTGGAAATGGAGTCTTTGAAGATGTAATTAGCTGAGATGAAGTCGTACTGGAGTAGGATGGGCTCCTGACCCAATGTGACTGGAGTCCTTATAGGAAGGGAAAGAGACAGGGAGAAGATGCTCACATGACAACCACAGCAGAGGCTGCAGCGACGCCGCTATAAGCCCTGGGACGCCAAGGATGGCGGGAGAGCAACAGAAGCCAGAAGAGGCTGGAAGGGATCCTTCCCTAGAGCCTTCAGCCGGAGCACTCCCTGCTTCTGCTTCCATTTTTATGAGACACCGAACTACTCTTGTACTTTTTTTATAACATTGCTAAGAAATGGATGCAGTAGGCACTGAACAAATGTCCGGTCCATGTGTCTTTTTTTTTTTTTAATCTATCATGTTCCGTCATGTACACGTAGTCCCCAGGAGACAGCGTGGTCCCCAAAGTGTCTGTGTCTGATCCACGGAGCGCAGAGCAGGCCCGTGAGCGCTGGAAGTGTGACGTCGTAAGGACCCTGTGCACTTAGTGGTTGGAAGACAAGGGCTGATTTCCTGTCATCCTTGCCTGGCTGGGAACTGGCCCACACTGTGTGTTGAGAAGAAAGGTGCAGAACTGGTCTGGCCCAAGACGTAGAGGTAAATGGAGAGGATCTGGGTCTGCCCAGGCTTCCTGATGGTGGGACCTGCTTCTCTGAATAGCGTTCCCTCCTAAGCCTTCCCAGCTGCTTCTCCTGGTACCACAGGGAGCTGGGGGGCCTGTTTGATGGAGAAGAGTGGGTGACAAAACCCTCCAGCTGACCTGCTCCAGGCTTTTAATTAGCACCTGGATGGAACATCCTTTCCTACGGAAGGCCTGGCTGCTGACAAGCTGCTGGTAGGCTATGCTCACGGTTTAATACTTTGATTAAAAATCACTTCCAAGCCCTTTGCATGCCGGTCACCCAGATGCAGGGTCCTCCTGGGTAAGGGAGAGCAAACTGCACAGAGGAAGCCTCTGTTATTAATAATGACAAACCATCAGGGCTGAGGCCGGGAGGTCGGGAGGGCATGTGGTCAGCGCCCAGCCTTCAGGCTCCTGTAGAGGGACATTGGCCTTCGGGAAGGAAAACCCAGACTCAGAAGGTGGGAGGATTCCCCAAGTGTAGAAAGGGGCTTCATATCCTGGGTAGCCCAGTCAAGAGATTGGCATTTGCTCCTGGATGGTGCTCTGTTTGTTTCTGTTTTAGAGGTTTGGAAGTCAGCTCAGAGAGAGAAATAACTTGTTCAAGGTTGCACAGCTGCCAGGCGGCAGCACTGGACTCACACCCTGGTCTGTCTGACCCCAGAGCCTGATTGCAAGGACATTTCTGGAGCAAATTTCACAGGGCAGTGGTGAGAGCTGCAGCTCAGCAGCTGGGGTGAGGGCGAGGCCATAGAACAGCACACGGTCCCGGGAAGGGGGCACCGATTATGTGGGGAAGGCAGCTGTGGATGCACTGTGGTGGGGGCACCCCTGGCAAGGTGGACAAGTGCAGGCGAGTCTGGGGTCTCGGAGGACAGTCAGGGTGAGGAGAGGGACATATTACGTGTCCTTTCATCCCCCTGTTAGTTCAAGCTGTGGAGTGGATGAAACTGACCCAGGAGCATGCTGAGTTATGGGGTGAAGCAGTAGAGTGAGGGGCATGGAGGAAGATGGGGAACAGCTGGGGCAGGCTAGGAGCCGGGTAGAAAGGCAGCAGTGCTCACTGAGGGTTTACTGTGCACTCGGCACTATTCTGATCCTCTCCCTGGTTTCATGTGTCTCCCCAACAAGAACCCTCTCAGGGAGGTACTATTATTATGACACCATTTTACAAAGGAGCAAACTGAGAGGCTAAACAGCTTACCCATGTCAGCAAGCTAACCAGTGGTCGAGCCCGGCTTCAACCCAGTGGTCAAGCCAGTGTACTTAACCACCATGCTACCCCACCTCTAGACTGGCCGATGCTGCCTCACTGTTGCGTTCTCTGTGGATGGGGGTGGAGGGGTAGGAATGAGCACAAAGTAAGCAGCCACTGGAACAAATTTGGAAGCATAACAGCAAGACTTGACATTTATACGGTATCTTAGAGGCTGCAGAGGATGCCGCACCTCTGCTTTTGTTTGGCCTTGAATACAACCAACAGCCAAGCGGGGGGGGGGGGGCATTATCCCTCCATCTTTTCATGGAAATGGAGGCCCTGCCAGGGTGAGCGAGCTCCTCTGGTCATACTGTTAGGCTGTGTCAGGGGCTTGACCTCAACTCTTCAGATTCTGGAAGGGAATCTGCCACCAGGGGTGGTGGGTGCAGGGCTGCTGAGAGGAGGGGCTGTAGGCCCAGTCAGCCTCCTTGACTGACCACCTTGAGCTGAGATGAACATTAGAATCTTAAATGAGGGGACTGGTCCCCAGAGGAGGCAATGGGGAGCTTCTCTGGTAGGGGATCATTCATTTAAAAGCTGATTCAGGGTTACCGGGGAGAAAGAAGGGATGGAGGATAAACTGACAGTTTGGGATTTGCAGATATTAACTACTATATACAAAATAGATAAACAAGTTTCTACTGTACAGCACAGGGAACTACATTCAATAACTTGTAATAACCTATATTGAAAAAGAATATGAAAAGGGCTATATATATCTGAAACACTATGCTGTATACCAGAATTTAACACGGCATTGAAAATCAACTATACTTCAATTTTAAAAAAAGCTAATTGAAGATGGACTCTCAAGACATAGTCGGCGCATTGTAAAGGGCAGGGCTGCAGTCAAATCCCAGTGCTTGCCATGAAGTAGCAGCGGGGCCTGGGACAAGCCACCTAAACAGCCTCTCCAGAGCACTCAGGGTCTCCAGCTGCAATTGGGGGTAATCTCCCCACGGCTGGCTCCTGTGGGGATCAGAATGGTGTGAGGAAAGCACCTGGCCCGCAGCTGGGGGTCAGTGAACGGGCTGGTATTGGCAGCGTGGTACACAGCTCAGGTTTGTACACATCCTTTTATTTTTAAAAACCAGGCTTTATTTTCTAGAGCAGTTAAAGTTTACAGCAAAACTGAGCAGAAAGGACAGAGATTTCCCATATACTTCCTGCCCCCCACACATAGCTTCCACCTTTTATCAAAAGGTAACTTCATTTGAAATTTTGTTTCCAAAGTTCACAGAAAAAAAAAAAAAAAAAGAACAGGAGGAGACTTTTAAAACCTTCTTAAGTCCCTTGCTGTGCAGAAGGGGAAACCGGGGCCCAGAGAGGGAGATTGCATACCCAAGGTCACAGAGCCAGGGAAGCCTGGCCCCTAATTTCTGTCAGTCAATGTGGGCTGCACAGCATCACACTCATCCTGCTGTTCAAAACGCATGCTCGGGGTTACAAATCTACCGCCCCAGCTGGCATCCGCCTGAATCCTTGCTGGCATCTAGAACACCCAGGTCAGAGGGCACTGAGGGTTGTCATTTTCCCCCTCTCACTGTCTCGTCCTTGTACAGGCGTTAAAGAGCCGAGGTAGGTGGTTCTGAGCTTGGAGACATCAGTGATCATGGACGTACACAGAGGCCAAGATGGTTTCTATTAGAAAATCCTGAAGTGGGATTCCTCCATTTCCACAGCATTTGTGCTCTAATGCCAGAGTTCCCTGGACCCCTTTGCATTCCCTGGGTCTCAGCCCACAAGAGCAAGGAAGCTACTATAATCCCGGTTTTGACTTGGCTAATTACTACCCATGAGATTAAAGGACAGTCAAGGCAAGGTGGTTCACTAAAGAGTAAGGGTTCATGCTTGAGATCCCCGTTACCAACTGCTCCCATGAACACAGGGTTGTTTTCTCTCTGTATATCCACTAGACTATGTTACAGATGATCTTCCAGTCATTCATCTACAAACTGGCAGGCTCTGTGGTGGAACACTACGGACAAGATGCCTGCTTTTCCGGAATGCAGGTCTTAGGTGGAGGGAAGACTGAGCTTATAGAGTGAAAAAACATACATCCAAGAGAACTTCAGATACTGATAAGAGCTGCGGATAAAAGCAAAACAGAAAAGCAGAATGGTGGTGGCATCATGGGAAGGCTGGCTACTCTAAATTGGGGATCATAGGAGGTGTCTCTAAGCAGGTAACATTGTAGTTGAGCCCTGAGCAAGGAGAAGCCAGCTATGCAAGGGTCTGGGGAGAGAGGGATCTGTGAGGAGGAATCAGCAAGTACAGAGGCCCTGAGGCTGGAGTCAGCCAAGCCTCCTAGGACTTTGATTAAAACAAATAATAAGGCAAGGGGGCTATTTTGTTAAGGAAACACAATAACCAAAATACTTTCATTCTTTAATCTGTAATCTCCCCCCACCACCTTGAAATCCTACCAATCCTAGTTAATTCCTATTCAGTTTAAATATCTCTTCCACCAAGAAGCCTTCCAGTTCCACTAGTTTGTGATTTATAAAAACTGTTCTGTAGCAAAATGAGAAAAATAAGATCAGTAAACAATGTGTGTGTGGGGGGGGCTATAAAGTTGCCAACTGTGTTTCCTCTATTCTGAGAATATCTGAGCTATATTATTTCTATAGTCATCCCTTAGATCAGCCAGGGATTGGTTCCAGGACCCTCTCAGATACCAAAATTGGAGGATGCCCAAGTCCCTTATATAATATGACAGAGTATTTGCATATACCCTGTGTACATCTCCATCCTCCATACTTTAAATTATTTCTAGATTACTTACAACACCTAATACAATGTAAATGCAATGTAAATAGTAATAAATACAATGTAAATGTTATATAAATAGTCATGGGTACAATGTAAATAGTTGCAGCAAATTCAAATTTTGCTTCTTGGAACTTTCTGGAATTTTTTTTTTTAGAATTTTTTTTCTCAAATATTTTTGATCCATGGTTGGTTGAATCCATGGATTCAGAACCCATGGATACAGAGGACCGACTGTATTTTTACTTTTTGCTGTTACTAAGTCCTTTTCACAAAATTATGAGTGTAGATGACAGCAAAGTTACCAATGTGGCAAAAATTGAAAGCTGGCCACTCTTTACAAATCCCCTATTTTGGGGGGAAAATTTTACTGGTCTGTGAAATCCCAGGTCTGGGCGCACCTGGGAACGAAACTCCAAAAACTCTTAGTTTCCCACACCCTTTCATCCTCTCCTCTTTTCAGAGTTTGATTTCAAAGAGGGCAGGGCCATCTCTGCCTGGCATCCAGCCAGGCCCAGAACAGGTGCTCAGAAAACACTGGTTGAATACACTGTGATTCATGGTGAAATACATTCACTTGAAATGAACCTCAGAGGATAAACTTGGGAGCAAACTGATGAAGGGAGAGAGCTGGGTAAAGGGAAAGACCTCAGACCTCAGAGCCAGGAGTCAGTTCACATCCCGCCTCCCGCAAGAGGTTTAGAAAGGTCAGAAGACCTCACCAGCTCAGGAGCAGTAGTTCAGGTAAAATCATGTACTTTCTCTGAGCCTCAACTTCCTCTCCTGTGAAATGGGGATGATAATGCCCTGACCCAGGATTCCTCTCAAGAACAAAAGGCATGTGTACAGAAAACCACACTGTAGATAGTATGTAAATAGTTCGTGGTCCAACCCTCCAGAACTGCGTAGTCCGTAGCGTCCAGTTTACCCCTTCCGGCCTATACGCCAGCTTCTCTTGCGAGTCCTGTGAGCTGGTGCGGGAACCTGCCTCTGAAGTCCTGAATAGAAAATCTCAGTATCTGGCGCCTAGTAGGTGCTCAACAAATAAATCAAACAACAATGACCCCCAGGCAGGTCTCTCCTCATCTTTTGTAAGTAGGTAATCTCCCAGGCTCCTCCCTCTTTGATACTTATTTGCCTTTTTAAGGACAGGACTAAGAATCACATTTAGGAAAAGTGAGTGGGTGTGAAGAGACTTTGATTAAAAGGTTAGTGCACATTTTTGGTTCCTACTTCCGAATCTTCCAGAATTTATTTTTGCCTACTTAATAAAAAGAGCCATGTCACATTTCTTTAGCTTGTCTTCTGGGTTAAAAAAAAATTTTTTTTTAAGCCTCTATTTTAAACCGCCCACTCCAGCCATCCCAGGACGTGGCGAGGAAGAGGGCGCAGACAGGTGGAGCGTGTGCCCGGGAAGGCGGGGGCCGAGAGGGCCCGGGGGCGGAGAAGGGCGGCTGCGGAGTTTAGGGCTTTTGCAAAAAGCAGCCCCACGCGCCCCTCCGCGGGGGGCGTCTCCGCTCCGACGCTCCCAGCCCTCCAACCTCCCAGCGGCTTCCAGCACCCACTCGCGGATGCAGGGATCCGCCCGACTCGAGCGCCCTCGGCTCGCGGACCCGCTCCCCGAGGCCCCCGGGCCGGTCGGAGGGGCGGGGCTAGGGCGGGGCGGCCGGCGCTGATGTAATCCCCGCGCCTGGGCGGAAGGATATGGAGCGCGCCCGGTTGGCGGGGCGCTGAGGCCAGTTGCCGGGTAACGGAGCGGAGCGGCCGCGGCGCGCCGCCTCCCGCCCTCCGCCGAGTGGCGCCGGAGCCGCCGCCGCCGCTTTACGTAAGGCGCAGGCCAGGGCCGCCCGGCGCTCGGCAGCCGCTCGGAGCCCTCGGAGTGAGGAGGCGCCCCCGCCGACCGCCGCGCCGCCCGCCCGCTCGGCAGGTACGGCAGGCGGGCTGGGACGGGCTGGGGCCCCTCGGCCGGGTGGGCGCGGGCGGGCCGGCCACCGCCGCCGCCGCCAAGAGGTTCCTGGGGCGGCCTGAGGGAGGCCGGGCCGCCCCGCCGGGCCGTGGGCTCCTCGAGGACTCCGGCCGGGCCGCGGGCGTGCGGTGGGCTGCGGGCCCGGGGACCCCTGCCCTGGAGACCACCGCGCCGCGCGCCGGGCGGGCGCGGGGCGGACGATGAGTCCGCACAATGGGCCGGTGTCGCCGCGCTGGGAGCGGCTCTTTGGGGGGAGGCGAGGCGAGAAGGGGAGCGGACGTGCGGCCGGGCATGGAGCCCGGGAGCGGTGGCGGCGGCGGGACTCCCGGAGTGGCCGGCCGGCGGGTGGGCGCTCGCTGCGCTGCCCTCGGCCCGCTGCGTCCCTCCGCCCCCTCCCCTCCTCATTGTCCTTTAGGGGCCCGGGAAGGGAAACTGCCGGCGGGGGAGGGGCGGAGCGGGGCGGGGCCGGCGCGGACAGACGGGCGCGCGGGCCTGTGGCTCTGCGCGCGCGGGGCGGGCCCTGGCGGCGGGGCGGGCCCTGCGGCGCAAGGTTCGGCGAAGGTTACGGCCGCCCGCGGGAGCCACGGGCCCGCAAAGTCACCCGCGGCCGCGGTGGGAGAGGACCAGGGCCCTCTCGCGCACGCGTCCCCGGCTGCCTTTCGGAGCTCGGCCCCCGAGGAACGGGTTGTCGCGGGGGAAGTGCTGCAAGCTGCCCCGGGCTTTAGCGTGCAGCGGGCGGTGCGCGGATGACAGGGCCTGCCCAGTCTTAGCAGCAGACCCCAATCGAGGCAGAACCTAGTTTTGATTTCTCTTTCACCACATTACAGTTTTTGTCCTCTATAGGCAAGCTGTGGAGACTTAACCTAATAAAAAGTGTAGGAGATTAAGCGGGTAGGGCGACGTGCGGTTCGTTGGAATGGTTTAACTAAGTATGATTTCTGCTAATAATTACCTGATTTGGGTTCTTGGATTTCTAGGTTGGGTACTTCGTCCAAGTTCCTAAGAATCGATTTTGCATCTTTGAGTCTTTGCTTGTTTAGAGAAACCGTGGTGGAAGATTGGTGATGGGTCGGGGGCAAGCGTTTTGATAATAGGTGATGTTGTGGATAAAACTTAACTGTACAATCTAATCCCTAAGCTAGGGTTCTCCTGTGCAAGCTAAGACCCGTGCCAGAACAGCTTGACCATTGCGTGGACTTTGAATTTAACGGGGGAAAATACCACTCTGCATCCTGAAGGTCAAATACTCTCCCATCGATTATTTTGGCTTGATCCATTCATAAACGCTTCTCAGGATCTTTATGCCATTTCTTTGTGACAAAAATTATTTCTGAAATTGTGCCTTTGCATACCTATAGGTAAGCTTCTTGCAATTAATACTTACTATGTTCTAGAGTTGACAGCTCTACTTGCTAAATAATTAATTTTTAGTAATTAAAAAATATTTACCGCTTCAGTTTGGGCACGTGTGTAATGGTTTTCACTTAAGCCTGTTTCATAAATGAAATGCCAATTTGGCCAGTGAAACATTGAAGGGAGAAGAGAATATTACTCTTAAATGTTTAATTTTGTAGGAAGTAGAATCAGAGGTACAGATTTTTTTTGTTTGTTTTTTAAAGAAAAGTACAGACTTTACATGGTGTTAACATCATCAAGTCTGTAACTATTTTAAGGGTAGTTTATTTGTTACACAAGTTGTAAGCATTTAAGAAAATTAAATGGATTTTTAGCATTTCTCTAATGATATCTATCACTCTGTGCTTTATTTTAGGGTAGCACTTTTCAGAAACAGTTGGGTTGTTTTTATTTTGCATTGTGCGGAAGAGTACTGAGCCTGAGTAGAACTCTCCCTGTTTTAGCAACATTTGACTTGGAGCCATTAATGGCGGCTGAGCCAGTTTGTTGTCTGTAAATTGGAAACAGTGATGATACCTGTCTCACAGGATGGTTGGGATGATCAAGTGAGGGGAGATGTGAAATCATTCCATCAACACTCAGTCCCTTTAAAAATATTAGATAGTGCTGTTATGTCAGAGCTTCAGATTCCTTTCTTGGCTTAAAGCTTGGTCTTCAGACTCTTCCCCACCCCTTCCTGTCTACACTTTGCCTGGCTGTGAGGTCATCTTTCCTAAACACAGATTGGATCTTGTCAGTCTGTGGCTCAGAAAGCTTCTAAGATTGCCTGTTGTTTGGACTAGAATCCAGACCACCAGCCTCACGTTCAAGGCAGCTCCCAGTCTGAGCCTAGTCAGACTGAACTTCGCTGGTCCCCTTTGTTCCCTTTCCACACTGTACTGCTAAATGAGACCACTCCTGGTTCTCTGAGCGTGCCAACTGCTTCACCCCTTCTTCCCTCTGTCCTTTTCTCTGATTGGAATGCCCTGTCTCACTTCCACCCCCTCCACTTTTTAAAAGTCCACATCAGATTTTATGTCCTCTCTGGAGCCCTTAGGAAATCCTATCAAAATGAATTATTTCTGCAGTCACAATCCTCACTTCGAAATTTTCACTTTCATTATTGCCTGTGTCACATGTGTATGTTGAACTCTGGCTGTGGTGACCATGTCATTATTTTACCCCCAATACCTTGTTCAGGGGTTTAAACATGAAAATGTTCAAATGTTTGCCAAATGAAGTCAAAGTCTGTAATCCACCTTATGGAGGGCATTATTATTATAAAGTGTTTTAATAACAAATGTCAGAATACCAACCAGAACACTGGAAATGCAGTTTTATTATGTTGAAGATAGTTAATACTTGGCATATTTCTTTTCAGTTATTTTTGACTTCTCACAAAATACCAAGTGATATTTTTATACAAAGTACAAATGTCCACCTCTGCCATCTGTGTTGAAACTTTTAGGGTCCATGAGCCAGCACTGCTGAGTGAAGTCACTGCCACTGTCTATTGGGAGAGGGGATCAGAGGACAAGTTTTAAAGTATTCTTTATCTGTGAAATATAATTGCACTCCCAGCAGATTACATTCCATTACACTGGGTGGTTTTTTGGAGAGATTTATTATATCCGTAAAAAGTAAACTGCTTTTGAGGGGGCTTATTTACAGAGCATCAGACCTGGGTATTTGAAAGACTCAGGTTTGTGTCTTGGCTCATCTCACCCCCAGGTCACCACGGGCAAGTCATTTAACTCTTGGACTCCAGTTTTTTTTCGTGAAATGAAAACAGCTTTGTCCGCGTTATGTTTGCTTTGCATTGTCACTTAAAGTGGGCTGTACTGTGTGTACTGCACACCCTTGTTCAGATATAAGGCAATAAGATGTATTACTTTACAACACATTTGTCCTTGTTACCCAGGCTGGGAACAATTTTTTGAGTCTTCCCTTTCTTGACCAGATTTTTATCAGGTCTGCTTCCGTGTGTCTTTTCCATCAACTTTTTTTTTTTTCTCCTCAGCCATTCTTCCACCCCTGCCCTCGCTGGCTCTTGTCAGGCCATGTGTAGGTTGTTACTTAGGCCTACAGATTGGCCTCCCGATTTCTCTCCTCTCTAGTCCTCCTGTGTTCTGCTACCAGAATTATTCAATATGCAAATCAAATCATATCATGCCCTTCCCCCCCCAGGTATATACCAGAGGTTCTTAGCATTTCCCCCGACTCCATCACACCTGTGGGATATGACCTAGTTCTGGCTGTAGGCTTACTCCTACGAAGATTTCCACCTTGGAGCCACCACCACCTGACCGGTTGAGAATTAGTGTTAAAGGGTTAGTAAATCATTCTGAGACCTGTGCCATCTGGCCTCATTGTAACTTTTAGCTTCAAATTTTACTGCTCCTCTCTCATCAGCTTATATTTTAACATTAGACCTCTAGCCACTTTCATGGTTGTTTGTTGGACTCCTTTACTGGAATGTCCTTTCTGCCTTTTCCTTACCAGAATCCTTAGTACTGAAGGCTTGGCTTAAATGCTTCTACTTCTATGAAAGAGGCTTCCCCTGATTTTCAGAATTAACTTGTCATTATATTTCCCCCACACAGTGTTGGATGATACTTGCACTCAGCTTTTTTTTTTTTTTTAACTTTTTAGTTTATTCTTTACGTGGGTTTTAAACTCCTTAAGGGAAGAGAGGAAAATCTTATCCATTCCTGATTCCTTCTAGTGTGCAATGTAGTCTTTCACATAGTACTTGTCCATTAAATGCTTGATTGAATTAACTCAGTCACCCTCCATTTCTTGATTTCAGCAGATGGGAAACAGGGTTGGAATGGCTTAGTATGATTCGGTTGTTTGTTTTTTTTGTTATTGAGTTGCATGAGCTGTTTGTATATTTTGGGAATTAAGCCCTTGTCAGTCTCATCGTTTGCAAATATTTTCACCCATTCCATAGGTTGTCTGTTTTGTTCTGTTTATGGTTTCCTTTGCTGTGCAAAAGCTTACAAGGTTAATTGGTCCAATTTGTTTATTTTTGCTTTTATTTCTATTGCTTTGGTAGGCTGACCTAAGAAAACCTTACAATTTATGTCAGAATGTTTTGCCTGTGTTCTCTTCTAGGAATTTTATGGTGTCCTGTCTTATTTAAGTCTTTAGGCCATTTTGAGTTTATTTTTGTGTGCGTTGTGAATGTTCTAACTTCATTGACTGGCGTGCGGCTTTCTAGCTTTCCCAACACCACTTGCTGAAGAGACTGTCTTTTCTCCATTGTGTATTATTGCCTCCTTTGTTGAAGATTAATTGACCGTAGGTGTGTGGGTTTATTTCTGGGTTGTCTGTGCTGTTCCATGGATCCATATGTCTGTTTTTGTGGGAATGGCTTTATATGAGAGCTTCATATATCCACATGACACACTCAGAACAGGGCCCAGTAAGTGCTCAGTAAGTGGCAGCTTTTAGCTATTAGTTGGAGCAGGTGTGGAGAACACTAGTGGATACGTAGTTGGTTGATTATATATGCCGGTTACTGTAACTGTTGACAGATTTATTTCTGGTTCATGTGTAAAGGAAAAAAGAATCATCTGGTCTTTCCAACATCACCTCCATTCTTTGATTAGTTTTGAGAATAAGCAGAAAAATGCATATCTGGTTGGAGGGAGCTTCTGCACAAGCAGATTCATGATGATGGTCCAAAATTACTCTGAAGACAGGCAAACCTTCTGTAGGTGAGCCAGATTTTTTGCATGTGGCTTAAGAAAGTCAGTGTAAGTGGATTGTCAAATTTTACACTGTGTATTATTTTCAGTAAAGCACATGTTTTCATTTTAATCTATGTCTTATAATTATACATTGAGCAATAGAATCTCCCTACTTGGTATTTGGAATGACTGTTGAAATTTTGTTTTTGATGTCATCTCCAAAGCTTTTTCCTGTTGGTAGGCTTTCTCCATAGTCCTCTGTCTCTCCATTTGTCTGCTCAGTAGTCTTAACCCCCCCCCCCCCCCGGCTAGATGGGGAGAAGCTGATGAGGAAAACGAGCTGCAATTTTGAAACTTAATTAAATATTTAGTTACTATTTTTAAATTTATATGCATGACTTATTGTCAAGTTGTATCCAGAAGCTTTAAAAGGTGGTATCTGTTGGTTCTAATATAATATGGAATTCCCCACTAGCAGCAACGTAAGAATATGTATTGATTGCTATTTAACTTACATTAACTACATATATGATTATGAGCTTTTTTAGTCATTGGAAATCTATATATTTCTAATAAATCTCTTTTAAAATCTGTCCCGAAGAATTGGGGATGATAGGCCTGTCCCAGTGGATGGACTAGTATCTATTAGAAATAAAAGCAATCGGACAGTTAGAGGATTAATAATTGCACAGCGGCTTGAGGGTGTGTTGCTTTGTGTGTGTGTGTTTCTAGCTAGAGTGATGAAAGAATGTGAGTCCTGTGAATACAGGCAGCGTGTGTATATGTGTGTGTTTGTGTGTATGTGGTTGTCTGGTGCCTGGAAGCGAGCTGTGTGTCTGTAGTGCCTGGCACCGGGAGCAGTCACTCAGTATACACCTTGAAATAAAATGGGTCAGTCACCTCTTGGGGGAAAAAATACTTGGAGATAAGTGAGTATAAAGAAGTGGGCCTCAACATACTTTGAAATTTCTTTTTTGGTAATGTGGCTGTTAATCACAGCGGGAGGTAGAAAGTGGGGAGAGGTTTATTTTCCCTTTCAGTTGGGACTTTGCTTCTAGTTCAATTACATTTTCCAAAGTACCTTTGGAATTGTAATAGCCAGTACATAACTATTTCAAAATTGTTTGCCCAGTTTGTGGATTTATTCAAGCTCTTTATTTTTTTCTTCAATTACTAGCCTTTTCAAAGGTATCTGATTAACATTTTTCTCCTTGTTAGCATCTTTCCTGAAGATTTTAATGATGGGAAAGGTTGAAAACGAATGTTTTATTAAAGTGTAATTGACTTACAATATTGTGTTAGTTTTGGGTGCACAGCATAGTGATTCAGTTCTTTTTATACATTACAGAATGGTCACCATGAAAAAGTTGAAATTAAATAGACACATTTTTTGATCCTTTTTTTGGTGGTGGTTGTTACTTGTCACTGCTTCCTTTGATTACCACCATAGATAATTAAGTACTGGTTGTATTCTTGTTAATTTTTTGCTGGTACCATCGAAGGAATTTCTTGTTTTTATAAAATGTAAAGCTTAATTTAAAACTATCAAAGTATATTTTGTATGTTTGACCAAAGCGTTATTTTGAATATAAATAACTCTTATAAAGCCTATTTATTTTTTAAAAAGTACGTGTTGAAAAATCTAAAACAGCAGTTATAAGATGTTATAGTAAGTTATAAGATGAAAAATAAATCTCCTCTTTTGTGCCCCTTCCTGTCCTGTAGTCATCTTGAAAAATCACTGATAAGCTTCTTGGTTATCATAGAAAAAATTTATGCTTATGCTTTTAAAAACTGGGTGTCATGGTAGAGAGTGTTCTGTTTAAACAAACACTAAACTTTGTATCTTGGAGTGCTTTCCATATCAGCACAAACAGATCTACTTCACTGTGTTTTTTTTTTTTAATGTGCCTAGTATCCCACGGTATGAGTGCACCAGCCGGAATCTGTTTAACTGTAAGGGGTGGGCTCCTAGTTACAGTGAGGCAGTGAGCATTTTTATCCATATGTTTTGGGAAACTTAGGTGAGAAACCGTCTTACTCTAAGCAGCTTTAAAATAAAAAAAAACTGACCAAAAAGTTCCTAACTTCTCTAAATTATCATTGATCGTGTTAAAATTTTTCTTGGTGGCTACATTTTTTAAATTAATTCTAGACATCAGGCAGGATATTTTCTCTGAAGTAGTCCTGTGGTGCGATTTTGTACTATCAAGGAAGACAGTTCTTTGTATTTCATGTTAAATACCAGGTTAATAAAAGTTATAAAGGCTCGGGATTGGCTTCCTGAGCCAGCACCCTGTACTGACACAGAGGGTCGTCCCTTGGTTTAATGCTCGGCTGTCACAGTCTTGATGCTCTTTTTTGTGCAAGGGGCCTGCATTTTCACTTTGCACCAGACCCCACGCATTATGTAGCCAGCCCTATAGAAACGGAAGCATGTGAAAGGGAGAATCCCTCATCCTCACGCCTCCTGACCCCGCTCCTTGTGAGTGACTTCCTCCACAGTTTAGTGCGTCCACTCAGGGGCTTTTTGAAATGCAAGTACAAGTGCACACACATCACACTTGAGTCTTCTTAAAAAACTGCTAAATTAAAATACGTAAAGTCAGTGTGTACTGTTTTTTTGGAAAACTCCATAATGATGTAGACTGCTAGAAACTTAAAAAAAAATTTAAAGAGCCCTAAAAACCTTAGTAAGAAATTGGTACTGAACTGCAGTTTTAGACTTTGTATTGGTTGTTGCCTTTTTTTAAGTGTGCTTGAAGCTTTAGGGAAACAACTTAAGTTACAGTGTTAAGATACCTGTCTCTGATGAGATTTCACTGTCTAAAATCTAGTCAAATAAACCCTAAGCCCATTAGAGCAAGTCTAGAGTGAAAATAAAGTTTATTCATCAGTTAGGCTCAGTTGAATGAGGGATTCACTAGTGGGTATTGAGGATTATTTGGGGCTTTATTAAAAAGTAGTCAGAGCTCGTGGTGAAGGGGAAAAGGTAAAGGATCCTTAAAAGTAGCTGCAGAAAATGCCTAAGGAGGAGAATGAGCTCAGGCTTGTTAAAGCACTTCCCGCATGTGAGGTTTTGTTCGGGCCCTCAGGTAAACTGTGTCCTTCAATCCTTCTGACAACCCTTGAGAGGTGGCGCTGTCTTTGTTTTACAGAGGATGACACTGCGACTCCGAGGTCTCGAGAAGCTTCCCTAAGGTTGCACGTAATGCATGCAGAGCATGGGCCCAGACTTCCATCTTTGCAACTTAAAGTTCACGTACTTTCTACTGCCTGACCCTTCCTCCAGGTGTATCCATTCACACAGTACTTGACTGCCTGCAGTGTCCTAGGCAGAGATGTCAAGATGGTTAGACATGTAGGAGACTTACCGGAGGAGCTGGCAGTGAGAGTCAAGGAGAGGGAGGGAGCAAGAGTGCTAGGAAGGGTCTCCTGACTTCCATGCAGGTGTGACCCTGAGGGGGTGTCACCCTGTGCAGGGAGCGATGGGGGGGGCTGGGCCAGGGCAGTTTGGAGACAGCCTTGGCCAGGCTTTTGGGCTCTGTGCAGATAGGGCCTGGTAACCCTTCCTGGCCAGCATTGCTGGGAGCAGCCTAAGGGACTCGTGGCCTGATATCCTTGCTGTGGTGACTCTGAATGCGTAGCAGCATGAGGCTGTCAGTCAGCTGGGCTCCCCAGGGCAGGTTCTCCTGAGGGGCTGTCTGACTACCTCGTGGCCACCATGCTGTCCTGCCCTGGCCGGGGTTGGGGAGAGACTGACAGTGCGAGTAAGGAAATGGATACACATGCCGAGTGAAAATTTTGTGCTGAGAGGAAAAATAAAGTAGAACATAAGGGTGTTGTGCTGTTTAGGGTGGACAGGGAAGGGCTTTCTGGTAAGATGACACTTTGAGCTGAGACCTGGGGGAAGGATGGGGGAAAGATGTGGAGATACCTGAGGAGCAGAGCCCTGTTCAGGGAGAGGGCAGAACAGGTGAAAGACCCCGGTGGGGGATCGTTGTGAAGGCAGAAATAAGAGGGTTTGTGGTGGGCTAGGTATGGATTGTGAGCGGAAGGGGGAGAGTCAAGGATGATGCCAGAGATTTTGGCTTGAGCAGTGGAAACATGGACTTGCCCTTGCCCATCATTGGGAAGGTCATGGCAAGGATTGTGGTGAGAATTCAGAGGTTTTTATTTTATTTCATTTTATTTATTTTTATTTATTGAACTCTAGTCAGTTTACAATGTGTTAGTTTCTGGTGTACAGCATGTTTCAATCACACATAAACTCATACATACTCGTTTCATGTTCTTTTTCATTATAGGTTACTATAAGATATTGGACATAGTTCCTTGTGCTATACAGTATAAACTTATTGTTGCTATTTGTTTTATGTATAGTAGTGTCTGCAGATCTCAAACTCCCAACTTATCCTTTCCCACCCCCAGAGGTTTGTTTTTTAGACATAAATTGAAATGCCAATTAGACACCTAACTGTCTAGTAGCTTGATGGCTCTAGAATTTTGGGGTTCACAAGAGGGAAGCAGAGTAAAGAGAAAGTTGGAGTAATCTCTACATAGATGTATTTAAAATCATGGAGCTGGAGACCATCTAGGACTGTGCTGTTTAGTAAGGTAGCCATGAGCTGCATGTGGCTTTTGAGCACATGAAGTGTAACTGGTTTGGCGTGAGATGTTCTGTAACATCAAATACATACTGAATTTCAAAGACTTAGTATGAGAAAAAAAGGAAGTAAAATAGCTCAGTAATCTTTTACCGGGATTCTATTTGGAGTGATAACATTTTGGATCTTTTGAGTTGTATAAAATATAGTATTAATGTATAATATGGCTACTAGAAAATTTTAAATTACAGAGGTGTGACCCAAGTTTTCTGTTGGGTGATGCCGATGGAAGAAGTGAATGTAAACAGACAAGTCCAAGGACTGAGTGTGCAGAGTTAGGGCAGGAGGAGGAGCCCGGGGTGGAGGGGCCGATGAAGGCGGCGTGATTGCGGATGATAACAGCTGTGGTCTCCGGGCAAGTGAGCTTCACTAGTTTCTCTAGAACTTGAGTAAACGAAAGTACTAGAGAGCAGGGAGGCCTGAGCACCAGGTCATGGATGGGCTTGCCTCTTGGAGGTGGTTTGTGAGATCGGGATCTTTCCCTGTACTGTTTGTTTTTTTTTAAGTGAGTGTCATCAGGACAAGAAAGCAGCCTGTTCAGCAGGAGATGTAATGTAGCCTCTCCGTGGAATCAGCCCGGCAATAGGAAGAAGCCCACGTTTAGAAGATTGGACACAGTCAATGCAGGCAAGTGACTGACCTCGGAGCCTTGCTCTCCGGGCTTTCTTTCATCCTGCAACCTTCCCTTGATGAAACTACTGTGAGAGTATCTTACCTTCCTTTTTCCATTTCTAAGCTCCATAGGTTACCTTTTAATGTTCACTAAGGCCCTAGAGTGGACCTAGCTACAATGTTACCATCCGCTATCTAAACTGATCATTTGGTTTTCATTTGGTTCCCTTAGTCCCTGTGGTTTGGCACCCCCATCCACTTCGGTCCTGATCACTGCTCGGAGCTCCGGATTGCAGCACAGGCTTGGCCCTCCACTGCCAGTGGGTGGTCTGAGGACCTTCCGGTGCAGCTCGTGGGCCTCATTTTTATTATCTCAATAGGTGTATTGGGCAAATGTTTTTCCCCTTAGACGTTATCATCCCCCCCCCCCCGCATTTTATTCTCCCAGTTCCATAAAGAACACACTTGTACATCTAAGAACAGTGTTTATAAGTTTTTCCCCTAGCCATGTGGTGGAAGCTGTCATGGAAACGAGACTCCTGAGTGGAACGTACTCAGTCCTTGCCAGGGCAGGCAGACCATCACCTTGAAAAGGCTCAGGTAGCATACTGCGGTGGCTGCAGTTGGGTAGGGTTGGTCTCACTTTCCCTCTGGCTCAGGCATCAGGTCTGTCAGCTTTTCAAAATGCCTGTGGACATGTGGGGACAGTGAACAGTAATGGCTCAACCAGAAACTTTGATTAAGAAGGATATGCTGAATGCACAGTAAAAAGGCTTTGCTTTGATCCTTGAAAATCATGACAGCACATCTACAGGTTAGATGAGGGGTGAGTGGTGTGACAGGAAGGGCACCAGCTTCGGACCTAGGCCCACGATGGCCCTGGTCTTGACTCACCTTGGGACCCTGAATACATTGTAAGTTTCTTAATCCACAAAATGAGGTTTGACTTAGCTGTTTTTTTCATGCTGTGAAAGCACTGTCTGGCACAGAGTAGATGCTCAAATATTTATTGAATGAATGAATGAAAAATGGGTGGATAAAAGAATTCTAGAGAGCCTGGATACTTATGGCAGGAGGCAGGAGGTGGAATGACAGGAAGATGGGTGTTTGGGCAGTTGCCTCCTCACCTGTGCCGTTTTAACCTGTTTCTGGTATAGTATTGGGTTCTACCATCTTGAGAAAGGTTTGAACAACACTAGATTAGGTGCTCTTTCTCTGAGCGTAGAGATGGCACGCTTCTGATGCCAAAACTAGCCTTTTCTGTCTCCTCACTGTCACAGCCCCGTATACTTTTTACCAAGATAAAAGCTGTTCAAGAATAAATGCAGTTTCAATCATACATCGGGTGGGAAGTGCTGTATTGTTTCCTAGGGCTGCTGGAGTAAAGTCCTGCAAACTGAGTGGCTTAGAACAACAAACATTGTCTCTCAGTTCTGGAGGCCAGAAAAGTCTGCAGTCTTGATGTTGGCAAGGTTGATTCCTTCTGGAGGTTCTGAGTCTGTGTCTCTCTCCTAGTTTCTGGTAGTTATTTGTCTTTGGCATTTCTTGATTTATAGACAGATCAGTCCAGTCTCTGCCTCTGTCTTGATGTGGCATCCTCTGTGTGTCTCTGTCCAAATTTCCATCTTATAAGAACATGATTCATTGGATTATGGCCTGAAGAGAGGTAGACTGAAAATGAATATAAGTAGTGGTTGTAAGAGAATGGAAAGGAGTTATTAATTGAAAGTGATGGCTATGCCTAGAACTTTGGTTAGCATATCCGTGTTCCTAAACATAAAACACAGGGTTTCAGTAGAGTAGAACTGTGAATTCTGTTTTTTCTGCAGAGCAATGATGTATGAGGAGGATCATTTCATGCATGTGTTGAAATCACACTCTCTTGGCTTTAAAATTACTAGACAGCATGCCACCATTGCCTTCCAGATTAAGCTGCTTTGTGTCTTGCACAAAGTAAAGGTATGCCAAATGGTGGTGGTTTCTGATAAATACATTTAAGGGGCATGTGAATCCGATGGGGCATCAGGTCCTATATGGGTCCTTTGGTAGGTGGGGCCTGTGGAAAGCACCTGCAGGCAGTTTAGCATGCAGAATGTTGATTAACAAGTACCCCAGGGGTCCACACCCGCAGAAGGGAGGAGCTGGGCTGCCATGCAGGCCCAGCCACAGCCTTAGCCTACCCGTGGAGACTATGCAGCTAGACTAGCCCTTGACTAACCTAGTCTAGCCCTTGACTAACCTAGACTAGAACGTGTATTCTCTCATCAGTCACTGGAGGTGACTCCTGGGAGAGGGCAGGACGGGCCAGCTCTCTGCAGCTGAGGCAGCCCCCGAGGGCTGACTCAGCGCTTCCCGCAGCCAGCAGCGCAGCCTTCAGTTGGCGGTCTGGGTGGCACGTAAGTGTCTGCTGCAGTTGGACAGTATTTTTCTTAGAAAATTTTTGATTGATTTGACTCGATTCATTGATTGACCTTGTGGAGAAATACAAGGTAAGCCTGTTCCCTCTTCTCTGTGACCGCCCTCAGCCCTCGCCCCGTGTAGGGGGCGTGTAGACGTGTGCGGCAGAGGGGGCCGTGAACAGTCACAGGGCGCGTTTGGCTTTTCTTTCCCAGATTAAACCTACTGGTCTTCTTAAACTTCTGTGCTAACCTGCTGTTCTCTTGGTTAGGTTGAAACTTCCTTGGTGTTCTTTAGCCATCTGTTGGCATGTTTCCAAATATTTATCAGTGGCATTAAGGTCTTTGGAGCAATAGCTCATTCTCAAAAATTTGAAACCTTTTGACTCTAAATTTCAAATTCTTAGTTCATTTAATCCTACCTCTTTCTTTCCCCTGTTGGCCCTGCTTTGATGATTTGAAGGCCCCCTGAAGGAATCCGTGGTCAAATTGGGACTACCTTAAAGCAGAATGTAATTCCTAGAAAGCCATAGTTAGATGCAGACCATTACTGCTAAAGTCATTCCTTTTAGGACCAGAAAGCTCCTTCTGTGTGGTTGTGATTGTTGTCAAATGGTCTATAGTAGTGAAGAGCTTGACTCTGGAGTTAGCTCAGTCTGCTTTCAAATCCCAGCTCTTCCTCTTTTCTTGCTGTTTGAGGAAATTAATTTTCTAAGTTTCAGTTTCGTCATCTGTAAAAAGGGAACACTTAGGTAGTAAGGATACAGTAAACAAAGCTGCTTCTGCTGTTGCTGGAAGAAAACCACACTTAGGTTATAGTGAAGAAAGTGTCTTTGTTCACTAGTTCTAGGTATAGGTGACTGAGCTCTGTCTATGCTCTTAGCAAACGTCAAGCAGAAGGAAATAGTCTTGACTAATAAAAAGAATGTCTACAGAAAACCAAGAGACATCAGTCTTAGTGAGGAAGTGTGGAAATGGTTCCTGTGTAATCTGGTACAAGACAAAGGACGCCCCACTGATGCCACTTCTCACCGCGCTCCTGGAGGCCAGCCCGCACAGTAAGAGGACAGCAGTGCTGGGCTTGGGCTGCTGGGACGCAGGACTCTGGTCATGTGCAGACAATGCCTGTGTAGAAGACCTAAGAGAACCTGTAACCTAGTATCCGGGAATAAATCTAACAGCCACAGTCTGTGTGTTGAAAATCAAAACTTTTTTGAAAGACATAAAAGGAGACCCAAATAAATGGAGAAATGGCCCTTGTTCAATACTAGAAAGCAGTCAGTTCTCCTCAAATTGTTCTGTATATTTAATGCATTTCCAATCAAATTCCAGCAGAGCTTGGCATAGAATGTGATGTCTGATTCTGAAATGATAAGAAAGAACAAAGGGCCAAGAATGGGAAGACACTCCTGAAGAGGAATCTCAAGACTTCGTGTAAAGGTCTAGTGATGAAGACAAGTGTGATGTTGGCGCAGGATGAATATATTGAGCACGAGGCTTGAGGTCGTAGGGAACTCTGGTGCGGGAGAGAAGGGGTGTCACAGATCAGGGTGGAGGGCTGATCCATCAGTGATACTGGACAGTTGGTTTTCTGTTTGGGAAAGATGGGATCAGATGCCCTCTTCACAGTCTGCTTCTCTAATTCTAGGTATAGGTAAGTTGTAGGTGAATAAGGACTTGGATATTTTATTGGATTCTATGAAATTGTGCTTTGATGACCTAAACCCCAAATCTCAGTGGCTTAAATGCCAGGCATTTTTCCTGGCTCAGATCGCACACTGGCTGCTGCCGATCCACTGCTGTGGCTCTGTTCTAGGTGTCATCTCGCTCTGGGACCTGTGCTGAAGAGGCTTCCCCACTTGGGACATGCTGTTCCTGTGTTACCAGAAGAGGCCAGGCTGAATCACGTGGTCACTTTTGAAGCTTCTGTTTGTCACATCCACTGCAGTCTCTTGGCCAAACCAATCATGGGGAATGGTGCAGGGGCATGTACTGGTCCTGCGGGGATGTCCATCCCATGACAACAGGGAATGGCTGAGTAAGGGATGGTAAGGGGAGGAAAAGGATAGTTGGAAACAGATTGAGCCTGCCACAGGTGTGAGAAGAGAAACTTGAAACCTTTTAGAAGAAAATACAGTTATCTTTCTGACCTTTAGGTAAGGAACGATATCTGAAGAGAATGTTCTCAAACTTTGAAGTATATTTGTCATCTGGGGAACTTGGTAAAATGTGGATTCTGATTCAGGGGGCCTGAGAGTCTACACTTCTAACCAATTCCTGGGAGATACTAAAGCTGCTGGCCCATGCCCCGCATTTTGATGAGCAAAGTCTTGAGACACAAAGTGCCAGCAATTAAAGAAAAGATGAATAAACTCAGCATATTAAAGTTAAACATTTTTATCAAAAGATAGCATGAAATAAAATGATGGGCCACACACTGGGAAAAAAAGTTACTGTATATATAACTGACACGGGATTAAGGTCCATGTGTGAGGAATGTCTAGAAGTTCATAAAAAAGGAACAGTCTAACAGAAAAATGAGTAAAAACTGCGCACAAGTAGTTCAGAGAAGAGGAAACAGCCAATAAATCTGTGAAAAGGTGCTCATCATCAATGGTAAGAGAAATGCAAATTAAATCTAAGAAGGTTTTTTTAACATTCACCACATTGACAAAAATTCATGTCTCTGAGTACTGTGTGTTCATATGTGGATTAAACAGTAACTTACGTGCGTTGCTGATTGGAGTGTGATACTGGTATGACCACTTTGTAAGATAATGTAAAATTATTTCCCACAGTTCACCATTGGGTATCCTGTAACTTGCCAGTCTCATTTCTGGTTGCGTACTCAGGAGAGATGTGTACTGAGAGCCAAATACAAGACTGTTCGTAGCTGCTGTATTTATAGCGGCAGAATATTGGAAACAGTTTAGATGTTCATTGACAGGAGATTGAATAAAATGGCATTTATATAATGGAGTATTATAAAATGAGTAAAGGTGAATAAACTGCATACAGCACTAGTGAATTTTGGAAACGTACTGCTGAGTAAACATAATGGCTGAGTAAAAGAAAGTCCCAGAAGATTATATACATCGTAATAGCATTTTATAGAGCTCAAGAAGTACAGCTGAACAACATGCTTATCATTTAAGCATATGTACATTTGTGACAAGTTTTATTTTAAAAAAATCAAATGACGCAGTTCAGGTTAGTGGCCACCGCTGGCTGGTGAGGCAGTGGCATGGGACGGGGAGGAGTGGACGAATAAATATAAAGTGTTAGTTCTCGGTTGTGTGGTACTTCCTGTGTTTTTATGTTTTATGACTGAAAAGTGCTACACACAGATGTTTTACCTGTAATAAAGGCAAACGCTAATCTCACTAGCAGGCTGCATTCTAGAAAACAGTTGAAGGAGACAGGGCTGCTTGCCTGAAGTGGTTGTGGCAGGCTTTTCCAGAGAAACAGAACCGACGGGCTGGGGGTGGGGTGAGGGTGGTGGGGTAAGGAATTGGGTCATGTGCTTATGGAGGCTGGAAAGTCCAGAACCAGGGATGCTGAGGGTATAGTTTCAGTCTGAGATCCAGGAGAGCTGATGGTGAAGTTCCAGTGCAAGTCTGAAGGCGGGAGAAGACCCATGTCCCAGTTGGAAGACAAGGCCGAGAGAAAGAATTCTTTCTTACTCAGGCTTTTATTCTATTCAGGCCTTCAGTGGACTGGGTGAGGCTCACCCATGCTGGGGAGTGCAGTCTGCTCTGCTCTGTCCACTGATTCAAAGGCTAATCTCATTGAGAAACACCCACACGGACACACCCAGAATCACATTTAACCAAATATCTGGGCGCTCATGGCCCAGTCAAGTTGACACATAAAATTCACCCTCAGGTGACTGTCTCAGCCCAACCCCCAATTGCTCCTGTTGTAAAGATCACAGATCTTTGGGGCGGTATCCTTATATTTCAGTTAACTCTTTCTCAGACTTGCAAGATTCCTGCCTCTTTCCCAGCAACGGTCATGGTAGAGCACTAATTAGCCTTCTAGGTGGCCTGGGCAGTGTTGGCTCCACTGTGCTTCATCTTACCCCTCCCCCAAGGACAAAAAGGCACAAAGGAAATTTTGCTGCAACATAATAGAATACACAGTGGTGATTCAGGTATAGAGCCAGGTGCAGTAGGTTGGTGATGTAGGGAGCCCAGAAGAATGAAATTAATTGTTCTGACATTATCTCAGGGAAGGAAAGAATGAGAACACTGAAGGAAGGATAATAGTCAAATATGAGTGTGTATATGTGCAGCTCTTGTACAGACTGAGGCCCAGCTAGCTTAAGTTCAAGTGGAAATATCCTCTGGGTAGTTGGAAATATCAGACTGAGAGGTCCAAGTAGGAGAATTGATTTGTAGGTATTTGACACTTGCGTAAATTACATAGATCTTTAACACGGTCATTCAGTAGTTGAAACATAAATGTTCAAAGGGTCTATAACACAACTCTAGGCAGAAATCACTACAGTAGTTCTAATTTCTGGTAGTTAGGTAACACCTGGAAAATGCATTTGGATAAGATTAATGTATTAACTGTTTCAAGGGATGGTAATCTCTTTTGTTCTAGAATTGTGTAATTTCATATTCATTTGAGTAGAATACTCTTTACTAACCCCCAAATCAAGTATTTCACATGATAGAAGACTTGAGCAGAATCTATAAGAAAAGAGTAATTAATTTTATGTTTGACATGAGTAATTTGAAAGTTAACTTTTATGTTTAGTGTTTGTATAGTTAAATTTTTCTTCTATCTTTATTTGTATGCTTTTCTAAACCATGCTGTGTATATTTCTGCTACCTTTATTTGTTCCTTTACATTTACCTTTTTAATGTAATATTTATGATTTGAACATATCTGTGAAGTTTTAAAGAATTTTGACCTGTAGTGGACTCTACAGATAGTCATTTCAGTCTGTTTTTTGAGGTGAGGGGTTTTAATTAGTGTAAAGTTCTAATCCGAAATGTATCACCTTTGTTGAGTATCATACTTTGCTGAATATACTATTTTAAATATATTTTTCAAGAATATGGTTAACCTGTCTTTAAAGTACTTATGTTTTGCGTTTTGAGGAGGAAGCCTATTTCATTGAACTAGGGAGAATGCCATAGGTCAGTAGTCACTTGGGCTCCTAGTGTAGTAGGGCTTCTCAGCATGTTTCTCAGATTCAGGAATGCCTCAGAGTACACTTACATTTGGCAACATTTCTAAATCTTTTTTAGTAACTATACTTGACATCCAGCAGAAGTTTGTTAAATGTAAGTACTAATCATGTAGCTTGCCCCTCCACCAGCCCCTGGGGTCACTGTTAGTGGCAGCTCTGCTGTTCACATTGTATTGTCAGATGTCTGTCTGTTGATCCACTGAAAAATAGCTTGGTTGCTGTGTGAAGCAGGAGCAAATGCAAGGCTATCTCAGTGGCTCCTTGGTGCTCAGGTGCCTGCCCTGCTGCTGCACATGGTGTGCACCAGGGAGGGACGTCACAGTGGACCCTGCCCTTGCAGTGTTGCAGAGAATGCATACATCAGCCAAGAGCTTCCGGGTGTATGTAATCAAAGATAATAAATGAGGAACGTGGCCCACCCAGGGGAGAAGGGAGATTCTGGAAGCTTCTGATAACCATAGAAAAGGAATAGTGATTGACTTACTATATAGAACTGTACAGTTTATGCAGGTTATTTAAAAGAAAAAGAGAGGGTACGCTTAATGATCTTGTTTGCAAATTGTATCTGCAGTTTAACTTTTTAATCTTGGGAAATTCAGAACTTAAGGATCCTAGCTAATCTATGTCTTGCTTATAACTTGGGCCTTAGGGAAAAATGTTAATTCTTTCTGGTTAGAAGGTTATATTTACCAAAGTGTGTTCTGAGGAATACAAAAGGGATCCTTAACAAGTATGGAAAATGCTATCTTCTTTGTTTGCTTCCTAGAGGTTCCAGATGCACAGTATCATAATAAAACGTTTCAGGCTGTCCTAAAATAAACAAACCTACTTTTGTTTCAGTTCTGCTATTTCCCTAATTTGTGCAAAAGGAACAAGTTCTATAACAAAAACAATAAATTTTTATATCACCCAGAATACACCTTGGGGAAACTGTAGCAGGTTATCTTTTAAATGATGACATTACTGTTCATTTAAATAGCTTCCTAGGTGCTGTAACTAACTATAACAATGGTTATCTTAAAAGTCACATCTAAAAACTTGATTTAATCTTTGAAGCATATAAAATGGATGCAAAATGAAAATACGTACTTGGAACCTATTCTGAGTTCTCAAATGTATATGTTTTTGCAGAATCAAATAGAGAATTTTATCCTGATTTTTAAAAAATTCTAACTAGTAAGTAGAATATGAGTCTGATAATCTGTATAACGTTTTTATACCAAATCAGATATCTTACTGATAAATATTAAAACATTACCAAGTATTGCTTATTACCCAGGTTCATTTTGGAGAACTGTAATGTGCATTACTTAGCTGATGGGTTTTAATAGTAACTAAAAAAATTGACCCACTGTCTTACCAGTGAGTTGTAGAATTTCAGGCCATTTTTCCCCCTGCTTATTGAAACTCAGAAGATAGTCACTTTGTAGTTTTGAGATGAGTAGTTGAAAGCTATAGAATTCTCACGCACAGACGTTTTGACAGGCAAAAGCATCACTTTGAAAAATACACAATGGTCTAGTATTTTACTTAATAAAATGTCTCATCCTTGACAGCGTGGGTTTCATCATGTTAGAACTTTGTGCATTTTCACAAATCATAAAAATCTACTTGTTTGAATTTTTTGTTTCCAAATAAACTTGCTTTGGGTTGCTTTGGGTTTGTGAAAATTTGCATTTCTTAGAGTGAAGATCAGTTTGTTTCTCCTAATTGAAGTTTTTAGGTCTCTAAAATTTAGTTGTGCTATCACTTTTCCAACAGTTTTTCTAAATGCTTTTTAGAATTTCATGATAATGAACTTTGTTTTGATTTTTGGATTTTATTTGGTAGCTGCTTTTTAATCTTTTTCCAGAGCACTAATTCTTTATTTCAGATGTAAGTGTGTACATTTCCCCCTGCCCTTTAACCCAAATGGCTTCATGCATTTTTTTTTTTTGATCCTGTAAATTGTGGCATGAAATTTGCCCCTTCTAGGGAAAAAAGGGCACTTTTCTAAATCTCCAGAAGGACTATTTTGAAGGCATGAAAACTACCATTTTATAGTCCTGCTAAAGAATTCTGACATGTAATAGATCTTGATGAACTAAACACGTCATTGGTTACTGTACTGTGTTAACCTGCAAAGAAATTTTGATCTGTGAAAAGCAGTTTGGCTTTTCAAACCAGAAGCATTAACAGATGAGTATGAATCATCAGATAACTTCCAGTCAAGTACGAGTTAGAAGTAAAGCAGTGTTACTTTACATAAGCCGTTCATCTCCTTAGTAACTGGTGAAAGTTTAAGAACACAGAAGCTGACCCGAACTTTGATTTCTGTAAGCATTGGACAGTAGCACAGTCAGTAGAGGAGAATTCATCCAGGTTGGACAGAAAGCTCTTTCCTTTTATTCAGTCTCACTACACACTTGATCTAGGTCTCATTTGTTTGCTTTCATGGAAGTCTGTTTAGTACTTCTGATTTTCTGGAGAACTAGGTGCTTTCACCTGTACTTTATCATCATGTAGTTGGTTCTGTTTTTCTTCCTTATCTTTTAAACGTATAGATTAACCCAGGCCTGTTATATGCCTGCAATTTATGAAGGCATTTGCTAGCTCCTGTTAACTATCAGGTAGTAGTCTTATCTGTAAGAACAATCCTACACTCATGAAAAGAACTCATTTTATTTGTCACTGAAGAATTTACTCTGATAACCTGGCAATAAAAATGGAATTTCTTAATTAATTATGCAGTTCTTCCAGTTTGCATAGAAGGAACTCATGTCCCACACTTGATTTACTGATTATATTATTTTAAAACAGAGCCTTAATCATATCCGAGGACTTGACACACTTCTAGATGGGAAGGAGACTGTGGGTCTGATTGTCCATTTCTATGTAGTTTTCTGGTTATGCCGGCTAAACAGATATGCATGATCAGCTTTTAGCCCTGGATCCTATCTTTAGTGATAGAATTCTCGTTTAGGTTATAGATTATCTGTGGATTTTCTCTTGTGGCTGTAAATTGCCTCTTTAGCCAGGCCACCTACTGAAGGGAATAAGTAACACTTTGTGTTCCAAATTGATGCACTGAGATCATAAAATAACAGGCAAGGATTACGTGTATGTGTGCAGCTACCTCGTTACAGGAGTACATGCTCTGGTTTGCCTGGAAGGTATTAATTTAGGGTCCTGGGGAAAATAGTAGCTGTGATTAGCACCCCATTTTTTGGGTGTATGGAAGAGTGTCCTGTACAGTCTGCAGGCATATAGTAAGGGTGTATGAACTCTGTTGAGAAGAGCTAATGATTCTTTGTTTAGCCCAACATGGTCACTTGTTGGAGAGAAAGCCAGCATTGTCCAGTAGAACTTCTGTGATGATGGAGATGACCTATTTGTTGTATTTGCCCAGCAGCCACAAGATACATGTGGCTGTTGAGCACTTGAAATGTGGCTAGTGTGGCTGAGGAACTGATTTTTAATTTAAATTTAAGTAGCCACATGTGACAAGTGTCTATCATGTTGGACAGTGTAATAAGACCCTAGATCAGCACTAGGATGACATGTTAGGTGAAAAATGCAGGATACAAAAGTATATATTATTATTTAACATATTGAAATAATAAAAAATGTTAAGTTCTATGCAAAGGAAAAAACACCGATAATCCCACCAACATACTAACAGTGAATAGGGTAGAGAAATTGTGTTGGTGCCCTTCTATTTTCATATTAAAAATACTGTAATGATATAAGTATATATAATATACTTTTATATAATATGAATAATTTTTATATATAATAAAAGTAATATATTAAAAGTATATATGATAAATTTGAGCAGGAAAAAAGTGCTCTGAGCCTGAAAGAACGCTTCAACAAGTGAATGTGTTGCTTGAACAGAGCTGTCCAGGTATTTCTCGACAAGATCCACGTTTTATGTTTTGCTCAGAGAAGCCAGATTATAACTGGCTGGATAGATTTATTTACTATCAGGTGCTCTTTATGATCAGTTGTGTTGTAACACAAGTACATTGAGAAAACATTCCGCAAACATAGTATCAGATTATGCTTTTTGAAGTAATTTTTATGAGTTTTGAGCAAACCTAAAACTACGTACAATGTATTAGAAAAAAGGAAGGGAAGTGCCTTAATCAGTCTGCCATGTATCTGCTCTGCGTGAGCACTGAAGACACTTAACTATACAGGGTGTGTCTCTTCCAGCTTGTGGGAGACACTCCTTTTACACCCTGAATGGCTAAGAACACTAATGAGAGCTGTAATCTGAACTATTTTCAGTAATGTATGTGGTGTTACAAACGGGTATAAAAAAGATGCCACATTTCTTAGAACATTGTTACATAAGGGATGAGATTTTGGAAGATCAGTGAACTTCTTCAAAACTACTCCTCAGTTTCCCCCTTGACCCCCCTCCAAAAAAACCCCTTCCGTTATTAAATCACTCATTTAAAGATTGTGGGATTACCATGTTTTGTCTGGCTATTTGTTGGAAAAGTACTTATGTAACTACTTAACTACCTAGATCTGTTTTCTTTTCTCCTTAATGGACAAATCATTTGGGACTAATTATATCACTCTAAACACATGTAGACTAAAGAATTAAATGCTTTTGTTTTTAAAATTCAGTTGGTTATTCTAGTCCCAGGTCTGACTGAAAGTGTCACAGGCCCCAGGGTCCTGACCCCTGGAGACGGCGTGTGTGGGGGGGGGGTGGCACGGGGCTTCTGCCGGGGTGTCGTGGGAGTGAGCAGGGCTCGACCGACATTTTGCTCACTCCACCACGTTCATTTCCAGGCTCTGATTAATATTAGACCTGAGGCTTCCGTTGATCCCCAAGCCTGCACAGAGTTGCTCCAGTCTTTGGGAGATGATTTTCATTCACCACCAGGGCTATTTTTAATCATAGAGTCCTTCAAACGTCTAGAAATTGTACACTAGGCCTCAGAAGGAAGCCAGCGTGTGCTCAGCTCCTGGGTCTGTACAGTTTGGGGATAGTGTGGCTTCACTGTGCAGACCGAGCTGCAGATGTGCACTTCCAGAACATGAACAACAGCAGAGGAGTCCGTGGTGTTTCCAGGCTCGTCCCCTGCGTGTCACCACTTGGGGCTTTGGCAGTGCCATACGTGAATCTAGTAGAGACCAAACTGCTACTGAATAAGGGGAAAGGCTTTGGTGTGACTGGAACTAGATTATTACAAATGAAGGTGATTTTATAGTTAACTGTTTTTTTTGTTTGTTTTTTTTAAGGATAGTGAGGAAGTTACTTTTTGTTCTGAAAGTGTATTTTACATAACTTCTTCAGGTACTCATATTACTGAGGGACGCTGTAAGAGTAAGCAAATAGAAACCGTTTAAGGGGGGTAGTTTGTCACAATGCTGCTTTCCATTTGTATGACATTTTGTGAAATGCAGAGGCCACCGATACATAGATGCATTCCTCATTTGCTCGCTGCAACAGCATTGTGAGAAGTTGAGAAGTAGGGAGAGCAAGTATTTATTCTACTTTACAGATGCGAAAACAAAGACTCCAAGAAGTTATGGGCACAAAACTCCGCGGTGGACAGACTACGGAAGCCTGCATGTTATGGGCCATTAGGCTGGCGCACTGTCTACTCTGCATCCTCCTTTGTGAATTAAAGAAGGCGCACGCATCCATGGGCATTTAATTAGCTATATGTGTTTTTTGGTATCTTTAATAGAAACCATTTAAAATTTAAAGTAAAAAATACAAAAGAAATTTTAAAATAAGTGTATTATTGTTGGACCTTTTAAATTATCATTAATACAACCCAATCTTTAGGATAATTTGGGTTAATTTTTCATGGGAGAAGGATGCTCAAGGTGATTTGAAGGTCCTTTTTTCTCAGCGTAATCCTTTGGAGAAGGGAGGATTGAAAAAATGATGCAAAGCAAAGAATATACCGTGTATATACGGTGGTGCTTTTTCTTTAAAACTCTTTTAGAGAATTTAAACTAAAATGCAGTTTAACTTCATACTGACTAAACTTCACATTTGGAATGTATATAAAGGCGAATAGACAAGTTTTTTCCAGCTCTGTTCTTAAACTTGCCAAATGGATGTTAAATGGGTTTTGCACGTGCTTGTCAGATCCCTGAATTGTTTTGGCCACCTGAAATAAGTTTAAATTAAACATAATTTTCAGTTCAGAACTAGAAATAAAGAGTGTCTAATTTGGTCAAATGTTCGCCCCTCTACCAGAGCTTGCAGCTTAGGGAGGGGAAGCTTAGTTATGACCCAGAACTTTATACCCGGGTCTTCTGCTAACAGTTTAAGTTCACATAAGGAGGATGGACACTCTTGAGCTCCAAGAGTGTTTAGACCCGTCTTCATGATACAAGAGGAAGCCAGCGTGGGGTGCTCCTGTCTCAGACCCACGTTATTAGTGTCCACTGACAGGTGCTGGCTGCCCAGATGACTGCAGAGTAGTCTGAAGCTACCAGACATACCAGGCTTTTCTGCCTTTTCCTCAGTCCTCTGAGTCTGTACTATATAGAGAGTAAAAACTAATTTTAATCACTAATAGCTCTAGGGATATGGCCAATTTAAAAATCATTTGGAATCAGCTTTTTTTTTTTTTTCCAGCTATTGAACAAGTTACAGCAAGCATTCCATTGGGGTAATGATGCAAGGGACGGTTTTAACTGACTTTGATGAGATCATGGGGGTTCGATGTTTTGCTTTATTTTTCATTTGTCTGCCTATCTGCCTATTTTTTTTCTCACCTACTTCTTGAACCCTTTCACTTGGCTAAATCTCTTAATGACAAC
Organism: Camelus dromedarius; assembly: GCF_036321535.1. Taxonomy (NCBI): domain Eukaryota; kingdom Metazoa; phylum Chordata; class Mammalia; order Artiodactyla; family Camelidae; genus Camelus; species Camelus dromedarius. Next base: position 119,353,729 of record NC_087436.1, read on the forward strand.
TGAGAGAATCCTGTGGTTGGATTGATACCATGTTTAAAATAAACATGATAAAAATCTTCAACAGTATTTATCAGTCTTTACAGTGAACCAGTTTGGTCATGGTGTGAATTTTTAAGGCCTTCATGCATTTAAATAATTGAAAAAAGCCTTATACTAAGTTGTTCACGGTGAAACGAGTATTTTAGAAGTTCTCTGGCAAAGATGATTATATAAATTTTATTAACGACATTCTTCTCATACCTCCGTACTCTCTGGATCTGGTGTATATTGTTGGATTCAATTGCCTAGAATTTTTTAAAATGTATTTTATTTTATTTCATTTGCGGAGGGAGGCGGGGAGGTAACTAGGTGTATTTATTTACTTATTTTTAGAGGAGTCGCTGGAAATTGAACCCAGGACCTCATGCATGCTAAGCATGTGCTCTAGTGCTTGAGCTATACCTCCTCCTTCAATTCCCTAAAATTTTGTTCAGACTTTTTGCATTGCATCTATATTCATGAGGCATATTGATCTGTAGTTTTCTTTTCGTGTAATATCTTAGTCTGGTTTTGATGTCATAACATTGACCTCTAACATGATTTGGGAAATATTTCCTCTTCAGTTTTTGGGAAGAGTTTGTACAGAACTGGCATTCTACTTTTTAAAAATATCCAGTAGAATTCACCTTTGAAGCCAGTGGGGCCTGGAGATTTCTTTGTAGGGAAGTTTTAAACTAAACCCAGTTCCTTTCATAGATACAGGGCTATTCATTCTATTTCTTCTTGAGTGAACTTTGGTAATTTATGTTTACAAGGAATTCGTCCATTTCATCCAAGTATATTTTATTGGTGTAAAATTTTTCCTGTATCCCCTTATTATCTTTTTTGTATGTGTAGAATCTGTAGTGATCTCACCTCTCATTCTTGATGTTGGTAATTTGTCTTCTCTCTTTCCTGAACAGTCTGGCTCAAGGTTTGTCCATTCTGTTGTGTAAAAGAACCAGCTTTTTGTTTCATTGTTTTTTCATTTTCTATTTCATTGATTTCTGCTCTGATCTTTTGTGTGTGGGGCGGGGGATAACTAGATTTACTTATTTATTTCCTTTTTGTTTAACAGAGGTACTGGGGATCGAACCCATGACCTCATGCCTGCAAAGCATGTGCTCTACCACTGAGCTATACCCTCCCTCCTGCTCTGATCTTTTATTTCCCTTTTTTTTGCTTAGCTTAGGTTTCATTTGCTCTTCCTTTTCTAGTTTATTAAGATGAAAACTCAGGTCATTGATTTGAGACCTTTTCTAATATAGGCTCTTTGTGCTGTAAATTTTCCCCTAAATACTGCTTTAGTGGCAACCTAAAAATATTGATATGTTGTATTTTTATTTTCATTCAATTCAAAATACTTTCTAATTTCTCCTTTGATTCCATGTTTGCCATATTTGTTATGTAGAAATACGTTTTTTATTTCTCAAATATTTGGGAGATTTTCCAGACATCTTTCTGTTACTAATTTATGATTTAATTCCAGGTGGTCAGAGAATATACTTTATACAACTTGAATCCTTTAAAATTTGTTGCAACTTTTTCTGTGACCCAGAATATAGTCTATTTTAGGTCAAGTTGGTTGATAATGTTGCTTGAATCTTCTATGGAAGGCTTTCCTGATTTTCTGACTTCTGCTTCTTTCAGTGGTTGAGAAAGGGGTATTAACATCTCCTAGTAAAATTGTGAAGTTGTCTTCTTCGCCTTGCAGTTCTATCAGTTTTTATTCGTGTATTTTGGAACTCTGCTACTAGGTATACAATATATAGGACTGTTTTGTCCTCTTGATGGATTGACCCCTTTGTCATTATGAAATGACCTTCTTTATCTGTTACTCTCTGCTCTGAAACTTACCGTGTCAAATATTAATGTAGACACTGGCTTTTTTTGTTGGTGTTGGCATGGTATCTCTATTTCCATCCTTTTAACCTCCTTGTGCCTTTAATGTAGAATTTTTAATATATTTTTTTATAATTGGGTCTTAGTGTTTTAAAATCCATTATGACCATCTCTGCCTTTTAACTGGTTCTTTAGACCTTTTAAATTTATTATGAGTATTAACAGTTATCTTATCGTAGTCTTCAAGAGATACCATTTCGTGTAATACGTTAGAACCCATTCTAGTAGTGGTGCATTTTCTCACTCCTGGTCTTTAATGCTGTTGTTGCCGTATATATGTTACAACTCTCAGAATACACTGTTGTTTTGTTTCAATACTCGATTACCTTAAAGTTACGTAAATAACAAGAAAAATGCAGTTGCTGTTTCTGGTGCTCTTTGTACCTTTGTGAGGATTCTCACTTTGTTCTGGTATCATTTTCCTTCTGCTTAAAGGACTTCCTTTAACATTTCCTTCAGGGCAAGTTTGCTGGTGGTGAATTCTTTCAGCTTTCTCACGTCTGAAAAAGTTTGTTTCACCTTCATTTTGAAATGTGTTTTTAATGAGTATAGACTTCTCAGTTGACAGGGTGGTGGTTGTTTTTTTTTTTTTCAGTAAAGTTTTGGCCCCATTATCTTCTCATTTGCATTGTTTCCAACAAGAAAGCTGATGTCATCCTTATTTTGATTCTGTTTTACCTAATGTTTCTTTTTTCTCTGGTGACTTTGAGATTTTCCTGTTTATCACTGGTTTAAATAGGGTTTTTTTAATGGTGTGTCCAGGTGTTGATTTCTACATGTTTCTGGTGCTTAAATTCAGTGAATTTCTTGGACCTCTGTGTTTTAGTTTTCATCAATTTTGGAAAAATTTTGGCATTATTCTTTCAGATTTTTTTTTTCTGTCCCCTTCTTTCTTTCAGTTACATGTTAGATTTCTTAAAGTTATCACACAGATCACTGAAACATTGTTAATTTTTAAAAATTCTTCTATTTGATTTTATGTAGTGTGTGTGTGTGTGTGTTTGTGGTTTTAAGATTCAGTGGTCTTTTCTACTCACATGTCTAATCTGCCATTAATCACAATCCTATATTTTTAATCTCAGACATTGTGGTTTTCATCTTTAAATACTTGATTTTATATCTTTCATTCTCTACTTTTCAAACATGAATGTAGTCATAATAACTGTTTTAAAGTCTTTTCCTGCTAATTCTAACTTTTGTGTCAATTTTGGATTGGTTTCAATTAATTTCTTTTTTTCATTTCCACTCCCTTCATATCTCACTTCTTTGCATACCTGCTAATTTTTGATTGAATGCCAAACATTAGGAATTTTATGTGGTAGATAGTTTTGTATTCCTATAAATTTCTTGAGCGTTGTTCTGGGACCATAGTGAAATTGCTTGGAAACAGTTTGATTCTTTAGGGCCTTACTTTTAAGATTTGTCAGGCGAACAGGAGCAGTGTTTGGTATAGAGCTAGCTCTTCCTCAACACTAAGAGCAGACCTTTTGAGTGCTCTGCCTTGTGTGTCCTGGTTTGGGGGGTTTCCAGTCTGGCTGCTGGGAAGCAGGCACCGTCCAGCCATGCTGAGCCTCAGGTCCTGTTCCCTGCTTTCCTTTATGGTGATCCTTTCCTGTGCCTTGGCTGGTTCCTCACATGCAAGCCCTGATTAACACTCTGCTGAATGCTTAAGAGCAACCCTTTGCAGACCTCTGGTGTTCTTTCTCTGTGCAGCTCTCTCCTCTCTGGTACTTTCTCCTGTGAACTCCAGCTGCCTTAGACTCTCACGTAGTTCTTTTGGCCGTTGCTTCAAGTCTCCTCATTGTCTTGGTGGATCTTCATTGAATGAGTACCAGCTTGTCACCTTGCTTCAAGTGATGTCCCCAGCATTAAATGTATTATTTAATTGTTGATCTGTCTGGCATCCTGAGATCCAAACACACCAAAGAATTTATGGAAAGGGTTTTAATTTTGCAAGTCAGTTGGAAATTTTCAGCAAGTAAAAATTATAGAAAATTTTTGCTTCAGTTTATCTGATTTTCATAATTCAGAAAAGATAGTGTGATAGAGAAGATTTTTAGAAAGTAGCAGGATATATGTTAATGATACATTAATCTAGTAACTTGGTCCTGTGGTGGGTTTAATAAACATTTTCTTTATATTTAATGTATGTAAAATTTAGTAGGTAGTTCTAGGGAAAATGCAAGAAACTGAGTCTTAAATCTTTGGTGAAAAGTATCTTTCTGACTTGCCGCTTTTACTAAAAATAATTATTAATACTTTTTAAAAAGTCATTTTTGATGGTCCTCTGCTAAAATTCATGCAAAAGCTGATTCTGTGAGATTTAGGAATCGCTGTTAGTTTTCGTGTTCTGGTGGTATAGATTAATCAGAACTCTAGCATAAAGAAGATTATGATTTAATAAGGCCATTATTAGATTAGTTTGACATATTGAAAGCATGTTTATTTAGCAGGAAAAGCTATTAAATTAAGAATGGCATCTATCACAAGTAATCGGAACGTCAACCCAGATACATACAAGAAAAAAATGACAATAGATATATAATACTACAGCATGGCAGAGCTATAAGACAAGTCCATGTTTCACCTTAATTTTTATGAAATAGATGATGAGCAGTCCAGAGTTTTTAGCCATACAAAATAACTGATTACCTATGTAAAACTTGAATTTAGGGGACTAATTATTTTTACCAGTGTTTCAGTGAAATTACTGCTTATTTCTGTTATACTTAAAAATGAACTAATGATTTGTTACCAGGTAAGTTCTTTCAGCAGAGCAGGGAAGATTTTGCTAGTTCAGTCTCTTGAGATGCAGCCAGGTGAACATCAGCACAGTCCAGCACAGCGCCGAGCACACGTTTCTGGATTTTCCTCAGTTTTAAATTATATTAAGCTTTTAAAAGTTTAAAATGTCACTTAGCTTAAAATGTCAAAGATTATAGTAAAAAAAAAAAAATCAGAGTTTTTTCCACCTATTGTAGGATTGTATTTATATGAAGCTTTCAGAATAGGCAGGTCTGTGGAGGCAGACTGCAGGTGAGTGGTTGCCGGGGGCTGGGCGTGGGAAGGGCGCCGCCAGTGGAGATGGGGTTTCTTTTAGGAGAGAATGTTTTGGGAAATGTTCTGGAACTGTTACTGTGGCTGCACAACGTTGTATACACAGTGAAAGCCGCTGGATTGTACACTTTGAGAGGATGGCTTCTATGATACACGTGAGTCATAGCTTAGCAGAGTTTTAAAAAAATCAGCATTCTAAGATACCAAAGGTATTTTAATAAAGAGAAAACAGTTCATTTGGATTTTTTCAGAAGATCAATAATTTAATTATATCTATACATAAGGCATACCTTTTTTCTCTCTTGTCTTTACAGGTTCTGCTGAAAACTTACATTAGGCCTCAATGTGAAACTAAAGTAGAAAATCACATCTACATGTGTGTTGCTATCAGGATGCTGAGTCATTGGTCATGCCTAAAGATGGAGATTCAGTTCTAGATGGCTGACTGCTAGCAAAAATAAATGCTCATCCTAGATGTTCAGCATCTCTCCTTTTTACTGGAGTGAAAATCCCCTCCAGATACCAACAGAACATCAACTGCAGAAAATGCTCCCGCTTTTAAGGATGTCAGCAACCTAAGTTCATGCGCCCTGTCTGTACTGTTGTCGTGGGTGGTTTACCATCTGGAAGCTCCTCAGGCTCTTCTCCAGGCCCTGTACCTGCTTCTGAAATGTCTCTGCTTCATGCTTTGGGTCCAGTGCAGACCTGGCTAGGACAAGAGCTAGAGAAATGTGGCATTGATGCCATGATCTACACTCGCTATGTCCTCAGTCTTCTGCTGCATGACAGCTATGACTACGACCTGCAGGAACAGGTATTTACACATGTTAAATGTTTTGTGAGAATTCATGATTGTGTCTACATGTCTGCATTTTTCTTCAGAGAGTGCTTTCATATTCTACAACAGGGTTGCAGATGGCTGTGGTCCACGAACTTAAGCTGTCAGTGATGTGAATGAGCTGTGTCACAAGCACACTGTTTATTTCAGTCATCTTTGAGACTTTCTCAGTGTTGACTACATAGACGGTACTTGTGTGATCACCAGCCGCCTCTGAGTAGCGCTGCTCCAAACGGGGCTGCTGCTGCTGAGGAAAATCACACGTCATAATCACTGTGTCTGTTACACTTCTTAACATTCTGAAGTTTAATATTTCATTTTATCTGCAAGAGTGATGATAAACTGCTTATTAATCAAAGTGTGTGTTTCAAATCAGCAGACTTAAAAGTTTGGTAAAGCACGTAACTTTAAATTGGCGATTATACATTTGACCTGCCGAGATGCTGAGTTTAAAGTAAAGAAAGCAACCAAATCTAGGTTCTTGAAAAGATCTCAACTTCAGGCTCCCTTTCCAAGAGGAGCTGCTGAAAGTCAGGCTTGCCAGAGGGAGCAGAGTCCTCAACACTGGATGAATGGGATCTGGGTGACCTCTGGGTAGAAATTTCAGATAAAAGTTTTCTGTGGGCAGTTTTTGTTGTTGTTGTTTTAAACCATTGTTACTAACACTGAAAGCAGGAACAAAGTTTCATTCACAGAAGAAACTGGCTTTGCCCTTCCAAACCACAGAGAAGCCGCAGAGCCCTGTAAATACATTGGGGCTCTCAGCACGCTTACCATTTGTCACCTGGCAGTTGTGCAGAGGATATTTCCCTGCTGGTGTTTCTCATCCTTTCTGGCTGGACACAGCCACATTTTCCCTGCTTCCAGGTTGCTTATTGCTCTGGCTGGTGAGAATTGGATCAGGTATGGTTTTGAGGGGGTTGACTTAAAACCTCATAATCAGAAAATGTGCTGTTTTGGTGGTCCGTATTACCAGAGGTCTGTTATTTTCCATCATCTTTCCTTCAGGGGCAAGTGAAATGTTAAATCTGCCAACATGGAAGAAGTTTTTATTTCCAGAGTTGAGGAAGATAATTCTCGTAACTCAAAAATCATGTACTTCAGTTAAAAACATGTACTTATAGGAAATGAATAGTATTTTAGTTGGATTCTAATAAGACTTCTCATTTCTTTTAATTGTATTTTAAAATATCAGCCTTTAATACTTCATCAACACCAATAGATTTGTTGGCACAAGAAATTTATATGCTGGGTGCTTTAGGTCGTTGCAAAAGGGCTGAAACGTAGGCCTCCTGTTAAGATTGTAGTTCTACACTTGTCTGATGAGAATCGGTTTCTCTACTAGCTGTAGGGGGTGCGGTGAGGGGTCTTGGCAGCTACCGGTGCCCAGCTGTGTTTGATCCTCCCTCCAAAGTTCTGATTTGTCTTTTAGGACACAGGACAGATAAAGCTTAGTGAAAACAGAACATGTCTAGAGTTACAAGGAGAATCCACAGGGAAATAGAAGGCCCCTAAAGTACTTTTCCCCTCAGCCCAGGGTAGCAGAGTGCCGAGTCCCACGCTGATGGGGAAGGTCAAATTGAAGATAACAACTGTTTTCATAGGAGCTGAGCTAAGGGTGAGTTAGCCCCTGCATAACTTTACCACTGGTGGACGAGGATGTGCTCACTGTGTCCCCCCAAAAGAGTAGTCAGGACATACAGCCAAGGGAGGGTCTGAGCTTACCCTCTGTGATTCAGACTCCAGCTAACGGTTATGCTCACCACCTTTCCTGATCCCTGGATCAGAGTTATGGTGGCTTCGCCCCTCGGTTGGAAGCCAAATTGCTCCCACTTCAGGTGTCTGTTTCCTCACATCTTAACCCTCAGTCCTTAAGTTAGTCTAACCTTGACTTGCAAATGGCTAATAATAGTAAGGCCATTGCTTCAAGTACTGGCCTTATCGGCCACGTTGAATTCGTGGCTTTTCCTAGTTTTGGTTAAAAGAAACACACACACAGCTCTTGAATTCTAAGAAGCAGGTTTTGTACTTTGGTCTTCGCCGCTTGGGATAATTGGGTAGGAAGTACGTACAGCTCAGGAGGCCCTGGCCTTGGTTGAGGCTGAATAACAAACAGTTATGTGTAGACTTCTGATTTGGGCAGGGTTGTAAATGCAATGGTGGCATCGGCAGATGACTGCGTGGTTCTGGAGAACAATTGCCTTCCAATATGCAGGTATTATGATTGGGTCACAGTGGTTTTATTTCCACAAATTCTTTTTATTTGGATCAAGATTACAATACTCTGGTAACTGTATTTCAGATAAATCAAGAATTCACTATATGTCATTTTTAATGTAAATATAAACTACTTTTCTAGCCTATCCTTCAAGGCCCAGGTCACCTTTCTCTGTGAATCTCCTTGTGACAGTTCCCAATGAAAACAGTGTCTTCTTCCAAACTTGATTGCTTTTCTACTGTAGAGCCCTTCATTACACTTGTTAGAATGTATTATCTTTCCCAGTAGTTTATAAGATCCTTATGGGCAGGAATCATATATTCATCTTAAAAACTTTTTTAAACTTCTTTTGTGAAATAATTTCATACATCAGAAGAATAGGACAAAGAATTTCACTCAGTCAGCAATTGCCAGTATTTTTTCACTTTTGCTCTATTTCTCTCCTCTCCTTTTGTTGCCTGTTTCTCCTAAATAAATCATATTTTTTTCTTAAGATGAGACTTTCTCTCAGATAGCCATAGTACAATTATAAAGTTCAGGAAATGAACAGTGCACATTATTATCTGACGTTCCATCAGTGTTTGGTTTTTGTCTCTTGTCCCAATGACTTCCTCCATTTTGACTTCTTCTCTCATCAAGGATCGTGCATTGACTTCATTCAGTGTCACATCTCTTTAATTTCTTCTAATCTAGAATCGTTCCTCATCTTTCCTTTGCGTCTCACTGACACTTTTGACACTGTTGACACTTTTGAAGAATATAGGCCAGTTATTTTGCAAAACATCCCTTATTTTGAGTTTGTCTGATGTTTCTTCCTGTTTAGAGTCAACTTATGCATTTATGGCAGTAACATTACACAAGCGATGAGTTTCTTTTCTGTGCATCGCAGTGGACAGCACACTACGTCAGTCTGATTCATTCATTTTTAAAAAAAAATTTTTTTTTTTTTATTGAGGATCTGATTCATTCTTGGCGACTCTGACTTCGGTTCAGATGGTGGCAGCCAGGTTTCTACACCGTAAAGCCACACACTTCTCCGTGTAGTTATCAACTGACCTGTGCGGAGAGACTGACTTTGCCATCCATAGGTGGCTTCCGCCTGAATCATTACTTTGATGGTAATTTTTCTAATTCAGTTCCCCACGTACATTGAGTAGTTAGCTTTCTGCCGCAGTGCCGCAATGCAATCTTTTTAAAATTAATAGCCCTGCTGTTAGAGAACACTATCATAGGCCAAGTGCAGAGCTGGCCATTTAATACATAAGGACTGCTTTGTTCTGTCTTCATGCCTCATCTCCAAGACAAATGGTGTTCCCTGTTTTCGCTCACCTGGAGTTGTATGTTCAGAGAGGTTAGGTGCCTGCCTGAGGCCATGTGGTTAGTAATGAGTCAGGATTTAAACTCCTGTCTGTCAGACCCAAATCCTGTGCCCATGTTTTATATCAGAGAGTTTTGTTTTTGTTTTTGTTTTTGTTGGCTTTCATATGTAACCAATAGTTATTGAATGAATAACATAAAAACATTCTACTCTAAAGGAAAACTTGAGAACCTATTTGGAATTGATTTACTGTGTTCTAATGCAGTGTGGTTTTTAGAGGTGGGGAAAGTTCGTCTTCTCAGTTCACAGCTAAACTATGAGTTGAGTCCATATGGAGTAAAAGTGAGCAGCAAACACTGTGGTGTGCGTTGCCCAGAGACTCGGAGCATTAAGCCTGGGCCCTGTAACTCTTAGAAGATTGATGTTACATTATTTCAAACTATTTTGTAATCTTACTTAAAATAGCTACAAGGGAAGCCCTAGTAGAACTGTAATTGAACGATGGGAGTTAACTTTTGCCTTGAGGTTGATGGTCAACAGCAAGTTCCTCATAATCTGTCGTGAGTAGGAAGAGTTATTTTAGGAAAGTGGGACTTCTGTTCACTATGGCAGTCATATGTAACCCCAGACATTCCTAGTTTTCCTTTAGAACCAGTTACATTAAAACCACCATCCAAGAGTTTACGAAAACGTTTCTTATCTGTTTATATTTTAATATTCTTGGCATCACGAATTTTTGTGAATTTGCACAAAGCTCATATATATGTAATTATCCCAGAAAAATAAATATAACATTCCATCAACACAGAAGCCCCCCTTATGCCTTGCACAGCTTTAGAACTCCTCCCATGTCCAGAGGGGAATCAGCAGGCTATGGCTTCTGTTTTTCACTCCTTCCTTTTTCTGAGATCCTGACTCCTACATCGCTAGTTTCTGCTTCCAGCCCTGAGAGACTGCCCCCAGTGCCACTGGTTTCTTTGCCTCTTAAAAGTGCCGGAGTTTTCTCAGCCTCTTGCCGCAGGCCAGGAATTGGGTACATTTCCCCAGGGAGAAAGCAGCCTCAGGTGTCAGTGCCCCTGTACCAGCAGCTGCCCCTCCTGGTCTTCTCAAGGCCTGGGTGCGTCAGCAGGTCGCTGATGCCATAGCACAGGTGTTGTGTGTTTGGTTTGGTTTTATATATTATCTTTTCTGGTTAGTCTGGGCAGGAGAGTTGATCTGCTGCCAGTTACTTTTTTTTTTTTAAATACTTAATTTTTTTTAGAGCAATTTTAGATTCACAGTAAAACTGAGAGGAAGGTACAAAGTTCCCCTATACCGCCTGCCCACATGCATGCACAGCCTCCCTGCCATCAACATCCCCCACCAGAGTGGTACCTTGTTACAGTCAACAAACCTGATTGACACGTCATTGTCACCAAAGTCCATGGTTTACAGGAGGGGTCACTCTTGGTGTTGCGGGGTATGTGGGTTTGGACAAATGTATAATGACATGTGTCCACCATTATAGTATCACACAGAGCAGTTTCACTGCCCTCAAATCCCCCGTGCTCCACCGCTTCGTCCCTCCCTCTCCACGAACCCCTGGTGCCTGCTGATCTTCCTAATGGCTCCATAGTTTGTCTTTTCCAGAACGTCACAGAGTTGGAATCATGCAGTATTGTCGCTTTTTCAGATTGGCTTCTGTCGCTGAGTAATACGTATTTGCGGTCCCTCTGTGACTCTCGACGCCTTGCTGGCTCATCTCATTTTAGTGCTGAGTGACGTTCCCTGTCCGGATGGACCACAGTTTATTTATCCATCGCCTACTGAAGGACATCTTGGTTGCTTCCAAGCTTAGCAATTATGAATGAAGCTGCTGTAAACATGTATGTGCAGTTTTTTTGTGTGGATATGAGTTTTCAGCTCCTTTGGGTAAATACCAGGGAGCCTGATTGCTGAGCTGAGTGGTAAATGTATGTTTTGTTTGTAAGAAACGTCCATACTGCCTTCCAGAGTGTCCATACCATTCTGCATTCCCACCAGCAGCGAGTGAGAGTTCTCCTGCTCCACGTCCTCACCAGCATTTGGTGTTGTCACTGTTCTAGTTTTTGGCTGTTCTAAAGGTGGTAGTGGTATCTTGTCATTTTAATTTGCATTTCCTTGATGGCATATGGTGTGGAGCATGTTTTTATATGCTTATTTGCCATCTGTATATCTGCTTTGAGGTCTTTGGCCTTTTTTTAAAAAAAAAAAAAAAAAGAAACGTTATTTTCTGATAACTGGGTTTTAAGAGTTCTTTGTGTGTTTTGCATAACAATCCTGTATCAGAAGTGTCTTTTGCAAAAATTTCTCCCAGCCTGTGGTTTGTCTTCTAATCCTTTTAACATTGTTTTTCACACAGCAGTTTTTATTTTAATGATGTTCAACTTACCTATTTTTTTTCTTTTATGGATTGACCACCAGTTACTTTTTAAAAGAGTGTATTCATTTGTTTACTTGTTTAGTTTGGTTTTCATTTTGCTTGTCTTATCCTCCGTCTTTGACATTTACAAAGAAACCTTTCATCTCAGTCCTCTTTCCTACTTTCTTTATTTTTATTTCTGAAGAAATATTTACTAAATCAAGACTGCTAGTGGGTGAGATTTAAAATTGTGCCATCTGGAAAATACCGTGTTACTGAACGGTTCATTTTCTTTAGTCACTAGATGACTCTGTGAATTAGATCTGGTTATAGTGGGCTCTAAAATCTGTCTACATTTGGCTGGTTGGTCAGAGTACTCTTAAGAACTAGTCAAGAATTCAGGACTTGGAAACTTTTTTTTTTCTTGTGATTTTTGAAAAATTGAAATATAGTTGATTTACAGTGTTAGTTTCTGGTGTACAGCATAGTGATTCACATATATATGTATATATTCTTTTTCATTTTTTATCGTTTTAGGTTATTACAAGGTTTTGAATATAGTTCCTTGTGCTAAACAGTGGAACCTTTTTTATCTGTTTTATATATAGTAGTTTGTATCCACTAATTCCAGACTCCCAATTTATTCATTCCTCACCCCTCCCCTGTGGTAACCATAAGTTTGTTTTCTATGTCTGTGAGTCTGTTTGTATTTTGTAAATAAGCTCATTTGTATCATCTTTTTTAGATTCCACATTATAAGTGATATCATATATTTGTCTTTCTCTGTCTGACTTACTTCATTTAGTGTGATAATCTCTATGTCCATCCATGTTGCTGCAGATGGCATTATTTCATTATTTTTTATGGCTGAGCAGTATTCCATTATATAAATATACCACAACTTCTTTATCCAGTCACCTGTCCATGGACATTTAGGTTGCTTCCATTGTATATAGTGCTGCTATGAACGTTGGGGTGTGTGTATCTTTTCAAATTAGAGAGTTCCCTCCGGATACATGCCCAGGAGTAGGATTACTGAATCATATGGTAACTCTATTTTTAGTTTTTTAAGGACTCTCCATGCTGTTTTCCATAGTGGCTGCACCAAATTACATTCCCACCAACAGTGTTGGAGGGCTCCCTTTTCTTCTCACCTCCAGCATTTATTGTTTGTGGACTTTTTAATGATGGCCATTCTGACTGATGTGAGGTGATACCTCATTGTACTTTTGATTTGCATTTATGTAATAATAATCAGCAACATTGATGGTCATTTTAGTGTCTATTGGATGTCTGTATGTCTTCTTTGGAGAAATGTCGTTAAGTCTTCTGCCAATTTTTTGATTGGGCAGTGTGTTTTTTTGTTATTGAGTTGTATGAGCTGTTTGTATATTTTAGAGATTAAGCCCTTGTCAGTCACATTGTTTGCAAATATTTTCTCCCAGTCCATAGGTTGTCTTTTCATTTTATTTATGGTTTCCTTTGCTGTGCAAAAGCTTAAAAATTTAATTAGGTCCCATTTGTTTATTTTTGCTTTTATTTCTATTGCCTTGGTAGACTGACCTACGAGAACATTGCTACAATTCATGTCAGAGAATGTTTTGCCAATGTGTTCTTCTAGGCAATTGATGGTGTCTTGTCTTATATGTAAGTCTTTAAGCCCTTTTGAGTTTATTTTTGTGTATGGTGTGTGTTCTGACTTCATTGATATACATGCGGCTGTCCAGCTTTCCCAACACCATTTGCTGAAGAGACTGTCTTTTCTCCATTGTGTATTCTTGCCTCCTTTGTCAAAGATTAATTGACCATAGGTGTGTGAGTTTATTTCTGGGCTGTCTGTGCTGTTCCATGGATCCATTGTGACAGACCCCACTGTTTTGATTATTGTAGCTCTGTAGTACTGTCTGAAGTCTGGGAGGGTTATGCCTCCAGCTTTGTTCTTTTTCTTCAGTATTGCTTTGGCAATTCTGAGTCTTTGGATTCCATATAAATTTGGGGATTATTTGTTCTAGTTCTGTGAAAAATGTCCTGGGTAATTTGATAGGGATCACATTAAATCTGTAGATTGCTTTGGGTAGCATGGCTTTCCTACTTTATTTTTTTTCATAACACTTGTTACCACCTGGAATTAATGATGATCTGTGATGTTTTACATTTATTTGTACATCACATCTGCTGGAATGTGTATTTCATGAAGCTAGGGACATTGTCTGCCATGTTTCCCCCTGTATTCCAAGCCCTTATGACAATTTTTGGGATGTAGAAGATGCTCAGATATTTAGTAGAGAAATGAATAGATGGATGCTTCTTTCTCAGCTGTATGGGACATGATGGAGGTGAGTGCAGATGCCACAGCTACACACTGGGCCTGCCCCTCGGAGAAGGTACTGCAGTTTCTCCCTCACCACCTCCCCCCAGCATTTTTTTATTGTGATAAAATACACACAACCTAAGGTCTACCATCTGAACCATTTTTAAGTGCATAGTTCAGTGGTATTATGTGCACTCATAATGTTGTACAGCCACCACCACCATCTCCTTTCATCTTGTAAAGCAGAAACTTTATAATTCCCCATTCTGCTCTCCCCCAGCCCCTGGCAACCACCGTTGTACTTTTTGTCTTTATGATTTCAGTAGCTCTTAAGTACCTCATATCAGTGGAATCACACAGGATTTGTCTTTCTGTGACTGGCTTATTTCATTTAGTATAATGTCTTCTCAGGATTCATCCATGTCGTATCACGTGTCAGAATTTCCTTTTTAAAGGCCGAATAATATTCTGTCATGTGGATGATGCCACATTTTGCTTATCTATCTGTCCCATCAGTGGACACTTGTGTTCCTTCCATGTTTTAGCTGTAGTGAACAATGCTGCTATGAACGTGGTGTACAAATACCTCTTCAAGACCCCGATTTCAGTTATGGGGTTATATATCCAGGTGTGGAATTACTGGATCATTTGGTAATTCTTAATTCTCTTTTTAATTTTTTGAGGAACTGACACTAGCTGCACCATTTTCCGTTCCCCCCAGTAATGCACAGGATTCCAATTTGCCACATCCTTACCAACACTTATTTTCTGGGGGTTTTTTTGTTTTGTTTTTCATTTTTTGTTTTAAATAGTAGCCATCCTAATTGGTACGAAGGGTATCTCAGTGTTTGCTCTGATGATTAGTGTTGCTGAGCATCTTTTGTGTGTTTATTGGCCGTTTGCATATCTTCTTTGGAGACTTTTGAGTTCTTTTCCATTTTTTAAATCTGGTTGTTTTGTTGTTGTTGAGTTTTAGTTCTGTCTAGGTTCTGGGAGGCAGCTATACCCACCACTATACGAACAACGTCTCTAGGTTCTGGATATTAACCCCTTATCAGATACATGATTTGCAGTATTTTCTCCCATCCTGTAGATTGCCTTTTCACTCTTCATAGTGTCTTTCAGTGTATAAAATTTAAATTTTCGTGAAGCCCAGTTTTTCTAATTTTTCTTTTGTTTCCTGTACTTTTGGTATCGTATCCGAGAACTCATTGCCAAAACCAGTGCTATGAAGCTTTGCCCTGTGTTTCTTCCAAGAGTTTTACAGTTACAGCTTTTGATGCATTTTGAGTTAATTTTTGTATACGCAATGTAATGAGTCCAATTTCTTTCTTTAAAATGTGGATATCTAGTTTTCCCAGTGTCATTTGTTGAAAAATGGTACTTTGATAAAATCTTTTCATGAAATAGAGAAAATGTTTTGGACATAAATACTGCATTTAATGCACATTTCTGGTTTTTTACTCACCTCATGAGCATCATGACATGCCGAACACCGAGGCAGGCACCAGGACTGAGGGACAGCGCTAGATTTGGAATCTGTAAAGCGCTCTGCCTGTGCCAAGCCTGGGACACTGTGCGTGGGGGACGGTGGCAGCGGGAATGCAGAGGAGATAACAGTTGAACAGCCTTGAAGGAAGAAGAAAAGAAGGGTGCATGCAAGGTCACAGAAACAGGAAGGGGCCTGATGATGTGGGGCCAGAGGAGTGTAGTGAGGGAGTGGGAGGAGATTAGAGTGAGCAAGGCCAGCAGGAAACCGATTCTATTCGGAAGAACCTGATACACTCTGCGAGGGATTGATATTTTAGTCCCGGAGGCAAAGAGACCCACTGCTATATTTAACCAGCTGTACCAGAGGGCATGAGTGGTGGTGGGTAAGCTGGCTGGGCAGCTGAAGGTAGGGAGGCCGGTGAGGAATTTGTCACTGTTGGCTGAAGTACTAATAGGAAAAAACAGTGGATGTACTTAACCTGAATTGTGCTTATTTGGTGCTACTCCTTTTTTAGAGGCAATTTACAGTTTCTTTGAGCAGTGACAAGTGAATTTATTATTGAGGCCTTTCTTCAAATTTTACCTATATCTTTCATTCACAAGCAACCAAAGATTTTGGCTTAAATTGGCCTCTAGGGCAGAAAAAAAAAGTCTCACATCACTAAAAGTCCAGAATTAGGACTGGCCCCAGCCTGATTCAGTTCAGAGCTTCACAGTGCCCCTGGGGTGTCCTCTTTGCTTCTCTGACTGCCTCCCTCTGCCAACTTGTTCTGCATCCACTCCGGGGGGGTGGAGGGCAGTCATCGAGCACAGCATTCTCTGCATCCTGTTCTCACACTGTCCAGAGGATGTGTTCCCTACATTCCCAGCAAAAATCTTGTGGTGGAGGGGTGTCTCATTTTCAAGTGCTCATTTCTGATTGGTCCCATGCCTCTCTCTGAGCCAATCTTCGTGGCCAAAGGGATGAAACATGCTGATTTGCATTAAGCTGATTAGGGCCCAGATGGGGGTGGCATTAGTCCCATTCAAACACTTAGTGGTTTTGGTTTTTCAGGACGCTGTTAACGGGAAGGTGTGGGAGGCAGGGGGTGGGTGCTGAGCAGCGAATAGCAGATGTCACTGATCCCAGCTGTATTTCAGAATGTTGTGTTCTTTTTCTTCCTCCAGTTCCCAATTTCCTTTTTCATAGAAGACAGCGAGAGAAAGTCGATCAAAACTTCAGCCTTATGTTACCTCACAGCAGTTAGTGTCTGGAAAAGCACCTGATGATAGGCTCGTAGGCTGAGAAGTTCTTTAGCCGTGTCTTCTTTTGGTAGTTGATGATTGTATTCTATCTTTAAGATTATGACTTTTAAAAAACCATACTTGATTCACTGAGTTTACTGAGGAAATATTTGGCACATACCTAATATTATATGTTTATGTCTACATGGACTTTTAATTAGTATAGCACAGAAGACTAAAAATGCAACAAGTGAAATAGAAATAGCTTGAGCTTTTTAAATACTATATTCTTTTAAAATCTGATTATTAGTTCAATGCTAATGGTTAATAAGTAAGTCACAATACATACATTCACCCAGTACACAAAGCCAGAAAAAGAATAAGGAAGCTCTTGAATAGACGTGGGAAGAGGAATGCAGAAAAGTCTGTCCAGTATGCTGTTGTTTATATAGCTTTTTCTGTACACTTGATGGTGTTTCTTAATGAATTCAGCCTAAAATTACAAGGCAAACAGTACTTATATGCAAAATTTATAATGTGGTAAAGTCACTCTAACAGCTGACAGTATTTGAATCACAGATAATGTCAAGTTGTTTTATACGTTTTCATTTTGTCAAAAGTTAGAACAAGAAGCAAAATCTCCATTTCCTCACAGTTTGCAACAGTACGTTGTCCTAGGTCAACTGCAGTTCCAGCAGCATTTTCACACCTTGGCACAGTGCAAAGGAAGTGTCTGTATCTCAGAATCCATTTACTGCTCAGTGAGAAGCTTCCACCTAACTTTTGCTTGGGAGTGATTGATCTGCAATATGATGACAGGCGAAAAGGCAAATAGTAAGGAAAGAATGTACCAGAATTCATAAATACCTTCTAAAGAATTAACATGTTCCAGTAAACCATGCCTGTGGATTAATATCAATATTTAGCAGTATTTATCTCTGTGTGAAAAACATTTTCAAAGATGAAATAACATAAAATCTTACAAATTAGCATATTAACAGGGAGGTTAGCTAAGGAAAAAAAAAATCTATATTGGAAAGAAAGAACTATAACTGTCCCTATTGACATATGACATGGTGTTGTATATAGAAACTTACAAGGAATGAAATTAAGAAAATTTCATTTACAATAGTATCAAAAGAATAAAATACTTACAAATAAAGTTAACATAAATGCAAGACTTGCATACTAAATATTACACAACATCATTGACAGAAATCAAAGAAGACCTAATAAATGGAAAAACAGCCCATGTTCATGATTAGAAGACAATATTGTTAAGACCGCAGTGCTCCCCAAACTGATGTACTGATTCAAGGCATTCTCTATCAGAATCCCAGCTGCCTTTGTTGCAGAAATTGGAGAGCTGATCCTAAAATTCATATATGGAAATGCAAGGGACCCAGGATAGCCAAGAGAATCTTGAAATCAAGAACAAAGTTGGAAAAGTGGGCAGAAGACCTAAATAAGCAATTCTGCAGTGAAGACATACAAATGGCAATAGGCACACGAAAAACTCAGTGTCACTAATTGTCAGAGAAATGCAAATCAAAACTACAGTGAGGGATCACGTCACACCAGTCAGAATGGCCATCATTAGAAAGTCCACAAACGATAAATGCTGGAGAGGGTATGGAGAAAAGGGAGCCCCTCCTACACTGAAGGTGAGAATGTAGTTTGGTGCAGCCATTATGGAAAACAGTATGGAGATGGCTCAAAAAACTAAAAATAGACTTGCCATATGATCCAGCAATCCCACTCCGTGGCATACATCCGGAGGGAACTCTAACTCAAAAAGATACATAAACCCCAGTGTTCATAGAAGAACTATTTACAATAGCCAAGACGTGGAAACAACCTAAATGTTCATCACCAGATGACAATGGAATACTACTCAGCCATAAAAAAGAATAAAATGCTATTTACAGCAACATGGATAGACCTGGAGATCATCATTCTAAGTGAAGTAAGCCAGAAAGAGAAAGAAAAATACCATATGATATCACTCATATGTGGAATCTTAAAAAAGAGACACAAATGAACTTAATTACAAAATAGAAACATACTCACAGACATAGAAAATAAAACTTATTTACCAGGGGAAAATGGGATGAGAAGGGATAAATTGGGAGTTTGAGATTCACAGATACTAATTACTATATATAAAATCAGTATACAAGTTTCTTCTGTATAACACAGGGAACTATAGTCAATATCTTATAGTAACCTATAATGAAAAAAGCATATGAAAACAAATATATGTATGTGTATGTATGACTGAAACATTATACTGTACACCAGAAATTGATACAACATTGTAAACAGACTATAATTCAATTTTTAAAAAGAAAAAAAACTTGCAGGACTCACACTTTCCAATTTTAAAACTTACTACTGGGCTTCTGTAAGCAAGACAGTTTGATAGTGGCATACATATGGCTAGATGTATGTAACAGAACTAAGAGTCCAGAAATAAACCTTTATAGTTTTGGTCACTTGGTTTCCAACAGGACTATTCCAGTTGTGGGGAAAAGAACAGTCTTCAACAAAAGGTGCTGGGACAGCAGGGTAACCACATGTAAAAAGAATGGACTCCTGTGTCATACCACAGACAAATATTAACTCAAAATGGATTATAGATGTAGATGGAAGAGCTAAAACTGTAAAACTTAAAGAGAAGAGTAAATCCTTGTGTCTTAGAGGAGGCAGTGATTTCTTAGATAAGAAACCAAAGCACAAGCAGTCAAAGAAGACATGTGATAAATTAAATTCATCACAATGAAAAACTTATGCTTCAAAGGCCATGGTCAAAAAAGTGAAAAGCCAACCCATAGAACTAGATAAAATATTTGCAAATCATGTATTTGAGATGGGATGTGTATTCAGAATAGATAATTCTTAAATGGGAAAAAGATTTGAATAGACTTTTGTCCAGAGAAGATACATAAATGGCCAATAAGCACATGAAAAGATGCTCAACTTCATTAGTCATTAGGGAAATCAAAACCGTGATGAGATACCACTTCATCCTCACGAGGACGGCTGGAGCTAAAATAAGAAACACAGACAGTAACAAATGTTGGTGAGGATGTAGAGAAATTAGAACCCTCAGACACTGCTGGTGTGATTGTGAAATGGTGTAGCTGCTTTGAAAAATAGCCTGGTAGCTCTTCAAAAGGTTGAACATAGAGTTACCATGTGATCCAGCAGGACCACTCTTAGGGATGTACCAACAAGATGGAAAATGTGTCCATAAAAAACTTGTATATGAATGTTCATAGCAGTATTACGTACTGACAGTAGCCAAAATGTAGGAGCAATTCAGGCATCCATTAGTAGATGAATCGATTAAAAAGATGTGGTATATCCATGCAGTGGACTGTTAGTCATAAAAGAAAACGAAGTACTGATACATACTACAACGTGGATGAGCCTTTAAAACATTATGCTAAGCAAAAGAAGCCAGACACAAAAGTACGTGTATAATTTATGACATGCCCAGCATAGGCAAATCCATAGAGACAACAAATTAGTATTTACCAGTGACTCTGGAGAGAAGAGGAATGGGAAGTAAGTGCTACTGGGTACAGTGCTGCTTTTAGGGGTGATGAAAAAAGTTTTAAAATTAGATATTTGTGATTGTTGCATAACCCTTTGAATTATACTAAAAGCCACTGAAATGTATACATTAAAAGTAAATTCTATGGTATGTGAACTTTGTGTCTATAAAGCTGTTATTTAAAAAATGAGCATAAACAGATAAACATAATTGATTTTGATGATAGAGAGCACTTAATTTGAACCCCAATTAAGCATTATTATCTCACACACAACCCCAAAAGAATTCCATTCTTCTCATTAGTAGACCTGTATTAAAAATTGTACTGAATTATATTCTGGATTCTAGCAATAAATAATTGTGAAAATTTGTTTTCTCTTTTTTTGATAAAAGTACCTATATTGAATCCTTAATTTGTCTCTTGGCCTATAAAGTTATTTACTCTCTGGCCCTTACAGGAGAAGTTTGCTATCCCTTGCTTCGGCACGGTGTTTCTTCTGCCTAGTCTTCCCCTCTCACCCTGGCCCGAACTTCTGTTCACTCTTTGAGACTCTGCTTCAGTGACCCTTCCTCCTTCTGTAGGAAGCCTTTGCCGACCAACCAGGCCAAGAATAGAGTGTGGCTCTTTGGTGTTTCCTAAGTGCTTTCTGCAGACTTCTGTAATCCCAGTGACTGTGCCACAGTTGTTTGCTTCCAGGTCTTTATTCCACAGTGGACTGTGGTGTCCAGGGACTGTGTTGTAGTCATTGTTACAACCCCTAGTGCCACAAAGAAGACACTGACATGGTTGCTGGATGAATGCATGAATCCATATCCACGTGTAAACAGAGATGCTGGACAGCAAACAAAGCGAGTGCGACATACCTGTCTAGGTGGAGAGGACAGGAACTCTTCTCGTTTCTCTTCTTGACTTACAAGGTTTTCATTAAAACAAACAAACAACAGCTTTTGACTGTTAAAGGAGTATGACTGAATTACAAGAAAAATTAAGGTATCCTATTCCTGCTCACCAAGAGATGAGCTCCTTGGTGGCCCTTAGTACATTTCTCTCAAGACATTTTAATGCATGGTAGTCGGTGTGTGTGTGCACCAAAAATGAGATCATACTGTGGTATAAACTACTTCTCTTATGTATATTGTGCATAGCTCTCTCTGTCAGTAAATATACTTCATAATCTCTGATGGCTGTAATGTCTTATTGCCTGGACGTATCGTAGCTTAGTTAGCCACACCCTCCTTAGCTGACATTTAGGTTTCTACATGTTTGCTGTTATTGACAGCTGTATGATTAACATCACTGTAGCTAAATCTGTGCACACTTTGCGGATTTTTTTTCCTTAGGATAAATTCCCAGAAGTAGAATTATTGGTCAAAAGTACATATACATGTTTAAGATTTTAGATTTGCATTGTCAGACTGCCCTCCAGAAGGACTTTGTGTCCATGTGAATTTTGAAAGTCCCTTCTGTCCGTATAATAAAACTTTATTTGGACCTTTGAATGTGTGTTTTAACTCTGCTGAGCTTTAGTACAGCTTCAGTAGAGAAACATGTTTATAATGCTCCGTGAGGAGAAAGAGCCAGTCTCAGCAATTCAAACAGAATGGAGTCTTGTTTTCAGTAATTACACAGAACTTTTCTACCTTCTTTGTTTTGTACACTGTGAACAATAGAGGAAAATTACAACATTTTTCTCTGCCTTCGGAAGCTTCAAATCTACATTGTTACGCTTCTGTCCTCTGTTCCTGGTAAAGGACAAGCCCTATCTCTAGAAGATACCGATAGTAAGAAATGGCAGGTTTCAGTTGCCATCCAGCCGAACACTTTAGATAAGTGGAGATATACTGATAGGTCTTACTTGGCCATCAGACACATTTTCCCTTGGAAAATGGAATTGACACCACTCAGCCAGAAAATGTTTTTTGGTTTCATGAGATCTACAAACATGCCCAAGAAGTTAAGTAAAAAAGTATGTCAATTATGATGAGTTTAGAGAGAGAGATCCTTCTCTCACTCTTTGGTGGCATGAAAGTAATTTTTGTGTATTTGATCAAAATTAAAATTGGCTAGACAGTTGATGGTATCTGACTTGATCCTAAAAGTTCTTTTAATTATTATTATGCTGCTGCTTTATTCCATCTCATTCGTTCATTTGTATCTCTTTCCTGAGGGCCCACTGTAGGCCAAATACTCTAGTAAGTAATTTTCTTAATTTTGCTGTTGTCTTTCTTTCTAATGTTTTTTTTTCCTTGTTGTCTGTCCACTGGTTTTAATCTTAATTTACCAAATGAAACGCTTTTTAAAAGGCAAAATGAAGTAGCAAAGCAATTAAAAATACTAAAATCTCAGTCTAGGGAAATAGCTAAGCCTACATCTTGGAATATTATATAGTCAAAGAATTTGTAGTAACATAAGGGGAATGTTTACAGTAGAAGTTAAATCAAAATTGTACAAATAGTGTGAATTCAACTATGTGTTTTTTTAGAGCAGATGAAAAAGACCAAATCAAACAGACCAAATTGTTCTAATTTTTGCTGGGTGGTAGGATCTTGGATGATTTGCTTTCTTCCTGCTTTTCAAATTTCCTTAGTTTTTATGACAGGCATATACAATCAAGGGGAAAATAAGCTTAAAATACTAATATAAAATATTTTATATCTGTTGATTTTTAGACTCTGTAGATAGGAATGAGCCGTTGAAGTGTTAAATGTTAAAATCTGATAGAATATGAACACATTATTAAAGAGTAGGAAGTACAGAAGAGAGGACATTTAATTGTGTATGAAGTTTAGAATTTATGCTGAAATTTAAATGATAATACTTGAATTTACATATAAATGTCTGAATTATTTATGAGCATTTACTATAAACATAAGTGGGTCAGAGTTATTGAGATCATAAATCCTAAATAATAATCTAATAATAATCTCAATAATAGATAACCAGACCAATGGATTACCTACCCTGAAGTGCTCTGGCTGACGGTGTTCTGTGGTCTCTCATTTTATTAGTGTGTACTGTTGTAAATGAAAATATTTGGTAGGGGAATGTGTGTAAGTATGTGGGAAATAATAAGTGTTTGAAGTTTGTTATTTAGTGTTGGTCATTGAAACTTGTACAATCTTATTTTAGGAGAATGACATCTTCCTGGGCTGGGAAAAAGGAGCTTATAAGAAATGGGGAAAGAGTAAGAAAAAGTGCTCAGACCTAACTCTAGAAGAGATGAAAAAGCAGGCTGCTGTCCAGTGTCTTCGATCTGCTTCTGATGAAGTAAGTTTCCCTTTGATTTCTAATACTTGGGGAGAAAAAGGAGGGACTTCAGTTTTTGGTGTACAGCATGATGTTTTGGTCATACATACATATATTTGTTTTCATGTTCTTTTTCATTGTAGGTTACTACATCTTGATTAAAAAGAAACTTAGAAAAATAAACTACTCATTATCTTACCACTGCTACATAAACATTATCACTTCTTTTAAAGCATTTTTCTATCTATATATTGAGTTTTATATTTTTTATGGACTTTTAATTACAGGATAAAAATTATATAGATTTTTCCCATTTAACGTATTTCATTTTGTTACTGTATTATCTTTATATTTTTTAGTGGCTAAGTTATATTTCATCAAATAATATTCTAATAGCAGTCTAATATACTCTGCATTAATGGATATGTAGCTTGCTCTTGACTTTTTGTTATGCTGTCTAGAATATTTTCATGTGTGGCTTTTTCCATGGTCTATATTATTTCTTTTGGGTATATTCCTAGAATTGAGATAGCAGTTCTGACATTTAAGAACACTCTACTTGCTTGATTCATAATTTTGGGGTTTTTCTTCTTTTTTTAAATTCTGGTTTTGGGGGGAAGGTAATTAGATTTTTATTTATTTTAATAGAGGTACTGGGGATTGAACCCAGGACTTTGTGCATGCTAATAAGCAAGTGCTTTACCACTGAGCTATACCCTCCCCTGCTTTAGTTTTTAAGAAAATATTGTAAGATTATTTTATTGATCTTTTGACACTTCATATATAATATTTCTCATGTCCTTCAGCATCCTGAAATAACAATAGTTTTAGAATTTAATTGCCTATTTAAATGAATACTATGAATTCTTACTGAATTACTCACTGTAAGGTATAATCTCTGAGACCATAACTACTTAGAAAATTATTTTGCTTTCACCATGCTGTTTGAAATAGTGTGCTTTAAGTACCTTTATAATGTAAAGTTAAATTGAGAAGATTCACACAAGGTATCTAGAGAGGCTTCCCACCTCTGGAACTTCCTTCCTAAACTAAATATCTAATGGCCTCATGTTGGAGTAAGCAGCTTTGCTGCATGTGGTAATCTGCAGAAGTTTATTCTGTCTGACTGCCACCTGTCACACACGCCTTGAAGTCTGTGCAGCCCTTCCCAGCTCTGCGTTCTCATCCTGCTCAGCGCTGTCTGCAAGAGCCCGGCTCCCGGGCCCGTGCACACGGAACCTCGTGCACGCCCCACCTCCTGTCTTCCCTCCACTGTGCTCCTTGGGGGCCAGGACTGTGAGTTACCCATCTTTGCAGCTCCCGGTGCCTAGCAGTGAGCGCCGATTGTGTAAAAGGTACTCAATTTCTCTTGAACTGAATTGAACCTCAGTTTCCAAAGAGTCTCCCCTTTTCATCCTGTCCTTTTTCCTCTTCCCACCATTTTCCTTTCCCCCACCCCTTTGATTTTTTTTTTTGCGAGATAATTATTTATTTTTATTGAGTTACAGTTATTTTACAATGTTGTGTCAAATTCCAGTGTAGAGCACAATTTTTCAGTTATATGTGAACATACATAGATTCATTGTCACATTCTCTTTTGCTGTGAGCCACCACAAGATCCTGTATTTATTTCCCTGTGCTATACAGTACAATCTTTTATCTATTCTACATTTTGAAATCCCAGTCTGTCCCATCCCACCCCCCGCCCCCTTGGCAACCACAAGTTTGTATTCTGTGTCTATGAGTCTGTTTCTGTTCTGTATTTATGTTTTTGTTTTTGGTTTTTGTTTTTTTTCAGATTCCGCATATGAGCAATCTCATATGGTATTTTTCTTTCGCTTTGTGGCTTACTTCACTTAGAATGACCTTCTCCAGGAACATCCATGTTGCTGCAAATGGCGTTATGTTGTCAGTTTTTATGGCTGAGTAGTATTCCATTGTATAAATATACCACATCTTCTTTATCCAATCATCTGTTGATGGACATTTAGGCTGTTTCCATGTCTTGACTGTTATAAATAGTGCTGCTATGAACATTGGGGTGCAGGTGTCATTTTGAAGTAGGGTTCCTTCTGGATATACCCAGGAGCGGGATTCCTGGGCCCTTTGATTTTTTAACTTCTGATTTCTTGAAGCGGCTGCCTCATAGACTGTGGGATAGGAATGTGGAAGTTACTGCTCATATAATAATCTTGGGTACCTTTTTGTTACAAAGAGTAGGAACACATGTAACCTAGTTAAAGAAAAAAATGGAAATATACATAAAGGATACAGGATACCTCACTGAAACCAAGTGCTGGAACTGCAGCAGCCTCGG
The DNA here is from genome assembly GCF_036321535.1 of Camelus dromedarius. Classification (NCBI taxonomy): domain Eukaryota; kingdom Metazoa; phylum Chordata; class Mammalia; order Artiodactyla; family Camelidae; genus Camelus; species Camelus dromedarius. The sequence goes on from NC_087436.1 coordinate 119,379,609, forward strand.
GAGCAGCCTGAGCTGGGAGCGCAATGATTAGCAGCCAGTCATTTTCTCTGATGACCCACAGTCTCCCATTGCTTCTCCCTGTTTCTGAGTCATTCCCTCTCTTCCTGAAGTCTGGCTTTCTCCACTTCAGCACACACATGGTGAGAAAACGACCATTCTAGCCCCAGCCCAGCATGACTGCTCAAGTGTAGAACCCAACCCCATCCAGTTAGAGGGAGAATCTGATTGGCTAGGCTTGGACCAGGTGTCCACCCCGGGTTTGATAAGCTGTGGTGAGGGGACAGAGTTGCTTGGAGGTCCACCCTTTCAGCAGTGACGGGCAGCCCTCAGAGAAAAGAGGGTGGTTGGACAGTTACCCAAAAGGTGTCTTCTGGGGGACACTGAAGGGAGTAATAGATTGGTAAAGGAATTTGGAGCTTTTAAAGGAATTCAGAATGCAGATGGTTTTTAAAAGTGAGAGGTTAGTTCAGGTAAATTCTTTGAGTACAGTCCAGAGAAGCTGCTGCTGAGTCATGGTTGGGAGGAAAATATGAGTAGGGAGTTTCAATCTGGGACAGGATCTTATTTCTGCCTTAGAGCAAAGTTGCTGAGAAACGACTCTAGCCTTCGACTCATGGTGAAGCGGAGTGAAAAACAAGGACAGCTGAAGCCAGCTGTGGAAGAGTAGGGAGCACAGATACCTTGTCCTAGTGCAGTGCAAGACCCGGCTCCTCCTGCAGCCTGCTGAGTGTGTGTAATCCATCCTAGCCAAGCAGGCTGTGTGCAGACAGGAGCTTGGTGTCGGGTAGAAACAGCACAGGGAAGGAGAGTGGGTTGCAGAGATCTTTGATTCTCTGAGTTGCTCCTTTGGAAAATGCTTTCCTTTGCCTGGCTGTCAAAGGCAAGATTTTTGTTTACAAGCGCAATGAAGTCTATTTGTCGTGTCTTACTCTGTCCTTCTCATTTTATGATAAATGATTGCATTGCTTTTTCCTAATAGTGATTGTTTTTTAATCTTACCAAATTAAAGTTGGATGAGGAAGTGAATGTGCCAGGCATACACCAGGAACTCAACCGAGTGCTTGGGGACAGAATGAAAAGGAAGTAGGAAGTCTTCAAGCCCAGAGCTCCGTACCTGAGGCACCTGCTGTTTGTACATTGGTGCACAGGCCCTGTAAGCCAGCTCGTCGGGTTCTTGGGGAGCCAGTGGAAAGAAGTTGAAAAGAACCCTCTTTAATTATGGCCTGTAACCATAGAAAGGAATCAATGTGGTCGTTTATGAACTGTGGGCTATTTGTGTGTCCCCTGGCTTTCCTTTCTAGACTGTCTGGTGGCTCCGGTGAAAACAAAGGAGCGAGGAAGGCGCTACATAGGAAATTGTAATGCCAAAGTTCTGTTTTATATTTTGACCACAGTGAAGGTCTGTGTATAGTGTGGTGTTCGTCTCCTAAACGCTGAGGATGGCAGTGCTTGTGGTTCTGTGCTTTGCTTTCCCACCCAGTTCTAGTGGCAACTAAGAGCTCTTCTTAGTGCAGCTCTGTGTAGTCACTACGAACTGCTCAGAATCCAAAGCCACTAATAAGTTTACAATCTAATTGATTAAAATGTGAATGACATAATCACATGACTATAACATAGGTGATATGACTGTAACATAGGCTCTCACTGTGCTGGCCAGGTAAGTAGAGGTGATATTATGTATTACACAAGATGAATTCTTTTCTCGTTACTTTCCCGTGTGCATGTGTGACTGTCACAGCTGCAGTGTTAGCTGTTTCTATAAAAGCATCCCCAAGGTATCAGACTCCTCACCGCATCGTGGTATGAGTAGAATGGCTGACTTCCCTTCCACGTACCTGTGATGTGACTCTGTGCCTCCACGTAATTCTTGCATCAGGTTGTGCCCCACATTACAGCACGTCTCTTGACCTGCTCAGGTCAATATTTTATCTGAGAAATGTTGCCAAAACCACATGGAAGCTCAGTTATGTCGAATTTTTATTTTATATGTTGGCGGCACCTGTGAAGACCTGCAGGTGGTGGTTGTTTATCCCTCCGGGGGATCATGACCTTCCATGGGCCTCATTGTTTGTTAGGTCCCAGCTGAAACTGCCTTTCTAATGCTCTTCGTTCACGCATGCAGATAAGAGGTAATTCTCAGGGTGCTCGTTTTCTATAACATTTTGCACTTGCTTTGAGTGCAGTTAGTAATGGGGCCTGTAGAGAGGAGTGGGGCTGGGACGCAGTGACGGGGCACTTTATAGATACGGAAGGTTATCCTAAGCTGATTCGTTCCTGTTGTCAGTGGACATGGTGTGTGCACCCAGACCTCTCCTCCCTTTTAAAAACTTGAAACAAAGTTGAGCTGTGCCAGCTGTTGCTTTCTGACTCCTCGAGTTTACTTGGTTCTGTTTTCTCTATCCCCAAAGTTCAAGCTTTTTATGTTGTTTGGTTTTGTTTTATTTTTAATAATTAGTTATATTTTGGTGTTTTGTTTTGTTTTTTTAACTGAGCTACTTAAAACTGAATCGAAGCTAGGATTTCATCTTCCACTTTGGAAGAATATCAGAAACTCAACAAGGCCCTGTTTGGGGAGTAAATGAAGTTAGGATGCAATGATAACTTGTTTTGGTTAAGTTAGTTTTGAAAAGTAACAGCGCTGCTGCATACCCTGGGTAGCTGACTCCGCCGGTGGTTCTGTAGAGAGCCTTACAGAGGACTTATGATCCAGGTGTGGAGTCTTACTCTAGTTGCTCATATTTTCACATTCAGCTAAGCCTGCCTGTAGAATTCTTTCTGCCAGTTAAAGTACACAGTACATCTTAGTATTTCGTGTATGTATTGTTTATCTGCTGTGCAGGGTTGTATGTACAAAAACCATGTAAAGTAGTTCATGGGAGTACTTTCAGGGTTGATTTTGACCATACATCTTGTTTCTTTGCATGCTGATGTTAGAGCTTAATTCATTCTGGATAATTAGAGCATGAGACAGTGATAATCTTTATTGAGCACTTAATGTGTGTGGTACCTGTCTGGTGTTCTGTGTACGTTGTACGAGGTGATGCTGTGCACCTTCTACAGGCCAGCCCTCTGAGAAGCCACGTTATTAAAGCTGGGAAGGCTCACAATTGCTGTGTTGTCACAGCCAGCCCTGCTCTGGGAAGCCCAGGCCTATCTCCTAGGGCATGGATGGAGCGGGAGCACTCAGGGGAGCCTGGAGGCCCTTCTGAGGACTTTGGCTTTTCCTCTGATAAACCACGAATATTGGAGAGTTTGGAGTAGGGGTAATGTAAGGGCCCAGCTGGCCACTGCAGGAAGACTGGTTGGAGGGGCCGAGGCAGATGCAGGGAGAGCAGCTAAGGAGCCATCATATCAGACCAGAGGGTCGGTGAGGATGGGACCTGGTTAGATTCCAAATCTGTTTTGAAGTTGGAACTGACAGGATGGACATGGGGTGGAGGAAAGGGGCAGGGTTGAGGCGGATAGCCAGGGTTTTGGGGCTGAGCAGCTGCAAGAATGGGATTTTCATTTACTGAGGAAAAGGAAACTAGGGATGGAACACTAATTTGTGGGTGGATGGGTGTGAATTAAGATTTGAATGTGAGGTGCCCAGGAGAGTGCAGTGGAGATGCTGAAAACGCAGTTGGATATGCATGTCGGGCTGATGGGCGGGTGGTTTGGGGAGGAGGTTAAATAACAGACCCCTTGCTTGTTTATCTCACCAGAGCTCGCTGGCTCACGGTCTCCCGGGGCTGAGCAGGAAGCTAAGTGAGTAAGACAGGAGGGAGAGGGGAGGCCTGTGGTGAACCGCAGGGCCCAGGCCCACCCCGGCGCTCGCTGATGGTTACCTTGGCGAGTGCTGTCCTGGTGATGCCAGGTCTTCTCTCTTAGAAAAGTTAGAAAATTGGGATTTTTATAGGAAATTTCCTGAACTATCAAATGCCGAAAGTGAGGGTATGAAAAAGGAAACCAGGGGGAGGGGCTGCTATAAAAATCTGAGAGTGAGGTGAGCAAAAGGGCATAAAAAGAGGTATGTGTGGGGTTATGGTGTGGGCTGTGAGCAACCCGGTGCGGGAGGTAGACAGGCAGACACGGAGCAGGTGCAGAGACACAGCAGTGCACACCCATGCAGGCGGCCTGGGAAACACTCACAGCGCAGCTCGGCCCCGCACCCTTTCCTGACGGCGCTTCTCCGCACCTCTCTCCAAGGTTCCCACTGCTCTGAACTGGTGCTTCTCTCCCGCGTGCGCCTTTATACTTTTACCAAATGGTATTTGAGGAGATACACAAATGTGAGACTATTCTGCATGTTAACTTTACATGAGTAGTATCATACTGTATTTTATAACTTGCTTCTTTTAGTTAACATTTTTAAAGATTTATCTGTGTTGACAGTGTGATCTTATAATTTCTTTTCACTGCTGAATAGTTGTCCATTGTAACACCATAAAGCTGTTTATTCCTCTGGTAATGGACCTCTCAGTTGTTTCCCAGTTTTGCTTGTTATAAAGAGCGCAGGAAGGAACGTTCTCGTGTATGTGTACCGTGCTTTCTGCAGAGTCTATCCTTAGGCATCAACTGCTACATTAAAGTCAGTTGTTGGTTTTTTCCCACCATTTTGGCATTACCACAGACCTGAATATCTGATGAAAGCTATAGACCTAACTTGAAAGATACACATAAACTTTTCTTATGTGCCCACTGGTAGCCTCCTTAAGAATTCATGCTTCCTGGATTAAGAATAACCATTCTAAGTTCTGCTTTGAGGAACTTGGCTATTCTTGTCACTCCCCCAGTGAGGTGTGACAAGCAGTATATCCAGACAGTGAGCCTGGAGCCTTCCAAGCTCCTTTTCCTGAATCTCCTTCAGGAAGTTTGGTTGTTTCAGGAGGAACAGGGATATCTGACGGGAAGAGAAACTGCCATCTCCAAATTAAAGTTAGAAACGGGACATTTGTCTGCATACATTAAAAATATGGTCTGCCTAAATCACTAGGATGCTACCAGAAACCAGGAAAGTTGAAGGACTTGAATATTCAAGTTGAAGTATTTTCTTCTGTAGATGATGAAACGGAGGCTCAGAGACATTGAATACCTTGTCCAGCTTTTATGTGACCCGGGCATCTCTGCCCTGTCCAGGTGATGCTCTCCAGACCGTAGCCCTGCTAAAGAGTGAGGCAAAGCAGAGCTGCGCTTTTCTAAGTTTTGTTTAATCAAGCTATTTGGTCATTGCTTGTAACAGAGGTTGACATCTTCTACTTCTTATGACAAACTTTAACTGTGTTTTGTCCATCATTCCAAGAGGACGTAGGTCTCTTCCTCCCTGGCCTGTGGTAGGCATGCAGACAACGTGTATCCACTGGAGACACCTCTCCTCCTCTGCACCATGTTCTAGAGAGCAAGCACAAGTCCAGGCTGGGGGCAGGCCAGTGAGTGGATTTTCGTAGACCCCCGTGTGTTTAGGTTGGGAATCACAGCCCTCGTACAGGTGCCTTGACAGAGACAGCCTTTTTTTAATTTGGATTAAAAAAAATTTTTTTTTATCTTTGAATGGCCAGGGGTGTTTATTCTATCCTCATAGCCACGTGCACCGCTGCTTCCTGTTGCATTAGACCTAGTTGTCACACGTCTGTGTTACTTCCCTGGCCACTGAGGCACGAGTTTATGAACCTTGCTGTATATTCTCAGTTATCTCATTGGTGCTCTTTTGTTTAATGACTCAACCTTAATTTAGTTCTAAATTTTAAAAAGGCTTTTAAAAACTTCCGCTCAGTAAAGTATGGAATTGATCACTTACTCTCAGGGAATGGTCACCAGTAATCATTCCATCAGTGCCTAGCTCTGCTTTAGACATTAAAGTCTGAGATCTGAAAAACTGTAGACGACTTCCATGTGCAGGGTGGGTCTGAACACAGGAATGTTTGGAAGTCTGTTCCTTGGTTATTGCTGCATGACAGGGTACCCCAAAACTTAATGACTGACAGCAGCAGCCATTTTAGCTGCTCACAGTCCTGTGGGTTGGCTAGGGTTCGGCTGGGAGGTTCTTTGGCTGGTCCTGTCTGAGATCTCATGCTGTCGCAGTCAGTGGTAGCTGGGACTGGAACATCCAGGATCGCTCTCTTCACTTGTCTGGCAGCTCAGCCACCTTCTCTACATGGCTCGTTTAGGCTTCTGCACCTGGCAGGGGAGCCCAGGAGGGCATGCTTCACACTTGGTAGTGTCTCACTGAGGAATCCCAGCAGACTTGTGAGAGGGGTCTGCACTAGGGGTGAGTGCCAGAAGACATGGTTCCCTGGGGCCCCAAAGGATAGGCTTTCCCCATCCTGGCAGATACTTTCTGGAGAGATGGAAAACAGACAGGCTTAGGACACCGGGCACCTCTGAGGGAAATCATGAGATCCCATAATGAACATTGGGGGCTAAATGAAAGTTGGCAAATTGACTGGGGAATCCCCACCCCTTTCTTCTGCCTGGCTGCCAGAACTCTGAAGACGGGGAATTTCTCTCTGAGGAAAAGCTTGCTGCAAAGAAGAAATATTCAAGGGACAAGATGATCTCTTGAAAATTTGAAAAATAATAATATGAAAAGACTCAACAGAAGGATTGGAAGATACAGCTGAGGAAATCTCCCAGAAGGAGGAACCAAAAAATGAAGAAATTGTAAATACGAGAGAAAAAAGAAATGAGGGGACTGACACAAGAAGCCCCCAGACCGGCTATTAGGAGTTGTGTCAGTGGTATTCGCACCGTTTTCCAGCTGTGAAAAGTGAGGCTTCAGTAGGTGAGTGACTTATGGCTCACTAGTCATGTGGCTAACTCTGGGGTGAAAGTCAAACCCAGTTCTTTTTGACTCCCACCTTGCTGCCCCTGAATGGAACAGGCCGTTGAGTGTCCCTGAGGATCATGCTGCTTAGTGATCACAGGGCTGGTGTGGGAGTACCTGTACAGTATTGGAGCATATCCAGTCCAAAAGGGTTCTCCATAGAGGATTAACCTTTGAGATGACTCATATAGCTGCAGAAACCTTTGAATATGGAGAGGAGAGGAAACGAGAAAAATAAATCAGCTTGCCTTTGTTTTCTTTATCCTAATGATTAAGGTCATTGGTTGAGCAGGATGGGAGGCAGGGAGGATGGAGAAGCACTGGAAATGCTGTGGGATGGGAAATGACAGAAATGTGTCTGGGAACACACAAGACTCCCAGAAGCAGTGGGACAGTGGCTGCAGTGTTTGACGCAGGCTCCGTCTCCACCATCACGGGAGGGTCTGACTCCAGCCTGCAGCCCAGGGGAGGGGACGCGGCAGTGCCAGCACCCGGAGCCCAGGCAGAATCCAGGGGCCTCCAGGTTATCTGGGTCAGATGAGTTATGTTTCTTCCTCCTCCAGCCTCCAGCTCAAATAGCAGCAGAAATTCAAGGCGTTTCAAAAGCAATGAATCCCAATATGAGACTTTGGAAAATCAAAAACATACCCAAAATCTAGAGAAGGCACCAGTGTTTAGGTGACTGATATGACAGGCATTCTCGTGGGTGCCTCACATGTTCATCTTCTTAGTTTATGCGCGGGCTTCTTGAGAGGCAGGTGTTCAGAGACAAGGAGAGGCCCACAGCCTGCTGCCCAGGGAGTATGCGGCAGGGTGGGACTGCAGACCCACATCCGTTCCTCCTGGCCATCTCCTTGGAGAAGTAAGGGTTATTAGAGTGTAGCCTCCATGAGGGCAGGGAGCTTGTCTCCCCGGGTGTCCTGCCTGGCACACTGGGGGCCCCTGACCATTTGCTGACAGGGTGAGAGAGAGAGAAACCAGTGGACGGCCGTGCACCTGGAAGACTGCTTCCTGGCCCGCTGCTGCGCCACGCAGTCCCTGTGTGCGCGCGGCTCCCCGCATTCAGACCCGGGTAGCGTAACGTGGACTTTAGAGCGCTCTTACGGTTTGCAGAGCACTGTTGCGTGTTAGTTTGATTCTGAGGGGTAAGTGGGTAATACCCATTTTACAGTTGAGAAGACAATTCATCAATTTAGTGGTAGAATGTTGGTATTTTTTTTTTTTACCTACAGCATGTTCTATAGAGTTCTCCCTAAAATGTGGGTATAATGTACTTTCTCTTTCTTAAGATACTGCAGTCTCTTAGTATTCTTGAATGCCCCTGTGGATATGGTATACTATTAAAATATGATCATTAAACTCATCTAGTAGTTTATACCATAATTGGGAAAGTAAACAAAACTTCTCATTAACAGCAAATCAACACTTCAGAACAGCTGCCATAAGATGACAGTGTACAGTGCTGCTTTTGCTATCCCCTTTAGTTTTTCAGTTTGCTATTACAGGAACCCAGTGGTCTAATAATTTTTATTTATATATGTATATGTGTATGTGTTTGTAGGATGCTGCAGGAATCAAGGAAGAAAGGCAGAGGCCTGGTGTGGGTAGAGCTTGCTCTCGGTCACAGAGATCAGGAGTAAGCTCATTGTTGCTTTTCCGTTTATGTTTGACAGCAAACGTGTATACTCCTAAGCTGCGTTAACTGTCCAGAACAACTGAAGTTACAGTTGTGTGGAGGTAATTTCCAAGATGAGGCGTAAAAAATAGTATCTGTTGACTAGGTTGTGGTGATTGTTCTGTGGAGACCCGTAAACAGCCCGCCACTTCAGAGCACTGAGCGGAGTGGAATAAGCAATCCCTAGGGGCTCGGTGCTCTGCCCTGGAGACTGGCACCGGGTTTAGAAACACAGGGACAGGACTCGCTGTACAGGAAAGCGTGCAGCCGCGTGTCAGCTGACGCCGGTGTTAGGTTCACGGTCTGGAGGAAATGGAGTAAAACGGCCATACTCATCACACCTTGAGCGTTATGGTAAGCTGAGGCTCTCCAATGGAATTGTGTAGTCAGAGCTGGGTTTGTGACTAATATCTACCATGGTTTTTAAGGGTGTTTTTAAGGAAAGGACAGCTCTTCTCTGGCCCATTTCTCTTTCTTCTCCTGTCCTTTCTCCTTGTAAAAGCTGCGATATGACGTGAATGGAATGTGACTGTCAGTGTTTATAATTAATCGTTTTCATGGTAATTTTTCTCGCTGCTCAAACTGTGTAATGTGCGGTTTCTTGTTTAGGATTTCTCTAGTACTTGTGCTGAGTCATTCTGAGTGAAGTGAATGGGGTAACGTTCTATTTTTAGCCCCTCAAGGCCCTCTGAGGGCGGCGGGTGAGCAGAGTCCTGTGCATCTGTTTGGATCGTGCCCACCGAGAGACTCAATTCCACATTACATAGGACTTTCAGCCACTGAATAAATGTAAAGTTCCTAGGAAGTATATTCACTTTTTTTGTACCTTGTAAAAGATCTTTCTTTCCCCCTGTGAGAAATAGAGAATTTTAGAAGTTTGCAGTCGGCGTGGTGGGAGATTGGTTCATGCCTATTTCCAGCACTCATTTTTCTTTAGAATTTGGCTCTTACTCTCATCCTCCCGATTTCAGACTCTCTACGTGCTCTTCTTGCGTTTTACCCCAGGTCTGCGCAGAGGCTAATGCCCTGTTCATGACCCTTAAAGTACGGCTTTCACATTTGTTCACGGTAACGATGCATATTTTCTGTCTGCTGTTTCTGTTCCAGTCACGAGTGTGCACTTTAAAAGAAAAAAAATCACCTTGCTTTTCTTCAGCCCATGAGCTCCTAGAGGCCCACAATGAGATTTTTGTGATTTTAATTTGTACTAAATCTGGTTACAAGCGCTTACTCCACAGATACAGAATGCTGTTTTTGATGGTGACTGACTTTTAACCATAATTGGGCGTTTAGGTCCTTAGGCTTCCCTGTGGGCAAGATGCTACATCCCTGGGAAGACAGAATCTGTGTGGGAGGTACATTGATAGTTTTGCTTTTTATTAGTAGGTGCCATTGAATATACTTTATTAGTAAAATATGTATACTAAATTGGATCTACAAGCCTGTAATTTTTAAACTTGTGTTCATTTAAATATTGATAATGTATTTCTTTTGAAACGTGGAAGATTTATAAAACTTTTGTACTAAAACAAGAGTATACAAATACCTGACTTGTACATACCTGGCAGTAAACTAACGTGTGTTTTGTTCTCATGCAGAGCTCTGGTATCGAGACTTTAGTGGAGGAGCTCTGCTCCAGGCTGAAAGACCTTCAGAGTAAGCAAGGTGAGAACACCGCTTCCAAAAGGCTGTCTGTGCGCAGTAGGATCTAGTCAACAAGGAGTTTGATTGGGGGAAATAGAATTGATCCAAAAGGAAAGGCAGCAGGAACAAAGCCTTTGTATTCGGTGTGTCACGGGGCCGGGGCCAGTATCAGGCAGTGTCTCTATCTGTGAGTGGCTTCCGGGTCAGCCCTCCCTCCACCATCACTCGTAGATACATCCCTGTTCTCAGAGGAGTGACTTAATCCACAGGTGCCCTAGGGAGAGGAGACTTCTCTTTTTGTTCAGATTGAAGCCCAGGGATCAGGAGCAATAATCTCTTCTCTTCCCCCCCCCCCCCCCCAATTAATATCTGCCTGTTGACATCAAGGCCTCCAAAGGTGTCAAAACTAATCATTACAGGTTTGGAAGGAACTTCTGCCTTGACTCTGGAAGTTTTGGGGCAGGCAGACTTGACAAACTCATTAAGTCATTTTGGTTCATGAATCACCCTCACAGCTGCTTTTCCCAACTTCTCTGCAAGCCTGTAGAATGGAAGTTACCTGTTACAGTTAAGGATCTTTATTTCCCACGTCCTCTTCATGGTTATTTTGCTGTCCAGCAAGCCGTGAGCCTACCTTTCAAGGGCGCAGTTTATTTGTTTCTAATCTGAGGTCAGTATCATGAGCTAAGCTAAGAGTATAGCCCTTTGCTTCTATTTTGGTTGAAACACAGCCCTTGCTCACCTAGTAACAGAGCTAATTGTAATAACTTTCTTTCATGTTAGTATTAGTCAAGATGAGGCAATATAAAGTCCATGAGTGCAGAATTTTGTGAGAAAGTATTTTTGGAGTCTAAACAGATGTTCTCTCCTTCTGGTGTAATTAATAGGTACCCAGGGGATTTCAGTCTCATAATTAAGTGCCTCCAGAGCACTGTCAGTGCTGAGATGAACTCCTCTCAGCTCTCAGCCCAATGCTGATGTAGTTTAGCCAGAGAATTCCCTCTGGCACACTGAAGAGATAGATTTTTATTAAAATGGCAAACTGGTATAGAGTTCTTTTTAAGCCACAAAAACCTGTTTAATTCCTGATTAAATTTACTTGAGAAACTTTTAAAAACACAAGCATTTATTAACTAGATATAAGACAAATCTTTCTGAATTTTTGTTTCATAACAGAAGAGAAGATTCACAAAAAATTAGAGGGGTCTCCCTCTCCAGAGGCAGAATTATCCCCTACAGCAAAGGATCAAGTGGAAATGTATGTAAGCTTGTACTCAGTAATAAAGTGTGCATTTGTTAAAATCAGACTAATGACTGCTGCATGGTTTACAGTGTTTGTCATCTTCTATTTAGTTTGATATTTTATAACCCAGGAAACATTTATTGAGCACTTATTGTGTACTTGACACTGAGAATTCGAAGGTGAATAAGACGGTCTTAGCCTTTTTAGACATGTTAAATCAGTATTTGAAATGAACCAATCAGACAAGCAAGGTTGTTATTTATGATCCATTCATATATGACCTTTGACATCCACGCCAGTCCTTTGAGACAGTGGTGAGAAATTATGCTTGCTCTTGTTTTACACACAAGGAAGCCAAGCAAGTCATTGACCTCGTCAGACTTGTTTCCTGAAGATGCTTTTCTGTCTTTCTCTGTAAATGGTTAGTATTAAAATTGGCTGCACTGTAAGCAGACTTCCTTATTATACATTTTATTTGAATCTTATGAACTCCTAAGTCTTAAGGAAAAAACAGCATTCAGTTGGTTGTGTTGCATGCTCTGTCCGGCATGGTAACCACAGCCGTGTGTGCCTGTTGACCATTTGAGATGTGGCTGCTTCAAATTGAGATGTGCTGTATGTGTTATACTCACCAGAGTTCAGACTTCATATACAAAAGAATGTAAAATATTGCATTAGTATTTTAAATTATTGATTACATATGAAATGCTAATGTGGATATATTTGGTTAAGTGAAATACACTGTTGAAGTTAATTTCACCAGTTTCTTCTTACATTTCTATTGGGAGTCCCAGAACATTGAAAATTACTTGTGAAGCTCACAGTACATTTCTATTGGACAGTGCTGGTATAGACTGAAAAGGAGAGTCGAGTCTAGGCCCACCTTGGTAGCCAGACTGACTCTCAAGTCTTCCTTTGGCAGGCTGTCTTGCTCTGAAACCTTCAATGGCTACTAGTTTCCTGCAAACTCTTCTTTCTTGTTTTCAAGCCCTCTGAAACCAGCCTTCCTGGTTGTCCTGCCCTGTATTTCCAGCAGTTGTTGGTCTAGTGGGGCTTCAGTTCCATGAGCACAGCATCTTCGTGTCCTCACACAGGGTCCCAGGCCTCACAGTCAGTACTCACCAAACTGCTGCATGGCTGACACTTGAAGTCTCCACTGTGGTCCACTTTCTCTAATTGTTCTAGGCCTCACCAGCATCCTCTTTTCTGAGCGCTTGAATACCACGACCCCTGCCATTTCTGAGGGCCTGCTTGATGCTGGGCATTGCCCTGGCCTCCTGGGAAAAGGCCATGATAGCAGCAGTAATCACTGGGGTGCTCTCTGTCTCATTTCGCATATTAATGCCTTTACTGACAGCTCTCCAAGGCAGATACTATTACCCCATTTTGTAGGCCACAGAGAGGTTAAGGACCATGCCTAAGGTCACACAGCTAGTAAGTGGCAAAGTCAGGATTCAAACTTAGGGAGTGTGGCTTCAGAGCTCATGCTCTCGACTGCTTTGTTATCCAGCTTTTCACCTACACCTGTTTCCAGTGCTCACAACAGCCTTGTGAGGTAAGTCATACTACCACCATTTTACAGTTGAGGAAATGGACTGAGACCCCACATGATAAGCTTAAAGTCACAGGCACAGTCAGTGACTGAGCTGAGGTTCAAACCCACATATCTCTTATCAAAAGATTACATTCTCTCCACTGTATTATGTCTCTCATTTGTGACTTCTTAGTTAGAATCCAAACACTAAACACCATCCCTTGCATGTCTTCTAAATACCCTTATAATGCTTATCCCAGTGCTGAACATAAAGGTGCTTGATCCATAGAACTAAATATAAGACATATTTTACTGTATTATTAATTGTTTAAGTTAGTAATTTATGGACGATGTAAACATTGACTGCTGAGATGAAATATCCCATTTCTCTGATTGGTGATGTTGTTTTACTGTATCTGATACATCTGAGTGCCCACTTTTGAATTCTCTACTTGTTTTTCAGGTACTATGAAGCATTCCCACCACTTTCTGAGAAACCAGTTTGCCTGCAAGAAATCATGACTGTGTGGAACAAGTCTAAAGTCTGTTCTTACTCTAGCTCTTCTTCGTCATCCACAGCCCCGCCAGCTAGCACAGACACGTCCTCCCCCAAGGACTGCAACAGCGAAGGTGAGGCCGCCAAGGAGAGACGCAGTGATGTGCCCACCACCGTGCACGAGAAAGCCCAGAGCAAAAGTCACAGCGAGAAGGAGGCCACGTTTAGGGATGGCACAGGTGCAGAGAAGCCTGCTCTGTACAGAAAGCAGACTCGACACAAGCCCGAAGGGAAGGGCCGCCCTCGCTCCTGGTCTTCCGGCTCCAGCGAGGCAGGCTCGAGCTCCAGTGGTAACCAGGGAGAGCCGAAGGCATCCGTGAAGTGCGTGAAAGTGAGGCACAAGACACGGGAAATTCGAAACAGAAAAGGGCGGAACGGGCAGAGCAGGCTCTCACTGAAGCATGGCGAGAAGGCGGAGAGGAGCCTGCAGGCCGGGGGCGGCAGCAGCAGCAGCAGCGGGTCCGTCAAGCAGCTGTGCAGGCGGGGTAGGAGGCCGCTGAAGGAGCCGGGGCGAAGAGACACTGGGAGCACTGAGGGGAGGGACCTGTGTGCAGAAAGCAGGAACGACAGAGAGTACAAGGAGGAGCCGCTGTGGTACACCGAGCCGATTGCGGAGTATTTTGTTCCTTTGAGCAGAAAAAGTAAACTAGAGACCACATACCGAAACAGACAAGACACAAGTGATCTGACATCTGAGGCAGTAGATGAATTGTCTGAATCAGTGCACGGTCTGTGTATCAGCAACAATAATATTCATAAAACATACCTCGCAGCGGGTACTTTCATTGATGGTCATTTTGTAGAAATGCCTGCAGTTATAAATGAGGACCTTGACCTCACTGGGACCTCATTCTGTTCTCTACCAGAGGACAACAGATACTTGGATGATATTCATCTGTCAGAATTAACGCACTTCTATGAAGTGGATATTGACCAATCCATGTTGGATCCTGGTGCCTCAGAAACAATGCAAGGAGAAAGTCGGATTTTGAATATGATTCGACAGAAAAGCAAAGAGAAAACAGATTTTGAGGCAGAATGTTGCATAGTGTTAGATGGAATGGAGTTGCAAGGGGAACGTGCAATATGGACAGATTCCACCAGCTCTGTGGGCGCCGAGGGCTTCTTCCTACAAGACCTTGGCAATCTGGCTCAGTTTTGGGAGTGCTGTTCGTCCAGCTCTGGCGATGCCGATGGAGAGAGCTTTGGAGGAGACTCTCCTATTAGACTCTCCCCGATCTTAGACAGCACGGCGCTCAGTCCACATTTGCTTGCTGGCAATCAAGAGCTCTTTTCAGATATTAATGAAGGATCTGGCATAAACTCTTGTTTTTCAGTGTTTGAAGTGCAATGCAGTAATTCTGTTTTACCATTTTCTTTTGAAACACTCAATTTGGGAAATGAAAATACAGATTCTAGTGCTAATATGCTTGGGAAAACACAGTCTAGATTGCTAATATGGACCAAAAATAGTGCCTTTGAAGAAAATGAACACTGTTCTAATCTTTCAACGAGAACTTGTAGTCCATGGTCCCATTCAGAAGAAACACGTTCAGACAATGAGACATTAAATATTCAGTTTGAAGAATCCACACAGTTTAATGCAGATGATATTAATTATGTAGTTCCTAGAGTCTCGTCAAATTATGTAGATGAAGAACTTCTAGATTTTTTGCAAGATGAAACTTGCCAGCAAAACAGAACTTTAGGAGAAATTCCAACGTTGGTTTTCAAAAAAAAATCTAAACTAGAATCTGTCTGTGGTATTCAGCTGGAACAAAAACCAGAAAACAAAACCTTTGAAACTACACATGTTTGTAGTGAAAGCAGTCCTCATGGAGATGGCTACAGCTCAGGGGTAATTAAAGACATTTGGACAAAGATGGCAGACAGAAACTCTGTAGCTACGGTAGAAACAGAGAGAATTGATGACGAGTTGTTTTCGACAGATGTAAATAACTACTGCTGCTGTTTGGACGCCGAAGCTGAAGTGGAGCCACTCCAGGAGCCCAGTAAGGCCGTGCAGAGATCAGAGTACCACCTGTGGGAGGGGCAGAAGGAGAACCTGGAGAAGGGGGCTTTTGTTTCTGGTGAGCTGTCAAAGGTGGACGGCGGTGATTATACCACCCCCTCTAAACCTTGGGATGTGGCCCAGGATAAAGAGAACTCCTTCATTCTCGGAGGAGTTTATGGAGAGCTCAAATCCTTTAACAGCGATGGGGAGTGGGCAGTTGTGCCGCCCGGCCACACGAAAGGAAGTTTGTTACAGTGTGCAGCTTCCGACGTGGTGACAATAGCTGGTACAGATGTCTTTATGACCCCAGGGAACAGCTTTGCTCCTGGCCACAGGCAGTTATGGAAGCCCTTCATGTCATTTGAACAGAATGATCAGCCGAAGACTGGGGAAAATGGGTTGAATAAGGGATTTTCTTTTATCTTCCATGAAGACTTACTAGGAGCTTGTGGTAACTTTCAAGTTGAAGATCCTGGACTTGAATATTCATTCTCTTCCTTTGACTTAAGCAATCCATTTTCACAAGTTCTTCATGTAGAATGTTCATTTGAACCTGAAGGGATTGCATCTTTCAGCCCTAGTTTTAAACCGAAATCAATCCTCTGCTCTGATTCAGACAGTGAAGTGTTCCACCCCAGGATATGTGGCGTTGACAGAACACAGTACAGGGCCATCCGCATCTCTCCTAGGACTCACTTTCGCCCAATTTCTGCATCTGAACTGTCCCCAGGAGGAGGAAGCGAGTCAGAATTTGAATCTGAAAAAGATGAAGCAGCCATTCCCATTCCTTCTCAAGTTGATGCATTTGAAGATCCACAGGCAGATCTCAAACCACTGGAAGAAGATGCAGAGAAAGAAGGCCATTACTATGGAAAATTAGAGCTTGAGTCTGGAAAATTCCTTCCCAGGTTAAAAAAGTCCGGAATGGAAAAGAGTGCTCAGACATCACTGGATTCCCAGGAGGAATCAGCTGGGATTCTGCCAGGAGGAAAGCAGAATCCGTGTTTGGAGTGTAGCATGAATGACGCTCTGGAAATCGATCTAGAAAGCTCAGAAGCAAATTGTAAAATAATGGCACAATGTGAGGAAGAAATTAATAATTTTTGCAGTTGCAAAGCAGGTTGTCAGTTGCCTGCTTATGAAGATAACCCAGTTTCTTCAGGACAGCTGCACGAGGTATGTGTCAGTATGTATTGGTATTTGATAAAAGGATTTGATCAGACTTTAATCTTAAAGAACAGCCATTTCAGGCAGTGAAGTTTTGGGTTAAATTATTGGGACTTTGGTTTAAATGTCATAAAACTTAGGATTCTTACGATTTTACATAAGGACTTAAAATGGATTTGATATTTATAAATTTGAACTAGATAGACATTTTCTGCAGAGAAAAGACATTTTTAAGTAAATCACAGGATATAAGATTTTTATGTGATGTCTTAATGTGCATATACTATGCTTAAAGCAAAATCTAATATGTGAGTGCTCCAGTTCTCAAAGTCAGTGAATCAGGAGGTGGCTGTTTCCTCTTCAGAAGGCCCTTTGCTCTTCGGAAGTGGCAGGGAAGGGTTTCTTTAAGTAGCAAGCCCATCTGCCTCTGAAACATTGATTCCTTCATTGAAACTTATGTTTTTTATGTAAAATAAATTATATCTATATAGAATTCTCTAAAATATATTGTGGTATGTGTAAAAATTAACCCACAGTCCGAATGCAAAAAGTAACTTCTACAGAACAGATGTTACCTTGCTTTATACAAAGTGCATAGTCCTGAAGCTACGTGAATTACACAGGTAAGTCTATCAAGTGAGGCTAACAACGATCTTTTTGTTAATGGGAGTCACTGTACCATTTGATTATTCCTAAGAAGTCATTTGAGTTTAAATTGAGTTTACAAGAAATAACACTTAAGGCAGTAACCTGTTTGACCAAAAAGCATAGCAATCAGCCCATTTCTCATCCACTATTTGATACGGCAGTGCCTGGCTTTGTTCCAGGAGCAGTTTATTAAAAAGACCGCTAGAGGTGTTTAGAAGTCCCGCCACCTGTAGCCGGAGAGCAGCAGCGTGTCCCCTCCCTCCCCTCTGTCCTGCACAAGCCCACCCGTCTTGTGCCCCTCTGGGTCCTGCCCACACCTTGAGGCCCTGTCAGCTCCCACCTCCTTCACTGCTGCGTCCCTCATTCCTCTTCTCTCCCCTGCTCCACCCCCACCCACATCAGAAGTCATTTCTCCCTTCTTTTAAGTTTTATGTGCTTTATGCCTCTTATTTTTTTAATTGCACTTGCTGTTTTTCATGAGTCATTTATGTCTTTCTCTCGTTAGATTACAAGCTCCTCGTGGCTAGGATCACGCCTTACTGGTGGCCGGTCTGTGCCCAGGTGTGGACCTGTGCGCGCATGGTGGGGGGAAGCCGCCAGGGGACTGGAGAGGCACTGCTGTGATTAGCTTGCCTGGGGGTCCTTAAAGAGACATGCATTGAATCCCATGGAAACACTGAAATCTGAACTGCTCAGAACAAAGAAACAATGTTGTTAGCTTTACCTGTTTGATTCTTGCCCCACTTTTCATCCTTAAATGTTCCTTCACGTACTTTGTATTTTACCTGGTTCCAGATGGGGAAGAAAGAAAAAGAGGAAAGAAGCGAGATTCTGCATCATACCACTGCCGTAGTCCTTCGCTTTCTAGTATGTTGATGTATTGATGTTGCAGAGTTCTGGGTTGTCTCGGAAGGTCTTAGCTGCCGGTGACGTCCTCAGAGGACACTGGGCTGAGAGGCCGGCTGCCGTCGCCTCTCAGCAGCATCACTTATGTTCGGGGCCAGGGCGGAGCTTGCTTCAGATTCATCTGAGGTGCAGAAAGGTTGAGAGAGCCTTAAGGGACAGTTTGGGGCCAGGCTGGGACTAGAATCTGTGCCTTTTCACTCTCATGCTGCCTGTCAGTCTTGGGGAGTTCCTGTGAGGGTCTTCTCCCCCACTTTCCTGAGTGAGGACAGTCCTTACAAACGGCGATCTGGAAGCCCTGTTTTAAAAGTCACTGGTTGCCAACCTGTTTCAGAGCAAGAGGTCTAAAATGTAGGATTTCCAGAAGAATTGGTGCCCAGGAACATAAATTATGATTCTTTTCAAAACTTCGGTTCAGTTCAATTCAGCAAAACAGTCATTAAACATTGAGCTGTTCCATGTCCATCTGTGAGATGAGAGGCCCTGAATGAACAAGACACTCTCCCTGCCCTGAGAGAATTCAGGCTGGTCATGAAGACCAATTTGTGAACAGATCATTTATTTTCATTGAAATAGGTAATTCACTCCCATGGTTCAAATTCAGAAGTTACAGGAGGGTATATGCATGGTGAACCAGTTCCCCCCCTCCCCAGCAGCAACCACCAGTGTGGGCCCTGGGGTGTACCCTCCAAGGACACTGTTTACAGGTATAAATAAATACATGTTCACATTTGTTTTCTTCTGTTTATTTAAACTGAAATGGCACTTTCCTATAATTACACTTCCTTTTTTACTTTCTGCATGCTATTCCTTTGTGTTGATGTACTAGAATTTCCTAGGCAGTTCTTTACCTTTTAGGGCATTTGGGCCAACATAGTTCTATGTACCATGGTAGGTGGCGTGGGGAAGGTGGGCACAGGAAGCCATGGGAACCCAGAGGAGAGCTGGGCCACCCTGGGAGAGCTGAGGAAGGCTTTTTGGACATACCTGAGCGTCCAGGGCAGAAAGGAGTGGGCAGGACGTTCTAGGCAGAAGGAATAGCGTACACGAGGGTTAAGAGGCTTGCAGTCTCTCAGGTGCTCAGGAAAGGTGCCAACAGTTAAGGCGTGGCTTCTGAAGTTCGCAGTGACAGGTGAGGAGCCTAGTGTGCCACTGGCATCCATTTGTGCACAGATTTGTGGCAGAGGTGTTCTCTTTGTCATTGGCTTGATTGCTGACTCCGTGCTGTGCGCTTTAAGGTGCAGGGAAGCAGCACGAATCCTGGTCTCGTCCTCAGGAATTCATGGCCTCGTCCAGGAGAGGAGGCCGTTTTGCCCAGCAGACAAGGGCCGTGGGAGTCAGAAGGCCCTGAGGAGTAGGTGTGAAGGCCACCCTGGGGGATGGCTACCAGCCGGCTTCTGCCAGGCCCTGTGCCAACTCTGCTTTGTCACCATCATGCTCCTGAGTGCCCATAGTGACTTTCTGTGGTGGTTCATTTACCCTTGTGACTGCTGAGGACACGGAGGCCCAGAGCCCAAGTTCTTCCCTAACTTTATGACGGTCAGTGCTGTGTCTCTTGTCTCTGTTGCACACGGTATCTCGCCATTTATGTTTCCTTTCTCCTCTTCCAAAGAACAAGGGAGGCTTTCTTTTCCTTTTGTGACCCAAGTAACAGAGAACTGACTGTGGCAAGGGGGCACTATTCAGGGTTCTATTCCCAGAGTAAAATTCAAGGAGGAATACCCAACCTTTCCCTTCTAAATTCTAACCTGAACTAAGAACAGTTAGTGAAAATTTAAAGCAGTGAGCCTTCGCCTAACTTCTGTCTTCTAAAGAATTGCTGAGTATTACGTCTTTTGCTAAAGACATTTCTGGTCAGGTTTTCTGGGTTAAGTCCATGTCCTCTCTCCTTTTTTTCACTGTTTCATTCATTCATCAAATACTAAGAGCCTACTAAGTCCAGGTGCTGGGCATAAAGGAACAGACCACGATCTCTGCATTTGTGGAGGTGCGTGCAGTGAGCGACGTGAAGGGACAGAGTGTGCTAGGACACCAGTGCCATGGAAAAGAAGAGCCGGATAAGGAGTGTCGGGGGCGGGGGTGCTTGGAGGAGTTTCCACGGGAACCACGGTATCAGGGCGGGCTTCCTCGCAAAGGTGCAACTTGAAGGAGGGCTTGCAGGTGGAAAGTGAGCCAAGCAGCTGCCTGGAGGCAGAGGGGAGCGGGGCTGAGGCAGAAGTGGGCCTGGTCATCCCAGGTTGTGCTCTGTTCTCTTTTCCTATTTCTCCATTCTTTCTTCATTCTTTTCATTCTCAGCTAAACCAGAAGTTGAATTAATACATTAAACACTATTTAAGCAAAGCATGGCCATCTTTGCTGTGTAGCCTAAAAGTTGGAAATAACTAAGTGGAAATACGTCAAAATAATGTATATTCATTGACTCCGTATTCAGTGTAGCGTAAAACAGGGTCAGTCAGTCCCTGCCATTGGAATTGACACTCAGATCTTAAAACTGCCAGAAGCTGGCGTGATCGGACGGTGTGAGCAGGAGAGAGAGGGAGACAGAGGTGTGCTCAGTGATCAGGGACTTCGACAGGTGGAACCTCTTCTTAAGGCTGGCAGACACTGAGCATGTGCTTTGTTCTGGGCCCTGTTTCTGGAGGTGCAAAGGTAAATAAGACCTGGCCCCTGCTCTGCAGAAGCTCACCGCCTTGTTCTGCTTGGATCTGACCTCCTCCTGTTCATGCTGATCCAGCCCCCCGGCTGAACCCTGACCCTTCCAGCCTGCTTGTCCCACCATGTCCTGTCCATCCTGATGAGTTCTCTCCTTTTTCTTACCCTTTACCCCATTCTCACAGTCTCGAGAGGATTAAGGGAGGAGGATATAGCTCAGTGGTAGAGAGCATGCCTAGCATGCATGAGGTCCTGGTTCAGTCTCCAGTACCTCCATTAAAAAATAAATAAATAAACCTAATTACACCCCCCGGGTTTTGGGGTTTTTTTTTTTTAAAGAATTAAAAGATAAGCAATCTCATTACACTCATGTGAATAAAGCTCTGGTCCTTCCACAGCCTGCCCCCAGACATTTTCTTTCTCAAGTAAGAACTTGTTACCCTCAAATCCATCTCTCCTCAGTATTGCCTTGGGGATGATGGACAGAGTTCTGTCCAGGTGACGTCCTTACTCACCTTGAGCAGACTACGTAATCTTCCCACAGAATAGGTCTGCCTTGGAAGAGAGTGCAAGGCCTTTCCAGGATGGTTTCACGGTGCTGTGAATTACGTGCCGAATGCAGTAATCACCTTGAATTAACTGCAGACCTTGCATATTGCTGGCTTTATTTGCATTAAGCCTGGCCTTTTCGGCGCTGTTGGCCTTGGTACCTATTTGTCTAATAACTACTAATTTTTATTGTTAGAATAATCCGCAGGAGAAAATGGTGAAAGTTAACTGACCACTCTGGGTAGATAGTACAGTTCTCCTTCGGTTTTTAATTTAGGAGTGTGTCTGAAAAGTTAAGTGAAAATGAAAATTTGAAGTGCATTTCCCATTTAGTTAAGTAATAAAAAAATTACTGAATCAAAAAAATTTTAATAAAAAGTACTTTATCTTTAAGAGATAACAAAATCCTATTAGAGAATTGAAGATCATTAGTTGCTAAGATAGTTCAGGTTTTAAACTTGAACACATAATGAAATGTCTTGTAGAACAATAAAGATGCAGGCTGTTGACAGGTCCTGGCCGCTGACTGAGCAGACACTTGCTGAGACAGAGGGGCTGTGGGAGGTACAGAGATGCCCATGCCAGGCCTTACCCTGGGAGGGCCTGGCATCAGGCACAGCGCGGAGGGAACGTGCAGAGGTTGCCCCAGCCCCCAGCAAACCAGGGTTTACCTGTGATGGCCGCAGAGGGCCACATCTTCTAATGACCACTCATGAGGACACTCCTTGATCATGAGGGACACTAGCCACATTGCATCTCGTCCTCACTGCCCAGGCAGGTGGGTGAGGTCCAGCTGGGATTTGGGAGCTCAGCCAATAAAGGATGGAGCCTCCGTTCGAACTTGGGTCTCCCTTCCAGACGTGAGTGCCTTCCACGCTGCCAGGGCCATGGTCATGTTCGGAGTATGGGGTCTCCTGCTCTCAGGAGTCCTGCCCTCCTCTCATTTCAATGTCTGTTTCCTGTTTTGAATTTGAGTTACTGTCAGCTTTATTATTTGGTTTTAGTCTCAGCTTCCTTCTGGTTCTCACCGAAGCAGATAATTCTGCTGTAAAAGACATGAGGTTGTTAACTCACTTATAGAGTTACTTCCTTCTGTTCCATTTTCTCTTTGACTCCCTCCTTCTTGAGTGTGTGAAGGAGCAGAGGGGCCTCCCTGTTTCTCTAGGGCCCCTCACACTAGTGGAGGCTTTGCGCTACCCCGTTCTCTCTCTGCACTTCCAAAATCCAGGAATTTGCTTTACCTGAGTGTATTTCCTGTTACGTTTTTGCCTCTCTTACAGAGTTTTGTTGCATTTTTTAGAAAGATTTTTTTTTGTTTCATTTCCAATGTAAGAGCGTCTTAAGAGAAACTTCCTTTATAGGCTGTGAACACTTTGGCTTTTTTATTCACCTTGTCTAGAACAGTAAAAAAAAAAAAAAAACCCAACAATTTAAAAGTCCTGGGTTTGTAATCCATAGGTAATAAAGCTTGAATTTTTTTTCTTTGTTTTGAAAGTTTGTAAACTTTTTCTGTATTTGGTTTAACCTAAACAGTTGCCTGTATTGAACACTGATGTACAAGGAATGAATACAAGTCAAGAAAAACAGACCTGGTGGGAAAAAGCCTTGTACTCTCCTCTTTTTCCTGCGTCAGAGTGTGAAGGTAAGGAGGCCTGTATTGGGTCGCTCATTCGTTCACTCAGCTGTCTGGTCGTTAAGAGCGGTAAATTCTTCAGCTGTGAATCTCAGTCCAAGAAACATTTACCAGGAGACTTCTGTGCAGCTGGAGTTTGTCAGGCACTGGGGACACAGATGACTGAGGACTGGACCCTGCTCTGACACTCACCACAGCCTGAGGTGGGGAGGGGCCTGGACACACAGGCCCCACACACTCAGCGCAATTAGGCAGGAAGCTGCCCAGGTGGGGAGGTGGGGATCGGGGTCCCCCTGAGAAGAACAGCCCAAGCACAGGCTGGCGGGGATCAGGGGCCCTTTGGGCCCAACCGGGTTGTAGCGAGACAGGAAAGGCCGGCGGGGGGCGAGCGGATCTGGTTAGGGCTCGGGGTTGTGCTGAGTGAGGTGGAGCTAGACAGGCAGGAGAGGAGACCACAGAAGAGATCTCAACTGGAGGTGTCGTGGCAGATGTGTGTCTCAAAACAATCCTAGCAACAGAGTGGAGTGGGGAAGGGCGAGGGAAACTGAAGGGTGCCTGCTGGGGTCCTCAGGCCCTTGCCATGATCTAGGCGGGACGGGAGGAAGGCCTGGACTAGAGCCCCTTTGGGGATGGAGAGCACAGAACAGCTTCGAGAGGTTTTGCAGAGGGTGCCAGAGTTTGGTGAATGCCTTTCTGTGAGGAGTGAACAGCAGGAGGGGGTTTGGGGAGGCCAGGTAGAGAGGGCCCGGGGACAGTAGCAGGTTTAGTCTGTGAGCCTCCCAGGTGGACATACCCAGAAGCTATAAAAAACTTTGATCTGAAGTTTTGGGCCAAGTGGGACTAAGGAGGCAACCTGAGCGGTCGGTTCGGGAGGCCGAGTGCGCGGACCACTGGTCCCGGGCTTCTGTCAGCTGCGGGGTGTATTTGTTAGTGTCCTGGGTCAGACCCTGAGGGCAGCTAACCGCTTGTTACTATCTGCACGTTCACCTGTGTGCGTCTCCTCAGCTCATTAGAGTTAACCTGGGGCTGGTGGCGGCCCTCCTGCCCAGAGCGCCCTTGCGCCGCCCCAGGTCCCAGACGCCTTGCTGGCCTTCCTTCCAGCCTGGCCTCCCTCAGCTGACAGGGTGGCAGGAGGGAGGCTGGGATTGTTTGCTTGTTCTGTGGGCACAGAAATGGCTCCCCAAACCCTGCCTTCCTCCTCCCCAAAGCTTGGCTGGGTCATGAGGAGAGTACAGAGCAGAATCTTCTTTATTAACGTCTTTGTTTACTAAACAGCATTTATTAAAGGCCTGTTGCTCTACCAATAGCTAACACTTGGGTTGCTTCTTCATTACTTACAAGGTGCTCTCAATGTTTTATACAACCCACAAAACCCTTGGGAGATGTCACTGCTGTTTCAGATGAGGAGGCTGAGTCTCAGGTTTAGGGATTTGCCCAGAATCAGGCATTTAGCTATTAAGCTCAGCCTTGAGTCCAGGCTGGCTTCTCGTGGTCCAGAAGCTTTGCTCTCTCCAGCAGCTGTCTCCGCTGGGTGCCCAGTTCATGCTTCGTTACCGTGTCGCAGGCTGTCCTGGCAGCGTGAGGCCAGTTTTCTGTCACTAGTGAGGGCTCCCTTCCAGCCCTTAGCTCTAGGTCGGGGCTGTCTGTGCAGCCCGTCGGTGGGCACTGTAATGGTTGTTAGTACGAGGTGCTTTTTAAAGCCAGCTGTGCAGTGGAGTGTAAAGAAACTCTCAGTGGTGAATGACGGTAACCCGGCTTTTGAGTGACCTTTACCTCACGACTGTGGGCTAAACCCCTGCACAGTCGCCTTGCAGTGACGTCATGGAGCATCATTCTTTCAGCCTGTGGGGTGGGGGCGCGTGTAGTCTCAGGAGGAGGTTAACCCGGAGAGCAGGTGGCCGCTCACCCACTCAGCAGACGTGACTGCCGACTCTGGTCCCCGCTCCAGAAGCTTCTGACATTGCTCATGATTAATACCACGCCTGTGCTGCTCTGAGTCATGGCTTCACCTGGGAAGCCCCCGGCCTCCCTGGGGGGGAGGAGGAGGAGGATTGCTCCCTTTTTTTTTTAGTGAGGCCGTTTGGCCCGGCCCCAGAGCAGTGTGGGAGTCCCTCCAGCACGAAAGCCCAGCCACTGCCCACCTCGCTGTGTGTCCACACACACACCCATTCAGCAAGTATTTCTGGCACGCTTACCTTGTGCTGGGCGCTGTCCTAGGCGCTGGGAACGCAGAGGCACACAGACCTCGTCCCCACCGTCCTGATGAGGTGATGTCTGAGCAGGGACCTAAGGAATCAGGGCACAAGCCACTTGACAGCTGGGGCTACCTGCAGGGAGAGGTGCTGGCAGGAGCACCAGCTGGGGCAGGACCAGGGGTGCCCTTGGTGTGGCCCCAGGGTGCCTGGCAAAGCTGATTGGTGCCGAAGGGCAGGGGCAGCAAGGGCAGCCAGGCGGCAGAGCCAGACCACGCAGGCCCTGCAGACGTGCGCCACGGCAGGCCCGTCCTGAGCTCCCAGCTCCAGAGTTCGTACGCTGGATTCGAAATGTTTGGAAGGCTCGTTGTGTTTGTGTTATTTTAGTCTTAAAGAGAGAGCCCCGTAGGAAAACGGTATCGATCACAGTTAAGTGCTCAGGAGATGAAACTGAACTGGAATCAAGTGCTTCCGCTACCCGATGCTAGGCCTTGGGCAGTGACCAGACCTTTCTGTGTCTCCGTTGTCTGTGTTAGTAAGGAAGAGGCCAAAAATAATGCCTCCTTAAAGGAGGGCTGTGAAGACCAAAGTGCCTAGAACAGGCATGGCACGTAGTCACGCCGGGAACGTGAGAGCTGTCCACCTGAGGGTCGTGAAAGCCCCGACACCTGTGGCGCCGCAGACCCCCTTTTCCTAAAGCAGGAGGAGAAGAAGGGGGCTGGGGGTGTCCCACCCCATCTGTGAGCATATCCTAGTCAAGGAAGTCGTTGTCTGCCCCACCGAGTACTAGTGGTCACCAGATGTGGTGTGGCGTCCGGTGGATCAGAGCTTGGTGGGCCAGCCAGGGAAAGGTGGTGGCCCAGAACGGATGCACGGGGTCCCCCGCCTCATCACAGTGCAGGGCGTCCTCCCCCGCTGTCCTGCAGCGGACGGGCCCCAAGCCCAAGGCTAGCAGCTGTGGAAGATGTTACCGAGTGTGCCAGCCTTGTACTTGAGGCTGCACACACCTCATCTCTTAACCTGCACAGAAATCTGTGAGGGCAAATGGGAACCCTGTTACAGAGACGAGGGAACTGGGGCTCCAAGAGGGCCAGTAATTTGGCCCAACTTACATCACAAGTATGTAGTGCCAGCAGGAATCGGCTAACATGTGTCTAATCCCAGAGCCTGGATTTTTTTTAATGACCCTAAACTAGGAAGTTTGAGGGCCTAGGGCCATGAGAACTAGAGGTCATGGAGGGTACATGTTGGTGGGAAGGCAGGCAGGGCCCAGGTGACCTTCCCTTTGGCCCAGGCTGCACCCCAGTGGGAGGAGGGCCCACAGTCACGGAGCCAGCCCTGCCGCTGCCGGGACCCTCCGGGGGCGGGCCTTCTCCAGCTGTGCGGCAGAGGCCTGGCACACAGGGACGTCAGGGCGCTTCCACTCGGCTGCCTTTTCTGTAGTGACCCCTTGAGGGGAGTGGGGCTGATCTGGGCGAAAATGGGAGCGTCTCAGCCCTGGCTGCGTCTCGGAGTCACCTGGGAGCTTTTCAAAAAATGCTGATCCCCAGACCCCCTGCCCTAGACCAATGCAGTCGGTGTCAGGCGTTGGCCTGGGCTTCCAGACTTCCCTGAAGGCCCCCCCGCTGATCTGAATGTGAAACCAGGGTTGAGAGACCTTAGACTGAATGATTTGATTCCTTCTAAGTCCAGTTTACAGCCCATCCCATCCTGTGGGCCGCTGACCCAGTCAGACGACTAGCCCCCTTCTCCCCCTGTTCCACGGATGGTTTGCTGTGCTGCTGAGTCGAGGAAGAACAGGACGGATGTTGCCCTGTTTGTTTCCTCATTGCCCTCCTCCCGCCTGAAACCCCTCGTTCATCCGTCCTGTGAACACATGCCTGGTGCGTCGTCTGTCTCCCTCCCCGCGGCGCTCACGCTTGAGAGCTCGGACCCTGCGCTCTTCCTGTCCCGTGCTCCCGGGGCCCGTCGCTCACGGGTGTGAGTGTGTATTTGTTGAGTGAACGTCTCATGGTTGGGTAACAAGAGTGTATGTTTTGCTGGCCTACATTTTTTTAACTCCATTAACAGTCTGTTGGAAGAGTTCTAGACTGGCCCAGCATGTCCCTTGCACACGCCTGGCGGGCTGACCCGACCATGTCCGCTTTTAGTGACTACTTAAGGTCTCCAGCGGGTTGTAGACCTAACTGATCTGACTTTTCAGTGAAAAATGAAACAAGAATGTGTGTTTCATAACTGTGTCTTAATGAAATTTCCCCTCCTTTCCCTCTTTTCCCTTCTCCATTCACAATGATTAAGAATGTTATACAAATGCCAAGGGAGAGAATGGTATAGAAGAATATCCAGATGTTAAAGAAATACCCAGTAATGAAGAGCGTCTGTTAGATTTTAATAGGGTAAGTGGACTGTCCTCCTCCTTATTACTAACTTATAAATGGCCACCCCCCCTTGTCACTCAGGCTGAGACCTGGGAGTCCTGTGACTGCCCCTCCCCATCACCACGCTCTGTGGACGGGCCCTCTCCTGTGCGGCCCTGTGCTCAGGTCTGCGTCACCTCCTACTGCCAAGGCTTCCCAGGTCATGTCCCTCTCCCCTTCCAGTCCGTCACACTGCTGCCAGAGGGAGCTTCTCAGTGCACATCTGAGCCTGTCACTACCCCTAAAATCCTTAGGTGGGCACCCTTTTCATCTTTCAGAACACACCACGAGGGAGCCCTCTGGTGCGCCGACTCCTGCCTCTCCCAGCCTCCGTGGGACAGACCCAGCCCCTCGTGCCCCCTGCTGCTCCCGGAGCAGAGCTCTGGTCGTGGCCCCGTGGCATCTGGCTGCACTCAGGCCCAGCATCCCCACTCCCGCCCCAGGCCTGTGAGCTCCCTGAGGGAGGTGCAGGGCCTGTGCCTGGTTAGTCTAGGCCCAGACCTCGCCCAGTTAGGCAGGCAGGTGAACGAACCTAAGGAAACGTCTTTTTCTTCTCAGTGTGATTGTCAGTGTCAGCTGGAGTCCTGGGAGGAACTTCTCCCACAGCATCCTGTGCTGCTGGTGTCCACGGACCTGTCAGACGTAACCCGTCGAGGCAGATGTGTGGGGCCTCCCCAGCCAGTCTTCCCATCTCGTGACTAGTGCCCTGTTCCACCTTCCAGCTTCAGCCCCTGTGCCTAGAACTCATTCTTTGTTCCTCTTGTTCTCACCTTCCACACACAGTCTGTCTGCCCATCATCCTGACCACCCCTTGACCATCCCAAATCCTCCACTTCTCCCACCTCCATTGCTCCCTGGCACCACCTCCCCCTCCACACGGTTGCCCTGGCTTTTCCTGGGTCTCCTGTGGCCACTTGTCCCTCCCCGGTCTTCTCCCTGCACCACAAGGCAGATGACCTCCCAGGCATTGCCTCATCTAGTCTCACAGCCACCCCAGGAGGTAGGGGCTGTCACCTCCATTCTGCAGAAGAGAAAGCTAAAGGCCCATGAAGACTCAGAACCAAGTGCAGACCTGAGCTGGGCACCAATTCTGCTCCCACCCCTGGCTTTGCTGTCCTTCCGCCATTGTACCTCCCCCCCCCCCAGTAGCGCACCTGTCTTTCTGTGCTCCTTCCTGGGGCTCAGCCAGGGACGGTGCTACCACGTGGAAATGGGATCAGTGCTGGTTACTCCGCTCGGGGGATGTAGCTAGCTAGCCACTGTGACCTGGCAGTGTTGCTAGTTGCTGTAAGTGGGGGTGCTGCTCACTATGACGGGGGTGGGGTGGGGGCAGACGTGCTAGTCACTCCGAGGGAGAGAGAAGCATTACTAGGTGTTATGACTGGGGCAGGACTGCCGCTTGCATTTCGCGTCCTGGGGCCAGGGATGCTGACCATCTGGTGTGTGGGCTACAGTCCCGCCCAACCAGAAGTTTCCCTGGAAGGTAGCAGAGACTGACAGGCCCCCAGTTCAGAGGCACAGCCCCAGGTCCCAGGCCAGCTCTGGCTGTTCTGGCGAGGGGACCTCTCCTCAGAAGAGCCACCTCCCTAGCCTCTCTTGTGTGTCTGCCATGCCCCCAGCTCGTCTGGCAGCGGGATGATGTGTGCCCTTGGCTTGCTTGTCGTTTTCCCCCGTCGTCTCCCTCAGAATGGGAGCCCCCGGCGGGCAGTCATCCTCTCAGTGGAGGTCGTGCCAGCTGCAGCCTGGCCTCTGGTGGGTGCTCAGAAACTTGTCTCCGTCCAGCCCTGATGTAGCTGACGTTCTGTCCAAGGGGCTGAACACAGAGGATCAGGGTTTGGGATCCTTTATGGATCAGGGAGAAAAGCTTGTTTGTTTTGCTTTGAAACAGGAAGATCTTCATATTTTTGTAACTCTCCACAGGAAAACGTCAGCAATTTGCTACTTAATCTCTGTATGTAAAAGAGTATCTTGCACAGCCCTTCTGGAAAATTATCTGACTTTTGATATGTTGAAAATTATTCTTAATCTTAGGTGTCTTCTGTTTATGAAGCAAGGTGTACAGGAGAGAGAAATTCTGGAGCAAAATCAAACGGCTTCCGCAGAAAGATGTACTCCAGCGCCAGCTCCAACTCGGAGGACACGGGCTCGGAAGGCGGAGGCGAGTGGGTGGACCCCAGCGAAGAGGACCTCTTTTCTCGAACTCATCTCTAAACCTGCAGAGTAGTACAAATTATTTTTAAAATCGCTATGTGAGGGGTAATTTCCCTTTTGTGAGGCCTGTTAATCTAAACAACAACTTAGGTTTCTTCTTCACTTAACTGGCTCAGATCAGTAATTAGCTTTCTCTTCTTGCTTCTTTTAGAGTTGAGGACAGCTATCCTGTTGAAGATTTTTTTTCCAAGCTGTTAAATTCTTGGCTATTTGAAATAGACTAGATTGTGTTGTCAAACCAAGAATGGGTGTGCATGTGCTCGTCTTAAGTGCCGCTGCCTCTTGCATCTCAGCTGCAGCTTCTTCCCTTCCAGCTGCAGCCACATCACTGTTACCTTCTTAGCATCGCAGTGTCAGCAACCACTTCTGCTATTCAGAGACTTGAGCTTTGGGACATTTAGGCTTTGTCCTCTAAGAACTGGGATGTGAATACTTACCCTGCAGTGGATCAGTGCCTTTCGGAAGGCGAAAGGGCAGCACGGGGACTCATCCCCGTCTTCATTCAGTAAAATCTCCTGTACATTTGGAATAGAAACCACGAGGGTGTGCTTTTAGAGACTTACAAAATACTGTGTTTTCTCTCTTAGGATTTCCCTCTAGAATATCATGGAAAATACCATGGTTTGTGACTTTCTGGCTACCTGAAGCAGCCAAGGAGTTGGCGTATGGGCTGGCACATGGGGCCACGTGGGGTGCGAGTGCACCCCACCCTGTTCTTATGTGAAAGTTACACTTACACCAAAACACTGTTCAGGGTTATTCGTGGTGAGTCTTAACAAAACTTGGTGAGGACCTTAATTGCAAATTATGGTTTTTCTGGTGACCAACATTGAATTGAAGCCCCCAGAACTTGAAATTGTAAATGTTTGGCATGCAATAAAGGCCACCTCATCACCCCAAAGAAACCTTGGCTGCGACAGCTAGCTGCTCTTGTGGCTGTGACTTAGTGTAGCTTAGATCTCATTCTGTGTTTGAGAGAATGTTCGAGCAAGTTCAGTGTGTGGTGGGTCAGGGGGCAGAGTACTGATTTCTCCCATACCTGTGTGACTGCTTCATGGGACCCGCCTCCCCGCTGCACTGGGGAATCCCGGGGGTCGGTCCGTCTCGTCCAGTCCTGTCCATTGTGACGATCACCTCCTTGAGCTTTTACACCTCTGTGCAACAGGTTGGAGTTAGAAGGAGCAATAGTTGCAAAACCTAAACATTCAAAGTTGTTTTCTTTTTTTAACCAACTCATTGTTTAAAAAAAAAATGTGTGGAATCAGTTTAGCGTGTCTGCGGCATCAGGAGCGGCAGAGAAGTCTGCCACAGACGAGCCGGCTTCACCGCTAACGTTGGCAGGCAGTAAGCACAGAATGTAGTAGCCGGGAGCAGAACTGGCTGAGAAGCGCGATTTGCTTCAAGCATTGGGTTTTGTTGCTTTTCTCTTACCTGACAACACAGAGAGCTCCCTCCAGGGCTGTGAGGGCCTCGCTGTGGGGCCCGTGGGGCCGTTGGGCTCGGGCACGCCGCAGGTCGGGTGGTTTTTTTTTACAGCACGTCTTTGACACTTTAAAGTGGGTTTGTGTGTGTGCGTGTGTAAGGTTTTATGTTGCTGTTATTTATTTACAGACTTTATAAGGTTTTATGTATTTTTCTTTCTCCAGAGCTTCCTAAAAATTGATTAGCATCTGCACTGAAATATAATTTAACAGCAAAGGCAAAAAAGAGTTGGAAGTTGTAAATTCCTAAAATCACTACGGTGACGATCATTTTAGAAATCGTTACTTATGTAGCAGAGACCAAATACATATATTTCAGACACAACCTTGAGCTCGGTTGGTTTTGGACAGCTGCTTTTTATCAGGAAAGGGCTCCAGGTGGTCAGGGTGCAGACTTCCTTCCCCGCTGGTGGGAAGACCTTGCACCTTCCACGGGGGAATGGGAATGGAGTATAAATGGGCAAGGTGGGTAACAGATTATGTATTTATTTGTTTTCGTAGCTGAGTGGCTGAAGCCCAGAGGCTTTCAGCGACAGAGGTGAACGTGCGGTTTTTAGTTTTGTTAATGGATGATTACAAAGAAAAGCATTTTTGAAAAAGTTGGCAAAACGCTGAAACGCACTGTGGTATGAAGCGCATTGCATATCCGTAGCACTGAAGCATCAGTTTTCCATTCCTGGGCTGAGATTTTTTTCCCCGTGGTTGTATTGTTCTGATTTCACGTACACCAGAGTAACTGATTTTTTTTGTTTTCTTGTGGAGTTAACACCAAATAAAAATTTAAAAAGCAAGTGGTTGTCTTCATTTATCACAGCAAAGGTTCTTTTGTAAAGAACCCCAGCCTCCTTTCAATTACGTGTCCGCAGAGGAGAGAACATGCCTGCGTCACACCACTCCGGGTGGGGGCTGTTTAGTGCCTCTTACAGGTGGTGCTGGGAGCGCTAGCATGCCCTGTGCTGGAGGGGACAGTGGAGGGGCCTGCTGAGACACGAGTCCACCTCTCCCTGCCCCACGAACCACCACCTGAATCTTGCAAGGAACACAACATTTTTGTCCCTGGGTGATAGACAAAGCTTAGTTTTTTTGTTCTGGGGGAAAAAAATCTGTGTATTTATGTTGACATGATCAATGTACATTGTAAGAAAGAAATCAGCGTGGTATTAAAGAGTGTAAAGGGAACTCCATCAGTCCCTCCCTCACCCTAAGGTGGCGGCTTCTGACGTTTGTACAGAACACCCTTCTAGACAGCTGAGTGTATACGTGAATGGAGAGAGAAATGGATATTAAAGGGTTGCAGTGTACTCGCTCTTGTGTAGCTTCAGAAATAGGCTTTTACTCAGACATCTTTTACGTTAGTAACGATCTACATGATTTTTTAGCATATTCCATTATACAGATTTAACAGGTTCCTCGCGGGTCACATTTAGACTATTCGTTTCATGCTTGTTCAGTATCCCGAGTGGCGTTTCTGCAGACATCCTTACACCTGGGTCTCGTACGATCCAGAAGGGCGGCTCCAGCCTGTGGGACGCCGCCTGCTGCGCGTCACAGTGTCCCCAGCATCATGCAGACACGAGGCCGGTTCGACCTGAGCTTGAGGTTGAACGTCCTCTTTCTCACCACCCGTAAGTGAGCACTTACGTGCCTTTCGTCAGGGTTGAGGGGAGGTGAGTTTTCTACAGGAGGGTTTGAACTGTGTTCTACCCACTTACTTCTTTATGGTTTCTGGGATGTGTAAGCATGTTTCTAAATGCTCACTCCATCCTGAGAGTAGAGAAACGGCCTCCCCTGTTACGTAGAGTGCGTCTCTGCACCGGACGTTCCGTGGACAAGGACTGAGCTGAAGGAGTCAGCCTCACTTTCCCCGGCCGCTGGCCAGCCCCCTCAACAGCATTTCCTATGAAGTCCTTACCCAACCGGAGTTGAGGTGACATCCGCATGGGGCTCTCAGGGTGGAACCCCAGGGCAGAAAGCTCGAAGAGGTGCCTTGCACCTGCTGAGCCTCCCAGTGCTGGCCTGTGACCAGCCAGTGGGCAAGCCGTTCCAGGATGCGTCTACTGTCACCACTGGCTGAAATGGCAGGAGCTACATCTTCCGTGGTTTGGTGGCAGTGCCCAGCTGGGGGGCAAGTTGGCACAGGTGGCCGGCTGCCTCCCCGGAGGCGCCTGAGGCAGGACTGGGGGCTGTTGGTGCAGCAGGGTGGCCCCTTGTCTGGGTGCGACAGGAGGTCTCCGCAGGTGTGTGCTCGGGCGCCTGATTCACTGTGCCCTGGACCGCCTGTCCGCTACCTCGCCGCACGGGCGGGTGCCTTGTGGCCATGACAACCCTTTGTCCCACTCTCCGCTGTGGCTCTTTAAATGCCTGAGAGCGTAATTACTTCACAAGCACGCCCACCCGCAAGAGCAGGGTTGGGGGCTGAGGTACTGTTCAGTGGGGTTGCTCTGTGCACGGTGGCTGGTCACCTGGAGCTGTGATGGCACAGCTAAGTGCTTCCCTGAGGACGGAGGGGTGTAAAGGCCTGTGTTTAAGTGAAATATCAAAAGTGCTCAGGCTGCCGCTGCGCCTGCACACAGTCCAGGAACAGAAAGAGGCCTGGCCCCAGCTTCTCTCGAAAGCAGCTGGGCAAGTGGCCTCTCAGGCTGGGCTGCTGCAGGCATGAAGACAGGACGGGAGCTTCTGCTTCGGAGACCTGCTGCTGGCCTTGCATCACTGACAGGTAGTGAATAGCGTTTCGGAGCCAGTTTCCTCACTTTACCAAACTAGCAACCTGGTGATGACAGCTGCAGCTGACGTGGGTGGTGGCGACGTTGTGCCGGGAATGGTGACAGCGAACACCGGGGGCTCACTCTGTGCCTGGCATTCTTTTCTTCTCGGCAATATTCAGTGTTAGGGAGTAGATACAATTGCCCCATTTTACAGACGAGAAAACTGAGGCACAGTGAGAGGTTAATTTCGTGCTGAGGTCTCACACTTAGTGGATGGGGAAGCCAGGATTCAAACTGGACACTGACCACAAAGCCCTTTTGACACTCCCAAACTTCCATCTTGCCAAAGCCCCACTGTAAGAAGGAGTGGTGGGCAGCTGCTTATGCCAAGCAATCTTTTTCTAATCCCCATGAAGTATATAATTGTAAGGGGTCCAGACTGAGTGAGGATGCCTGGTGAGTGTCCACGCCTCAGTGTCCTCACATGTAAGCGGAGATCACAGCGGGTTGCTTGTGAAGGCGAAACTGCAGCCGCCCAGGCGCTAGGGAGCGGGCCGGTGAGACTCAGCCCTGCTCTCCTGCAGGCTGCCCCTGGCTTCCTCCTCTCCCCTCCCACCCCTCCACCCAGGGCAGCAAAGCCCTTGCCTCTGTGTCAGGCCCTGCAGAGGCCTGCACAGCTGGGTGCTGACCATGGTCACATGGCCGGCTCACCCCTACCCTCTCACCCTAACGTGACATCACAGCATCCCTCCCGGTGGGGCCAGCGCAGCAGCAGAACCCAGTACGCCCACCGGAGCCGAGCCAAGGTGGCAGGACGGCCCTGGCCCTGCGGCAAAGGGGCTCCTGGGGCCTGGCTGCCACTGGTCTTCCGGGGCGGCGCGGGGGGCAGGCACGCGGCCTACTGCAGCTCAGACACTGGGCCAGCCACTTCATGTCACAGTCCAGGGGACCACTCAGGGCCCCAGAGCTGGGGAGGCCTGTTTGAGGGGGGAACAAAATAGGCCCTACCCTCTGGCCTGCCACCCCAACAGGCCCTGGCTTCCCAGAGCCCCAGCCTGCAGTCACAGATGAGGACGTTGGCCCTCAGCTTCCAGACTGAGGAGGGGTAAGCGCACTGGACGCTGAGCCTCTTGAAGCAAGGCGGCCGGCCTGCTAAGAGCGGGGGCCATTCCTCCCCCTTTCTTCTTATGCACCTGAGAAGGTGCCAAGTGCCTGTGGCCAGTGCTGTGACCCTGAGCCAGTCGCTCTCTTCCTGACTGGAACAAGGTCACCACTGGGGCCCTCCCAGGGCCAGGCCAGGCCAACTAGGGACAGGCAGGTAGAGTTGCCACCACCGGTCTGAGCGCACCTCGCCCTCCCCTCCCAGGTGCTTGTCTGTTCCCACGCGGCTCAGTGTCCTGGGGGCCGTGGAGGAGGCCAGGGCAGGCTGCCCACACCAGGGGCCCCTGCTCTGACCCAGCTGCCTCCACCCCGTGCCCACCCCCCCGGGGCCCTCGCAGCACCCGGGGGTGTCATCCCCGCTCTCTGAAAGCCCGGGAGGCCTGGCCGGGGGCACCGCCAGCCAGCGAGTGAGGATCTGCTGTCACTCCCAGGTCGGCTGTCCACCTTCACACCCCCAGGCCCTGCCCCTCCCCTATCAGACCGCTGGGCAGAGGGAAGGGCCTGGGAGGAACCCGAACCAACTACAGGCACACGGGTTCTGGGAGCCTGGCCAGGGGCACCTCCTGGCGTCCTGCTCAAGACACGATTCCTGCTGGTCTCACGTGTCACCCATGACCACGGCCACCTCCACACCCCGCAAGCCACAAGCCCATGGTCGCAGGAGCCGGCTTCCCCACTGGGCTGCCTGACGTGCTGGGGGCTTGCCTGTGCTCGGCCTCAGTCCAGTCCGTGGTGATCACAGACCCCGAAACTGCTCAGGGAGGCCAGGGACACTTCCAGGTGACAAACTCACAGTGGCAGACCCTGGCACTTAGCAATAGCGCTGCACTGTGTTGGTCACCACCCCCTACCCCCCACACTCACCTGTGCCTGTCTCAATGCCCCAGCCTTGGGAGCCTAAATTTACCCGGCATTCAGTCCCGCTGCAAACCCCTCCCCCCACCCCAAGTAAGGCCCTACCGGGGCTGCTGGGGGAGCCTGGCCTCTCTTCTAAAAGCAGGTATTTGTAGGCTCTCAGACGGTCCTTCTGGGCTCCTCACCCCCACCCCCACACCTTCCTCCCACCTGAGCCTCCCCTTCCCGAGCTGGGGAGGAAGTGGAGAGGCCTGAGACTCTGGGTGATGTCCTCCCACTGAATTCAGGGCCACTCAAAACCTCTTCTCCCAGGCTCCGCAGCATCATGCTGGGAGGGCGCTTTGTAACCTGGGTGAGGCTGCTGAGCAGTGGAGCCTTGTTGCCTACGCCCAGACCTTCCTGAGTTGTCACGCGGAAATGGGGACAGCAGGCTGGGATCTTTTGGGGCCAGTGTGTCTCCATGTTGGTCTTAAGCTACTAATTAGTGGGGAAAAAAACCGTCTCTGGGCCTTGATTGTAGAACTAGGGTTTAGAAACATTCATGCACTCATTCAACAAACGTGCATCGAGAGCCTACTACATGCCAGGCCCTAAATCTGATGCTGGTCGTACATTTTCTCTTTCTAAGTTGGCGAGCCTTCCTCGGCCCTAGTTCTGGCGACGGAGATGTCAGTTTCCTCTTTCATCCCTGCTAGATAAACTTCAGAGGGTCTCTCCAACCCGCCTGAGCGCCAACCATCGGAAACCTTCT
The DNA here is from genome assembly GCF_036321535.1 of Camelus dromedarius. Lineage (NCBI taxonomy): Eukaryota > Metazoa > Chordata > Mammalia > Artiodactyla > Camelidae > Camelus > Camelus dromedarius. The sequence continues at coordinate 119,416,402 of NC_087436.1, forward strand.
GCAGTTTGAAGGAGAGGGGTGAAGCTCCTCTTCGTTAGAAGGCTCTTCCTTGTCTTACCCCCACATTTCCCTGCCTGACAGTCCCTAGCCCCACCCTGCTCAGGGACCTCAGAAGTCGGCAGGCTTGGAGGGCAGGGTGTGGAGGCCCACCTCTGCCCTGAACATCTGGGCGGCCTTGCCATGACCACGTGGTGTCCCTGGGCAGGGCAGGGGGAGGAAGGAGGCATGCATGCGGCCCTTCCTGGGGAATGAGCTACACATTCATCTGGAAGAAACATACGATGGTCTGTTTCTACCCAATGACTCTGCAGAGGGGCTACTGACGTTTCCTTGTTGGCAATGAACCAGTGCCGGGGCACGGCCTCGCTGGGACCGGGAGGCCCAGCAGAGTGTGCGGTGGAGATTTCCACCTCCCCTTCTGGGGCCAACCGTCTCCCTGCCAGAGGGAGGGCACTGTGTCGGGCAGTGGGAAGAACCTGGGGTGGGGCCAGACTCCCTGGCTCTTAATGAGTCCTGACCCCCTCAGTGTGGCCATTCACCCTCTCTCAGCCTCAGTTTTCTCAGATGAAAAATTGGAAAGTTGAAACCCACTTCCTGGGATTAAAAGGAATAACTTGCCTGCACAGATGGGTGCTGGACGGGTGCTAATTCCTTCATTAGTGCCCACCAGAGTCAACTGGTCACGCTATACCAGAAACCTCCTGTTAGTTCATCAGAATCTGACTTTGGTGTCAAAATTCTATGAGACAAACAACCCAGTGTCATCAACAAATACATGACCTAGGAAAAACCAACCAACCAATCAACCAAGGGAGAACTACTTCAGATTAAAAGAGACCCGTCTACCAAGTGCAGTGTGTCAACTTTGGGACCTGATTAACAAACTCTAAAAAGGCATTTTTAAAGATAACTGGGGAAGTGTGAAAGATTGAGGAATTACTGTTAACTTTATTAGGTACCTGACAGTTATGATTATGCCTCAAAAAAAAAAAAAGACTTTCTACTAGAGATGTGTGTGAAACATGGGATCTCATGTGTCTAAGATACACACTCAGTGCATCCAGGAAAAAAACAAGAATGCGGGGAGGGAGTAAGAAGAGGAGACGGTGAATCAGGGTAGAGATGGGCACGTGGGGGTTCATCATACTGTTCAGCCTACTTTGCATATGTTTGAAATTTTCCACAATAAAAATGGCTCTCAAGATTTTTAAAAATAAGTTCAACGTGGAAAGAGTTGGCGTTTTGGTCTGCAGTGGAACCTAATTCTGAAGAGTCCGGCTGGATCCGAAGAAGGAGTAGCAGCAGACATGGGGGCTCCCTCTCTGCCTCTCTGCCGGGCCCAGGGCAGGAGGCAGAGACAGAAGTTCCGGTGGTTCTGCACGTCCAGGGAGCGCTGGCCTCCCACACAGAGCATCCTGTCTCCTCGAGGAGTGGACCGCTGAACTCACACTGTCTGGACTAGGAGGGTCCACCATCAGCACTTTCAAGTAAAAATACTGCTGCTTTAGGATGCAGTGTAAAATCAGGGTCCATGCCCCCTCCACCAGTTGCCTGAAGCCTTGCTGGGGGCTGAAGTCATGGAGAGGAGGGAGCCTTCTGCGTTTTTGGACCCCAGGCCGCCTACCAGGCACCTGGGTGCCTGGGGAGCAGCATCTGCAGTCTCCACAGATCTGCGCAGACTTCCTCTTGCCACTGGACCCTCCTTTGCCTATGCCTGCATACATCCCTGGGGATGTGGTTTAACTTCATAAATGGCTTCCTCCTGGCCTCTCAAAGCTATTTTCAAGGCACCAAGCCATTCTTGGCACTGCAGACAGTACGATCTTTGCAAAATGCAAATCTGATCTCATCCCCTCACTTTTACCCCAGTCTCGGCTCCAGCCTTGCCGGTGGGTCTTCCCCACACCACAGGGCCTTTGCACATGCCATTTTGGCTGCTGGGCGCTCTTTCCTGCCCCCTTCCCCTAACTAACTCCCATCAGCCTTCAGGTCTCAGCCTTCCAGATCAGGTCAACTCCTCCCACCCCAGGGCATGTTTTTGTGACACATGTCACAGTTGCGGAACCTCTACTTTGTGTCACTGATCACTGTCTTCCTTCCCCCTAAAACCACAGGCTTCTCGAAGACTGGCGCTGAGCTGGCATCTGTCCCCCACAAGCCCAGCCCCTCGCACGTGCCCCTTGCACTGAGGGTGGCTGTCGGGAGGGTGTGTGAATGGTGAATGTGACCTTCCTGCACACCTGTCATTCTGCTCCCCTGCACCACTTATTTTAGTAAAGAATCTTTTATCTGCTTATCAAGATAAGATGATTGTAGAAATTTGGAAAATTAACAAAAATCACAAAGCACATATGGTAAAATCCCACTACAAGCTAACTTCTGTGGGCATTTTTAATCATTGTCAGTGTCATTCCTTGTTTGATCTTACACGCAGCCCTTCTCATGGAAGGTCACAGTAAGCACCTCCTCACACCAGGATGATGTCCTAATACCTCCCACTAGAGGGGCAGCCCCCCCTCCCTGGATGCTCCAGTCTTCCTAACTGGAGCTCTGGAACCACTGTCATTTACACAAAAGCAAATGATTTACCCACTGTCTCAGACAGATGGGCAGGCTTCCAGGAGAAGCAGCACCCTTGAGAAACTTCATTTTCTCTCTTTCTTTTTCTCTTTCTTTCTTTCTTTCATTGAAGTTTACAATGTTGTTTTAGTCTCTGGTGTACAGCATCGTGATTCAGTGATGCATATATGTGTGTATATAGATTCTTTTTCATTATGGGTTACTCCAAGCTATTGAATACAATTCCCTGTGCTGTACAGTATGACCTTGTTTATTTTATACTGGTAATCGTAAAGGCTCAAACACATTCGAAAAAATAAGACAAAAATAATCTACATTTTCTTACTCCTCTCCCCACATTTTACAATTCACATGTCCTCTTTTACGTCTTCATGTGTATTATTCTTTTGCTGTTCATTGTAGTTATCACATTTCCAATTGAGATTTGCTTTTTTTCGGTAGATTCTTGCTTCTTTTCTATTTAGAGAGGAACTCTCCATGGAGAAACTTCACTTTTTGCTGTGGAGGGGAGGGTGGGTCACAGCACAGAAGGGGTCTTATTAGACATTACCTGTTGTAAGGCTGTGCCCAGCCATGGTGGGTCCCCGGTGGGAGAGGAAAAGGATGTCTTGACTCCCTTTACCCTGTAACCCTCTCCTCCTTGGGCCTCAGTTTCTCCATCTGGAGAACAAAGTGTTGGGCTGTGATATTGGCTGGTGAGAAATAGAAATTAAGAAACTACAACCGCTCTGCTGATTGACATGGAGCAGCCAGTACCCACCAGGCACCTGCCCACCCCGCCGGCTACTCCCTGCTCCCTGTTCTCTGCTGCACTTGACTTCCATAGGGTCCCATGAGGGAGGGAACATTTTTTAAGCTCTGCTTCAGTGATGCAGAAAACTGCAGCTCTCAGAGGGCACTTACACCGTTACTAAGCAGCAGAGTAGGACCAGATGCAGGGCCACCTGACTCGAAAGCTCAGACTTCTAGTCACAGAGAACAGGGTGCAGGACAAGAAGACAAAGGAAAAGCTCGAGCGGCTCTCACGCCCGCGGTCCTCTCTGGAAGGTGGGATTGCGGGCGCTATGTGCTTCCTTCTGTGGGCACATCTGCCTTTGCCAAATTGCCCACGATGGTTATGAATTTTTCTTACATGGAGAAAAAGTAAAATATCTTTTCCCACCTTTCTCTCTTCCATTAACTGAGAAGGGATCGTTTCTGAATCACTTCACGGTCCTTAGCTTTTACCACACAACCAGGCAGGCGCACACAGATGATTTGGTAAATATTTGAGTCATGATAAGGATCAATTTTTTTTAATCCATTAAAAAGTACCTAGGGCAAAAATCACACCCCCAGGCTGTTGCAAAGCAGGTGCCCAGCCTGCGTGGGTCCTTGACCCATCAGGAGCCACCAGGAAGTTACCGGTGATGACCGCTCAGAGGCTGGTGAAGATAGTTTACGTCTCTTCTGCAAACAGAAGGCTAGACTTTTCCTCTAATATTTTAAATGCACAGAAATGCAGGTGCTCATCCCTGTACATCTGAAGTCATCCTTGTGAAGTTCCAGCCTGTCTCATTCCACACGCATGTGACCGCTGTTCGTGCTGCACACGCTGTGTCTCGGGTAAACCCCACAACTCTTTTTTTTGTTTGTTTTTAATTGAAGTACAGTTGATTTACAATGTTGTGTTAGTTTCTGGTGTATAGCACAGTGATTCAGTTATACGTACATATATTCTTTTTCATTATAGGTTATTATAAGCCTTCAAATTTAGTTCCCTGTGCTATACAATAGGACCATGTTTATTTTATACATAGTAGTTTGTATATGCAAATCCCAAACTCCCAAATTATCCCTCCACCCTCCCCTTCCCTCAGTAACCATAGTTTGTTTTCTATGTCTGTGAGTCTTTTTCTGTTTTGTAAGTAAGTTCATTGTCCTATTTGTTCATTGTCTCTAACTTACTTCACTCAGTGTGATGATCTCTAGTGTCCATCCATGTTGCTGCTGCAAATGGCATTATTTCATTCTTTTTAATGGTTGAGTAATATTCCATTGTGTATTTATACCACATCTTCTTTATATAGTCATCTGTCAATGGACATTTAGGTTGCTCCCATGTCTTGGCTGTTGTAAATAGTGCTGCTATGAACATTGGTGTGCATGTATCTTTTGAATTAGAGTTTTCCCTGAATATATGCCCGGGAGTGGGATTGCTGGATCATATGGTAAATCTATTTTTAGTTTTTTTTAAGGAATCTCCATACTGTTCTCCATAGTGGCTGCACCAATTTACATTCTCAACAACAGTGTAGGAGGGTTCCCTCTCCTCACCCTCTCCAGCATTTATCAAAACCCCCACAACTCTTGATGTGCCCATTTTACAGGTGAGGAGGCTGAAGCTCAGGCATGATAAATACACCACCCCCATCGTCACTCAGGTGCAGTGAGCAGCACAGCTGGGGTGGGGTCCCTGGTCTGAGCCTGGGCCTCTTCCCTGACCCCACGTGGTCCTGCTGCTTAGGCCTCTGGAGAGGCTCAGGGGGGCTTCTTGGGCTCCTCTTATGTCTTCAAAGCAGACATCTGCTGGGGGCCTTGATGGGGAGCCGAGAGAAGCTCTGTGTCCCCCAGAAGGTGGGCCCGCCACTCACCTCCTCTGGGTGGTGCCACCCCTGCCCCTTCTCCAGGCAGACCCTCACCTGCCACTCCGTAAGCCCCACCCCTCCCCAGAGACTGCATCTCCCCACAGGCTCCTCAAAAAAGGTTAGGTTACAAGAGAAAAAAGCCCACTGGCCAACTCTGTCCCCCAGCCGTGAGCTCACCCTGCACAGGAGGCAGCGGGCAGCTAGGAGCCATCAGCGTGATTAGCAGACATTTAAGGACAGAGCTGGACCTTGTTTATCTGCTCGCCCCAGTATTAGTTGGCTGTCGGCGCCCAGCACAAAGGCTGGAGCATGGAGAGTGGGGGCACTAACCTGGGGACTGGTGGGGGGCACTGGCAGGAGGAGGGGCAGGCCTCCTGACCAGTGATGGTCACAGGGGAGGAAGGTCTGCAGGCCTGGGGCTCGGGGCTCGTGTGAGGCCCCTCAGGACAGAGACCTGGGAGAGGCTGAGGTCTGTTCCCTCTCTAAAGAGGAAGGGGCAGGTGCTCCGGAGGGAAAAAAGCAAGAAGGAGCCCTGGGCAGTTTTGTGAGAGCTGGGGACGTCCGCCACTCCAGGTGCAGGATGGAGGAAGGACGGCGGGGACTCGGTACCGGGGTATTTAGGAAGCCAATTCCTGCAGCGAGGACGGGGCTGGGGCCAATCGTGCGTGTGTGTATGTGTGCCTGTGTACACGCTTTGGAAGCTGTTGGTTGGTGGGTAGAGGAAATAGGGGTGGAGGTTTGTCAAGAAGAGGAACATGGGGTACATCAGAGAAGGTTCCTTTAAGACAGGCGAGACCTAAGGTTGTCTGAGGATGGAAGAGGAAGGGGAGAGGTTGATGTCGCTAAGTCAGGGTGAGCGGATGTGTCAGGAAGAAAGACAGCACATACTAAGTAGCTCCTCTGTGTGGCATCCGAACCACTCCCCCTGAGGTATGTGGGACACCCCTTCCTCTGAAAGAGGAAACCAAGGCTCAGAGAGGTTAAGTAACTCGCCCAGAGTCACACAGTAAACACTGGAGCTGGGATTCCAGCCCAGACCTGCCTGACCTGCAAGCTCACGTTCTCTCCTACCACCACTCTCTTCTCAGGGGCCAGAAAAAGAGGGGTGTCTGAGGGGGAGGCAGCAGGGAAGGAGGGGTGTGGAGTACGTGGTGTGGGCAGGGCCTCACCCCCCACCCCCATGTCAAGTAAGTCACACACCGTTTGTTATGTCCATCCAGAGCGGGGACTCTGGAGCCCGAGGGCCTGGGCACAAAGCCCACCTGTGGACCTAGCAGCCGTGGGGCCCCGGGCAGGCAGGTTTCCTGCAAGCGCCTCAGTTCCTCTCTGCGACACGGGTGGCGGCCAGGATGGTGGGAGAGGACACACACGGTGTGGGGCTCAGTGAGGCTGTGCTATCATTCCCTCCCTGAGCGGGCCCTGGCTGCCCACTGGGGACCTGGGACTGCACAGGGATCCTACAAGGCACTAAGGCATCTGGGAGGTGTCCCAGGGCTGCCGGGCCAGCAGGGCCTTGGGGTAGGGGTGGGGGTCAGAGTCGGGAGGCTGTTCTGGAGTGGCCTTCTGAGCCACACACTGAAGGGGACTAGGATGTAAAGGAGGAAAGGAGTCCCGGAGTTCCAGGCAGAGGGCAGAGCAGGTGCAAAGGCATGGATGTGAGAGGTCGAGGGGCTTTGGGGCGCCTCCAGGCGGCTCTGGGAGCTGGCAGAGCCCTCAGGCCTGAGACAGAGCCTCACCCATGGAGGGGGCAGGGCGTTCCCTGCAGGGTCAGCCGGTATGGGAAGGAATGTGCCCCCTGCCCTCTCTGCCCCCTGCCCCCTCCTCACGGGGCTCCCACGTGCGACCTGACCCCGCAGCTTCTAAACTGGGCTTTGCTCTTTGATGGTGGCAGCAGCAGCAGGCTACTGGGTGATCCCTTTAAAAAAAACAAGGCTATTTGGAAAATTCCACTGTGGTGTGCAGGAACTCGGAGCCCCACCCCCAAGTGCTTTCTGTGGTTTCTTGGTACCTAGAACCTTAAGACCTCCAGCCCCGGACGCTTCTTAAGCATTGGTGAGCCGCAGGCCCCAGGGGTCCCCTGCCTCCCCAGCCCCAGGCCATGGGTTCCATTCTTCGGAGGGTCTATTGGTTTCATTATAACTTACTTCTTCCGATTAATTACATGGGATGCTCTGAGAATTAGTGACCTTTGATCTGGGGTCAGACCCATCTGGATTCAAATGTCCCCAGTAAAATGGGGCAACAGCACCGCACAATGGGGCTGCTGTGGCGGCTAGAGATGCTATTACAGACTGTGGGCCACACAGACCGCAGTCACAGGGCTCTGTTGTCAGCACGCCCATGACAGCAAGCCACTGTGCGCTGATTACCTAACCCCTTGGAGCACGAGTGTTCCCATCTGCAAAATGGGAACAGGATTTGTCTTGCTTTGGTGGGAAGGGCAAGGGTGCAGAGGTCTCATCCCATGGCCCCAGGTTACGGTGCTTTCTGAAGTCTGTGGCTTACCCATCATGATGTCAGCATCTTAACACATCTCATAAATAGAGCATATGTCCGTTGTGGGAAATCTAACAATTTCAAAATACCTAATCAGAAGACATTCTGTGTGTTTTGATATCATTTCAGTGTTTCTTCCTGTTTATTTTTGTGCATAATGCAGAGTACATTTTCTTTGATTATACTTTATTTAAAACTTAGTATCACTCATAACTTAAGCATCTCTTTGCTATAATAAACCACTTGAAGATTTGTGGCTGCATATAAGTCTCTCTGTTTAGCTAACCTTCCCCCATGGTTGGACAGCTACATCGTATCCATTTCACTGTTGTAAGTTAACACTGTGGTGAGCATCTTTTTGCAGCGGTCTTTGCCTGAATTTTGTGGTAATTTTATAAGGATAGCTCCTTGCCAGTGTACTTTTAAAAACATTTTTAAATAAAAAAATTTTTTGAGGGGGGAGGTAATTAGGCTTATTTATTTATTTCTTTTAATGGAGGTACTGGAGATGGAACCTAGGACCTAGTGCATGCTAAGCGTGTGCTCTACCACTCACTCTATACACCCCTCTCGTTGCCCTAGCGTACTTTTAGACTAAAGGGATTCAGTGTGTTATAACTTTCTCTTTGGCTGGAACCACACCTTCTCCCTTTTATAAACGTGCTACTGCTAAGAGTTCCGCCTCCTTGAATTCACCGGTGGTAGTCTACCGCAGGTAGGAAGCAGGTGGCTGCACTGAGTGCGATCGAGCTGATGACCTGGCGTGCGGGTCTCATGCTGTTTCTTGCAGCAAAACGCAGGGGTTCATGGTGGCTGCTCTAGTTATCACAACACTTTTCTGTCTCCATCTTTCCTTCTTCTTTTTTTGTATATATATTTTTATTGAAGTATAGTCAGTTTACAATGTTGTGTCAACTTCTGGTGTACTGCACAGTGCTTCAGTCACACATGAACACACGCATATGTGTTTTCATATGCTTTTTCACCATTTCACTATAAGATATTGCATATAGTTCCCTGTGCGTTATAGTATAAACTTGTTTATTTTATATATATTATATTAGTTAGTATCTGCAAATCTTGAACCCCAGTTTATCCCTTCCCACCTGCTTCCCCCCCAGTAACCATAAGTTTGTTTTCTATCTCTGTGTGTCTGTTTCTGTTTTCTAAATTAGTTCATTTGTCTATTTTTTTTTTTTTTTAGATTCCACATGTAAGTGGTATCACATGGTATTTTTCTTTCTCTTTCTGGCCACGTTTCTGTCTTCTATGGGCCTGCGGTGCTGGAAGGTTTACCTCCAGCTACCCAGGCTACTCCTGAATTCATTTTTTTTCTCCTATTGCACAATTTCCAGAAGCAACCAGAGAAACCCATATTCTAGGCATTGTGTCCTAAAAATAAGAACTTGCATCTCCACAGGGAAATCTTTTACCCCAAGGAATCAAGACAGAAAAGATAAGCTTCCCTGGATTTCTGAAAGCCTTCGGGCCAGAGGGCGGCGCTTTTGAAATAAAGGACGGTGTAATCTGCCTTTGCCCGGCAGAGTCGGGCCCACTGCCAGACCACATGGAGTGTGTCAGCTGCTGGACCCTTTACTCACACCCTGGCCCCTGGTGGCTCTGAACAGAAGCTGGGGACAAGGAGGGTAGCGGGGAGGATGGCGAGAGGCCAGGAGCTCCTGGATGGTGGGGGGAACGCTGAGGCCTGGGCTGAGTGTCCTCACCTCCCAGTGCCTGTTTCCTCACCTGCAAAGTGAGGGTCAATGTGGCAGCTTGGCAGGTGTGGGGCTCACCTGGCAGGTGTGGTGATGGCGTGAAACAGCCAGCACAGCAGAGGGCACCTGGGGGAGCTGTTTCGAGCGCAGGGTTGAGAATGTTTTTTTCATTTAGTCAGCAGACACTGACGGAGCTTGCACTTGGGGGCTAGGGAAGAGGCAGGGGTGAAATGCGTGTTTGGGCACCTAGATCCCCACAGCTCCTGGAAGAGCTGTGGTGGCGGTTTGGCAGGGCAGGGGACCTCTGGCCTGGGTCGTGTGCCCAGCACTTGCCCCACCTGACCCTGGGCCCTTCCGTGTCTCTCTCTCTGAGCCTCAGTTTCCCCACTGAATGATGAGAGGGGTGGGCTGGACGATCCGTAAAGGTCCTGTCGGCTCTGACACTGCTTGTGACCCTTCTGGGGTCTGCACCTGGCCAGTTCCCATTCCCCTTGCAGGGGACGTGGCTGCCTCTGCGAGCTGCCACGTCTGCCTGCCCCCTGAGCCCGGGGTTCCATGGGGGCAGGAACTGTGGGCTGTCCGTCACGCTGGTGTCCCGAGCCCAGCAGGGGGCCAGCACAGATGGCTCCGGGCTTGTTTCCAGTGTCGGACATCCTGGGGTTCCCCACTCGTGGTTGGCGAGCTTGGGGAGGCTCAGAGGTCAGGCTTGGAGAAGGCCATCAGTGGGATCCCCGAGGTGTCCCAGCGCCTCTCCTCACCTTGGGTTCACAACACACTTTGTCTACATTATATTGCTGGGGAGATGCCAAGAGCTCCCCAAACATGCCAGAAACTGACAAAGCCAGGCAGTTTTTTCACATTTATCCATTGCTCTCGTGTACTTTGACTCATTCAATCCTCACACAGACGGGGAGGTGGCGGTGCTGTGAGCCTTGTAGAGATAGGGAGAGTTGGGGAGGGGCTGGGAGGGAAGGTTTCAGGCTTAGCCAGGCCCAGTGCCTGGGATCGAAGAGACGGAGCTGAGGGCCTGCTGCTCACCTACAACAAGCAGCAGCTTTTCAGCCCCCAGAGGAACAGCCAGGCGAGAGATCACCCTGGGACCCCGGACACTAGGGCCGCGTGGGGAGCTGGGATGGCTTCACCAAGGCAGGCAGCGGTGAGCCGGCAGAGGGGGACAGGGTGCGAACCCCCCCACCCCATGCGGTTGTTGTCTCCACATCTGACACAGGGCGGCGGCGGTGAGGAGTGCCAAGAGGCGCTCAGATTCTGAGAGGTGCTGAGAGTGCATGCTGCCGCACAGCTCATCTTGTTCATTTTTAGTTTTATTATACTCAAGTTGCCATCAGGATTTATCTGAACACTTCTGGGTGCTGATGACAAGGGGAAAGAAATGGGTCAAACTGTACTAAGGGTGTTAAGTGCCAGATGGGCTCCAGGGAGGAGCTCTGAGTTGGGGAGCAGTGGAATGGGGAGACAGTGAGGGAAAGGCAGACAGGGGGCGCCAGATACAAATCCGTGGACCACAGACTTTTTGGTTCTGGATTTAGAACAATGATTCCTGCGACTGTGGGGTTTTAAAACCCTAAGGCTCAGCATGAGGGCTGGAGGGGATTTGGGGAGTTGCAAAGAACACTGTAAAAGCAGATTTATTAATCCGATATATTAAAATCCTAATTAAGTCAGGCCCAAAGTCTACGTTCCTGTTAGTGTTTTCTTAAAATAAGCTAGGAAGGGCACACTGGGGTTTGAAGGGGACCTGATATTATTTTTCCTCAGAACATCCAGAAATGTAAGCATTTATAAAGTTTCTATGATGCTCTAACCGCTGTGAAGTGTGTTAATGTATTCTGTTAACAGATTTCCTTTTTAAAGTACTCACCCCTCCTGCCACTATAAACTAAGAGGTGCTAAGAGTTTTTAGAACTATGACCCAGACAGGAGAAACAAGTCGGGGTTCTCTGGCCCATTGCTGATGACCACAGCTCAAATGCACCTCCCACTGCATGTTTCCAGATGCTGTGATGGAGAGATTACCCTTCCTATCCCTGACCGCTCTGCTAGGTGCAGCTGTCGTCCCTGGGAGCTTTCCTGTCTGGTAATGCTGCCTGTAACAGCCCTCAGGGCTCCTGGTTGGAAGGAGCCAAGCCTAGTGTGGAACCCAAGCTTTCCAGCTTCCCACCACTGGAGTCTTTCCTCTTTTTATTTATTTATTATTAGTTTTTTTTTTTTTTTTTTTGTAATGGAGGTACTGGGGATTGAAACCCAAACCTAGTGCATGCGAAACACTTTACCACTGAGCTATACCCTCTCTCCACCCCCACCATTCTTTCTTCTTGCTTTGATGTCCCCAGAATATAATAATTCAACAAATATTTAAGTGCCTACTATTTGCCAGGCTCAGGGAACATACCAGTAAAGATAAGCCCAATTTGGCTCAGGAAGCCTACATCCTCGACGCGGGATGAGGAAGGGGTCAGTTACTAGGGAACAAGAGCTTTCTTATTCAGGGCCTTGCCTGATCTTAGAAGGCGGTCTGGGTAGGGGCAACTGGCTTCCGATCCCTTTCAGCTACTGACTGGACCTGCGACCTTGGATAAGGGACTTCATCTCCCACCCTGCACAGGGGTTTGGATCACAGACCCTGTCTCTGGAGTTTCTGCAATGTTGTTGGTAAGTAGTGTACATGAACGCTAGGCCAGTGGTTCCCAAACTTGTCTGCACATCACACAGCTTTCAAAACTCGTATCTCACCTCCAGAGACTGTGATGTAGTTGGCCTAGGGCATGGCCTGGACTTTGAAATTTTCAAGATCCTCAGGCGATACTAAAGTGCAGACAAGTTTGGGGAACTTAAGCACTAGGCATTGTGTAACAGCTTAATAAAAGAGAACTCCCTGAAAAGCCCGTTTCACAGATGAAGACACTAAGGCCGGGCAGACATCAAAGCGACGTCCAGGAGGCTGCACGTCTCGGGTGAGAGCTCTGACCCAGCCCACCAGACCTCTCTCCTGCGTCCAGGTCCGGGCCGGGACCCTCCTCCCCATCATGCCTGCCCTGGGGCAGGGGCGCCCATCGATGCGCTCCGCCGCTCGGCTCCCCACGCCTGGTCCCTGCCCGCTCGTGCCCCTTCCCCCTCCCGGCCGCTTCCCACTTCCAAGATGGCCGCGGGTGGAGCCGACCAGGTAAGGAAGCCCCTGGCGGGTGTCCACGGGGGCTCTGCGGGCATGAAGATCTCCTCAGGCTTCCCCTCGCGGCCCCACTTGGCCTTCGGGAGAGAAAAGGACTGGCAAAGCCGCCCCGAGGCCCACGGCGGGCGGGCAAGCGGGCCAGAGGAGGGGCAGCAGGACGAGCGTCGAGCTCCAGGAGCGGCGGCGGCGGCGCGGCGGGGGGCGGCAGCCCGGGCGGAAGATCGGCCGCGCAGGCAGGGGGCGGGGCGGGGCGAGGGCGCGCGGGGCGGGGCGAGGGCGCGCGGGGCGGGGCGAGGGCGCGCGGGGCGGGGCGAGGGCGCGCGGGGCGGGGCGAGGGCGCGCGGGGCGGGGCGAGGGCGCGCGCCGCTGTTAGCCGCGGGCGGCTAGCTAGCACCTGCCCGCCCGGCCCGCCGCCTGCAGCGCCCGGTGTCCTCGCCGCGCAAGTTGCGGGTCCCGTGGGGCCTGGGCTGCGGGCCCGCGGGCCCCGGGGATGGCGTCGGAGCCGCGCTAACTCCGGTACGGAGGGCCCCCGGCGAGGGCTGGACCGAGAGGGAGAGAGGGGGCCTCGGCGCGCGGGGCCGCTGCCACCTGCTGCAGCGTCGGCCGGAGCCGGGAGGCGGCCTGAGGCGGGTCAGGGCGGGTCTCCCGGGTTCAGGTCCAGCCTGGGCGCCCCCTCGCCGCGCGAGTGCTGCTTCCTCTCGCGCCGGGAAGCGCGTGGGGCCCGGGGAACATCGCGGGGCCCGGGCTGCTCTCGGCTCGTCCGTTCCTGGGTGAGACGCGCGCCCTTGACACCCTCCTTTTCCGGAACTTGAAGAAAAGTTTTCCCCCTCAGACGCGCCGGGCTCCCCCGCCGGGAGAGGAGCCGGCTTGGCGCTCGGAGCCGCGCACCCGACCCCGGGACCCCCTCCACCTCGGGCCCCGGACCCCCGGGACCCTTGCCACCTCGGATTCCCTGACCCACGGGAGCCCCCTCCACCTCGAAGCTTCCCAGTCCCTGGGACCCCCTCCACCTCGGAGCCCCAGACCTCTCTGAGATCCCCCTGCACGTCGGGTTCCAGACCCCCTTGCTTCTCATATCGTCCTTTGGCTATAGACACTCCCCACCTCGGACCCCCTAGTCTCCAGGCCATGTACTCCTTTTTGCTTCAGAGACCCCAGTTCCTGGGCTACAGCCCCCCCCCCCCCCGCCTCGGAGAGCCTGAGACCCTGAGACCCAGAGACCCAGGCCTGAGGAGCCTTCGCACTGGGAGGGCTGAGAGGCAGGAGGCTGGGGTGGGGGCAGGGAGCTGCGGGGAGGAAGGAATGGGAGGGTAGCTCCACGCTGTGGGGTGAGGCCAGGAGGAAGGCTCCTCGGGAAGCTGCAGGACTGGCCGGCAGACTCCAGACCCCAGGCTCGGGTAGTGAGCATTTTAGTGGTCGGATCCTTGCGTGGCCGTGGGAAACCATTTCTGTTTTAAAATTGCACAGGCACCGTTTGCTCCACCGTGGAAGTGGAAGCTTTGCTTTGGAAAGTTCTATGTGCAGGAGGCTGTTTGTTTACTGAGGCTAGCTGAGGAGGGTGGTGTCTTGGGTCCCGTGTCTGCAGAATGTTGGCACTTCACTGTTATCTTGGCTGCCTTTATGGAGGGTGGGTTGCTGCTGGGCACTGCTCAGTGTGAGTGCTGGCCACTGCTAGGTGCTTTGCATGGACCAGGCCAGACCTTACAACAGTCACTTCCTCTTGCTCAGTTTATCTGACCAGTACCAACCCATGTCTCAGTTTGGGTATGACTTCTTCCCAACTTTTTCTTAGACCCCTCCCACCTTGGTTGTTCCCCCTCCTCCTCTCCCCACAGCAAAGGCTGTCTTACTACTGTCTTGGTTGTGATGTTTGACCCCTTGAAGTTGTGGGCTCCACCTGAGTCCCAGCCCTAATGAGAATCTAGCATGTGCTTGGGGTTCAGGGTTATTGATTGAATGCACTTTGGGAGACATTAAGGGAGGTAAAGTAAGTGGTCTAGGGTCACCCAGTTGGAGAGAGGCGAGGATGAGTGTCACTGGGCCAGGCTCTGCTCATCCTAGTGTCCTTCATGGTCCCAGCAGGTTCTGGCGGGTCACTTCTCAGCACTTTCTTGCTCCATGTCAGTGAAACTTGAGTTTTTACAATTTGCCCCCCCCCGCCCTCCACCCTTCCACTTCTCCATCTCTCCATCCCACTGTCCCTCCCCTTTGTCCAGCAAGTGAATTCCTGTCCTTCATGCCTCCGCTTTCCCCTTGCCTGTGCTCTGTTGAAGGCTTCTCTAGTGGGAGGACACAGCTTATCAGAGCAAGTTGTTCCAGAATCTCTCCCCTGTTGGTCAGAGCTGCTGACCGTCACGTCCCCAGCCTGAGCACAGAGGATGCCTACCCAGCACGTCGTGGGTGCTTGTGGAGCTTTGAGAGCTTGGTGAAGATTCATCATCAGAATAGACATTTATACATATGTATAACGTGTAAAAGGGGATTTTAGGAAAATGAGTATGTGTTGTCTGTTAACATGTGTTTAAGTTTCTAGGGCCTGGGCTGTTTAGAATTCTAGACTGTGAGGTTGGCAGGACCTCGGGTAGATCAGCCGGGCCAGTCACCTCATTCTACAGATGGGGCAGCTGAGGCCCAGCACTCACCAGTGCCACATAGCAAGTGTGAGGAGAGACACTGGTGACAGGAAGAAGCCGTACAGTGCGGCTGTGCGCACGTACACCTGCATGTCTGGGCTTGCTCATGCAAATGAGCTGCTAAAATAGTGGGCCTGAGCTGGCTGGCCCTGTCGGGTGCCCAGGGAAGAGTGACACCAGCCAGCATCTTCTGAAGCAGGATTCTAAAGACTTTATGTGGATTTCTTCCCCTCGTCTTGTCAACTGCCTGATGAGACATGGTCTGTAATTGTCCCCATTTTACTAGATGGAAATTGAGGCACAGAGAAGTTAGGAAGCGAGTCCACGGTCGCAGAACTGGGAAGTGCAGGAGCCAGGATTTGACCCCAGGCAGTCTTCCTCCATAACCTGCGTTATTTTTTCCCCTTCTGTCTCTTTAGTTTTAAAAGTTTTCTATTGAAGTCTAACATACATACAGAGAAGTCTAAATATTGGTGTGTTCAGCTCATTGATTATCACAAAGTTGGGGGTCATGTTCTTAAGTACTCCAGCAAGCCATGTATGGGCTTTGATGTCAGACCTGGTCTGAATACCATTTCTCTTGCTGTGTGACCTTGGGTGAGTTACTCAGCTTCTCTGAATCTCACAGTTTCCTCAGTGTACTTGGCAGGCTTGTGGTGATTAGCGCCTGTGATCGCACCTAGTGTGTTCGGTGTATGGTAAATGTTCAGTAGGTTGTTTATCTTATTAATAATTAAGATTATAAATTATGTTTGCTCTGTTAAGTGGTCTGAATATCTTCCTAACTTGTCAGTTGCCTCTCAATCACGTTGCAGGTACTTAACGGTGATTAGTTTTGGTAAATCACTCCATGTAGCTGACACATTTGGGGGAGTGGGGGAACCTCCCTGTGCACTGAGAATTCTTAATGTAAAGTGTCCCACCTGTGCATTTTAAACATAACCACCTTTGGACAATGTAAGTGAAATATCTGTTTCTTAGCATTGGGAAGGAGCCTTTGGGGACCCTCCACAGTTTAACCCCAGTTTCGGCCTGGTTTGCTGATGGACTGAAGCTTATTAAACAACATTGTGTTGCGTTCTAGGTGCCTCAAAGTTGCTGTTCACCCTCCAGAGAAATATACTGAGCTTCCAGAAAAAATTTTAGTATTATTTTTATCCTAAAGAATAACTCATTTAAAAACCAAACTACTTTTATAGTTGATTTTTCCATTTTACATAATGTGAATTAATCCATTATTTTAGGCCTCTTGTGCAGCAGTGGAAAGAGTAAGCACCTTAGAGTCAGATCCAGGTCAGCCCAGCAGGACCACTTCATTATACATTCCATTTGTGCCTGGTCTTCTTGTCCGTGAGGTGCTGATGACGGTGTCCCCAGCTCTTGGGCTGCTGTGGAGGTTACATAGGTGGTGGGCGTGAACACCGAGCACAGTGCCCGACATGTTGTAACGCACACTTGGTGGGCAGGGGCGGCAGCTCGTGCTTATTGTTCCTGCCGAGGCACCTGAGACCCAGAACGTCCTGTGCCTTTCTCCCCAGGGTCCTTTCTGCCTAAGCCAGGACTTGAATTTAAAAGAGGAGACTCACAGTGCTTGGTGCTTGTGGAGCCTCTACAGAACAGGCCGAGTCACGTGGGAGATGTCACACAGGCCAGTGGGCTCTCCTTGGTGTCAGGTCCATGGTCGAGATGAAGGCCTGGGGGAGCCACCACTCCTGTGGGGAGCCTGGCAGTCCCACTAGACTCCTCTCCAGGAAACATGAAAGGCCTGTGAGAGGCCGTCTGGAGAGTGATGTAGGTGTCGCAGAGAGAAGACTCAGGTCGGGCCCTCCCTGCAGAACCCTGGGCAGCTCCCTGCATCTGGCTCAGCACTGTGTATTTGCCGTCCGTGAAGTGATGGAGTGCAGTCTGTTCCTCCACGGGAGGGGTGAGGATTTGAGGAGGTGTTTGATGTCTGCATTGGGACTGTGTAAGTAGCAGAGCTTACCAAGGGCCTTGGGGTCACAGACTTGGGCTCAGGCCTCAGCTGCTGCCACATTAAAGTGCAGACCTGGGTCAGCTGTGTGCCTCAGTTTCCTCCTCTGTGTGGGGGGATAATACCTGGCAGAAAGGGCTGCAGAACAGAATGGCACGTTAAGAGCTTAGAGCAGTGCCTGGCCCTCATGAAGTTGTAGTTCTGTGGTGATGCTCTGGTGTTGTCAGGTGTTGCAGACCTAATTCCTGCTCTCTGTGACACACGTGCCCTCATGCCATGGCTGAAAGAAGGGAGCCGACTGTGTGACTTGAGCGACAAGGTGCGGAAATCTGGCAGAGCTTGGTTGATGGGAGGCTTGGCAGATAAGATGAGTGCACCCTCCTTGGAGGATCTGAGGGTGCAGCACTGTCTGTCTCCCGTGCTAATGGGGGTGCAAGGAGGCCACTCTCCTCCGCAGTATCCAGAGAGGAGCAGAGACAAGGGAGTCTGAGTGTAGCACACGTCCCGTGGACAGGAAGGAGCCACGGAGGATGAGTGCCAGAGGATGTCTGCATGGATGGGCAGCGTTATGTCTCCCTGAAGCCACCAGGGAGTGGATTTTTTCCCCCAGGGACATAACCAAGTCATTCAGTTTTGGTTTCATAAACTGTTCCTTTTACTTATGAAGCCTTAGTCAAGACCTAGTTCCATTACTTTTTAAGGAGGAGAGAATTCAACTGTTGCTTCAACATGGGCTTGTTTTCCAAAGCCTCATTCAGAGTCACTGGCAGAGCTGCTGTCCACTTTCTGACTCATATTAAGCTAAAGAAGGGGCCCTTATGGAGTGTTCCAATCTCTTGGGACACTTTCCCTCTTTGCTTCCATCAGGACTCAGTTTCATGACAGGTCAGTAAAAACAGGTCCGATGGTCTTGTTGCCTGGAGTGAGCAGTTCTCCTTGTATCCGTGCTGGACATCCTGTGTCTCTCGTCGAGGCTGGGATGGCTGCTCATCCTCAGACTTGTATCTGGTGTGGGCCTTGCCTGGGCACCGCCGAGAGCTGAGGGCGTGCCGCCGTGGCCACTGCCCGGGAGTTGTATGAGACTCTGGGAAGCAACTGCAGAGGGAAATTCATTTTGCTTTCCTGAGCTGTCGGGTTCTGACTATGTTCCCTGTTGTCTGGACTCGCAGCTGACACAGCGCACAGGACGGTCATCGCTTACTTGCTGGGTCTGCTGCCGGTAGCTCTTCTGTGACCTCCGCTGCCTCGCCTTGTTCTTGAAACACAACCCAGCTCTCGACAGGTGTTTCTTGGGTGGACTGTCCTGAAACCTGTCCACTTAGAATGTAGTTATTAGTAATAATTAAGTCAGCAAGGAGACTTTTGAGTCCTTAACCACGTCAGGCAGTAGTATCCAGAAACCATTAGCATGTGACCTCCTGAAGCTTAGAAGCCAGGGGAGAGAGACATGGGAACTGCTGTACATGCAGTTGTTGTAGGTGAGGTGTGGCCACGAAGAGCCTAGGAGGAAGGAGGACCTGCAGCTTCCTGGAAGAATCAGGGAAGGCTTCTCAGTGGAGGTGGCCTTGTAAGGGTGCTGTGTCTCTGTGGCGCATGCGGGTGGACCCCCAGGGGCGCTGATGGCCGGGCAGGGAAGAGTACCTGAGGCAGTGCCACAGTACGTCTGGGTGTTGAGAGGGGTGAGGGTGACATTAAGCAGCTGGTGAGGCTCGTAGGCTGAGCAGGAAGGCCCTGTGCCAGCCTGGGGAATTTAGACTTACCGTGTCTTTAGAAAACGTGTGACTTGGAGGCAGGCCATCTGCAGCTGGCCTCTCGGCTGGCCTCCAAAGTCCACCCTGCAGCCTCTCTCGGAAGCATGCCCTTTGTGTGTGCAGCCCCCCTACTGCAGGGCCCATCGGAAGGCAGGTGCTCTGGAGTGCAGCTTCTGGTTTTATGGCAATGGTGGCAGCAGGTGGAAGGGTTTGAGGACAGATGGCCTTGGCCCCTGCAGAGTTTGGTTTTAGAGTATGTTGCATGTGGAAGTAGTTTTTTCCTTTTAGGTTTATTTGTCCAAAGGCTGACATTCTGTTCCTGAGGCATAAGGAACTTAAACTGGACTTGGAACCATCAGAGGCCTCAGAGGCCCCTCAGTTTCCCCTAGCAGAGTCCCTCGGGCTGCCCTCCATGGCCCCCAAGGCAGAGGAAAGGGGAAGGACCAGGCCACCGCCAGGCGGCTTTGCACTCTGTGTAAACTTGTTTCTCTCTTCCCTCTGCTTCCATCTTGGCAGCTCAGAGGAGAAGGGCTCCTTGGGTTCACTGAACTCACTTGTTACGTGTTCCTGTCTATTCTAGTGTCAAAATTTCAGTTTAAATTCTTTTTCAGGTATTCCAGCTCTTTATGTGGCTAAAGTAGAGGAAATTCACATTTATTGGGCACCTACTGTATGTCAGGTGCCAGTGTGCCAGTGTGTCACCAAACCTTCTCATTTAATTTATCATCAGACAAGCCTGTGAGTTACATGGTATTGTCTCGTTTTACCGCCGGGGAGGCGGGAAGTTGAGGCTCAGAGGCACCTCCCTGGCTGGTGAGGGGCAGAGCAGCGTCTCAGCTGGGCCTCTCCGGCTCCTAGCTCTGCTCGCCGGGAGGATTTCTTCTTGTGTTTATGGCTTTTTGCCAGTTTGACCTGTTGGAGTGTTGATGGTGTTTTGATAATTCTAATTACC
The DNA here is from genome assembly GCF_036321535.1 of Camelus dromedarius. NCBI lineage: Eukaryota > Metazoa > Chordata > Mammalia > Artiodactyla > Camelidae > Camelus > Camelus dromedarius. The sequence goes on from NC_087436.1 coordinate 119,436,315, forward strand.
TTTGACGTTGCCAAAGATGAGCTTTTAACTATGTGCCAAAGATGTTTCTTACTGTATTTTCTTTTTAATTAAAAAATGTAGAACTTTTAAATTTATGTACTGATTTGTCTTCATGTGCCTCCTGTTGTGAAGTCTGTTGTTTCACAGAGTGGTTCCTGGAGCAGGGTTCCAGAGGTAGTTTGCTGTGGCCTTGCCTGGGAGGAGGTCCTGGCTGGGGACTCAGGGTGAGGGCTCCAGCCTAGGAAATTCAGGGCAGTGTGAACTGCAGAGCATCTAAAACACGTTCTCGTGTGGTGAGATGATGCCGGATCCTCTTGGATTATGAGCTGGGTTTTGCTCTGTAGCTCAGAGAAGCGTTCTACTTTGTGCAGCACTTCTATAGTCTCATTTTTGTATTAAGCTCTAATTTTGTTGGTATTTTTGTTTTGGTGTAGTGCAGTGTGGTTCTGCCTTCTAAGAAAAATTGATAACCAATTAGCAAGACACCATGATTAAATAATCCTTCCTTACTCAGTGGGTCACATCTCAGGTTTTTATATATAGTTCAGTCTATTTCTGAATTCTGCATTTGAATTCATTCCTTCTTATTTCTATTTTTGCTCCAGTGCTGCACTGTCTGCCTTGTTCCTTTAGTTTCTGGGAGGGAGGGAGATGATTGCTCCCCCCGTTTCTGCTTTTAATGAATTTGCTTTTGCTGTGTTGACATTGAGAGGCAGGTCAGGCTTCCGGAAGGGGAGCGAGAAGCTCACTGCAAAAGCTAAAATAACACCCCAAAGGCAGTGGTTATCAGGGTTATTGCCAGGCTTCAAACCTTCACCTCCTTGCTGTTTAATGATAACAGCTCCCAGCAGGGTGCCTGCTGGGGTGGGGGTAATGCTGGCGGGGGGGCTCCTGCATGCTTTTCCCATGGTACCTTATTTAATTCTCCCAGGGCAGTCTAGTGGAGCTGGGGTTGGGACCCAGAGATGTCTGAGTCCAAAGTTCCATTCTTTACGTTTTTCTAATCCATGGATCAAATTTAAATGCACCCCCAGATTTCTGTAGTTTTTGACATTTTTAAGGACAGCAGAAGGTAACATAACTTATGTCAGGGTTCTTAGTCCACTGGGGACCTGGCTGCCCAAGCTGGTGCACCTCCCATCCCCTCATCGCCACCCCAGTCTTGGGCCAGAGAACTGTAGGCAGGGCATATGTGTCGCTGGCAGCTCTGACTCAACTTGCTTAGGTGTTTACTGCAGGTTCATGGTCTTTATTTTTTCCTTTGTTGTTTTTTGTCTGTACTGAGCCAGCCTTCTGATCTGGGTTTTTATAACCCCAGACTTAGCCATTCATCTGCTGGGTATGGCTTGTTTTGGGGTCAGTCATTTAGATCCAGCTCTGCTGCTAAGTAGCAGTATGATCTTGGATCTGTTTCCTAACCTCTCTGAACCTCACTTTCTTCCATGGTAAAAGGGATGATGTGCCCTGCCCTGCAGACCTGAGTAAGGGGACTAAAGCATCGTGGAGAGCCATGGCTAACTTGGATGTGTTTGGGGTAATCTCACTGCACAAGGTGTACACAGTCATCTGTCTTGATGAAGACCTTTTGATTTTTATGCTGTCTCAGAACAAGCAGAACCTTGACTTACGTTTAGGTTTTGAATTCACATACTTTTATGGGTATCCTGTTTCTCATTAAAAAACACACACACACACACAAAACAAACCCCCTCTCTCCCTCCCTGGAAGAGTCCTCATGCTCCCAGTGCTGTCCTGGGGATCACAGATGGCACTGGTGGGGTGGAGGTTATGATGATAAGGGTGATTATATATACCCATCTTAAATGTAGCCTTTGTTTGAGTTATCTTACTGTTATTTTATATCATAATATATATATTATAACTCTAGCTTCCGGTCTTGACTTAAAACTCTGGTATGTAGGACTTTTTTTTAGGATCATTCCTTTAAAAGGGGCATCGAAACATTTGGACTGTGTGTCAGAGGAGTTGCATCTTTGGCTTTTTATATCCATTGTCTTAATTTCCATTTTTGTGTTTTTTCTAGTTTCTCCTTGGACCAAGATGACTGATGGAAACCTTTCCACCTCTACAAATGGCGTAGCCTTGATGGGCATTCTGGATGGTCGACCAGGAAACCACATTCAGAACCTGCAACACTTGAATCTCAAGGCACCCAGATCCCTCTCGCTGCCTGAGTATGGGCCCAAGCTGAAACTTGGTGCTTTAGAAGATCGGCACAGCCTTAAGTCGGTGGACTCGGGCATCCCCACCCTAGAGGTTGGCAACCCAGAACCCGTGCCCTGCAGCGTGGTCCACGTGAAGAGGAAACAGTCCGAGTCGGAGATCGTCCCCGAGCGAGCCTGCCAGAGCGCATGCCCACTGCCGTCCTACGCGCCAGCAGCCCCCACCAGCGCCGAGGGGGAGCAGAGCGTGCGGAAGTCCTCCACATTTCCCAGGACGGGCTACGACTCGGTGAAGCTCTACAGCCCCACCTCCGAAACCCTGAACCGCAGTGACAATGTCTCCGTCTGCAGCGTGTCTAGTCTCGGCACAGAGCTGTCAACCACGCTGTCCATCAGCAACGAGGACATCTTGGACCTCGTGGTCACGAGCAGCTCCAGTGCCATTGTGACCCTGGAGAATGACGATGACCCACAGTTTACCGATGTCACCCTGAGCTCCATCAAGGAAACCCGTGACCTGCAGCAGCAGGACTGTGATGAAACTGAGGAGGGAAAGAAGTTGAAAATATTGGGACCATTTAGTAACTTCTTTTCAAGGTAATGCCATCTTTGTCTCTCTAGAAGAGCCAGGTTATTAACTTCAGATCAGCTGCATTGTTCTTGTCTGAAATGTGTGTTTCCTCCCTGTTGAGCAGACACTGTGTCATACAGGTAATCATGCCTTTTCCCAGTAGCCCAGAATCCTCTGGAGTTGTGTATAGGACTGGTCTGTCAGTGATTCTGCGGCTTGATTCCTCGCTGCTAGCTGTCACCTCCGTGTCCTTGACTCACTCCACAGTCTTGTCACTTCCTGGCCTTTGACCTGCTGTGGCTGATGGTGACCTACAAGTGGACAGTGTAACCAAATCAGCAACGTTTGTGAGGGCCCTTTACATTGATAACCTGAGCTTCTTGGGCCATGAAGAGGGACTGGTGAGGGTGACTGATCAGAGTCATAGCCCCCACGTCTTAACTCCAGCCCCTACTGGCATAACCCAGGGCTTGTCCATCAGGGCCCTTCCTGGTTGTGTCCCTTGCACCCCTGCATGGCTGTACTCTTGTGTTCACGTTCTGCCCCTGGTTCTGCTGCTGGGGTGCTTGCTGCCACTGCACTGCAGCCACACATGTTCCTGCCAGGAGCGTTTCTGTGCTCGACCCAGCTGCCCCGTGCATGTGCCTGTAGCAGAGCACGTGTTGGACATTGCGGCACTGGGTGTCCCTTTGAGATGGTGTGACATGCTGACTTGAGTCAGCCAGAGACTTCTGTGGCTGTGGGCACGCGTGTTAACTTAAGGCGGTCTCAGGTATGTCATCGGCTGGAGATGCAGATCATCTTGGATGCGTCTAAGACCAGTCCTGAGAGAAAAGATCTCCGATGTGGGCTGTGGTTTTGTGGGGCACCTGTCTCTGTGATGTGCCCGTGAACAGGTACTGTGCTCCTCCCGAGGAGAATTCCTGGCCCCAGAAGCCCATAACTCTGTGATCGCCTTCAGTGGGAGGAACCCAGGGACTGTGGGCGAGACTCACTGTCCACACTGAGTCCACAGCCCTGAAATAGTGCTGTTGCAGCTCAGGTTTGTGGGGCTGAACTGTTCCCTTTGCTCAGATCAGTGTTTTCCACTTTCCCTGTTTATGAATACCATCTGAGTGCCTGTGAAGTATGTCTCTTAGAACTCATCCCAGAACTCCAGAATCAGAATCTCAGAGGAAGGGCCTTGGAGACAGGTTTTCAGAATCACCTGGTTCTTGACAAATTTGGGAAACCCTGCTTGAAATGCGGATGCCTGGGAAACACATAGAGGAAAGAGCTTAGCTTTGGAATTCAGGAGACCTGCACTCACTACTAGCTGTGTGACCTTGAGCAAGTTACTTCACCTCTCTGAGCTACTTTTCTCATATCTAAAATAGCATGAGTAAGTGCCCAGCACATGATGCCTATTATGTTGTTGATGTACTATTTATGTCGTCTTACCTGCATTGTCCTCATTATTTGCCTTATGTCTCAGTTTCTTCCTCTGCAAAATGGGTTCATGATGAGACCCACTCATATGGTGCTCATGGGGATGAAGTGTGCTCCCTGGTGTGAAACTTGGTCCAGACCCAGGCAGAGTAGCTCTGAAGTGTCAGTTGCTTGTTGTGACGGCCATGACTTCATCCTGCTTTGTCTGCTGCCTTTGTCTTACTGTCTGTGTTGGAGCCTCTTTTCCTTTGAAAGGAAATAACGTTAATGACTGCGGATTGTTTCTTGAAAGTCTTTCTTTCTCAGCTTTGTGCCACAGAAATCAAATATCTCTTCTTTTATTTTTTGATTCTTGTCTCCTTTCCTTTGTTTTGATGGCTGTGACATTATTGTTGTGAGCCATTATTTAAGTACCTTTGTGAAGCAGGTAAAATATTAATGACAAATGAATCAAGATTTGTAATATTGTGAGCCAAGTGTAGTGAGTTTTTTGTCCTAGAGTCTTGAAGAGTTTCCATCTGTAATTCCTTTGAGAGGAAAAGGGTTCTGGGCCAGAAATGTTTGGAACCCACCAACATTTTGCAGGTGAGTGTATCTGCAGGTGAGTTACAGACGGGGCTTGGCACACAGCAGGTGCTCAGAGGACGGCGTGAGTTTTTGTTGAGGGCAGGGCTGGGGCTTGAGCTGGTCCTTTGCAGTTCCCAGCCTGGGCTTCTGCGTCATCCTCTCCACTTTATCCCCTGGGCCCCACATCTCCCTCGATGCTCATGCAGTCTGTTCTCCTTGTCCGGAGTGCACTTCTAGGTTGTAGAAAGCAGTGAGGGCAGTGTTTTGGAAGCTGGTCTAGAAGAATGGGGCTCAGAGGAAGTGGTCAGGGACCTTGCAGCCTGAGGGAGCAGGCCTGTTGCTGACCCTGACTGCTTGATAAGGGTGGCCTGGGTGAGTCAGGAACAGAGGAGCCCACACTCCTCCCCCTGCACCCCGCCCCTGAAGCCCAAGCCCAGCTCCTGTTTGTGCCTTTGTTCTTTTCTTTACACGGACTGCAATAAGCACAATAAGCACCTCTGTTGCACACTCTCCTCTGAGGTTAGAGATAGTCCCTGCCCTTAAGGAGCTCACTGCCAGTGGGGGAGACAGATGAGCACTGCGGGGGTGGGGGCTCATGAGTGTCGTCATTCGTGTGTGTGTGCGCGCACTTGTGCATGCGTGCATGTCAGAGATACAGAAGTCAGGAGTGCTGGTTCAGGAGTCAGGCTGGCAGGGTTCAGAGTGAGCTGCCCTATTTAGTAGCTGTGTGGCCTTGGGCAAGTTACTTCACCTCTCTGAGCCTTAAATGGTGCATAAAAGTACTGTGTAAGGTTCAAGATCAAATAGGTAAAGTATTGACCATCTAGTACACTTTCTGGCATGGAAGGTAGTAGCTGTTAATGATTCTAACACAAATATTATCACTTCTAAAAACTATGTTTTCTAAAGCTTTCTCTAGTTCTTAACCCCATATTGTGCTTTACTTCAACTGATCCATTATTGGAAAAGATCAGGGTTTCTCCACTTTGGCTCTGTTGACATTTGGGGAAGAATGAACCTTTGTGGTGAAGCCGTCCTGTGCACTGAAATGAAGGCTGTTTAGCAGCATCCCTGGCCTCTACCCACTAGATGCCAGCAGCAGTCCCCAGTTGTGACAGCCTAAAACATCCTCAGACGCCGTCAAATGTCCCTGGAGGAGTGGGGTAGGGTGAGGTAGGAGACTTGGGCAGAATCACCCAGTTGTTGAGAACCTCTGAGCTAGCAGGTTGTAAATGCTGGTATTTAGTTGTTTCTTTGAAGGAAGTTTACTAATGTAATATATATATATATATAAATTAAATTATAGTTGATTTACAATATTATATTAGCTTCAATGATTTGATGTTTTATAGATTACGTTCCATTTAAAGTTACTATAAAATACTGGTTATGTTCCACTAATGTAACATATTTTGAGCAGAATCCTCATCTCATATAGAAGAGAGGGACTGTTCTAAGGGATTCTCTGAGCCTAGTGCAATGAAACAGTCTTCATCTAGAAAGCAGATATGAGAGGAATTCAGTGACACGCCAGTTTTCCGCAGGAGACAGGGCTTCAGAAGCCCAGGCTTTAAGGCTTCTAACCTGCTTTGGTCTGGAAGGTGGTAATTAGCTTTGACCACATAGATCTTCTGCGTGGCCCTCTAGTAAGTTCTCAGAAGAGCTGATCTGAGTATCCTTTGCTGAGAAGAGTGCTTGAACTGCCCTTGCAGGGTGAGAAGGAGCTCGCCAAGTGAAGGCATAGGGCAGAGGAAACAGCTCGTGGGAGGCTGTGTTTAAAGACCTGTAATGATGCGTTTTTCCGATCTGCTTCCTGACCTGGCTGAGAGCCCCCCGAGGGCACAGCGTGTGTCTGGTTCGCCCTGGCACTGAGTTGTAATTCACAGAGAGACACCGAGGAGTCGGTGGTTGAGAGCCAGAGCTACCCAGACTCAGGTTTGAACCTCAGCTCTGCTGTTTTTGACCTGTGTGACCTCAGGAAACTTCCTGAACCTCTGTGCTCCCGAGTGTATACTGGGTGACGGGGTTAACTATACTCTCATAGTTGATGTGCGGGTTAAACGTGAAGCTCTGGGCGGAGTGCATGCCCAGTGTGAGCAGGCCAGACTCGTGGCCTTACTGTCTGTTTTTGTTGGGGTTTCACATAAGAGTTCATTTTTTTAAAAGGGTTTGCCATGTAAAAAAAACTTGAAACCACTGGCTTAAGAAAAAGAAATCTGTAAATGGGCACTTTGACTTGGTGTCAAAGTGCTCAACCAGAATTTTAGTTCCTAGACCGATCTAGGCTTTGGGGATTTGATCATTTGGAAGGCGGCATGAGCAGTGCTAGGGAACGCACTTGCCCCTTGCTTTCTTTTTAGGGAGGTGTGTTGGCTTACCACCAGGGCAGCTGCATCTCAGAGACGCGCGGCAGCCGGAGCCCCTGGCACAGGGAGGGACAGGCGAAGTCTGGTGCTCGCCGGTGCCACTCGGCACTTTTACGTGGTCACCTTGTGTAATCTTCAGCAACCACAGGAGAGAGTGTGGTGTGTTAGATTCTGCGGGCTGGCTTGTTCATCCTTCTAGGGCACTTTCCTGTGCTGTGGAAGCTGGAGGGTTAAAATGGGCATTTCCCAGAGTTGCTGGCAGCTCAGGTTCTGGGCAGGAATTGGGTCCCCTTTATGAGCGGTCTGAGGTGGGGAACCCCCTCCGTCCCCCCGTTTTGACTGTTTCCTGCTGTTTAGTGATGTCATGGAGATGTGAGGCTTTCCTGCGGCATCGTCCCTGGGTTCATTCCCTGAATGTTTAGAGGCAGCTGCGGTGGAGGCGGTCCAGTGTGGGGGGGCTGTCGCGGTGGCTCCCTGACCCTACTGCTTTCATTCTCCGGGTCCTTAGTTCCAGTGGCAGCTCAGATGTGTTAGCTCCCCTGGTGCGTCAGTTCTGTGTGGTTCTGGGAGCCATTCCTGGGGGCCCAGTTTAGAGCCGACTCCTTCAGCCCTTATAGCAGTTTTGAAGTCATCTAATTCCTTGAGTTAAATTCCTTTCTGCTTAAAATTCCTAAAGTGGTTTCTGTATTCTGCACTGAAAACTGATGGATTCAGGTAAGTACTGTAAATAATTCTCTCTTATAGGTGAGGAAACTGAGGCAAGGGGTGGTTATGTAGCTTGCAAGGAATACAAAGATGATACAGGGTTTGGGTCTCTCAACTTAGATTTCTTTCCTGGAAAAAAGAAATAAGTTCGCACTTCAAAGGGCTGTTGGGATTAAATGAGGAGGAAATGTACATGGATGTGAAGCACCCAGCACGTGGCTGGTGTATTAATGTCTAGTTTATCTGTTTATTTTTTGCCTGACTCTAGTTTCTACTGCTTTGACCATTTTAGAATTAGCATCAGTGAACTGAGGTGTAACAGTGTAACTCTGACTTTTCTATAAAATCTACTTGACAGCATTCCTGTTGACTTTGACCTGCCGTTTATCTGAGCTGCTGGGGTGTGTGTGTGTGTGTGTGTGTACGCACACGCACCTCTGTGACATCTGGAAGGAGCACTGGCCGGTGTTCTCTTGACCTACCTGTTTGCTGGCAGGTGGTCTTGGGTTTAGTGTTCTTGTTTACAAAATGAGCTGAGGGTATCCACCTTACAGAGTTGTGAGGGTGAAAGGACAGATCTGAGCAAGGTGTTGAGCTCCAAGTGCTGGGCAAGAAGACGTGAAGACGGGCAGACACAGCTGGAGGCTGCTGTGTGCACCTGTGCACTTGGAGGTTCCGTGAGGGTTAGGAGAGGGAGAGGCTTGGGCACAGCAGCAGGCCCCCTGGGGAGCCCAGCAGGAAGTACAGGGGCTGAGGCGCCAGCAGGCCTTTCAGAGTGTCTTCCGTGTGCACAAGAGTGAGACAGTGTCTCTTTGGCAGAGGGATTGGCATGTGCAGAGTCGTGGGATTGGGGAAAAGTTCAGCATTTCTGGGAAAGCGCCACAGCAGGAGGTGGCCAGGATGGAAAGCAGAGGTCAGAAAGGTGATGGAGAGGTGGGTGGGCGCTCAGACCGGGCGGGACTTTTAGGACCATGTTTAGACCCAAGACTCAAAGTATATAAGAGCCAGACAGGGTAAGATAAAGGTTTGCCCAGGAGCTGGTGAACTTCCTTGATGGGAGAGGGTTAAACCTGGCTAGTTGGGGGAGCCCTGAGCTGCCTCTGAGCTGCTCCCCTTGGGGGAGGGCATAGCTCCCCTGTTCTGAGCACACGTCTGGGCCAAGCACTTCACACATGCTCTTGAGCGGGTCACAGCTCTTCAGGTAGGAACTGTTTCCCCTGGAGGTGGGCTCAGAGAGGCTAACTGCATCCACTCCAAGTGGCAGAGCTGTGATTTGAACTTCCGCTTGTCCAACTCCAAAGTCCATGCTATTTCTACAAAAGACACCACCCTGCCCTTTGTCACGTGTATTCTGTGACCAGCAAGAGGGGGAGCTCTGGGCAGGAAGAGCAGGAGGAGAGGAGCTGAAAGCAGGTGCAGTGGAGATTCTGCCAGTCAGCGTTCCCAGAGCTCACAGCTGCTCTGCAGAAGGGTGGGCAGGGAAGGATGGGTGGAAGTCGAGCAGAGACTCCAACCCCAGGGAGGCGGGGCTGTGGGTCTTCAGTTTCCAGAGCTTGGGAGCTCCGCAGGGGCAAGAGGACGTTGTGAGCAAGCAGGTGGAGAATGCCTTTTCCTCCCCAGGAGGTAGAGTTATCCAAGCATTCTGGAGTGTGGGAGTGGGGCTGGGGCAGCTCCGAGTCCTGAGGCTTGCTGGCTCCAGGGCAGGGTAGAGGTGGCAAGGGAAGGCTGCAGCAGAGTCAAGGACAGGTGCTGCCTAGGTCTTGAGCATGAGAGAAGCACAAAAGATTTTAGCAGCCAAGCCACCTAGTTAGGGTAGTTCCTGTTAATACTAATGGAAGATCTGGGAGGTGTCTCCATTATTCAGAGAATGGCCTTTCTGTTTTATTTCACTGTTTTCGTAGGCACGTAATTACCCTGGGTCTTTTGACCCTGCTTTGAAACCCCAACCCCAAGGTTTTCAGGTCCTCCGTTGTGAATTCTTATACCAGATGGATTTTCAGCAGCTCAACCCCCTTGATTACAGAGTGACTGCACTTCCTTTCCAACCACTGATTTATGCAGCTAAGCTCTCACCAACCATTGTTTTGGCACCTGAGAGGTCGTCGGTGACTTGACTAGACATGTTTCTCTTACTCCAGGTGAGCTTCATTTTGAGGTTGTCCTTCACGTTTGGAGAGGATGCAGCAGAGAGTGTCCCTCTGCAGACATGGCTGATGGAGCCTCAGGGGGCCAGCTGCCTGTGTGCTGGACTCATGGGGGAGGTTGGTGGTCACTGCGCGCACTGTCTGGAGAGCCCTTCGGTCGGCGGCACAGCTGTGCTCAGAAAGAACAGCTGGGTTTGTTAAGGGTGTTGCTTCCCTGTGCTTTGCTAGGCTTTGTTTTCTTTTGGCAGCGAATTACAGCCATAATTATTTATTGAGGGCCTGCAGTGTACCAGGCATTGTGCTGGGTCTTTATTTATGTTTCTCATCACGCGGTCTTCCCGGAACTGCTTACGGAGCATATGCCAAGGCACTGTTCCAGGTGCTTGGGATTCATTTGTGGACAAAACAAAGACCCTTGTCCTCAGAGAGCTTATATTCTAGTGGAAGGAGGCAGATGATAACCACAGTTAATAAATAAATGAAGCCTATATGTTGGCAACGGTAAATGCTAAGAAAAAAATGAGAAAGTTGAAGCAGTAGGAGGGACAGGGGTGCTGGAGAAGGCAGGTTACGGAAAAGGCTGGTCAGGGGAGCCACCAGAGCAGTGCCCATCAGGTGAATGAGGAGGGGAGAGCTAAGCAAAGACTCAAAGGGAGTAAGGAAGTTCATGAAGCAGATACCTGGGAGAGGAGCGGCTCAGGCTGGGGAAGGGCACAGGCAGGCCCAGTGCATTTGAGGGACAGTGGAGAGGCCCTTGCGATGGTCGGGGTGAGCCAGGGGGAGCGGGAGAGGTGAGGTCATGGAACCAGGTCCTCTGTGGGCCTGCAGCTGCTGTGGGTGATGATGGAGGGGTCTGGACCTGGGGACTTGGGTCTGAGCAGGAGATAGAAGTTAGGAGTTGTTGGTGTCGTAAGTGGTTTGGAACCAGATGAGGTGGACAGAGAGGAGGGCCGAGGAGTGAGTGCTGAGAGGTCTGGGGAGAGGAGGAACGTCACAGAGACCGGGAGGTGGGGCTGGAGAGGTGGGGGAAACGGAGTGCCGTGTCCCCGAAGGAATCCCGGTGAAGACGAGGTGTCAGGGAGAGGGGTGTGAGCAGCTGGGCCGAGGGTACTGATGGGTCAGGGAGGATGAGGACTGACAGGTGACTTTCGAAAAAGGACCTTGGCCAGGCACGGTGCAGGTGGAAGCATGACTGGAGTGGGTTTAAGGGGGCAGGAGGAGACAAGCTGGAAACAGGAGCTCAGACAGCTCTCTTGGTGGATTAGCTGCACAGGGGAGCGAGCAAAGGGGTGAGAGCTGGAGGGAGAAGTGGTGTGAGGTTTCTTTCTCTTTTTAAGATTGGAGAAGTCTTTCTGTTTTTGTTACTGTTTTTGTTTACTGTTAAGAACACCCTAGTAAAAGAGCATAAGTTGAACACGCCAGAGAGAGGAGAAACCTGGGCATTGTCCTCGAGCCGCCTCCTTGGGGGCGGGGCCTCGGGCTCAGGTGGAGAAGTTGGCTTCAGCTGGGTGGGATCCTTAGATGGACAGGAGGCAGAGCGGGTGTGTGGGCACAGATGCTGGAGGCTCTGTGTGGCCGTAGACGTCTGGAAGTCCTCTCTCTCTGTCAGTGCATGTGGACTACTGTATTGTTTTTAGTGCTGCATCATTTTATTCATGTGAATATAGATTTTTACCAACATATTTATTTACCTTTTAAAAGACAGACTTTATTTTTTAGAACAGTTTTAGGTTCACTGTAAAATTAAGCAGAGATCCCTATACCGCCTGCCCACATGCATGCACAGCCTCCCTGCCATCAACATCCCCCACCAGAGTGGTACCTTGTTACAGTCAACAAACCTGATTGACACGTCATTGTCACCAAAGTCCATGGTTTACAGGAGGGGTCACTCTTGGTGTTGCGGGGTATGTGGGTTTGGACAAATGTATAATGACATGTGTCCACCATTATAGTATCACACAGAGCAGTTTCACTGCCCTCAAATCCCCCGTGCTCCACCGCTTCGTCCCTCCCTCTCCACGAACCCCTGGTGCCTGCTGATCTTCCTAATGGCTCCATAGTTTGTCTTTTCCAGAACGTCACAGAGTTGGAATCATGCAGTATTGTCGCTTTTTCAGATTGGCTTCTGTCGCTGAGTAATACGTATTTGCGGTCCCTCTGTGACTCTCGACGCCTTGCTGGCTCATCTCATTTTAGTGCTGAGTGACGTTCCCTGTCCGGATGGACCACAGTTTATTTATCCATCGCCTACTGAAGGACATCTTGGTTGCTTCCAAGCTTAGCAATTATGAATGAAGCTGCTGTAAACATGTATGTGCAGTTTTTTTGTGTGGATATGAGTTTTCAGCTCCTTTGGGTAAATACCAGGGAGCCTGATTGCTGAGCTGAGTGGTAAATGTATGTTTTGTTTGTAAGAAACGTCCATACTGCCTTCCAGAGTGTCCATACCATTCTGCATTCCCACCAGCAGCGAGTGAGAGTTCTCCTGCTCCACGTCCTCACCAGCATTTGGTGTTGTCCATGGAGAGTCTCTTTCTGTTGCTTCATTTTCTTGGTGAATTAGGAAGCAAGGTCCTCAGCTGCTGGTGACAGTGGGGATGGAGCGCTGGGGTTTGAGGCACAAGAAAGAGATGAAAGGTGTGGATGCCGTGGAGGCGGTGGGAGGGGAAAGGGCTGGGGAGCAGCAGGCAGTGCCTCTGCCTCTGCCTCTTCTGCAGTGTGTTCCCTGCGGAGTTGTAGTTTTGCTGAGTGAGTCCAGTGAAATGAGAGGCAGGCAGGGGGGTTGAGAGTACGTGTAAGAGTGTGACCTGGCCTTCAAGCTGAGTGAGGGGTAGGGGATATCCGGAGGGTGTGGGACAGTGAAACAGGAGGATCAGCAGAGACCCCGGTTGATTGGGAAACCAGAGGAGCCAGTTGGAAAGACAGAAGGCTTGCATTTGGTGGAGGTGTCCTCATTGTGCAGACAGGTAGGCTTATGGTCCCATGGCTAGTTGTCAGTGGGGCTTGGAGGGGGTCGGCCCCCCTCCACCCCAAGCCCAGCCTGTCTGATGGTAAAGCTCTACTCTGGGCAGTCGCGTCGTGCACCCTGACTCGTTCCTGCAGATGCTTAACCACTGTCTGGGGGCTGGTGCAGCCTCCACGTGGGAGCAGCCTTGGGGGCCTTCTTTGTGCCCCAGGAGCCCTTGTTCACACAGAGGGGTGGCTCCCAGAGCTCGTGTGTGTCATTGTAGCTGCCCAGTGCTGGGGGTTCGGCTACCCTTCTTCTGGTGGGCCCCATCTCCTGCTTGTTCGAGGTCTGAGAGTGCCCCCACTGCAGCTGCAGTTCCCAGAATGTCTGTCGGGGCTGGAGCCCACCTGAGGGCAGCGTGGGGTCTGCACAAGTAAAGGCCCAGGTGTGCAGTGACTTACCAGTGGCTCTCATTTCCTGGGCGGGTATGTGCTCAGCGGGAGCCGTGTGTGGGAAGGGGCTGCAGAAACCTAACCGAAGGCCCCCAGGCATCAGATGGTGACGTCTTCCTCAGCAGCAGGAAATTGCCCTGGCTCTGCCACTCACTCCCTGCACCTTACAGGTGCTGTGTTCCCATATGTCAAACAGAGAGTTGGGCCAGGTGGTCGTAATGCGATCTGGAATCATTGTCTCATCTGCTTGCAGCGCCTGCTTTCCTCCCACAGGCCTGGTGACCCCTCCTGGAGGAGGTTCCGTTTCTGCCCCTCCCTACTGCGTGCGATTTAAAGGAGAAGAATCTCAGGAGTGGGGGCTCCCTTTGCTGTCGTTCCACGGCTCCTAGCTCTTGTGGTTGCCATGGCAGCTGCCACTGTGCAGTGTCATCCCATGGGCGCCCCCAGCCTGGGTGCCCCTTGAGGGACTGTGTCTCATTGCATGCTGGCACCTAGTTAGAACTCAGTAGGTGCTTGTCAAATAGTTGAATTCAGATGCCACTCATTTCCTCAGTGAATACCTACCTGGGACCCTCTGCTCCCTTTCTTCCAAATAAACTACCGTGTGGCGCTTATAGTCCACTGCTGCCACACGACTCCAGGAGATGGTCCATGTCAGGCTCTAAGTGCTGGGGAGAAATCAGAAGCAGGGTGCTGGGAGAGGGATGAGGGCTGGCAGAGGATTGGGGTGGGGGGTTCCATTTTAAATAGAATGGTTGGGAAGGGCCTCACTGAGCAGGTGACATTTGAGCAGAGATCCGAGCAAGATGAGGAAGAAGAATGTTCTGGCAGAAGGACAATGTTAAATACAAAGGTTCTGAGGCTGGTGAGGACTTGCCTTGTTTTTCAAATGTCTGTGTCTTGTGACCTCCACTGACCTATACCCATCTTCTCGAGAAACAGACCAGTGGGCTCCACATCTCTGGTCCCACGGCAGTTCCTCAGCCACACTAGCCATGTTCCAGAGCTCAGTAGCCACTCGTGGCCAGTGCCTGCCACATGGGACAGCTTGGATTTATCCATTCCCATCATGGTGGAACGTTCTGTTGTCCAGCCCAGGGCTGGTAGAGATGGTCCAGATGACAGTCTGTAACTTTAATTTTAGCCTTTATTCTCATGTCTGAAAGCAGCACATGGTGGTTGTGAAATAATCGAATCAGTAATGAGGTGAATGAAGCCAGGGGGAGCCTGCAGAAAGAGCCTGCGGGACCCCTTGGGGAGAGGGAGGAAACAGGCCGGGTGGCCTGCTAGTAAGGCGGGCGGGGTGCGGAGGGCCGAGCCGCTTCCTCCTCTGGACGGGGGCTTTGCAGGTGTCGTGGCGCTCCCGCGCTGCCCCATCTGACGCTGCCCGATCTGACGCTGCCCGCAGCTCCGGGCACACTCACTGAGACACTGAAGAGTGGAGAGGGAGGAGCTGCCCCTCTGACATGTGTTCTGGAGGTGTCTGTTGTGCCTCCAGCGGGCTCAGAGGGGATTCAGAGAGTGCAGTTGTAGAGCCAAAGATGCCAGTGCCCGTTCTGCCCTTCTAGCTGGGTGGCGGGTGAGTTGCTTTATTTTCCTGAACCTTAGTTTCCTTATCTCTGAAGTGACAATTAACGAGGCAACACGTGTAATAAAGTGCTTGGCACAGTGGTTGGCGCTGCGCTCTCTCTAGAACTTATCAGGGATCTTTTTTCTGCTTCTTGCTTGAATGAATGAATGAATGAATGCTAGTAAGTGCCAACTTGCCCAGGAGATGAGCAGCAGAAAAGGGAAAACAGAGAAACAAAGGACTCCATCCGTCCTGAAGGGTGGACGCCAGTGGATTTCTTTGGCCTTTTGACTTGACTGAAAGCAGGCCGCCAGTTAGTTTTTCCACGGTCTAGCCAGCGCTGCTAAGTGTGGGTCTTAAGGGAGCAGGAAGGTATTCTGGGAAATCCCAGCTGGGTTTGATGATCTGTTGCCTTCCCATTTGTGGGTTGGGAAACTTGTCTGTATCTGAGGAAAGAAACCTTTAAATTCAGCCACTTATTGTTGGGTGCTGACGTTGAAATTGGTGTTTGCCTCATGTGGGGAGGACAGGGACTTTTCACTGCGGAGTGATGGAATTAGTAACATTCAGGAGGGGCCTGGAGTGAGCCAAGAAAGAGCATCTTCAGCCTGCACATCTGTTTATTTGTCCCACTTAGTAGCCAGATGGTGTTCCTGATAAACCGCACGGGCTGCACTGATTTCTCTGCGGTGGGTCTGCCCTGACTTCTGGAAGGTGAAAATCCTTAGAAATTTCACAGCCACAAGCAAGGTGGTTTTGGGAAGTGGGGAAGAGGAGACTGTGTTTGTTCTTTGCAGGATTCATTTGGCTTCCTGAGTTTATGAAGCACGTTCTGTACAGGCACCATCTGGAGATCACACACTGCATCTTTATGGAAGTTGAAGCTGTGGTCGGCCTGGGAGGGGTGATTCAGTACGAAATGCAGGACATCTTGTGGGAGCGTAAGAGTTTGTGGGGTTCTGAGAAACCCACAGGCAAACCCATTCCCGCAAAGCAGTTCTTCAGCCACCAGCTACTTTCTGCTTATAAATTAACTTCCCTTTCCCCAGGTGGATATAAGATCTGTTCTACTTAAAAAATGTTGGTGGAATGATTCAACAATTAAAACTATCTTATTCTGTTTTCTACCTTGAATAGTATCTATTCTGAAAGTATTTGTTTGTAGGACACCGAATATTTGATACAGCTAACATTAAATTCTTTTATGCCTTTTGTGTTTTCCGTAGGCACATCTTACTAGATTGCCACATCAAATCAGCTAGTTCCTGTTTATGTTGAGTGAGTTGGGTTTGTAACTGAGAGTTGTTTCAATTCCAGTTCTGCTGATTCTTTGTTGTGAGTAGTTGTGGTTTGTCTCGGGATTCCTGTAAGGCCCTGTATATGGAACAATGATGAGTCATCCAGATTTGCCCAATTGCCACTTTGGGCCCCACAACAGTCTAGTTTTCCTGTTAATTCCCCTTTGCTTCCAGCCCGAGGCAAATCCAGGCTCTGTACAGGGTTACAGGGAGTGGTAGCTGTCTGCATCGATTTGAAAATTAGAGTTTGGAATTAAGTCCCAGTTTCCTTTAGGTTTCAGATTTGTGTGTTCAACACATTTCATACCAGGAAAGGGGTGTACAGAGGAAAGGGTTAAGATGGACTCTGCCTCCCAGTTCATGTCCTGCAGAGGTGTCGACCAAAAATAATGCGCAGTCTAAAAGTTGAGAATTACGTTTTATTTGGTGGCCTTACTGAGGACTGTAGCTCGGAAAGGCAGCCTCTCAGATAGCTCTGAGGGGCTGTTCCGAAGAGGTTAGGGAGGAGCCAGGATACATAGGAGTTTTCTGCTGGGGGAAAACACACACACACACACACACACACACACACACACACACACACACACAACCATGTAGCACAAAAGATTACTGCTAATCACAAAAAACAGACATCTTACTCAGGTTAATGATTTTAGTGCGTTTCTATGTATAGGAAGATGCAGGAGTCTGGGCTGATTGAAATTATTCCTTTGATACTTATCTTGACTACCTAGGGCCAGTCTCCTGTTTTTCTCTGTCCTGAGTCCTCTCAGGGTGCACTGTTGGGCTTGATGGCTGCAGCATTCCTTGTTTACTGAAATGGCAGCCAACGTTTTTTTGTCCACAGGTGGAAGGGAGCCTGGTATGAGGAGGAAGAAAAGGGTGAGAGGCCAGTTAGATGAAAAATTATTTCCTGGCTCAACCCTTGGCCTGGCACCTGTTCAGTTACTCTAAGACATTACCCTGAAATGAACATGCTTCATTCCTTTTAGAAGTTCCTTTGACAGCAGTTGTTTTTAAAGCAGGAGAAATTGAGTGATGGTCAAAGTTTGTGGGGAGAACACATGAATATGTAACAAACTTGAAATACATATAATGGCTTAGACACAGTGGAAGTTTTTTCCCAAACCCTCCCAAGTTCGTTCTTTCTTGTGACTCTGGCGATTTCATCGTGAGGACTCTGGGCCCCTCTGCATCAAGCCAGAGAGGGGAAAAAGCCTGCAGAGGCTGGACATCGGAGGTGTTCTGGGCTAGGCACTCTTGAAACCGTACCCATCACTCCACTTGCAGTTTATCTGCTGGAACTCCATCCTGTGACCACACCTACCTGTAAGGGATGTTGGGAAATGGGACCAGTGCCCAGGATAATGAGGAACCGGGCTTGGTGAAGAGCTAGGAGCCTCAGGCAGCCTTTTTTGGGGACCATTTTTCTTGATTCCCACTTCTCCTTTCTTCCTTCTTCATGAGAACTAAGTGCCTGGAGTCGATCAGTTGAATATTCTGTCATTCTCTTGCTTAAATGGTAGTTCTCACCACCTGCAACATAAACTCCAAAACTGACATAGGAAGCATTCTGGATCCAGCCCTATCCACCTCTCGCCTCCAGCTCCCATCCTGTGCCACAGCCACAAATACTGAGCTCGTTAGTTAGAGTCTCTGAACCTACCGTGTCTTATCTCTGCCCGTTCTGCTTCCTCTGCCTGACAAACTTCTGTTGTCCTTTAGGATTCAGCTGAAGTGACACCCCTTCTGAGAAGCCTTCTTTGATCACCCTAACCCCTTCCAGACCCCTCCTTTGAATCTCATGGTCCCTGAACTTCTTTTGAGGCAGCCCTGACACCCTCTGCAGCCTCCCTCAACAGTGAGCTTCCGGAAGACAGGAGCTACGTCTTACTCATTCTGTTTTCCTAGCCGAAGCAGGCACTTGGTAGATGCTCAATAAATAATCTTAAGTGAATGAGGGATAGACTATAAATCTAAATAAAGAGATCTGGTACACTTTTAAAATCTAAATATTTCCCTTTTCGGTTATATTATTGTTCTAGAATTTGGGAGAAGGCCCTTCCTAAAAGTTTGGTCTCCCACAGCAGGTCACCCAGTGGTGTGGGTTTCAGATGACTCACGTGGCGTCCGCACCTGTGGTGTCTGCAAAACTGGCATGTTTTTCTGAGAGGTTTTTTTTTTGATGATAAGTGTTTTTACATATGTTTTCATAAAGCTGCTCATTGTTTAAAAATATGTAGGAAAATTTTGGCTTTTTATGTTCATCATTCTATGTTTGTCCTTTTCACTTTTATACCTACTACTAGTTTTCTTTTCTTGCTGTATTGCCTTACAGATTTTCTATGAATTTTAAACATAAGAATGTGTGCTGTTTGGTATCCTGCAAACTTTTTACTTATGGAAAACTTTTTCCTACATAATTAAAAATTAATTATTCATACACTTATTAATGTCTTTGTGGCATTCCATCCAGTGAATCATTTACTTATCCAACAATAAGGAAATGGTTTTTGTTCCCGCTTTGGGGTGATAAAATTACCTGTGTTCATGTAGTGTGCAGT
Organism: Camelus dromedarius; assembly: GCF_036321535.1. Lineage (NCBI taxonomy): Eukaryota > Metazoa > Chordata > Mammalia > Artiodactyla > Camelidae > Camelus > Camelus dromedarius. Next base: position 119,455,113 of record NC_087436.1, read on the forward strand.
GTCTGCATTTCAGGTGATTTCCTGAGACAGAATCCCAGAAGTGCTTCTTGCTTCCTAACTATGGTCCTGACCCCTAGTCCACTTGGATCTGCCCTCTCCTGAGGTGATGACAGCGAGCCTCCAGGAGCCCCTGAGCTTGATGCAAGTTTACTGGCAGTGAAAAATCCAGCCTCTTGTTTTATGAATGAGGAAACTCTCAACAAGGGCTGCTGGACGGTTTGAATTGCTCACAGCTCAGGTCTCAGGTTACAGTAAACTGAAGTGTGGAAAGATTTGTCTTACCAGGTCCTGCTGTCTGCACAATGCAGATACCTTTGGTTTCCTCCTCTCCTTTTCCTGGACCCTTGCTCGTGGGACTGACTCTGAGCCCAGCATTGCAAGTTCACACTTCCCTGCCTTTGCCTGAGATGCCCTCTCCTCTGCCCTGTGTCCCCTTGGCCAATTTCTGAACATCTTTAAGGCCCGGCACAGCTGACGCCTCTTCTGTGCACCCTTCCTTTCATCACCAAGGCAGAGGCAGCCTCCTACAGGCATGCTGCTCTCTGTTCCTGCAGCCTCAGTTTGGTCTAGCTTTGTTCTTGCTCTTACTGTGAGTCCCTCAAGGGCAGGGCCTGGGTCTTAGTCATCCTTGATCCCTGATGCCTGCTGTTCTTGATTGGCCCTGGAACATTAGCAGAATATGGCTTGGTTCTGTCCACTGGAACAGTGTGGACTCTTGTTCTGGAGCCACATGTGAGAGACTGGTTTCTTTCAATCCACACGGGCAGCTGCTTCGTGTCATGCTCTGGGCTAGGCATTTTCCATATGAGACCAGGGATCTGCTGGGTTCCGAGGGCATGGCCTGGATTTGCTGCAGTGGAGGGAGAGGGCACACTCAGGTGGGCTCTAAAAGCTACCTGAGTTAGGAATTGGCATATAGCCTGGATCAGTGGAAACAGGAGATTGGAAGACCCTAGGAAAGTTTACAGTGTCAGGCAGGTGTTCACAATTTGCTTTTACTTTAGTGAGTAGAATTGTTGGAATGGTTTAAAGCAAAATCTGAAAGTAATTCACTGTTCATGGAAACTGCTGGAAAGATGTTACTCTTAAATCCATATAAATTAAAGCATCAATTAAAGAAAAGAGATGGCATGAGAAGGGAACATTTATTAGTTAAGGAGCAAAGTTCTCAGCTGTTGCAGCACAATAGAATTGTCCAGGATAATTAAAAAAAAAAAAATCCAGGCCCCACCCTCAAAGATCAGTTTTAATTGGCTTAGGGTGAGATCTGGGCTTTAGGAGTTTTTAAAAACCTCCCTAGGTGATTCTAGTTGAGAACCATCCGTGGGAAATATGGACTTAAGTCCAAATCCAGCCCTTCAGTTTACTGCGTGACCTTAGGCAAGGTTACATCTCTGAATTTCCTCATCTTGAGGAAAATCATAGATAAGTCCCTAGAGCATGGGGACCTGTGTCTCTGGTCTTCGGTAATTGTATTCCTTGAACTTGGCACAGTGCCTGGAACATGGTCAGTGCTCAGTACGTATTTGTTGAATTAAAAAAAAATAACATTCATGAATAGGGTTAAGATTAGATGAGATTCGAAGCTTGGCCGTATATAATGAATAAATTTAGTGTTAGTAATAAGCACCCTTAAGAGTCACAGAACAGGTACCTGAGTGGTGGTACCTCACTTCCTCTGAGAAAACTGAGCAGTTCATTTCTTACCCAAAGTTAGGCAGCTTGTTATGAAGCTGGGATTTGAGCCCAGGCCTGCCTGATTCTGAATTCTGTGTATGCTTTTTCCACCTTGGCTCAGATCTTACTCCTTAAGTTCCCTGAAATTGAAAGAACGTAGTCATTTCACCCTGATCCCCAGACCCCTCGTGGTTTGTGATGCTTACAGACTGTTACTACCTAGTGCCTCTGCTTTCCCTCTTTTTTAGTATTCAGTTGGAAATGAAGAATACATGTGTTTTTTCCCTTAGTAGCGTTCTGTACTGCATTGCATAGGCATTTTTTCCCTGCCTTCTTTCTCTCCTTGTGAAAACCTAGGCTGATGTTAGAGAATGCATCCCTGTTTAATTTTTCCTTCCTATATTTAACTGTTGGGAGTGTCTGAAGGAGATTCCAAGGAGGTTGTGATGCAGGGGAACACTGGGTTTTGTTTTGGACTCTGACTTATCAGCGAGAGGCACACAGGCGGGAGTGTGTTTCAGGGTTAGTTAATGAATTACCTGTTAATGCAGCATATCCAGCAGGTTTTATGCCAGGCCTCAGGGTAGGATCCCCACCCCCACTTTGTAGTGGGAGGTGATGCGTGAATAACCAAAATACAGTCCCCAGCTGGCTGTCAGACATCAGTCAGCGTGAACGTGCTCTGGGGGCACAGAGGAGGGACTAGGCAGGCTGGGGCCCCTCAGCCTAAAAGGCTCTGGAGGAGAGTGGTTTGAGCTGATTTGGTGTTTGCTGAGGTGTCATGTGGTAATGGGGACAAGTGCCCACTGGCGAGTGTTACCAGTACCTTCCGGGTCAGTTCCTCGCTCCCCAAGGGCAACCACTGCCTGACTCTGTCGTCATACCTGAGGTTTCCTTTTTTTTTTTTTTTTTTGGAACTTCAGATAAATGGAGTCATACAGCACATACTTTTGTGACCAGCTTTCTTTGCTCACCTTTGTCCGAGGTTCACCCGGGTGGTTACTGTGTGGCAGCAGGGTTCATTTTCTTTCATTCTGTATAGTTTTTAGTTGTATGGATGTACCTCTCTGTGTTCTCCTATGGATGGATGTTTGATTTGTTCCGTTTTTGATGACTGGGCAGAGTGCTACTCTTAATGTTTCTGGTGCCATATACCTCAGGGTGAGAGTGCTGTCTGCTTGAGTGGATGCTGCCGAGTGGTTTTACCATGGGGTGGTACCAGCGCGTGCTCCCACTAGCAGCATGCAGGGGGTCGGGGTGCTCCACATCCTCTCCAAAACTCAGCGCTGTCAGTCTTCTGTTTTTCTTTTGTTTTTCTTTTTGCCATTCTGGTAATAGGGTAAGGGTATGTGGTTTTAATTTAAATGTCTGATGACTAATGATTTGATGCACTTTTTCTTATCTTACCATTGAGAATCATCTGGTGTGACCTGCTTGCTGTCTGAGGTTGTCTTACTGATTTGCAGGCATACTTTATATGTTCAGGATGAGAGTCCGTTGTGAGATATGTGTATTGCAGTACCTTCTGCACTATGGCTTTTGTTTTTATTCTAATAATGTTTTTGAATTTTGTTTTCTTAACAGAATTTCTTAATTGTAATGAATTCAGCTTTACAGAATTTTTCTTTTTACAATTAGTGCCTTTTGCATCCTGTTAAGAAATTCTTTTATCTTCTAGAAGCTTTGTTTTGCTGTTACCAACTAGATCCATGATCCATCAGAATTAATTTTCTGTATAGTGTGAGGTAGTGAGCGGATAATTTTTATTTATTGTAAAGGTCACCATTCCCCCTGAACCTTTGAAATAAACCTGGTGACCATATATGTTCCATCATTTATTTTTTCTTTCACTAATATTCAAGACCTATAATAGGTCTTGATAGCTAACAGAGTAAGCCCTCTTGCTTTGTTCTTTAACATTATTTTGGTTATTCTAGGTCCTTTTCATTGCCATAGAAATTTACAAATCATTTTGGCAGTTACCACAAAGAATCTACTGTGGTTTTGTGTGGGATTACCGTGAAACCATGGGTCATTTTTTACTATGTGTAGACTTTTGATCTCTGAATATGGTACGCCCTTCCATTTATTTAGGTTTTCTTTAATTTCTCCACAATATTTTATAGTTTTTTAATGTAAAGCTTTTGTGTTTCTTTCATTAACTTTATTCCAAGACATTTGTTATTTTTGATGGTTTTAGAAATGCCATTTTATGAATGTTGAAATGGAGTTAATTTTTGTGTATAGAGCTTGAAACCTGTGGTCTTGCTAAATTCAGTTCTAATAGTTTATGGATGCTTTGGATTTTATCTGTAGAAAAATCACGTTGTCTGTGGATGAGTTTTGTTTCTTTCCAATTCTTACACTTTTTATTTAGTTTTCTTGCTTTATTGCATGACTAGGAATTCCCATACAATGCTGAATTGAAGTGGTACTGGTCCCTGGGAAAGCTTTTACCATTGCCCCTATTAAGTGTGATTTTTGCAGTAAGATACCTTTTATCAGATACCTTACTTTAAATTGAATACCTTTTGTTAGATTAAGGAAGATCCCTTTTATTCCTAGTTTTACAGTTTAAAAGCATCATGAATATGTTGTATTTGTCAAATGCTTTTTTTCCCCTGTATCTGTTCATGGTAATATGTGTTTTCTCCTTTATTTTGTTTATGTGGTGAATAACATATTTTTCTAATGTTATGTAAGCTACCTTTGCATTCCTAGAATAATCCCAACTTGTTCTTGATAAATCATCCTTTGTGTCTGTCATTGGATTTGATTTGGATTTGATTTGCTAATATTTAAAAAATTTTTCTATCTCTGTTCATTAAAGAGTATAGCCTGTAATTTTCCTTTCTTATAATGTTCTTGTCAAGTTTTGGTACCAAGATTATGCTGACCTTATCAAATGGGTTGAGGAATGTTCCGCCTTCTGTTTTCTCAGAGTTTCTATAAGACTTTTCTGTGGTAGTTAAATGAACTGACCAATGTATTAAAACTCAGAACTGTACACCAAAAAGTCAGTTTTCTTGTATATGAATTAAAAAAAATAAAAGCTTTTGCAGGAATTTTTAAAGTGTGCACACATACTCCATGTCAAATGATCCTCTAAGGGCATCAGAAAGCCCTGGTTTTTTCTTGGTGAGTAACACTTGTAAATGTATTCATTGAGCGTCCTAATAAATTTGATTTGAGTGTGTGTGGAGGGGATTAAAAGGTTTGTTCTCTGAAAGAGTTTGTGTATTTCTTCCTTCAAAGTTGGGAAGAATTCACCAGAGAGACCATCTGGACCTGGGTTTTTCTTTGTGATTTTTAAAATGATGGATATTTTTGGAAATTACTTTTTGTTGAGGTATGATTATAAAACATGAACACTGCAGGTTGAGGAAGCATTTGGAAGGATGTGGGAACACGAAGCTGTAGGGCCTACAGTGCAGGAGAAGCATCCTGAGGAGGAGACTGTGCTGAAGAGGCGGGTACGGGCCTATGACTCCGCTGTGGTCAGGCTGTGAGTGATTGCTCTGCCCTCCCCCTCAGCAGCTCACCTGCCAGACCGAAAAATGGCCACGGACTCCTTGGGTAGTAAGGAATTTGACCAGAAGTTTTAAGTAGGATAGCAGGAAATTTAAGTGTGTAAATATAGTCAGAACCGTGCTTCTCAAACTGAAGCAGCATCAGAGCCACCTGGAGGGCTCTTTAGAGATTGTGGGCCCCACCCCAGAATTTCTGATTCAGTAGGTCTGAGTCGGGCTCAAGAACTTGTATTTCTAGTCAGTTTCCCGGTGATGCTGCCTCTGGTCCCGACAGCCCACTTTGGGGTCCACAGCACTACGGAGTATGTTGGTTATGTTGGTTAGTGTCAGCTGCACTGGACAGGGGTTTGTCACTTTTGTTCACTGGTCCCAGGGCCTGGTACAGACTAGGTGCTCAGTACCACTCTTGTGCCCTCTTATCGCCCATATTTGATCATCTGTCTTGTTTTCTTTTTAATTGCAAAGGTAAAACATGCCTGTTTGATTTTCAAAAAAGCAATACAGAAATTTGTAATGTAAAAGTAATATTTCTCTCTTTATTCCTCACCACCACCTCTTGCCAGAGACAACCATCTCCTGACTGTCTCCAGTCGGACTTCTTTTTGTGCAGTTGGAAACATACAAACACGCCAACAGGTGGTTTTCTTTTTCAAGGGGACTAGGGGGCTGATTATTACAAAGAGGACCCTGGCTGGGCACCTGAAGGGTTGTTTCTACCATGGGCTAAGTGTTGACGCTGGACTGAATGATGCCTGCCCCAAGGGCCGGCCAGCCCATCCTAACTTCTTGTGGGTTTAGAATAGATCAGTTTTATAGAACTTGACATTGTCAGTTAGATATTGTCCTTCAAACTTATTTAACGCTATTTGAAGTCATGGAGGGAGAATCCCCTAGTGATGGTTCTAACGCAGGTATTTGGACAGAGATTTATGTGACTGTGTTTGTGACTCATGTTAAATACCTGATTGCTTCTCACAAAGTGCAGTGTCTGGCACGTGGGAAACACACAAGGTTGTTCCAGATAGGATTTTGCCGTGCTTGGCCAGCAGTGCCTGCGGGTTTTATGGCTCTGGGTCTCCGCAGGGTGCTGAGATGGGCACTGGAACCAGTCCCTCAGCTTTGCTTCCCAGGCTGCCTGCATTCCTCCCTCCGTGACTAGCGAGGAGTCAGAGCCCTGCCCCCACCTGCCTTTCCCGCCAGTTCGCTCCACCCTGTGTGCCTTAATTTTCTAGACTGTGTGCAGCAGGGCTCCGAGGGGCCCATGGTGCTTCCCTGGAATGGTGGTTCCAGCGGCCAGGGCTGTTTCGAGGGGAGGGTCAGTGCTTCTGTGACTGTCCTTTCAGAGCTGAGTCCTTACCCTGGACACAATGGCTGTCTCCCCTGCGCTCCTGTTAGTGGACAGGTTTGTGGTTGCAATCTTGCCTTTCTTGTTTTGTAATTGGAGACTTAACTGGAGCAAGCTTTCTACCGTGTATGATTTAACCCCCAGCCCCGTGTTGGGCAGAGCTGTTTCCTTGGATAGTCCTCAGTTGAAAATGGGTGTGATCTAGCAGGGGCCTACTGTGTGTGTGTGTGTGTCCCAGGACCGCTCCGGCCTGTGTTAGACGCATGCGCACTGCCCCATCTTGAGTTGACTGTCAGCACTGTTTTTAGGGATTGACAGTTTAGCATCAGATGCTTCTTCGGGAACATTTTCTGAGAGAGGAGAGACTCCAGATACTTCTAGCTCTTGGGCACTTTTATGTGTGTGTGAAACTAGGGATTTTTGGTGCAGCGGTTGATCGCAGTAATAACACCTGAGTGTCTTCCTTACCCACCTTCCTAATACCCACGGGGTAGGTGGGATTTAATCACCCAGGAGGTTTGCTATGCAGACTGCTGTTTTGTCTTCCTTGTTTCTGGGACAGTTGAAGCGGACTAGCCTCTAGCCCTGTGTTTTCAGAGCAGAGTCAGAGGCCTAGTGTAAGGATACGTGGCAGTGGGGCGTGTCAGTTTTTGAGGGGTGGAGATCTGGAAAAAAATACCTTGGAAATGGGCTGTAGAGGAATCGTTGGAGATTTTCCCCCTCTCTGCCTCAGATGAGTATATTTATATACCCCTTCAGGAGCAAGTTTCTTAACCTCGCCGCGCCTGTTCCCTGGTAGTTTAATGGTGACTGTAATACGTTTCTTATTCACACGTTAAATGCGTGTGAAGTGCCTGGTGCAGGACCAGGTGCCTGACAGGTGTTCTGCCAAAGGCAATTAGGATTCAGGAAATGGTGGAGAAGATACCCATCGGGGCCTGGCAGTTCTCAAGGGAACTGAATCACGCTACGTGTTTCTGCTTATTTCTGATTGCTTTGGAATCAGCAATTGCTAACAGTTTGTTAATGAGACGGGAGGTAAAGAGCAAGATGCCCCAGGAAATTACTGAATTACAGACGGGAGTCTACACGTACAGCATCTTGAACACGGAGGACTTTAGAGGTTTATTTCTTAAGACTCCGAGAAGTTTTGAGAAATCTCTGATGAACGTCATGGCTTGTGAAACCTGCTCCACCAGGTCAGGGAGGGTTGCGTCCTTCCCATCCAGCTGCCCTACACCTTCCCGGATGGCCTTGATTCCAGATGAGCAGGGAGCAGCCTTGGTTCAGCTGTGTGTGTCTGGGCGGGACTCCTCAGCCTCCCTGACTCCTAGCTTCCTCTATTTTAAATGGGCAGGAATGGTTCTCATGTAATCTTTATGAAAATTCCCTGAAAAAGCACGCATTGAGTCTTTTCCTCTTTGCCAGGAGCTACTCTAGACACTACTCTAGACTCCAGACACGCCACAGTAAATAGAAGAGACAGTATTCACTGATACAGCCTCACGTCCTGGTGACGAAGACAAATAAAATCTCAGGTTGATAGTATCCAGGAATGTATTTGAGTGCCCGCTTAGAGCTTTGATGGACGCTAGCGCAGGGACCCAGGTCCGGCATCTCGTAGCCCTTTGTCCTCAGTGAGCATTTTTAATTGCTCCTGGAATCACCTTCTTTCAGCTTCAGTAGCTTGGGAAAGCTAAGTTTGTGGGGTGGGGGTGGGGGGAGAGGAAAGTAAGAAGCTCAACCTCACAGCACTTATGAAGAAAGGGTCTTGGTCCTTTGGCTCTGTGATTGCTTGTCTGAAAACAGAGAGGGCACGTTGGATGTGAGTCCTTGCTGGAGGTTCACCTGCTAGAGTTTCATCACTTGTGAGCACGGCAGCTCCTGTGTCCCTGGTCCCAGGTTTCAAAAGCCAGAGATAAGAGTTGGGTTAATGACAACGTTAATGATACTTAACGTTCAGAAGCCCTCACTGGTACCTAATTTTGTGTGCATAGTTAGGTCCTTTTTCTTGAAGAGGATTCCCCAAATTGTATAAGCTTCACAACTCCCCAGAACAGGGACCTGACCTTGCACACAGGCGATGGGAGTGCTAAAGTAGGAATGATGACTTGTAGGGCACCGGAGGGGCCCAGCCAGAGGACCTGCCCAGCGCTGCCTTCTGGTCCTGCAGGAACACAGGCCCGGTGAGGCCAGATCCTCCCAAACTTCCAGAGAAGCCAGACACCCAGGGCTTGCTGTGATTTCTCGATATTTAAATACATTGATAAATATTTCAAATTGAAAAACACTGTGTAGACAGAAACACAGGCTACTGGTGTGTCCTCTCTGCTGATGGCTCCTGCACACACCCCACTCTGATGGCTTGTGTGATATCTCAGTTCATGTCGGCCCCAGGAATAGTTCACACAATCCGCAGTCCCAGACGAGGAGCGTGAGGCCAAGATGACACTCGCCGCTGGTCAGTGGAGGGCCCCTCTTAGCCTCTGACGCTGCTCTCAGCCAGAAACAGATGAAAGGAGCTTCTCTACCACCTCCCACCTCGCGGTTTTCTTGGTGCACATAAGTGCTCAAGCCACCAGTGCTGGGAACATTGGGGCTCAGACTTGGGGGCCTCTCACCAGGAAGGCTGCGAGTCTGCCTGAGCCCCGTTTGCCGGAACAAGGGTGGCCAAGTGTGATGGAGCAGTAAGTAAGCCCATGGCCTCTGGGTCATCTTTGCCTTTGTCTTTCATATTCCTCCCCCGATACATTCGCAGCTTCTTTGCTCTTTGTAGGAGAAGGTTGGGAGTGGGATGGGAACATGTTTGCGCTCTCCTGTTACCCACTTGCTGGCTCTGGGCTCCTCCGGAGCATGGCAGCCAGCCATTCTTCCTTTGCAGTGGGAGGCAGTCGGGCCATGTCTATTGGAGCCGACTCCACTGGTCCTCCCACTCTGGATAGGGGCCTGGGTGTGAGTCCCCGCTGGATGACCTTGGGAACTTACCTAACCTCGAGACCATTTGCCTTGGGACCTGCCTCTGTTTCTGGCTTGGCCTCTGAAGCGCAGGGTGGGCAGGTGCTTGCTCTGCTGAGCTGTTGAGTAACCCACGTGGGCTGAAATCAGGTGCCCCCCAGGTGCAGCTCTGCAGGTAGCCTTGCTCAGGGATCCTCTCAGGGTTCGCACTTGTCACAGAAGCACAATGATTGTGCTTAAGCAGCCTAATAAACATCTGTTTCCACTTCTCTCTTCCAAAACGCTTTCTGTTTGTGTGTTAGTGGTTCAGTCACGGAACATTTTCATTTTCTCTACAGCTTTTTGCTGGTTAAGACGCTTTCACCGAGCTCCCTAAACTCTAGTGTCTCTTGATAACTTGTAGAAAAACCAGACACTGTTTCAGGGTTTGATGAAGCCTTTCTGATGTGAAGGATGGGAATGGGAGTAATGCAAAAACAGTTCATTTTTTATTGTCAGGAATTCCTAATTTAGCAATGGCTTTTTAACTTTTTTCAATAAGTGATAGATACATTTTCACGGTTCAGAATCCAAAGAGCACAAAAGAGTATATGATGAAAAATTTCCTTTCTATCGTGTGCCTTTTGCCCCCCAATAATCCGTCTCAGAGGCAGTGAATGCTTCAGTGTATATCTTCTTCCAGAGACAGTTTGTACGCATACCAGCAGGTACAGATGCAGGGATTACATGGCCTGCCTTAGATTAATATGTACCTTGCCTTTTTCCTTTAAAAATAGACAGTTCATAGTCTTTCAGAAAGTGCCCCCAACCCTTTAAGGTTGCATATGAATAGATCATGAATCCTTGGGTTGTTTCAGTCTTTTTGTGACACTTCGCGTTGTTGAAGCCAGTATTTCATTTCAACATGATAACGTACGCATTTCAAGTGTTCAGCGGCCGCGTGTGGCCGGTGGCCCCAGTGCTGGCCAACACAGGGCCCAGCGTTTTGTCAGGAGGTGAGGGGTGTTCACGTCCCCAGGTCTTGCTTTCCCCACTCACACTCGGCCCCCTTTTGCCTCTCTCCCCATCAGTCTTCTCTGTACCCCCTGTTGTGGGGCACACTGGATGTGCCTCTGGGAGTGAGGATCCTGGTGACTTAGAGTGTGGAGGAGGCCAAGAGAAGGGAAGTTTTGGTGACAGTCTGTACAAGGTCACACTTGACTGTTCTTTGTGAGGACTGTTTTGTCTGTTTTGTTAGTTAAATGGGTCAATGATCTATCTTGCCTCCAAAACCGATAATGCTAGTTTCTTGTGGCCTGGCATCCGCCGAGCGTGTGCGAGTCCAGCCTCTTGGGGGAGCTGCAGGCAGGACCTGACACACCGTTATTTTTCACCTTCCTTTGTCATTGGCGTCCCATATCTTCAACTCTAAGTTGTGACCTACTGAGACAAGAATAAATATTTCACCCGCCGTGGGATAAGTGCCACTGTGAGACCCTGACTCCTTTCGCTCCAGGCTCTTTTGCCTTCTTCAGGCTTTTTGGGGTGAGGCTTTTCCCTTCTATTGGGTGTGGCTTAACATTGACAGCCCCCAGAGTGTATTTCCTGAGGCCTCTGCAGCATTACTGTAAGATCCCTCACTTGGGCGTTATCAATAGGTCTCTGGTGGGGCTGGCACCGACTCGTGTCACTGTCCTTCAGCCCACGGTTCTTGAAAGCCCTGCTTTCCATTGCAGGATGCTGGCTCAGCTGAGGGCGGTTGCACTTGGGGACAGTCACTCCCAGCTCTCTAGCGCTCAGTCCCTGCGGGGAGTGTCTGTGGGCCAGGTGTGTGCGCAGGTCCCCGCACTCAGTGTGTAAGGACCAGCGCCTTGTTCAATCCTCATGGCTCCCCTGGGAGGCAGGCACTCCTGGCTCCTCTTTCAAGGGAACTTCGAGGGCAGAGGGAACAGCATGTGAGACAGTGCCACGAGCAGGTGGAAGCCGTTGAAGGGATATTTGGGGGCAGGGCTGGTGTGACCCACCTATGCTTTCAGGACATGGCCCTGACCTCCTTGTGTCCTCTGTGCGAAGAGACGGCCTTAGCATCAGGGTAGAAGCCGTTGGAGTTTTGCAGGGGCCCAGGGCTTGTTGGATCACGGAGCTGTGTCTGAGGGACAGCTGAAGAAAGGTGGGGCCAGCACGTGCGGGTGCACCGGGCCGTCCGTGCACTGGAATGTGTGTAGGTCCTTACAGAGGCGAGGAGGAGGGGCGGGAGTGGGGCCGGACTGTGGCCGTATGGGGCGAGAGGTTTGGGGTTAACCTGAGAAGAGACTGAAGGTTTCTGAGCATGTAGGTCTGCCTTTTTTTGTTGTTCACTATAGTTGAGACCCTCAGAGAATATTCATTGAGTGACGAGGCCCGGTGGGTTGTTGAGGGAGCCTCCAGGAGGTGCTTCTGGGGCAGGACTCATGGAGGCTTAGACACCAGAATTAGCCCCTCAGGAGAAGTGGCTGCCACCTGCCGTCTGTCTTCGAAAGAGTCTTGAGGTGCTTCCCCTGCAGTCGTCACACACACATCCCTCCCCAGCTAAGGAAGGTGGATCTGAGTGGATTTGAGTGGATTTGAGTGGGCACCATGGAAGAAAGGCTAGTCCAGAGTTAAGCCATGCCCTCCCAGTTGGGGTGTCTGGGGGTGAGGGTTCCGGGGTGGCGTGTGTGTGCCTGTGTGCAGGGCAGGATCCATCATTCAGAGTCCTGGTGGCTCTCGGGGAACCTTGATGTGGACCATTTTGGTACGACTGTCCTTGTGGCCTGTGGATTGGAGTGGGACACATCCAGACACGGCATTGATTACTTATTAGCCCTTGGTGGTTGGGTTCCCCTCCAGTGCAGGTGAGAGTATCCTCCATCTCAGTGTTTTCCTCTTCCGTCAGGGACTGAATTGAGGTCAACAGCTGAGGTCCCTAACGCTGCCACTAGAGGAAGTGTCTGTTCTCCATATAACAAAGGATTCTAGCCCTCCCACCCAAGGGCCTTTTACTGGGGATGCAGAACAAAGGGGTCCTGATGACTGCTTCTCACCCCAACTTGCAGGAGTTCTCAGGCACCTCACTCACCCCTGCTGGCTGCCTCCCCCCAGGAGGGGTCGGGCCAGGGAAGCAGGTTGTGGTGTTCTGCTCTGCCGCCTACCCCACCCCCCAGCTCTCACCTTCCATTGCCTCTTTCCAGGGGAATTCCTACCCCTGCTCAGAGGTTACCTCGGTTTAATTCTCAGTGCTGGGACTTGATTTGTCCAGATATGTCCCTCTTGCCTTGAGCCTGCGTCGATACACATGTGTGTGCCCCACCCTTGGAGGCAGCCCACTCCCACTGGCCTTGGGGTATAGTGGGGGGTCCCATCCTGCCTCCTTGTCACCAGGCTGTTGCCTCTCTCGCAGACGCATCCAGTGGCTGCTCCATTTGCCAGCAGACACATGTTGAGTGACCTGCTGCCTGCTGGATAGAATTCTGGAATGCAGGGGTGACTCTGCCTTGCCCTTTGGGCCACCCTACCCAAGGGGAAAGGTGTGTGGAGAGGGGAGGAGACAGAGCACATCCAACAGGCACAAAATAACTCCTGAGTGTTCTAGAAACAACTGGTCTGGGAGCCTAAGCCTGGAGGCCGGGCTGGTGGCAGCCCGTCAGGGAAGGCTTTGCAGAGTAACCCCAGAGTTTAGTGCGGACTTGTTAAGCTGGTGGTGGGACAGGTAAGTATGAAATAGTTAATACAATAGGAAGCTTGACTCACGTAGCCCCCGTGTTCTACCAGAGGTGGTGGCTGTGACCACTGCCTTCCCCAGGGCACGAGAACTCTCTTAGGCATCTGAGGGGCCAGGCTTGGGCTAACACTGTGGTCACAAAGCTCATGAAGAGACAGCCCAGGCAGTCCACAGACGTGTCTTCCCTCGGGCCCTCCTGGCCGGGGGAGGAGCGGTACCACTTTCAGAGATCTGGTCAGGAAGACAGCACAGGTCCCTGTTAAAGGGATGGGTCGGGCTGTGCTCTCATGGCATCTGGCCCCTAGTGGGGTTGGGTCCTGTGATGGGCAGAGGAGGGTCCTTGGCTCTGCTTGCCCCCTGGGCCCAGCACCCAGCTCCATGCCTGGCTCCCCGCAACCCTCCACCTGAAAGGGGAGCCAGGGGCCGGAACCTTTCTCTGGCTGGGCTCCCTGCTCCCTGTGCCGACACCAGAGCTGCCAGTGACACGGCAGCTGAAACTAGGGAGGAATTCCTTTCAGCTCAGAGCTCCTGGTGCTTGTAGTGACTTCAGCTTCTTACCCACAAAAAATAGAATATCCAGAGATACCTTTTACAAACCTTTCGGAAGTCAATGGCCTATCATGTATAGCTTAAGCTCTTAAACTAAAAATAATTATGCAACTTTGGTTTTTGATAAACTTTGTCTGCACTACATTTGTATGAAATTACGAAGCCTTAGCAGTGGACGGAGACACCAAGGTTTCTGTTCCTCTTGGTTCACCTCCTGCTGGCCCCAGCTCAGAGACAGCACCACCGTTTACGCTCAGGCGCCCAGACTTCTTCTGAGTTTCCCCACACCTGGTGGCTTCTGTGTGGTTCTCTACTGCTACCCCTCTAACCCCTCAGCAACTCCCGACCCCCAGAGTAAGGCCAGGGTTCTTTGGGAGGTGTCCCCCTCATTCCTGGCCCCTCCCCTCCTTAGGTGCATTTGGTTTCCTCACCTTTTGTCCCTTGCACCCAGTTTGGTTCCTCAGAGGCACCTCCTCTTTAGCAAAATGTGAACCATTAGTGAACGCAAGTTCTGCGTGCCCAAGTTCTTAGAATCCTTCTGGGTGCCCGAGGTTTTAGCCCGGTTTTAATTGCATTAGTCTTTGACCACTGGCCAAATCTTGGATGCTAAACAGGTTGGGCCTGGGGACACCTCAAAATTCACTTCTTACAAATGTAAATAGAAATTGCCTTGGGGCATGGAACCACTTCTGAAATGGATTCCGTTAAAACCACAACAGACAAGCAAGGACGAATACCAAGAAACCTTTTTTGAAAGTTTTTATAATTTTATTTTGAAATAATTTCAAACTTAATGAGACACTGCAAGGAAAATGTGAGGAACTCCCATATAACCTTTACCCAGATTCACTAGCTTTTGACATTTTACTCCATTTGCTTTATTCATTCTGAGTGTGGTGTATATTCTGTATAAGTGTATAAGAATTTTTTGGAAGCATTAGAAGAATCACTTGGAGCTATGATGCCCCTTTCCCCTAAAAATATCAGTATATTTCCCAAGAACAAGAGCATTCTGTTGTTATTAAGCTCAGGAAACTTGATAACTAACCCAATGCTGTTCTACACCACCGTCTATGTTCAAATTGCATCAGTTGGTCCAACGTCTGGTCTTTATACCTTTTCCCCCCGTGGTCCGGGATGTGATACAAGATCCACCCATTGCATTTAATCACTAGGTCTCTTTAGTCTCTTTTTAATCTGGAAAATTCTTCACCTTTCTTTGTCCACTGGGGGAAAAAAAAAGCACAACCTAGAAGTTGAGAATTATGTTTTACTAGAGGACATTACTTAGGACCGTAGCCCAGGAAGGCAGCCTCTGGATAGCTCTGAGGGACTGTTCCAAAGAGATAAGGGAGGAGCCAGGATATGTAGGAGTTTTTGCTGAAAAAGAAAACCAAAATGGAAAAAAAAACCTATGTAGTTGAACATCAAAAGACTACTGCTAATCACAAAAAATCAGACATCTCAAGTTAATGGTTTTCGTTCTTCTCTATGTATGGCAAGACTCAGGAGTCTTGTTAGATTGAAATTATTCCTTTAATAGGAATCTAGGGCCAGTATCCCGGTTTCTTCCATCCTGAGTGCCCTCAGGGCGCACTGTCGGGTTGGCTGCAGTGGCTGAGAGGTGGTGGCAGCATTCCTTGTTTACCGGAATGGCAGGCAACATTTTTTTGTCCACCTGTGTCACTGACATTTTTAGAGTCAGAGTCATTGTTTCATAGGCTATCCCCCAGACTGGGTGTGTCTGTGTTTCCTCAGGGTTAGATTTGGCGATGCATTTTTGGTAACACTATGGACATGGTTTGTGGTTCCCAGCCTCAGAGCAGGCCACACGTGCTGTCCGACCTGACACTGCGGATGCCAGCTCCGATTGCTTGGCTAGGGAGGTTTCTCCACTGTAATGTCATCTGTTTTTTGCCTTTGGAATTAACGAGAAACTTGTGGGAGAGACTTTCAAACTATGCAAAAATCGTTTTCTTCATCTACCTTTCCCCCACGTGCTTTATTAATTCCTAACTCCATCAGTCTTTCTTACTAGGGTGTATTCTAAGAGTTTTCCTTCCTCCCTCTTTTGTGAATTTGTTTTTATCCACATCCATTTGGGCTCATGGATTTCTGTCTTACTTAATGGTTATAATCCCCTGTTCTGATTACTTATTTTGATGATTGCATTGTTTCAGATTTAGCCAGGGAGAGCCCTTTCCATCTGGCTGCTTGTCCCCGTATTACTTTGAGCACTTTCTCTCTAGCACACAAGACGCTTCATGCTCATCTTACACTTTTCAGTGAGCCCTAGAAACCTTTTTTTTTTCCTTTCGTTGGTTTTTTTTTTTAGCAGGGGAGGTAATTGGGTTTATTTGTTAATTTATTTTTTAAATGGAGGTACTGGGGATTGAACCCAGGACCTTGTACATGCTAAGCACCCATTCTACCGCCGAGCTATACCCTCCTCCAAGAAACCTTTTGTATTTAATGAATGTACCAATACAATGCATTCCAAAACATAGTTTATTTGTAGTGCCACTTGGGACTTATTACTGTTATTTGGGACGTTTCTTTACATGTTGTTGGGAGAGAAGGCCTTGTGGCTTCCTTTTTACATAGAGTTTCTGTGATACATTAATAATATAGATTTACCTTGTAGATAATTTGAACTAAGCTGGAGGTTAAGTGCTAAAGCAACCGTTATCCTTTAAGCACTGATTGTGTACCTGTAATTTTAATTTGTATAATCATCCTTGTTAAACATAGGGAAACCGAGCCTCAGAGAGGTTAATATACTGGTCAGAGTCACACAGCTAGAAAATGATTGAGACAGGGTTTCAATTCAGTTTGTTCTGACTTAAAAGCTCACTTTTTCAGATATACTTTGCTATGTTAAAAGACATTTCCTTACTCTAAATTACAGAATTTGTACATGAAATCATTGAGTAACAAAAAGCTTACTTATTGTGATTCAAGGTCTGTTCACCTGCTTTTAATTCTGTGTCTATGTGAAAACCAGAGCTGAAGAGTTAAAGTCTGTGGCTCATTACATTGTTCTCTCAAAGGGAAGTCTACTTGTTTTCGTTAGAGAGTGATTTGGCTGTCCTAGGGTTTCTGTGAATGCCCAGAAATTCCCTAACCCTTTATTTTCTTCCTATAGGAATTTGCTTGCTAGAAAACAAAATGCAAGACTTGACAAACACAATGACTTGGGATGGAAGTTATTTGGAAAAGCACCACTCCGAGAGAACGCTCAGAAAGATTCAAAGAAAATACAAAAGGTATGCAAGATGCAAAAACACAGAAATATGCTGTAGAGCATATATTTATGAACTGCAAAAATGACCGTTACTGAGGCTTTGAAACTGGAAAACTTTATTTTAACTTGCATACTAAGTACTTAAAATTTAAATCTGTCTTCAGAATGTGGATGATTGGAACTTTTTTCATTTCTTATAACTTGTAACATGCACATAGGAAAGCTCAGTCCAGAAGAGCTGGGCTTTAGATATTTATAAATTGAATTTAATCAGTTTTTTTTTTTTGGTTAAGAGTTGCAAATGTGTTTATCATCAAATTTTTATTAATTGTGTGTGACATTAAAGAATTCTCCCTCTCTGATCCCATGAGTTTCTTGGGACTTAATCCTTCCAGGGCTGCCTGGGACCAGGATGGCTAGGGCCATTGATACCCAGGCTTCCCTTTGCTGGCCGAAGCTGCCCACATGTCTCGGGGGGAGAGGACGGGGCTCAGGGCCAGGCCAGGCCTGTGTTATCTCATCACCACTGGGCTACTTTGCTCCCCGTGGAGGCAGTGATGCCAGCCCCTGGAGGCCTGTGCGCGTCTTGTCAGGGAGGGGGCTCAGCACAGACACCGCAAGGCCAGGGGGTGTCTGTGGCCTCAGCAGCCCTGACTGTTACCACCTGCACCTTCCGCTCGGCCCTGAGTCCCAGCCATCCTCACAGTCTTCTGTTTGCCTGGTGCTGTGACATTGCCCCCCAGCAGCCTCACCCTCCAAGCCTCAGACGATTGTTCAGTGAACACATGTAAGTGCCAGACCTCGTGCTTGGCCCTGGGGTTAAAGGAGTGACTTGGCACCCAGGCTCCAGAGCAGCCCTCTGGTGAGGAAATGATCCCAGCGCAGGTGTTGAAAGGGCGCTTTGGGCCTGCTGGGCAAGGCAGCCCGGAAGACTGAGTTTAAAGGTGTGACAGAGAATTAATAATAGTGGGGATCATGTAGTGAGTGATGACTGTGTACTAGTGTTAAATGAGTCAGCATTTGGGTTTCTAGTTCATTTAAAACCTACAGCAGCCTTATGAAGAGGATACTGTTATTGTCTTCATTTTACCAAAGACGCACTGAGACCCAGACTGAGCGACTTATGCAGCTCGGAAGGCCCTCCCTGCTCCACTGCCTCTCTGTTGGAAGGGATGGGCAGGTGATGGGGGGCCTGTGCAAAGGGGCTGTGTGCAGCGTGAGCCCAGAGAGCAGTGAGAGGGGGCCTGTGATGTGATGCAGTGTGCCCAGAACCTGTCTCTAACTGAAGTCTCTGGGGAGCCCCCAAAGGGTTTTGCTTGGGTAGGGAGTGATGAGGTGTACCTGGCAAAAATGTGGCTCTTGGACTAGTCCAGGTGAAAGAAAGTGGGGTCTGGCTCAGTGCTGTGGTAGTTGTGGGGTTGCAGAGTGTTGCAGCCCCTTTGAGTATTAAGCATGTTAGATACGGGGGTGCAGGGCGTGGGGCAAGGCCTTGAGTACACGCTGGGCTCTGATTCGGACAACATGGGGGATTTGCACAGATTTCATTTTTTATGTCTTTGCAGATTAAATATGTTTTGAATGTTGTTTGATGTTCCTTATAGTAGTTGTCTGCACCCAGGATCCTTGCAAAGTAAATCAGTGTTGAAATTCACTTTTATCGTTTGTTACATTTTGAATTTGAATCACTTTTTGTGTAGACTTATTAAAATAGCATACAGTTAAAATATGATGAGTTTGTATGTGGAGCTCAGCTATAAATTTCTTAGGAAACTCAGAAGCTAAGCTGTTATAAAAATTTTAAAGAAATCAACACTTTTCAGAAAAGTAAACATTTTACTAAATAGATTTTCCCATGACTCTTAATGTCACTAGCATCATGTTTGAATTTCTTTGTTATCTTTGTGGTACCCTATTTTTTTTAAGGTGAACACGGATTATGTTCTTGAACTTAAAGGAGTTTTGTGAAATGAAGTGACTAGGTCAGCTAATTATGTGGTAACACATTACTGCAAAGAACAGGACCATCTGGCTTCAACCGTCAATACTGAAGGATGTAATTGTACCTGCATGTGTCATCCAGTCCTGCCTGTGTCCTGTTTGCTTGTGCTGTGTGTCTCTGGACCTCTCATCTCTCATCCTATCCTCCCCACCCAAGCTGGCAAGGCCCAAGAGGGGTCCAGAGCCAGGGACCTGCCCCTATGAGGAGGTACTGTGCACCAGGCTCGAGCTGGGGTCACAGGTGTCAGTTCACACAGCCTCCCTCCTCACTTTCGAGAGCCCATCGCTAGGGCCAGAGTGTCTGGACTTGTGATCCCAAATGGTGAAATAACTCTAGAACTAAAGCATCATTAAGATACTTAGTAAACCCCAATTCCTTTTCCTTTTCTCTTTGGAAATGTTTTTTATTACTTGAGAGAAGTAGCATCACATAGTGATTTTAAAGCATAGACTTTGGAGTCAGACTGACTGGGTTTGGGTCCCAGCTCTGCTACGTTTTGGCTCTGTGACTTTGGGCAAGTTCCTTAACCTTTCTGAACTTCATTTTCCTGCTCTTTAACATTTGGGGAATAATAACACCTACCTGCAAGGTGGTGAGGACTAAGTGAGTGAGTATACACCAGGGGTTCAGAACAGTATTGAATGTCATGAGGGTTGGAAAGGGGTTGCTGTTATTATTGTCTCCTGTGAACAAGTAATGGAACACAGTGGAGGGAATGGACCTGAGCCCTACATAGAGCCCCTCATTTGCTTGTTCCACAAACACTGTGCCATGTTGGGGCCAGGTCTTGTACTGGGCACCAGAAAAGCAAAAGTGGTTTCGGGGGGCACGCCTCAAGGAGCCCATGGTTGAGCAGAGGGTCCAAGTATGCACATCAGCAG
Source organism: Camelus dromedarius (assembly GCF_036321535.1). Lineage (NCBI taxonomy): Eukaryota > Metazoa > Chordata > Mammalia > Artiodactyla > Camelidae > Camelus > Camelus dromedarius. The sequence continues at coordinate 119,475,011 of NC_087436.1, forward strand.
AGATCTTTGGACTTGCAGGCTTGGGTGTGATTTCCAGCTTCACCTCTTCTTGTTTAAGTGTAAGACCTTAGGCCAGTGATTTCTCAATTTCCTCATCTGCAAAATGGGCTTTCTGATTCCTACTCACTGGATTGTTATAAATTAAGAGATAATGAATATGAGTATTTTTGCCCAATGCTTAGCACAGTGTGTGGCCCAGAGTGAGTACTCAGGGCGTGGCTGTCATGACTGTTTATTGATCAATAGACCCGGTAAGTGGATGAGGCGCTGTATGTAGTTTGCCCAGGGCGATCGAGGGCACATCTGACTTCACTCTAGTGGGGCCACATTCTCTCAGTTTGGGCCTTCTTTTTTGGCTGCCATTTTTAAGTAAATGTTGAAATGTTACTTACAGTTATCTTTTCAAATTTCATAAGAATTTTGAAATGTAAGTAATTTTCTGTCAGCTTACATTGTGCTTTCAGTGAGATTTTCTTTCTAGGAGAAACAAAAATGACCAAGAATAACTATCGGAATCATCGGTAGTTCTCAGATTGTGGGCCCCAGGCTAACATCCTCACCTGGGCGCTTGTTAGACACACACGCTCTCAGGCCCCTCCCCCAGACACGCTGAAACAAACCCTGGTGCTGACGCACAAGTTGTATCATAACAGATGCTCCAGGCGATTCTAACGCACACTCAGATTTAACAACCACCGCCACACAGGAAGGAATGTTGGCTATTGGGAGGGAAATAGCCATTTACGCCTGTAGAAAATTAAATAAAGGGCCCACAGTACACCACATATACATTTTGGCAGTTGCTGGTGAACTGGAGGAGCTCTTGAGAATAAGGATGGGGAGCATGGATTTGAAGAGAGGCGCCTTCAGGTCTCCTGTCCTCAGGCTTGTATGACCAGGGCTCTGGCCAGATGGGCGCTGATGATGATGCTGTCTCAGAAGTACAGTCCTTTACCTTGTGAATGAAGAGGAACCATGGTCCTCCCCTGGGTTCTGCAAATTTGGGCCGCTGAGTGGAGGCATCCCAGGATTGTAATGAAGGGCAAGACTTATTTGGCCCCTGCCTTCATTGCAACTTCCCCGGAAAAGACAGATTTGAACCAGCAACGCTATAGATAACTGTAGCTGTCGTGCATGTTGCAGTGGAAAAGTAGGGTACACACAGCCACCCTGAGACATTTTTGTGCCACTGAGCACGTTTCTCTGAAGCTGGTTTTTCAGGTGACTGCCAGTTGCCAGGTTCAATGGTTATTTCCCAGCCCTTGTCCACTTCTCCTCTGCTCCTTGGGAGCCTTTCTTACCTTGGCCTCCAGGTCACTACGCGCTTCCTCCTTTTCAGTTTCTGTTACTGGGTGCCCTTAGCTTCCCAGCCCTGTGAACACCAGCATGCCTCCTGGGAAATTCTCTGTCTGTAGTTGCCCTCTGGGGAGTCTCTGCTGGACTCTGGCTTTAAATGACAACCAGCCAGGCCTCAGCCCTGAACTCCAGATGCAGGCATCCAGCCTACGGGACAGCTCCACCTGGACGTCTGACAGGCGTTTCCTGTTTAACAAGCACTGAGCTAAACTGATTTGCTTTTTCGCACTCTGTGAGACCCTTTCCCTATGCAGCTATCCCCATTTTGGTAAATCACAGCCATAGTCGTCTTTTTTTAGGTCTAAAACTTTAGCATCGTCCTTCACTTCTCTTTTCTCACACCCCTCTTCCAGTCTGACAGGTGTTTTGTTTTTGTTTAAGCTCTGTAGATGAATCTGACCTATGGTCAGTTTTGAGAAGCACTGACTTGCTAGGAAATTTTGAACCTCTGCTCTAGTGAAGTCATGTGGATAAAATCTTATTAAAGAAGTCTTAACGGGATAGCCTGGCAGGAGGTGGTTATGGCTTAATGGTCCCCCAGTTGCTCGAGTTATTGGGAAATGGGGAATGGATTCCTGTAGATAAATTAGTAATACTTACTTCTTGTTTATATTAATGTGTGGAAGGTGTATAAGATATTAGCAAATAAAGAAAAAGAAAACACTTGGAGTCTTAATGCCCCCAAGTAACTGTTGTCTGCATTTTGGTATTTTCCTTTTGGTAATTTTTGCACTTAAAAAAATTTTTTTTAAAGAAAAGACTGTTTGAAAAGTCTCTGTCGTCTGAGCAGATGTCAGAGGGGGTCAGGGCTGCAGACATTTGGGGATGCTTTAGAACAGAGTTTGTGATTTTTTTTAGACATAACACTATGTACATAGATGTGAGGGATTGGCACTATTGTCAGGAAAGAGAAGGAGAAAGTTTAAGTCCTGTTTGGGCTCTGAGGCAGCTGCTGGTTGTGGCAAGGATAGTTCCAGGAAAGGACAGGCTTGCAGGTTTCATTGTCCTGGACTGAAAACACATTGTCCTGGGAGCAAAGATAGTACATGTGTTTGGGTTTGTATAACCTGGAATGTCTTGAATGGCCTTCTGGAATTTCAGCTCAGCAATGAGATGTTAAAAGAGAGAATCCCAGAAGAAGGCAAATCCAGGACAACTTACAGTGATACTCATTCTCACTTCTGGGTTCTCGGAAAATCATAAATCATCATAAATAGCGGGAAGGATGAGCCTGGGTGGTCAGTACAGGTGACTGGCCTACAGGTGAATTCTAAAACAATTCCATTTCATTTAAAAATGATAAATTCCTTCATTTTTATCACCCCATATGCCTTTGGAAAATGGGTTTGAACCAGCTTACAGAAAGATCAGGTCCCAGTTGTGAGTAAGAAGGACTAAGCACGCTCAAACCTGTCTCTCCTAATGAATGCAGCGATAAAACTTGAACTTAGTACACGAAGCAGCAATTTGAGATTCTGAAAAGGAAATAGTAGCACATGGATTGGGGAAGAAGACCAGAATTGGAAATCCTGCTTGCAGCTGTCAGTCTCCCCCCTTTTCCCCTACTACACTGTGTTCTTGAATGGCAGGAACTGTGTTACAGTGTTCTTTGAATCCCCGGCAGAAAAAAAAAATCCTGCTGAATTGATTGAGTTTACCATTGTTTTCCTCCTCTAATATCCCCCGGCTTGATGCAGGGCAGTAGAAATAATGGCTGAATATGCCCCAAATCTGACATAAATCTACAGATTTGGTGGGCGAGGGGGCCCAGTGAACTCCAAACAGAATAAAGCCAAAAAAGTCAGTGCCCAGACACACTGTAACCAAATTGCTGAAAGTAAAGACAAAGAAGAAAATCCTAGAAGCAGCCAGAGAAAATGCATTACTTACTGGGGAGTGGCCATTTGGGTGACCGTGATTTCCTCATCAGAAACCGTGGAAGCCAGCAGGAAGTAAAGAGCGTTTTTTAAGTGCTGAAAGAAAAGACCGATCAACCCCAAATTCCATATCCAGCAAAAATACCCTTTAGGAGTGAATGTGAAATAAAGGTCTTTTCAGATGAAGGAAGACTAAGAGAATTTGTTGCCAGCAGATGTAAAAAAAAAAAAAAAAAAAAATCACTAAAGGAAGTTTTCGAGACAGTAGGGACATTATACTAGAAGGAAACTTGACACGTCAGGAAGGAAGAGGAACAGAAGTGGTCAGTGTCCAGATGAGCACAGCAGACCCTTGTTCTCTTATGAGGCTGTGAAATACGTTTGGTTGAAAGCAGGAAGTAAAATGTTGTGTGGGGTTTTCAGCGTACCTAGATGTAATGTATATAATAAATAAGATAAAGGAGTAGAGGATGTGATGGCAAAGCTCTGCATTCCACTTGAAGTGCTAAAAAACTGATTCTAATTAGATTGTGAAAAATATATATTGTAAATCTCACATCAACCACTGAACTACACAAAGAGTAAAAAACATGATACACTAAAATGGAATTCTAAAAAAAGTTCAGAAAACTGAAATCAAGGCAGCAAAGAGGAAATAGAGGAAGGAAAAACAGAGAACAAGATGGTAGGCCTAAATTGAAACATACTAATAATTTACCTTAACGTAAATGGTCTGAAACACCAGTTGTGTGTCTGAATGCCCAATTTGGACAGATTGTCAGGATAGGTTAAAAAATAATGACCCAACTATATGCTATCTGAAAGAAATTCACTTCAAATATAAAATATATAGTTAAAATTAAAGGGTAGAAAAAGATACACTACCATGAGAACACTAATCAAAATGAAGATGGAGGAGATATATTAGTATCAGAAAAAGTAGACTGCAGAGCAAAGAAAATTACCAGGGATAAGGTGGGATGTTACCTAATGAAGACATAGTGATACTTACTGTGTGTGTACCTAGCAACAGAGCTGCAGAATCCACGGTGCAAAACTCGACAGATCTGAAACAAGTGGACAAGCCCACTGTTACAGCTGGAGTGTCAGCCCTGCCCTTTAGACAGTAATTGATATGAGTATTGACAGAATGAGCCCGGGCGTAGAACTGACCATCAATGAGTCAGGCTAATGGACTTTCTAGACAACACTCTCCCTTTCAGCAAGAGCACAGCACACATTCTTTTCAAGCACGCATGGATGTTCCCCAAGATAGACCATAACCTGCATTAGAGAAGAAAATAAATCAGAAAAGATTAAAATTACACCAAATATATTCTCTAACCACAATGGAATTACACTAGAAAGCAGTGACAGAAAGACAAGAAGAATGTCTCCCCAAATTTGGAAATTAAACAAGTTACCCACTTCTAAATAAATCTTGGGACAATTAGGAAGTCACAAGGAAAATGAGAAAATATTTTGAACTGAACAAGAACACAATATCAAAATTTGTGGGATGCAGTACTTAGAGGGAAATTCATAGCATTAAGCCAGTCACATTAGAAAAGAAAGAAGTTCTCAAATCTAATTTTCTGCCTTAGGAAACTGAAAAAGAAGCAGGTAAACCCAAAGCAAGAAAAAGGAAGGAAATAATACACATAAGAACAGAATTGAATTCACTGAATTGAAAGCAGAAAAATTAAGTCAGTAAAACCAAAAGCAGAATCAATCAGACTCGAACAAAACTGACAAAAAGACCCAGATTACCAACAAGAGGAATGAAAAGGAGATACCACTACAGACCCTGCAGAAATGGAAAGGATCATAAGTGAATGTCATGAATAACTCCATGTACAGAAATTTGATAACTTAGTAAAGATGGTCCATTTCCTTGAAAAATCACAAATCACCAAAACCCATCCAGGACGCAGTAGATAACCCACATTGTCCTGTACTTCCTAATGAAATGGAAATTGTATGTAAAAACCTTCCAGATAATCAGTCTCCAGGCCCAGAGAGGGTTTCATTGATGAATTCTACCAAATATTTAAAGAAAAATAACACCAACTTTAGGAAAGGGGGGATACTTTCTGGCTCATTTATTACCGTTTTATTACTAGTATTACCTTGATACCAAAACCAGACAAGTACAGGACAAAGAAGCAAATTGGAGACCAGTATCCCTTGTGAAGAGACATGAAATCCTCAACACAATATTAGCAACTTGAGTTCAGCAACACGTTTAAAAAACAAAAAAGAAAACCAAAAAATCCCCGCATGACTCCATGGCACTTATCCCAAGAATGCAAAGCTGGTTTAGTATTTGAAAAATCAGTCAGTGTAATCCACAATATTAACAATCTTGGGCACATCTCAGGGGTCTTATCTGACTGTAGGACTCCAGTCCCAGAAGTTACCTGCCATGTGATTTTCATTTACATGACATATTTGAAAAGATAAAGCTGTGGTGCCAGGAGTGGTGCACCAGGGAAGAGTGTGAATGAGATTGGGGGTGGGGCGACAGCACTGTTCTCTGTCTTGATTGTGATTGTGGCGGCTTCAAGACAACTAATGAATGACTCAGTCAGTTAGGGTACTTTGGATCCAGCATTTCCACTTCTAGGAATTTATCCTACAGATGAATTAGTGTGTAGGTAAAATGATGGCTGTATAAGGGTATTGATTGAGAAAGATTGGGAGATTACAAAGAAGATTGGTTACAGAGATTGGAGACCATCTAAATGCCTGGCAGTAAAGAATTGGTTAAATCCCTGAATACAATGCAGACCTTAAAAAAGCAAGTTGAATAACCATTTGTGTATCAGTGTGCTCTGCGTGCATAAAGATACATGCACATGCTTGTAAACGCAGTTACTATATCAGGAAGGCAATTTTCGAAGCTAGTAATCATAGAATTGCTTCTGAGAGGGGGACCTACTTGGGGGTGAACTTGGGGGAAGGGGGACCTACTTTGACTGTAACACTCTTCTGTACGTTTTGAATTTTGTGTTCGTGTCTACTCTTAAAATTTTTTTCTTAAAGTGTGCAGAATGATGTTGAGGAATTTGGGCAAAGGACAAGATAAAGCCAGAGCCTAATGGATACCCCAGAATACAACTCACAGATTCCCATGTGACTCCTAGAGGCACACTACATGCAGATTTGACGCTGAGCTTCCTAGTGGCTGGCGCAAAGAGGGGAACATTACACAGCTGGTAGCGATCCAGAGGAGAAAGCTGAGCCTGTTCTGGGAGCTTTGGCTTGTCAAGGTGGTAGGTGATGGCCTGTTTGTACAGGATCAGGACCTTTGGGTTGAGGATGAGTCTGTTAGGAGATTATCTCACAAATGTCTAATCTCTATTAATTTTGGAGTTTAGAGAGGCAGGAGGTTGATTACATATTAAATTTCTACATGATGCCTTTCTGGAAGAGAGGGGAAAGGGAAATGGCAGTGTGGTCATTAAATTCGAACTTTGTTTTCATTCTATGGATAGATTGTCTCCTACCGTTGTCGTGGTAACAGTTAAGTTATTCTGAGAAGTTTAACTCTCTTACCTCAGATGCCTCAATGTAAGCTGAAATTCTAGTGCATAGTGCTTAAGGTTTGCTTATTTTTCCTAATGTGGAAGTGATACATTTCCCCATTAGTCTGAGAGGGCTGCATTCAGAGCCCACTTTGAGCCTTACCAATGTGACTCCCAGGAAGAGAGAGGAGTTGGAGACAGGAAATGCACAGATCTTTACTGGGACTCCAACGACACTTGGGGCCAGAGGGGTCTCGGGTTTGGGAAGGCAGGGGGCCAGGGAAGGACTTTGGGGTCAAAGAGCCCCTTGTCTGGTCTTGGTCCTGTCGCTCACAGTCAGTTGTGTGGCCTTGGGCTGGCAACTCTGCCCCTCTGAGCTGTGGTCTCCTCCTCTGATGATGCCCATCTCAGGAGGGCTCCGCGGGGTCGAGCGCAGGTGTCCGGGTGCAGTGGTTGGTGGCCCCTGGGAGCTCAGTGAAGGTCAGCGGTTTCTCTCGCTCTAGTCTCCCCTCATGGCTACACCTTTTCTCTCATGAGTGGACAGAATTTTAAAAAACAAAACAGAAACTTTGCTGCAAGCATGTTCAGTTTGTTTTGGAAATTGCAGTTGGCAAAATCAGTCTTGGACTCCATCTGAAATGGTTTAAAAATTGTTTTCTCCATTATAAAAATAGTTCATGAAAAAATACCTGTAAAACACCCAAATGATAGAGGTAGGCAGAGGCAAACAGGGACGCTCTTCACCCGAGACTCCACAGCCCCTCCCCGGTTGGAGTCTGACAGGCCTTTCTCTGAGCCAGGTTACGTTTGAACATGTGTCACTCGTGGCCGTACATTTGTGACAGAATGTGCAGCTCCCCTCTGCAGTCGGGTGGCCTGTTGTGCAATCTGAACCAGAAAGGTGCGTTTCACGGACGTAGCTGAATCGAGGCAGCGTCCTCGGGAGACCGGGGAGGTGGCCTCTGCCCTTCCCCGCACAATTTAACGTGTTGGTATGAAAACACGGACAGCCAGAGAAAACCTCTTTCACACTGATCTAATTCCCAGTGAAAGACTGAGATTTTAAAGTATTTTTTAATCTCTAAGCACTGTGGGCGCGGCAGGGGAGACACTTCTTGGGCCTTGCAGGGGTCGCCGGGCACCGGCTGGCCGGCTTGTCCGGGGCTGCGGTGCGCGGTGCAGGGCTCGGCCCGCACTCCCGGGGAGGCAAGCCCAGCAAGCGCCCCCGCGGGACTTGGGGGGCCTTAGACTGGAGGGGAGCAAGGCTATTCACCTTACTTTCCTTTGTTTCCTCTAAACCTTCCTTTTAGTTACTTGTCTAAGGTGAACTCAGAATGTTACTTACCATCTTGGTGGCGTGTGTCATCACTTCAGGTGGAGTGTTCCCTTTGGCGCCGGAAGCTCCACGGTACCCCTGAATTAATGGGCAGGTGCTACATTTGTTCCTTGGTCTTATGCCTGGGTCTGATAGCTAATGTGGCCTTAGGGCCAGAAAGGGGGCACTGTTTTGGGAAACTGAAATCTTGGTTCAGAGGCAGCACATCAGGGGAGTTGACAGGAAGAGGCTCTGGAGCCAGGCTGCCTGGGTTTAAATCCTGCCCTGCCACTGACCAGCTGTCACCTGACTGGGGAGGTTACCCCGAGCATTAGTTGCTGTATCTGGGAAGAGACGGAGGTGGGGGAGCTGATGCTGATGGTGCCGGTATTCGTTTCCAGTTGCTCCTATAATAAGTTACCACAAAACTCGGTGGCGTAAAATGACTTACTCTCCTATAGTTTGGAGGTCAGGAGCCTGAAATGAGGCTTCCAGGCTAAAACCAAAGTGTTGGTGGGGCTGGTCTTTCTAGAGGCTCCGGGAGAGGATCTGTTCTTTCTCTTCCAGCTTCTAGAAGCTGCTGGCATTCCTTGCCTTGTGTTTGCATAACTCCAGCTTGTTTCCATTGACACATTTATCTCCAGGGCCTAGAAGAGTACCTGGCTTCAGTGGATTGTTAAAACATATTTGTTAAATGGATGAATGAATGTCAAAATTTCAAAACATACCACTTTGTAGACTTTATACTTATCTCTATGACAACATAGGCATTTCCCCATAACATTAAATATTCTTGCATGATCTCATTTTTACTCACTAAGTCATGGCCTTTCTGTAACTGTATCATGATTTCCTTAACCAGTCTCCTAGACTGGGCCCTGAAGTCCTGACTTCAGTAACCTTTTGTTCCTGTGAAATCTGTGGTCTGTAGCAAGGCTGGGTTCAGCCTGTCTGTTAGGACGCTGCATCAAATCACGCCGTCTTTCCTCCTTGACCTCAAAGTGTAGAGACAACAATGTTGTAGATTAGTCAAATAAGCAGATAAACCCAGCGTGCTGCCGGAGGTACAGGAGGCCTGGGGGTGAGCTCTGGTTAACTCAGAAACTTCAGGAGGAAGAATGCTTTACAGGTGGACGAAGATGGAGGTAAAGTCTAATGCCAGCTCAAAGTAGAGAAAAGGCTCTGTTAACCTATCTTTTTGCTTTAAGTTTCAAAATGTAGTAAAAGTCAACCTGCCATTGCATGGTATAATATATAGTTAAAACTTGGTAAGTGGTACTCAATTCTAAAATATGTGCTAGAACTACTGTTAAAGTAACTTGCAGGTTACAACCTGCCAGAAGAGATAAGCAGTGTGTTTTGGTGATATCTTAACACGTCTCTCTCGTATTCAAGTTCAGTGAGCATGTGGGCCAGCCGCTAAGGCATGTGCGGCAGTAGTCGTTGGTGGGGGGCATCAAGCGGCTGAGAACCCCACCTCTCTGTGAGACCGGAGCTAACTCCCTTGCAGCTGTAGAAGTTATTTTCAGAAACTCACCAGTAACCCCTTGGGCCGGTCAGCTTTTGGAAACCTCAGATTTCTCAGTCATAGGACCGAGCACTCCAGTAGTGTAGTAGTTGTCTGTCTGCTGATCTGGGAGAGACTCGAGGGCAAGGACCTTATTCATCTTTATTCCTGGGGCCAAGCACCTAAGTGCTCATTTGGACGGTTGAAAGCAGGATGGACCAGTGATGGATTCCACAAATGCTGAGTGTCCCCTCTGTGCTGTGTACTTTGTTCGCCTTCAGTGGTGAAAAGTCTGTAGCAAGTCCCCACACTTAGAGGTTCTGCAGTCTCTTGAGGGAAATGAGTGTTAATCAGAGGGTCACGTAATTACAAGCTGTGAGTAAGTGCTGCGAGGAAACAGAACCTGACGCTGGGAGAGAGACCGACAGGGTCTCGCTGTAGTCTGCGTGGCAGGGCAGGGAGCGTTTCTGTGGGGATGAGATCTGAAGGATTCATTGCCAGCCTTCTTACTGGTTTATTCCCCTAGTGAAGAAGAATGTCAGACCTACAGAAAGGTTCAAAGAGTAATTTAATGATGAACAGCCGTACGTGCTCCTCTCAGACTGAACAGTTGTTGACATGTTGCCACATTCTTTCTTATTGTGCCTCTTTCTAGTTTTAAAAAATGGAATCATTTGACACTAAGCTGCAGATATCATGACATCTTACCCATAAATACACCAGCATACAGCTCTCTACACAACCATGAATGTGCTATCACACTTCAGAAAATTATCAGTAGTTGCGTAATAGCATCTGACCATGACGGTGTACAGACCAGGTTCATGCCGAGAGCATGTCCTACTTTCCCTCACTGCACCACACTGCTCTTCATGAACCGGCATCCAGTCAGGTTTGTGCGTTGCCCTCAGTTACTTGTCCCTTTGTTCTCTTAATAGAAGTTATTCTACCATTCTTTCATGACATTTACCTTTTCTTAGGACCGTAAAAGATTCACTTAACACATTGAGCAGCTGTGTTAAGTGAGTCAGTTAAATGAACCACTAAGATGGCAAAATTGATTCCAAAGGCATTTGAAGAACTAGGTATTTATGGGCATAAAATAAAAAAAAAATTAAAATAAGGTTGCTAGGTCAGATGTAAACAAACAAGCAAACTCGTAGGGATAAGAAAACATAATCTTTGTAGTTATCTTTTCCATTGGACATAAACCCACAAGGTAATATGTCACATAACAGTTTCTGGGCTCTAATCGAGTGGTAATAGCACAGCACATTCTCCTAGAGAATTACATACACCCGAGGCAGGCATGCTAACAATGCCCAGGGATAAATTGAAAAGACACCCCTCCCCTGTGCTTTTGTCTTATTTCCACATTTTGAATAATATTTCTTAACAAGGCTTTCCCTAATACAGCCAGAATCATCCTCTCCCCTTTAATCCTATTATTTTTTTAAAATTTGCCTTATACCATAAAGTTCACTCATTGTATATGTTCATGATTTTTAATAAACTTGTACAGTTATGCAACTATCTTTGCAATCCAGTTTTAGAATATTTTCATCACTTGAAAAAGTTCCCTCATGCCTGTTTGCAGTGGCTCTCCGCTCCCGCCTCCAGCTCCAGGCAAACATTAATTTGCTTTCTCTCTAGAGATTTGCTTTGTAAAGAAATTTCATATAAATGGAATCTGCATATTATCTTTTGTCTGGCATCTTTCGTTCAGCAGTGTTCCTGAGGCTCACCCATGTGGTGTCCATGTGGCAGCGAGTATCAGTGCCCCTTTTCATCGCTCTGTAGATGCTGTTTATCCAGCCCTCATTCAATGGGTTTTTGGATTGTTTTTGGTGTGGGCTATTATGAATAATGCTGCTGTGAACATTTGCACGCAAGTCTTTTTGTGGACGTATTTTTTTCATTTCTCTTGGGTAGGTTCCTAGGAGTGTGGTAGATGTATATAAACTATGCAAGAAACTGTCAGATTCTTTTCCAAAATGGGTGCAACTACCAGTGACTTACGAAAATTCCAGATTCTCCACATACTCAACATCACTTGTTATTGCTTTCTTGATTATAGCTTGTTGGACATTGTAGGCTTCTGAGTGAAGAAGTTTCTGATGGCAACCTTGTAATGCTGTTATCTAGAAAATCAGCTGGGGAAAGCCTGGTACTCATCCTCTGGGGACTGATGAATTTCCATCACAGGAGAATCCCGTGTTGTCTCAGACCATTTGTTCAGCCCTTGGACATTGGACCCATGGCTGGCCTGAAATAAATTTGACCTTATACAGATTTTAAAGATTTAAAACATTGAGATATGATGTACAAACTGTGGCGTGCTCTCATCTGAAGTAAACTATCCAATTAGCTTTGATGGATGCTTATCAAGACAATATTTTATCGCCCCCTGTAGAGTTTCTAATGCCCCTTCCCAGTCAGTCTCCTAGAAGCAGTCACTAGTCAGATTCCTCCCATTGTGTGTTTTCTGCGTGCACCCTGGCGTTTTGATTGGACTGATCTTACTGTGGAAAACACGTGAACCGTAGTAGAGTATAAGGAAGAGTAAGATTGCTCATAATCACCCCACTCCCCAGAGGTTACCAGTGTCAACATTTTCTTGTAATTCCTTCTGGTTAATATGCATGCTCTTTAAAAAAAAATTTCACAAAGTAGAGCTTTGGCGTACGGTGCTCGGTGTTTCGCTGCTCGTTTTTGGAGCGTACGTTTTCAGGTATGAAACGTGTGTGCTGAGAACGCAGCACATCATGCTGAGTGTGCGCATTTAGGCCGGCCCGGTTCGGAGCGGGGCTGGGCATCGCATCTCTAGACTCCGCTCCTGCAGGGGCTTGTCCAGTGTCCTGAGGGCGCCGGGCGCTGGAGGGACGCCCCCTACCCGGGGCCGTGGGGAGCCCGGGTTCGCGCGCCAGCCCCGCCCCGGGCCCGCCCCGTTGCCCAGGGTCCCGGCGAGCCAGGCCTGACGCGCCGAACCGGAGTCGCGGATCGGCTGCGCGGCATCTGCGCGCGATTGAGCGGACTGCCGCCCCCGCCCGCCGGAGCCGCCGCCCGAGGTCCCGCCGCGGAGCCCCGCTCGCCCGCCTGGGCATGGAGCCGCCGGCCGCGCGCCTCTGAGCCCCGCGGCGTTCATGGTGAGTGGGGCCGGCCCGCCCGCGCCCTCCGAGGGGCCTACCCGCCCATCGCCGGCCCGCGGGCCCCTGCGTGGGTGCGCCGTGTGCATGTGTGTGTGTACCGTGCCTCCGTTCCAAGGAGCTGAAGCTTGCATGTACCGCGGTGATGCGCCCTTCTCCCTGCCATTCTTTGTCTGTGATTCCATATAATTTCCTGACAGGGTTGAGTTTTAACGGGCACAGTGGGAGACTGAAGAGACAGAGCCAGCGCATCCTAATTCCTGTCTCCCAAAATGGGACTGCAGCCTGTCTTCAGATTGAGGTCAGGCCAGGCCTGGCACCCCTCTTAGAGGCCTAAATGGCATTCATTGCCCGAGATCCTCGGGGGAAGCCTTTGTACGGAGATGAGGCTGTACCCTGTTTGCCCCAGGTCCTAATAAGGTGGTCAAATTGCAGCAGTAACCAGCCTTATTAAAACCCACGGATCAGTTTCAGTGCATTTCATTCACCAGTACACGTATTAACTTTTGTGTTCTAGGTGTATTGTAAGGAATGTGACAATTAGAAAGGCTTCCTGAGAGTTGCTGTCCCAAATGCCAGCGTTTCCGGTACCCTAGAGAGCGCAAAGACTTCAAGTATGAGGATCCCTCCTGGGATTCTGGGGGTCCTTCTTACTGTGAGGTCAGCCTCATTGGTCCCCAAGGCTGCAGTCGTTTGGAAGGCCAAGCATTTGTCAGACCTGGTCAGGCCCCTCTTCCCTGCTAAAAATGGCCACACAAAACACATCTCGTCCCAGATTCTAGAACAACGCCCCTCTCTCCGCAAAAGTTGCTTGTTACAAATGACAAAGTGAAACGAGCTGCACACTGGGCACTTCACTGTCAGTCTTCACAACCATATTAAGTGCCCCTCTTAATGGGAAATACCGCAAAAAGTAGTTTTGTAGTAATACAGTGACAGTAATACTCCCTGTTGTTTTGGGGGGCACCTGCTATGTGTATTATATTAACTCATTCTTATTTAATAGAGGAGGAAACGGGCTTGGAGGGGTGAAGGGATGACCTCAGGGTCATGCTGCTGGTGTTGATGGTCTGGAGGTGATGGTTAGACCCAGGCCTGCTGCCAGCCCCCAGTGCTTCCCCTGCAGGGTCCTCAACCTGGGCCCATGTGGTTGCTGTGTTGTCACTCAAATTGATTCCTGTCAGTCTTTTAATAGGTACCACGTGGTGACCTGCCATGCTTTATTCCAGACGTACCTCTAAAACCCTCTGGTTATTTTAACAGGCTAATCTTGATGCTGTTGAGTCGAAGGCTTAAGCACAGGTTTTCACTGATGACCCTTTCTCCTTGTCGCTGGCACAGATTCCCAGGAAGCCAGGGGGTGTTGCTGGCCACATTTGGGTGTAATTAGTTATCTCTTACAGCACTCTTCCAGTTCTGGACGTAGCCCTGACACCTCTCTTGTCGTCTTACCAGGAAGTCTTCCTTTTCACTGTTTGAGCATCTTGATCTTTTCTCTTCCTCTTAAACAAACGTCTGTCGAGGTAGGCTTCTCTTTTTTTCTTTTTTAACTGGCAGATTTTCCGCTTAATTTAGGATCTGATGCCGTATCCTCATCTTTAGCGCTGTTCAGATCATGCACACGAGACAGCGCTTGCCATCGGATGTGTCTCACGGGCTCATCACACCTCACACTGTTTACTTTCTGGCTCTGCACCAAATCTAGCTGTCCCCCACTCCCACTTGCTCTCGCTCTCGGCTTGTCCCACCAGCGCTGGGTGGCTTGTTATTGAGACCATAAAATCTAGGACAAAAAGGTTTTGGCTCAGCATCATTCCCCATTTAAAGTGCTCCTGCTAACCCACAAACAGGCCTGCCCACTGTCATCTCTTGGCTGCTACTTGTACTGTCAGGGTGCCTCTCCCTCATGGTTCCAGCGCAGATCTCCCCTGTCCTTTATCTGCTCGGATGGCACCCTTTATGAGATGCTTTCTGTGATTCCCTCTAGCCATTAGGCGTCCTGTCCCTGGGGCCCCTGCAGCATGTGGCTTGCCCTCTCGTGGCATTTTTCATTATCTGGCTTGGTCTCATGGCCTCTGCTGGCATCTTACTGCCCCTACTTAAGTGAGCCCTTCAACTGGGGTCTGCAGTTCTCCTAAAGTGCCAGGCCCCAGGCAGCTGCTTCACAAATGAGGTCCTTTCCCTCAGGTGGAGCTGAGACTGTTCAGCTGCCCTGGCTTACTGCTTGCTTACTGCTTTTTCCCAAAAGCCCACACCCCACAGCTTAGCCCCTGGTTGGGTTCAGTAGGTTTGTTTGTTGCTCTCTCTCTGCTGTTGGTCTTATCTTCCCAACAGGATACGAGATAAACTACTCTGGGCAGGGACTGTGACCTGTTCTAAATTACTGGCTTGCAAAGTGTTTTTAACACAGCCCCCCACTCCCATCCCCAGTGTTAGACAATTTAGGTTGAGACAGTGCTCGTAAAGGCGCAGCTGTAACTAGGTATAGAACTGAGACAAACTGTCCTTCCTGTGTAAACTCTGTTTTTTTATTGTTTGATTGAAAAAAAAAAACGCTGTCATGACCATGTAAACCGATTTGCCAGTAGAACTTGGAAGGGCCCTGTTCTAAGTTCCCTGTGAGGTTATGCAGGGTGTTGGGATCTGCAGCAGAGGCTTGAGTGGGCAATTTATACTGATTAGCCCGCACGCAGGGCTTCTGGTGAGCACAGCAGTGAGTGGTAGTGTTACTTGGTTTAAACCAAGAGACTTCCAAACTTGATCCCAGGAGGGTCCTGAGAAAACAATGAGTTGTACTGCGGCTAGGACCGGGCTGCCGCTGGCCTGACACCCAGGAAGGAAGGACTCGCGCTTTATGGGCAGTTACGGCGTGTCGCGTAATCACGGGAGTCTTTGCCCTTCCTCCCGTTTTATAGCAGAGAGAGAAGCAAGATGGCTTGCCTCGGATCAGAGCTAAGACTTAGAACTAAGTCTTTCTGATCCAAAGCCCCAGCTCCTGCCACATCACATGCGGACCCCAGTGTTGATCATTCATTCACAGCTGAAAGTTGTTTTTACAGAGACTTCTTATCCATCACTGTACCATCCACCTGTGCCCCACTGCCCTGGAAAAAGAGGATCCTTAGAGTGAATAGTCCTCTCTTGTTCCTGAAGTCGGTTTGTCTGGTCTAGAAGATGAGCTCCGTGCTGAGCCCTCTGGCTAGCTCTTTGAGGACACCTCTGGAGTAGGACCTGTAACAGTTTCCAGTGCCATTCACGTTCTGAAATGCCATTTACAATTTTGAAAAGGCTTTTCTTGGGATTTCAAGTATGGGCAGGCCAGGTCTCCTTTAATTTTTTTTTTTTAATCATGCAGTGCTCTATGTGATTAAAACATAAGCATTTGCTCTGCATCTGCACTTAATTCACTATTACAGGTTTGTGTCATAGTTAAAGCTTTGTTTAGACTTGAGTATGAATGATGGAATTAGTCTGGCTCAGGAGTTCCAGTGAGCCTACGGCGAGCAGTGTGGCTGCAGAGCTCGGGTGCTTGGCTTCTGGTCCGGCTCCTCCAGCCCCAGCCTGGCCTCCGCCTTCCCGGTGGTCTGTGCCGTGGGGAAGTGGGGACGATAGCAGCTCCTCCCTGGGAGGGCCGGTGTAAAGGGGAAGTTGAGCCCGTTTGGTGTGTGTAAAGCCCTCAGAAAGTGCTTGGCCCTGACCCTCTGAGCTCTAACTGAAGAGACTGACTGCCTTTAAATCACAAATCAAGGCATTTAATTAAGATTGCTCCTCCTTTTCCTATCTGTGCAATTGACAGACTTCCCAGGGCCCCTTGATGGTTGTTTGGCCCTAAAGTGTTTTTTCTGCCTTGCACAGTTGTTTCAGGTCTGGGGGAAGCAGGGCCACCCTGTGCAGAGCGCGTCCTGGGCCCACGGGCCACGCTGACCGCTTCCCAGGCCCTGGCTGCTCCTTAGACAGCCCTCCCTGGTAGTGCTGTTCCCCTCCTGCAGGTGCGGAAATGCGGCGCAGGGGTTTTCTAAGCCAATGCTTTGGTGGAGGTCGCAGGTGGTTCTGAATTTGCTCCCAGACCTGTCTGGCTCCATAGGCCTCACTCGGCCTGTGTAGGACTCGGCCTTTTCCCTGTAGAGTTGCACACCTGTTTGAGTGTATCTGCAGTGGGGGGTGGGGGCAGGGTGGGCCTGCTCGGAGTGGCAGAGTGGGGAGTCCTGCAGGCCCAGCTCCTTCCTGACTGTGTACTTGGGGGCAAGTCACTTCACTCTGAACTTCAGTGACCCTTCCTGTAGAATCTGGTGACACTTGCCATGGAGGTTGTAGTGGAAACAAAATGAGATGAAGTGTGTAAAGCACACAAGAGCAAGTGGGAACACACGTCACACTCTGGGGCACTTGCCTTGGGGGCTCAGCGTCTTTGGTCTTGGCATGTAGCTCACTAGAACGGAGTCAGCTGGAAGTAGCAGCTTACAGGACATTCACTACCAATTCTTGTTAAAATGCATTGTGCCTCAGGCTTTCTCAGCACACAACTTTTTGGTAGATTCCCTATAAAATTTAAGAGTTTACCTCCAGGTACTAGATGTGACACTTCCTGATGGCTGCTTGGTTCCATGTTGAGTTGCAGCTGAGTGCCTGGCGCATGCAGGTGCTCAGATGTGAGAATGGATGAAAAAGGGAGTCCATCTTCTCAGCCTTGGGTAAGTGGAGGTCATTTTAGTGTTAATGGAACCATTTTATGTCAGGGTAAACAACGTTAAGACAGCTCACCTTGTACGTCTGGATGTACAGAAACTGCCCCACCCGCCTGTTTCTCGGTGCACTCCCTTCTCACAGCCTGTGGATTTTGAAGAAATAATTTTTCCTTTTAACTTCTTAGAAGCCTGGATAGGCTTCTCCGACTGAGAGAATAATTGCTTGCCAAATCATTTTGCCAGTAACATCTCTCTCGACAACTGGTGTCAATAAAATCCATTTAGCGATTCATCACTTCCACCCTGATACTGCTTATATTGTATCTGGAATGGTTATTTAAATCGGAGGATAACTGCTCATTCGTCTGTCTTGTCTTCCCAGTTAGGTCGCCTTGCCTTAGGAGGGGTCCTGAGTCTTGGTAATAAGCAACAGGAAAATACTGGTTTTTTTATTTTTGCCAAGAGCTGAGGGTGTACGCACAGCCACACACAGCCCCCCGCACACAATTTCAGAAACTGGACTCTTTGGCACAGGTTGCTTGGCTCTCCTGGACTCTGCTGGTTGGGTGTTTGGAATGTGGGTCACCAGGTGTGACCAAGGGTTTGTGGTTGCAGTCCATAGGAGAAATTAGTGGCCCAGTAGTACAGAGGCAGCTCTTAAGAGTTCCAGGGCATGGCATGATTATGCAATAGCTTGCAGTGATGGCTTCATAGAAAGATATTAAAGAATTTCTTTTTTGAAGTTTCTGGTTTAAGGAAATTGAACAGCTATAATCATTTTCAAGCAAAAAGTTTTCAACCCCTTCCTCATTTCAGACAAAATTTAAAGGGCTAACAAAAATATATAAAACGTTGTGGGATAAAAGGAAATGCATTAGAAAGTTAGAATGAGAGTGAGTATATGAGATGAAGCCAGGGGGTCAGATGAATGCTAGAATTGACTGTCACTCTGGCTCTGAGCTTCCCAGTGGCCACTGCAATAATCAGTTAAAATTTACAGTGTCCAGAAGACAGAAAACACACCTCTTACTGGAAGCACCATTGGAGACCTGAGATGATGTTCATGCGCCCTTATAAAGGGGCAGCTGGGTTGATGAGGTCTTTAGTGACTTCCCTACCAATGTGGGAGGCCCTCGGTCCTCACACAGTGATGGTCTGGGCTGTGGAGCTGTAGGACTGCCTTCACTGATAGTTTTTCCTTCTGAAGGGCAAGAAATATTTCAGTGCCTCATCCTCAAAATTGGCTTAAAGGACGTCATAACAAAACAACTTTTTTTCACTTTCAGAAGGGCGCCGTAATATCAGAATTGGCTGGGCCTGGAATCATCCCTGCTTTCTTTGTCCTAGGAATATGACGACAAGGCTGGACGACCTAGCAGGCCACCCTCTCCAAAGCAGAATGTGAGGAAGAATCTTGATTTCGAGCCGCTTTCCACCACCGCGCTCATCTTGGAAGACAGGCCAGCGTGAGTGGGGAGGCGTCTGTAGAGGGTTTGCTTTGGGGGAGAAGCGTCTTAGCTCATCACCTCCTCATTAGAAAAGGACGCTCATGAGGGGAAGAGGGGTCAGCCTGTCCCTACTGCGGGGCCCTCGTCCTTCCCTGTGCTGATGTGTGTTCTAGATAATACCAAATGGCTAATTTGGAAAACTTGCCTTAAAGTAGAAGTTTTGACCAGGATTTTCCATTCAGGTGATTTTTCATTTTAATTTAGCATTCACAAATACTTAAGGAGCTGTTATTAATTACAGACTGGCTGGTAACTGTAAGAAACACACACCAGGAGGTGTCTCTAAGCTGGGCACTTTGGAGGCACCTCAGTACTACAGGACTGCTGCTGTTTTGGGATCTGCAGTGTGGCTGGCTGATCTCAGCAAGTCCCCTCTCCCTCTGGGCCTCTGGGTTTCCATGGATCTGATGAGGACGTGGATTTTGATGACTGTGTTTGGAGACCTTAGTGGGGTAAAGGGATTGTTCCGTTGTACCAGGCCATAGCTTATCTCTGTTTAAGTATTGAGTTTCCATAGAACATTACGTTTGAATAGAAAGATTCCACAGCTTTCAAAAAGAGAGAGAGATTGTAAAACCTTAGGCTGGAATTCCTAAGGCCCCTGCCAACCCTGACATTTAATATTGGTGAAATCTAAAGAGGAAATGTTTCTTTTGATGATAATTTTTGTCCTTGGAAATTGTGGGCTTGTGAGTAGTTGGGAAGAGAAACCCAGAAATGGAGGATTAAAAAGGTAGGTAGAGGCTGTGGGTAAAAGCCAGCATACTGTGAGGACCAGTCCTTGTAAAGCGCTCCAAAACGTAGGCTGTGGGAAACCGTGCCCTGTCCTCCTGCAGCCGGGACAGTCGTCCAGATAGCCCGGGGCACAAACAGCCGGACATGGCCACCCTCCCCCTTTCCAAGGGCCTGGCAAATTCCCCAGCACATTTCTGAAAGAGAACATGCACTTTATTTTTCTAAACAGGATACGAAGCTGCACACTACGTTTAGATGTCAGAACTATTGTATAAATCTGTATATATATATTAAAGAAAATAAATGAACCACGTAGCAGGTACTTGCACCCTTGAAAAACTGGCCAGGGAATGTATTCATACGTATATGTGGTGCTTGCCATTCGGGTGCTCTGCTGACGATTATCAGTGCGCTGTGGTCGCAGCAGAGTTTCTCTGGAGACTGAAGGGGGAAAACACCCACAGGTTAAGTGTTTATCTCTATTGGAATTAGGGGTAATTGCTATTTTCTTCCTTCTGCTAATCTTCATACTTCAGATTTTTTTAAGTGAGCTTATTTTACTTTTGTAAAAAATATTTTTGGTTTATGAAAGAGCTGCATCTTTGTCATCTAACAAATGTGGTTTTAGTCTTTGAGCTTTTCATTTTTTTGTAATGATACTTCACATTTCACTTATTTAATATTTACAATGGTGAAAAATCATTTATTTTCTATTAAGAAATCTCCCGGCGAAGCCAGCTGAAGAGGCTCAGAAACACAGGCAACAGTATGAAGAAATGGTGGTTCAGGCCAAAAAACGAGGTAATGGAGTTCACATGTGTTTGGTTACATAAGGTGGCACAGGATTTTGTGTCTCTCTGGATATTTTCTCTTTTTTACATTTTGACGCTCAAGAACCTGAACTTTGTTGAATGCTTTACTATTTTGATATTTGTAATTTTCCATCAAAAATGTACGTTTCTACTAACTGTTCATTCCTGGTAGCTTTACGGAAGAGAATAGCACTTTGAATTACCCAAGGAAAGAGACTGCGTAGGGTAAAAGTCCTAGCTGGAGACGGCCTCGGCCAGTAGTGATGGCCAGATCTCCTTCCCTCTGGGCTGTTTTCCCTGTTTACAGGAAGATGTGGTGGGATTTGGTAAAGTGCCTTGCAGCACCTAAAAACCCTTTGCTTCTTGGATGTTTAAAAAGTATGTATAATGAACAAAATGTGGTCCATCCATACAATGGAATATTACTCAGCCTTAAAAAGGAATGAAATTCTGACACATGCTACAACATGAAGCTTGAAGACATTATTCTCAGTGAAATAAGCCAGACACAAAAGGACAAATACTGTATGATTCCGCTTATATGAGGTCCCCCAAATAGTCAGATTCATAGAGACAGAAAGTAGAGTGGAGGTTGTCAGGGACTGTGGGGAGGGGGAATGGGGAACTCAGTGTTTGATGGAGACAGAGTTTGAGTTTGCCAAGATGAAAAAATTCCCGGGATGGATGGTGGTGATGGTTGCATAATAGGGTGGATATACTCAGTGCTGCTGAATGTACACTTAAAGTGGTAAATTTTATGTTTTGTGTATTGTACCACAAAAAATATTAGAAATAGAAAAGTATGTATCAATGAAAATGCATGGTATTTCTCAGGGTCGCTGTTGTACACTAAGCATTATTCTTAAACAGAAGTGAGGTTGGAGGTTACATTGGAAAGGGGATTGGGTTGGGGGAGCACAAGAGGGGCTTCTGGTGTTCTGTTAATGTTTTGTCTTCTGACTGCAGTGGTAGTTTCCTGAGTTTGTCTGTTTTGTGATAGCCCTGCTGTGTTCCTATGTGTGTACTTTTCTGTATGCATGTTACACGGTGTGTATGTTACAAAAAGCTTACTAAAGGATGAATAATGCCTAAGCATTCTGAATTCCCTACGGTATGAAATGAGTCTTAGAAGGTCAGGTTTCATTGCTCTATTTCAGTGCTGTTTTCCTGGTTTTTTTGCAGCATGACTCTGAGAACCACCCAGCTTGAAATTGGTGGACATCAATTAATAGATGTTTTCTTCTTATTTTTACTTGTGATTTCCAGAGCTGAAAGAAGCCCAGAGGAGGAAAAAGCAGCTGGAAGAAAGATGCAGATTAGAAGACAGTATTGGAAATGCTGTCCTTACCTGGAATAATGAGATTTTGCCTAACTGGGAAACAATGTAAGCTGTGACACAGTGGGCTCGCTGGGCTGTAAATCACTTCTTGGTAGAATCTATGGGAAGCAGCTGCATTAGTTGTGAATCACATCACAACCTTTGATGGAGTTACCTGATGAGGTTAAGGTGCAGAGGCTCCTTCCCCTGCCTCGGTTTGGTCTTGTTACACATCCACATACTGTGACAGCCACTCCACCCCCCACACCTTCTAGTTCATGATCTACTCAGCAGCCAGAGGGGTCTTCTAAGGCACGAATCTGTGTCACTTCCATACTTAAAATTTCAGAAACTTGTGACTCTCAGTGTGAAATGTGAATTGCTTGGCTTAGCTGACAGGACCCTTTGTGAGCTAGCCCGTCCCTTTCTCTGTAGCCTCACCTTCCTCTCTCCTTTGGACAGAGCCCTGTCCTTAGGGAGCCTCAGGGCCTTTGCACATCTCATTCCCTCTACTTAAGAGTGTTCTTGTCCTGTAACTCCTCATCCAGTTAACACTTTGTCCTTCAAGGTTCAGTCCCTTGGAGAAGACTTTGCTGCCCTCGCCCTGGCTCCAGGTGCCTGTAGAAGACCCCCTCTGAGTACACTGTATCCGTCTGCTCAAGCTTCTATTGCTCTCTGTCTCAGGATGGGCACTGGGTCTGCTTTGGTGACAACCCCCTCTACCCAGTAGTCTGGCAGCTGCTGTCATCTTTACATCTGAGGGACAGATGTAGATCTTTCTGTGTGGCCAGAACAGTTCGCGTGTGGACAGCAGTCCCAGGCCGGGCACAGAGGCTTGTGGCTGTTTTGGGGGCTCCCCGGTCTGCAGGAGCTCTGGGGAGCTTGGATGCCGGTTTCCTTTTAGCTCTTGTCCTTTCAACCTGACCCGTATGTTGGGATGTTGGGGACTTGCTCTAGCACTTGCCTGGGTGTCACTCACTCATTACGGGGCTGGGTGACCCTGTTGCACATCTGCACTAGGAAAACAAGCTGTTCCCGGAGCCTGGTTTTCTAGGCAGTGTCTCTAATAGGGTGGACGTGGTCAGGAAACACTTCTTCTCGAACGGAACTCACTGACAAGAGTTAAGGTCCTCAGAACCCTTGGACTGTCTCCCTGTGTGGCTGCAGACCCCACCCTGGTCCATCCTACGCTGACGGAGGCTTGATGTGATCCAGATGCAGGCGGTTGTAAGAGAACTGCCACTTAACAACCCAGCTGGTGCCAGGCACTGTGGCAGGTGCCTTTGGGCTTTATCTGACTTGACCCTCACAGCAGCCCCTTGGGGGTGGGGAGGTTCGTCACCTTGGTGTTAGGGAGGAGGATACCGAGTGAGAGGAGAAGTTTGCTTCAGTTCCACAGGTCAGGGTGCAATGAGGATGCGTCAGCCCATGCCCTCCCACTGTGCTGTGTCAGGAAGCCCTGTGTGGGGAGGCTTTGGAACCTGCATGTTTGTCCCAGTCTGTTAGCAGTGTGTGCTCATTGTGACCAGCAGACCTCAACGACTGGGCAGCTCAGAGTGTGCTGAGTTAGCTTCCGGCAGCTCATTACCCGAGTCCCTTGCTGTGTGCAGCAGTGTAGTGGTTGGCGGCCGTGCTCTTGGGCTGCCTTCTCGAGGCCCCTCGGGGTCCGCCCTCACCTGCAGCTGTGCGGCCGTGCCTCCTGGCGCCCCACCCCGTGCCCAGCTGTTTGCGGCTCCTGTGTCGGCCAGATTATTTCTTGCTGCTGTGCTTTCTGCTCACAAAGTCCTTCCCGCCCTTCATCTGCTTAAATTGCTACTGGTCGCTCAGAATTTGGCTCCAGAATGGTGCCCTGGGCCCTGTGGTTTGTGGTGCCCGTCTCTGGGTGTGCAGTGCCTTTGGCACCCCTGTCACAGTAGTTGCCTGGTGGAAGGTAGCCTTGGTCTCCTGGTCTGTATGGACCACTGGACTGTAGGGTGCCTGAGACCAGGGGCTGTGACATACGACTGTATACACCCACTTCTGTGGTTTGGGGTTAGGCACGTGGGTGGACAAGCATTTCTTCACTGAGAACAGACTCGTGAACTCCGTTTTTGCTTCCGTTTTTATCCAGGTGGTGCTCTAGAAAAGTTCGAGATTTATGGTGGCAGGGGATCCCTCCCAGCGTGAGAGGCAAAGTCTGGAGCTTAGCCATTGGCAACGAGTTAAATATCACCCATGGTGAGTGGCCTGCGTGATCCTAGGCTTGGGGAATCCAACCCTGGGTCCTGTGGCTTCTCCTGTCCCATCTACCCTGTTAGGAAGAAAGGCAGCCATTGCCACAAAGCTGTGTCTTTTGAGAGGCCAGATGAGTGTGTCTTCCAGGAGGGGAGTGGGTGGGGAGGCCTGGGTTCACTCCTGGTGCTTCAGTTTTCTGGTTCAGAGCAAATGCCTGCCTTCTTCCTGATAACTGTCATCTTCCCCGAGTGCACGGGGTAGTACATATGGGTCTCAAAGCATCTCTTCTCGGTGTCCTGTAGAAAGCAAGCCTCAGTGGGGACATGAAAATGGAAGGGAGGTGGGTGTTTCCTTCTGTGGAGGTCCTGTATTTGGGGCGCTGTTGGTTTTTTGTGGCATTTTCCTCTCAGGCCTCTCATGTATAAGCGCCTTAGAGGGGACAACACAGTGTGCTCGGACTGGGTCCTTGAGGGTCTAGAACCATGTGTCCAGAGGGAAGTGAGATGTGTACTTCCCTTCCTGAGGCCCCACCACAGCATTCCCTGGGCTCCTTGCCCTCTCTGCCAGCTGTGGTGCAGGGTGAAACCGACACCAGGAAGTCGCAGACTTACAACTAAGTGCTTAGTAAGTGGGAATCATTGCTTAGTACTGTGTCCTCTGTCTGCAGTCTAAGCTGCCGAGGACAGAAACTCCTTAATTGTCTTCTTTATATTAGTGCCCAGTTTGTGGAGTTGTGGAGTTGGTGGTGGCAACTTTTACCCTGTTGAAGGCCTTTGAGCTGAAAATAGATTGATGTGTACCTTCCCTGTGTAGCTGGGGTTCATATTGTTACTGTGCTCTTTATTTTATAAGACTTCGATCTTACCCTGTGATTGGAGCCTTGGCTGGCGGTGTTCTCCATCTTGACTGGTGATAGCTGCTTGGGTGGATGGTGACTGGTTTCTGTTCATGTGATCATCACAAAGTTCCATTTCTTGGCTAATCCATACCTGCCAAAACCTTAATGTCTTTACATGAGAAGATGTGTATCATTTAACTCGTGGAAATAGGTTTTAACAAGCTTTCCTGGAAGTAGAGGTTTGAAGACATGGCTGACCATTTGTCTCGGTCCTCGTTCTTGAAAATTTCTAAACTCTCTGTCAGCAGCTCTAAGCCAGTTGAATGTAATGCAGAGTTCTGCATGTGTGTGTGTGTCTTTAATTTTTGGTTCTCACTGGTGGCTGCACTGATTTTATTTAAATTAAAATCTGTGGACTATATCATAGTACATTGGGTTAAACAACTAATTAATCAATTATATGTCTTGAAAGTTTGTCTAAATTTTGATATTGGCTCGTTGTATTTGCATTGTGCCTGTCTTGTGTGGTTGTCTGCCTGTTACCGGTTGCCCCCTAGAACAGGTGCTCTGGACGCTGGGGCCTCACCTGTGACACTCTCTGTTCTGTCGCTGAGCCCAGCACAGCTCTCTGCACCAGGCAGGCCCTCAGGAAGTGTTTGCTGAATGAATGAATGAATGAATGAATGCCACCTTATTGGGTCCTACTTAATCTCAGTTTTACTGCATATTCAAGCAAGTGTGAGAACACAGGTCATCTCGAGGTCCGCTGTGAGGCTAGGCATCATACTGGGCTCTTTGCTCCCATCTTACTTAACACCAACCGCAGTCTGAGGGGCAGGTGGTGTTGACCTTATTTCCCTACTGAGCATCTAGCATCCTGAAAAGGTCAGGGACTGTGCCCCAGCCTCATGGCCAGTGTATGGTGGAGCCGGGACGTTCTGGCCTTGGCTGACTCTGAAGCCTGTGTTGTGATTTGGGAAGCCCCAGAGTTTTGTTCTTTCTGTGGTTGTGCAATTGGAAACTTACTGAAAGTCGACCTAATGGTGGTATTAAAACTTCACTCTTAGGGAAGTCAGCCTTGTACTTTGAAACTGGGTCACGGAAGAAGGTGTATTCACTGTTCTAACTCCTCCCCTCCTCACAGGCACACACTAGTAAAACCAAGGGATGTTTTAAAAACTGACACTTTTGACCCATTTCACCCCGAGACTGCCAGCATCTGTGCTTTAACTGTCGAAACCTCATTTGGGAAGTAGGACCACACAGTTGTTTTCCTTCACCTCCTGCCAAAATGATCAAAGCTAAGCCCAACTCCTGGGAACTGAGAGCGGGCAGAGGCTCCCAGACCCTCTAGCCTCCAGCTCAGCACGCCTCCAGATCTGTCCCGTAAGCATTTGAATGAGGATGCTTGTTGCTGCCTTCCAGGTGCTGACATCAACATGCAGTTATATTTCATAGTTGTACTGCGCTTACGGACTCTCATAGATTGTGGGTCAGATCATCACAAGGTTAGAAAAGGGTTGTTAATCAAAATTTTACTTATTGGAACACAATAGTATTACTAGAATTTGATTTATATTTTAATAAAACAGCATATACTATCCAGAAGGCAGATGTGCTCTGCTTTATTTTCCAAAAGTTTGATGGAAAAACTAAAGTTATAGAAATTCTCTGAGTAGCTGTGATTAAAGTCTTAGTGATCAACTAGTGAGCGTTCGCAATCCAAGGCAACCGATGGCTGGGGAGCATCCGGGCCGGGGAAGGCGGGGGGGGGGTCTCTGTGGGGTCAGCCTTCATTTCCACCCTTTCAGGAAGACTGGGGCATGGATATACCACGGAGGTCTGTGTCTAACAGTGAAATCTGTGTGCAGAGTTAGTATTTCACCATTGCCACACCACCCAAAGAGAAGAATCATTGAAAAATAAGTTCCAAATATGGGTGAGACGTGGAGGCTGCCTTGTGGGAGACCTGCCTTGACACCTCTCTGCCAACAAGAATCCTCATTTTCTTTTTTTTTTTAACTTCTGCCTGTGTTGCTTGCATCGCTGCCCCCTTTCAGGCAGCATGTTCAGGAAGACTGGGCCAGGGGGTAGCGGTTCCATTTTGTCTTTATTTAAAACCAGATGGGTTTTCTGCTTGTCTCTCGCTTTCTTCATCTGTCAGATATTCATTGATTATACTGATTTGTGTCAATCCCAGTGCTGTTTGCTCTGAATACAAATATGAATGAGAGACCCTCCCAGTCTCACTGGAGCTCACAGTCTAATAGATTCGATAGACTCACAAATACATCGAAGCAAAACAGGTTGATGGGTGGGTTGTGTAATCTAAGTAAACACGCAGAGTGGCATTTTGTGTGTCTCTTTGTATATGGTGGTGTCTTCAGACATCAGCGCCCTCAGGCTAAGTGGGGGATCGTTTAAGCAGCCTTAGCTGCAGTTGAACTTGAAACATTTGAATGAGGCAGTGTGCACTCTCTGGTGTTTTCAAGGAGGCGTACTCACGTGTGTACTTGATACTTACCCAGAGGCTTTTCTTCCAGAGCTCTTTGCCATCTGTCTTGCCCGAGCCAAGGAGAGGTGGCGGTCCTTTAGCACAGGAGGCTCTGAAGTGGACAGTGAAGGTATGTATGATGCTAACACACCTGTGGGCTCCTTCGGTCACATATGTATGTCATTATTTATTACATAATGAAGAAAATTTACTTAACTGAAATAGTGGTTAGTGCAAAATATAAAAGCTTCATGGGAAAAGGGATTTTTTTAGAGCAAACAAATTAAAGAAAGAAACTTTTATAAGAAAGATGATACCAATTCCTGAGAGTTGAGTGTATCCTAAGATGCTGGAAGCCTTTATTCACTATTCACATGATTTACAGTAGCCTGGCACCCAGGATCGCTTGAGAGCTGGTTTATAGAGGAACCGCTTCCACAGAGACAAGAAAAACAGCGTATTTCCTAGATTATGCTTTTAGAATTTTCCATAACACACGAGAATGGTTGTGATGGCCTCTGTTAGTTAAGTAGTGTCTTTTTTGCTGATCTGCTTTTATACTGTCTATGTGGTATTAGAATTAAAAAATATAAAGCAAGCTATTCATACTTACTTGTTAGAAATAGTACACATGAGTGTTGCACTGCAGTAGCTCCCACGTGTTCTCAGTTTATCCCAGTGATGTTCTAGATCAAATAATGGTTTTTTTTTGTGTTTTCTGTGCCTGGAATCCATTTGTGTGTCTGTCACCTTACTTGTCCTCACTTCCATGACAGTTGTTGGCAAAGGTAATATCAAATCAGATTTTGATTTCACACTCTGGAAAGTATCTGATGATGATCTAGCATTAGATGGTGCTGTGAGATTTTTGCTCTTAAAGTAAGAAACTCTACAAACTGGTGTAAGCTCTACAAACTATTGATCCTGTTGGTTGAGGTGGTAATTAGGTCCATGTACTTCTGAAGAACTTCCTTTTCTTGTTTCATTCTCATAAAAGTTCAAAGCCTTGTAACTACTCCACACACTTGCCTCTGAGAGGTGTGATGACTGTTGATCTTTTGACAGATGCTGGTTTTTCAGCAGCAGACAGAGAAGCCAGCCTGGAGCTTATTAAACTGGACATTTCCAGAACCTTCCCTAATCTCTGCATTTTCCAGCAAGTAGGTGGTGGTGATTTGTTACGTTCAGTATGTTTTGTCTAGAATTCACAGGTGCCAAATTGCATATATTTGTAATCAAGTTTGAAAA
Organism: Camelus dromedarius; assembly: GCF_036321535.1. NCBI lineage: Eukaryota > Metazoa > Chordata > Mammalia > Artiodactyla > Camelidae > Camelus > Camelus dromedarius. The sequence continues at coordinate 119,503,591 of NC_087436.1, forward strand.
GTACTAGGGCTTTTTGGCGAGAGGGCAGGTCTTATGTTGATCTATGTAGAGTTTTAAAAATAACGGTAACTGATTCTTTCCAACAAATATTTAGTATGACTTTGAGATACCCAGTCTGGTTCTGTTATGCCCATGTACCCACTAGGGAACCATTAAAGGAAAGTGGAATAAATTAGAACAAATCAGTTAGTGGCTGCCTAGAATGAGCCAGGAGGTGTAGAGGTTAGACAGGTGGGCTTTGCAGAAATGTGGGTATGTCCCAGGTACTCTGACAGCACAGATAGGTAATGGTTCACTCTCCTGGTCCACATACAGCAGCCGGGAGAGGGCAGGGATGAGGGGTCAGGCATGCTCACTGAGGAAGTGGCTCTTGGGCTGTGATTGGACCAGGTTTGAATGACAGTCTGACCAGAGGATGGGAGAGACATCCCAGGCAGGAGGAGGACCAGAATGGAACCATCAAACAGCTGATAGTTCAGGGAATCCTCAGTTCCGTGGACTGGTGGCTGCTCTGTTTGAGGTAGGAGCCAGCTGCAGGGCAGTCTGTGCTCTGGAGGAAAGAGAGTATAAGGGCAGAGCTCTGAGACACATCTGGAGTGTGGCCAAGAAGGGCCGTCCAAGAACCGGGCCAGGGCCTGAAAGGTGCCCGTGGCCAGATGTCTCCCTCAGTCTGTGGTTCCTAAAGTTCTAGATTTCAAAAATGGGCAACGTTTAAAAAAAAAAAAAGTGGTGTGGGGAACTATGAAATGTCCAGAACAAGTTAAGGGCATTTGAAACAAGAAACTGCCATCTACTAGCACCATCTTTCATCAAAGAAAGGACATTTAGCACCAGAGTAAGGAGGATGTAATCAGGAGGAGGGCGCAAAGTCTTCCAAATTAAGAACACGTAGCTCTAAGGAAAGGCCAGTGCAGTGCCTTTGCTTTTTCCTGCTTTGTCCTTAGACCGGATACCCCTTGGTGACAGTCGCACTGGTCCTCAGGTGATGCGGCCCCAGGACGCCCCTCATCCCCCCTTACCCTCTTAGCCCTGGGTGTCATCTTTTTTACCTTCCATTGCTGTTTTATCCCTCTGTGATTTGGAAGGGTCTCTTCTTTTTATATGTCAGAATGGGATGGCTGGGCCAGGGCGTTCTCATGTACACCTGGCAGGCGTGGGCCTGAGCCATGATCTGGGCCGAGCCCGTGTCTCCCACGTTCACATCAGTGTGAGGTGCCTCCGAGCTTCCTTCCATGCTCAGTTAGAGCAAAGAAATTCCAACACTTAAATTTTTGGAAGAAGTTACAGGAACAAATGGAAATCTTGGAGGGATGGGAGAGCTGGGAGAAGTTTGGAATAAAATGGTAGCTATTCGGACCTAAAAAGTCAGAGTGTGTTTCCTAAACCTGCTGTCCTGAGAAACACAAAAGAAACAGAGAGTGACAGGGGAGAGAGGGCAGAGGTAGGAAGACGGTGAGCTCTCCCTCCTCTGAAGGACCCTGGGGCACCTGGTCTCCCGTTGAACTCTGAAGGGGAAATGCAGTTACACAGCAGGGGCCAAATTAGGGCTGTTTTTCTAGCGCTGTGCTCACACCTGACCCACCAGCTCACGTCAGCGCAGCTTCGCAGACCGAGCTGCAGACGGGCCTTGTTAACTGCAGGTTGCTAGTTAATCTGTCAAGTTGCACATACGTGTTGAGCTGCTAGCGTAACGCTTGGCATCTAGGCCTCCTGGTACATGGGGGGCATGATTGGCGGCGGCGGGAGCGAGTCCCAGCACTAACACAGCTGACGCGTGCTGTCTCCGCTGTGTTGGTCCCTGTAGGGTGGGCCGTACCACGACATGCTGCACAGCATTCTGGGCGCTTACACTTGTTACCGACCGGATGTGGGCTATGTAAGTGAACTTTTTGAATACTTTATAATGTTCTCATCTAGAAAGAAAGTTGGAATGTTGGCCAGCACACTGTAGCTGCAGGTGTCAGGTTGAATGCCCCCGTTTTTTTGTTGAGTATGAAACGTCTCACGGTAAATGATTTGCCTCAGTTTCCTCGCAACTGGCTGCTCTGTGGCATTAATCACATTTTAATGGGGTTTGACTTCCGTTTTTCGCATGTGATTTTTTCAGCATTAAGTCAGAAGCGCTTTTAGCAGTGACCGCGTTTGACGCTGTGCTGCTGCTGCGCCTGCGGCTTGGCAGACGCGCATGCGCAGTTTTAGAGTAACGCGTTCGGTTAGACGCGCATCTCTATGGCACCAGGAAGCTCTACGTTGCAGAGGGTGGCATCTCAGACGCAGGAGGGGCTGGTCATGGTTTTCCCCGTGTTGCGGGTGGGGCTGGAGCAGTGCACGCAGGTGGCCGATGGGGCAGAGCGGCGGTTCCCGGCAAGGCCAGGCCAGGATGGAGAGGGCTGTCGGTTCAGCCTCCGGCGGGTGGCCATGGGCGGGTGCAGTGTGGATCCTTCCAGTGTGAGGGATTTGGGTTCCTCTTCCAGTAAGATGGCAGAGCTGTTCTGACTGTGGTGGCTGCCTCAGTGTAATCCCCATTTCTCTCCTCCTCTCAGGTTCAGGGCATGTCCTTCATAGCGGCCGTGTTGATCCTGAACTTAGATACTGCAGATGCCTTCATTGCTTTTTCTAATCTTTTGAATAAACCGTGTCAAATGGCATTTTTTCGAGTGGACCATGGCCTTGTAAGTATCCCCGGTGTGTGTTGTGCCCTGGGTACTGTGTTTTCACACAGCAAGAGGGGCCTAATCATTTTTTCTCTTCAGGGGGAAAAAATAATACATTTTTCCTCCATTAAGATACTCAGAATAAGTAGCACTACATGACGTGGAGGATTTTTTGGGTGTTGTGCTGAACTTCAAAAGCACGTGATTAATAGCCATATGAAAAAATTTCTTAAAGCATCCTTTCGGAAAATATTTCTGAAAATATATTCCAGCATGCACACCATGTGTCCAAGCAGAAGCCCCAGAGCAGCCCCACATCGGGGTCTGCCTCACGCAGCATGCTCATACACAGGAGAGGAGATGGGCTTAAGACCGGCTCCTCCATCTGACAGAAGGAAGAAATGAGTGGCTGGAAGGATTTGGCAGTCCTTGCCCTGGGGAGGTCCCACCCGCTCCTGGAGGTGGGACCACTGCCTGGTGCAGATAAGGAAGTGAGGCTCAGGAGTGATAGGCCTCGGTCGAGGCACATATCTGGTCAGTGGAGAGCCGCACTGGACCCCTTCTGCTTCCTAAGCCTGTGTTCTTCCTGTAGCCCAGGAGGGAGGGAGGTCACCGATGCACCAGATCCAACCGCTTTGTAGTTAGCATTGTCTGGATTTGCTGGTCGTTTGCTGACACTTGCTGATAATTGTCACTAGTATTTCAGACCTAAAAGGATCTAATAGTTCAGAACAGCTAGAGAATATTTCTTCCTTGATGTGTTAAGGACTCCTGAGTATATCTTGCTCAGGCTGTTACATACATTTTTTTTTTTTAAGTATTATGAAATTGCTGCTAAATGGTGGCTCTCAAGGGAAGTGTAAATTGGCAGTGTCCTTCTGGAAGATGGTTTGGTGTTAGGTGTCAGTAGCAGTAAATGGTGTTGGTGTGTAATTTTCAGAAGAATTGTTTCTAAGAAAATGACAAGTGTGGACAGAGCACTTTGCACAGTGATTATTGCACAGTTATAATTATTCAATAAAAATTTAAAATTATTTTTCATTGTGAAAATGAAAACTTTTAAAAATGGGTATTTAGGGGAATACAGAATGTTCATTAAAATCTGGAAATATTCTATCCAGTGCAACATTGACATTGCAAACAACTGTACGGGGAAAGATTGAAGATAAAATGCAAATTTTTTCTGAAGTATGTAAAATAGAATATATGCCATAATAGCTACCATATTTAACAATAAAAGGAAGTACACCCAATGTTAATGGATGATCTTTATTCGTTTCTGTACTTCATAAGTTTTCTACAGTGAGCATTTTACAGACACTACTTTCATAGTCAGGAAAAAACCTTTTTTATATAACAAAATGGTTTACATCTAAGTATCTTCTAATTTTGAAGACCCCTTTGGAAACACATGATGAAAAATGAGAAATTTTAGCTTGTGTTGTTAAGGAAAAATCACAGAATTGTAATGTTGAGTGGGAGCTGCATCTACAGCAGGGTTTCTCTGCAGCAGCGCCATGGACATCTGGGGCTGCGCAGCTGTGGTGAGGCCGTCCTGTGCATCAGACGCCGTCCAGCAGCACCCCTGGCCTTTCCCCACCAGATGCCAGTAGCACCTCCCTGCTAGATGCAACAATCAGAAATGTCCTGAGGCACAGCCAGGTGTCGCCTGAGAGGCACAGTCGCCCCTACTTGGGAGCCACTGGTTTTCAGAACATCCCTTCACTAAGATGTGCAGACAGCCTCTGAGAGTTGCCGTCTGCCCACAGGCATCCAGCTGGGAAAGGGTGGAACAGAACCAGGCTGCGTCTCAGATGTGTGCCGCTCCTAATCCTGTGTCAGCACCGCCCCTGCTCTGTCCATTTTGTTTTCCTGCAAACCCTGTAAGAAGGTGAAAAGCGTGTGCTGGTAAAACACAGGCCGTGGCTGCTTCCTTTTTCCCCGCAGGGTTTCTCCCTCACTGCATTAAAGGGCTGCACTTCTGAGCCGCAGCAGTGTTGCCCTTGCCTCAATGTTAGTGTTATGTTTTATGTTCCCTCTGGAAATGCTAGGGGTTGGGAGGGAGGCATGCCTGGTTTTTCAGATCGTTTTAGGCAGTTAATCCATCCCTGGTTCTCAGAGAATGAACCTGTCAGGAGTCAGCCGTTGCTGGGGGACAGGCACAGGTTCAGGGCCCCGCCTCGCCACACGCTGGTGATGTGACCTCATTTGGCAAGTGACAGAACTGTTCTGGGTTTCAGTTCTCTTATCTACAAATTGAAGAAATAATAAGATGCAGCCAGTGATGTGAGACAGAGACCGCTCTTATTGAGATGGTGCACGTGTAGTGCCTGGTTCCGGGTTGCCAGAGAAGATACGTGCGCAGTTACGCGTGAAGATGAGTGTTAGGTTGTAAAGGTGCACGTGTGTTGCCTTTTTTTGTAGACTAGAAGCTTGTGCTGATAATGAGTTTATAGTATGTTTCACATTGTCTCCCTAGATGTTGACTTATTTTGCTGCATTTGAGGTATTCTTTGAAGAAAATTTGCCGAAATTATTTGCCCATTTCAAGAAAAACAACTTAACTCCAGACATCTACCTAATTGATTGGTAAGACTGCATTTTAATGTTTTCAGTGTTTTCTTATCTCCACACCCCTGTTTTTCATTCCTTACTGCCAGCATCTTCCAGGGCTCGGCTGACCCCCACGTCCTGCTTTACCGTCTCCCCCGCGGCCCCGAGCCCTGTGTCCCTGGGCTCATGCTGCTGGTCGTCTGCTCAGCTCTGTTACTCTCTCTGGTGCCTCCTGTGACTCTAACTGGTCCTCCTGAATTCTCTCGGGGAGAACAGTGTCTTGGACCTCTTTGTTTTCAAGGTACTGATATCCATTCCTTCCACGAGACGTCACTAAGCACCAGGTCTGTGGAGGCTCTCCGCTAGGATCCCGGACAAGCAGTGAGGGGACTCGGCACTGGCCTGTCCGGAGCTTCTCCCTAGCAGGAGAGACTGTGGACGGCTGGGGCTGGACAGCAGGTGATGAGTGCCGTCCCTGAAGGAAGGGAAGGACAGAGGCCTGGACCCAGGCTTGGGGGCCAGAGTACACAGAGATGACACAGGAGTTTGAGCCAAGACATGACATGAGTGTGCGGCATTCCAGAATTAGGGCTGCAGCAGTTGGCGTGGAGATGTGGGAGCCTGAAGTAAAGGGCAGAGGGCGGCAGGCGAAAGGCTGGGAAGCCGGGTCTGGTGGGTCTCGGATGCCAGGTAGAGGAGCAGACAGGATTACAGGGGCCAGAGGGAGCGGTTGAAGGCTTTTGCTTGGGGTGAGAATGCAGGTGGGCTATACCCAGAAGTGAGTTTTATTTACTTGCAAGGCAGGGGAACCTGGAGGCAGACACATTAAGGAAAAAAAGCCAGGGCTTGAGCTGAGGCTGCAGGAGTGGGTGGAGAGTGGGGAGGAGAGAGATGCTGGGGAGGGAAGCGCTGTGGCCCCAGGGGAGGCTTGTGGCTGTCGGGGAGAGGGCGGAGACGTGTGGTCTGCTCTTGTGGGGCCAGATGCTGGGGGGGGGTGCTGAGCCCAGCTGAGACCAGAACACAGCAGGGTTGGGTTTGTTGGGACTCTTAGTGGATTTGGCTTTGGACACAGTGGTTCTGAGGTGCCTGTAGGACACTGAGGAAGACTCACAGATACAAGGCTCCAGGGAGTTCTGCAGTGGGGCAGTGGACAGGCAGGTCTTCGTGCATAGGTGCATGTGGTTGTCGGAGGAAGGGCTAGGGCGTCACCCCAGAGAGCGCCAGGGGAGAAGGTGGGCGGTAACTTGGGAGCAAGGTGAGGAGTCTCTCGGGGCCGCATGGTGGGAGGAGCGTGGCTCTGCAGTCCTGCGGTCCCACCCAAGTCCCAGCCTCTCCTGTTACTCACCTATGGCCTGGCCGAGGGCCCTGGAACCTCTCTGAGCCTGCTCCCTCATCTGTAGACCAAGCTGATGAGCCTTTCAGGGCCTTGTCCGTTGACTGCCCGGCATTCCCACCCCGACTCACAGCGGGCTCTGCAGAGGGAAGGAATGTCACTTGACCGAAAGGCCTGTTGGGGCTTCGGCACTAACTTGCACAATGACTCTGAAACTGCCAGGAATGCAGAGCTGGTGTGACTTTTTTTTTTTTTTTTTTTTTTGCTCACTTTCTTCATGAGGGAAAAGGCTTCTGCAAGGTGAAGTCCCAATGTCGTCGGAAACAAGGCTCCTTTAAATAAAGCCAACTTGTCCACACCCACGGGAACAAGCCTGTGGGATTCTTGGCATTGGCTGCTTCTGCCCTCAACCCTGTTTTGTTCTGATTCTGATGAATTCTTGCCAGGCACAGGGTCTGAGGGTCACAGCTCCTAGCTGTCGTGACAGGTGCTGTGTCACTGTGGGTTAGTATAGTGAGATGGCCGTGAAGTGGCCACTGGTGGGGATGCTGGGCTGGCCTGTCTGGCTGTGCAGGGTGGAAGTGTTTGGGGCCTGCCTTGAAGGGCACCTTTATTTAGCTGACAAATGATTTGTCCACAACACGAACACTCAGCTCTTGTATAGGCTGTCCCTCTGCACCCCTGTTGTGCACGCATGCTGGTCATTTGACCGTGAACCCTGACCTTGAAGGTTCCCAGCCTGGAGCCCGTGACCGGGGGAGGGTGGTAGGGGAGGCTCCTGTGGGACCAGAGTCTTCAGCTTCTACCTGGTCTATTTGAGGCCCCCAGGTTAGATTCTTAGGATTCCAGGCTAAAAGTGAACTTTGGAAAGCACTGTTCTGGAATAGTGACTTTCAAACTTTTTTTACCCTGACTTGTAAAAGGAAGTAAATTCTGTGTTGTGACCCAGTGTGTGGCCGTGTGTGCAGCAACATAGTATGTATACGAAACAGGTTTCATGAACCAGTACCTAGCTGTCACTATGTGCAGAGCATTCAGAAGTTTCCTGTTCTGTTCTGTTTGTTCAAAAAAAAAAAAAAAAAAGCTGGTGCTGATCCAGTGTGATGACAGCATAGGCGGTGGTCGGTGCGGTCACCACGGGCAGGGAGGAGCACTGTCCTGCAGGACGCCTGTCTCTTTCTATTCCAGACTGAAGGTGGGGGGTAGCGGTCGAGGGGACCTGCCTTCATGGACTCCGGTGCTTCTCTCATGACCTCGTGGGGCGCTTAGAGCAGCCCCTTCCCGTGGACTGCAGCACCTCTGTCTCACACTTGAGGAAGGTGAGGCTCCAAGAGGCTGAGTGACTTGCCCAAGGCCTCGGGGCTGGCTGAGCGGCAGGGCTGGTGCTCACCTGCTCAGAGCTTGTTCTCTAGGGGCTTTAGCTGTAAGGCAGCATGACCCATGAGGTGGGTCCCGGAGCTCAGGCTCCAAAGATACAGCAGCACGCTGGTGAGGGTACACAGCTCGGGGCAGGCTTGCTGGCGATGCGGGTGGAGCAGAGCACAGAGGTCCGAGTGAAAAGGAGCTGTGAGGACCCCGCTCCAGAGACCACGTGACGTGGTTGGTGCCTGATGCCCCGTGAGTGCTGCCCGCTGTAGTCTGACGAGGGCTCTGCTGGTGCAGGCCTGTCCCTGGCGAGATGCTTGACTGCTTCGTGGAATTAGGACCAGGTGGAACGCTGATGGCAGGGCTAGGCACATAGTAAGTCCTTAGTAGGGATTTAAGCTGAATTAAAGCACAGTGAATTAAGCACAGGAAAACCGTATATTCATGATTTATTCCTTGCAGTCCACATTTATGGATGGTCTGTAATGATTCAGGCTCTTGGTTGGGTGCTAACAGTTAGTTCAAAGCTCAGATCAGAAGCAGGGTAGGCAGTGGGAAGGAAGCCCGGGGAAGGAACAGGTTTGGCCTAGGGCCTGCCCTGGAAGCTGGCGTCTCAGAGGCACTCGTTCTTTTGTTTCACCTTCACGGCCTCTGGAGCAGGTATGTCTTAGCGCAGAGGAAGCTGCCGAGGCCCCTTACGCAGCATCTCGCCTGTAGTGAGTGGTCCAGACCAGTCTCACTCCAGACCTTTTGCTTTTCCTGCTTCATCATGTCACCTTCCCCAAACCGGTGTCTGCACCCCTGACAGCAGGGCCTGCCTCTGAGTTGCATGTGTGGTGGATCTGCACTGTGCACGTGGTCTGCAGGGGCTTCCAGCAGCTCACTCTCCTTTTCCGTGTTGGAGGGCTGTGGGCCCCGTGGTTTGGCTTCCTGAGTGTCCTGGGTGAGCTGTGGTGCTCAGACAAGACGACAGAATCTCCTTTCCTGCCCTGCTGTCTGCCCCAGAGGCCATGTGGGAGTCGCCCCTTCATTCCCAGCACAGCTTCTCTTCCCCAGGATTATCGCCTTGTGGCTTTATGTAGGACATTGTCTTGGCCGGTTTGATAGTTACTCTTCCAGAATGCTCTTTCCTCTCCCCTCCGCCCCAGCAGTCAAGGCTTCCCCCATCGCAGCACTGACCACTGAGGGCATCGTCTGTTTCCTGCTGTGCCTGTAATAGACCAAGCTTTGCCAGTCACCTCTGTGTCCCCAGTGCCTGGACCCATGCCTGGCTCAGAGTCCTAGATCCAAGAATGAATCTGCTCCTGAGGGGCCCCTTCCTGGGCTTAAAATACATGGAATCCGGCCCGAGGCTCACCCGGGTGCTCGCTCCCCAAGTGCACTCGGGGCCGCTGTCTGCCCAGTGCTGCAGAGGCTCCACGGCTGAGGCTCAGATTTGCTCACTGACGCTGCTTTCCTGGCAAGGGGTCCTGTGTAGTGCTTGTCGCTCTTCTCTGCTCGCGCGGAGCTGGGAGGCTTAGGGCAGGGCCTCACCGACTGCGGCCTCCTACAGAATTGTGAGTGTTCAGTCAGGTGTCCATGTTTTGTGGGAGGGCTGACATGAGGTCATTTGACTTATCAAAATATTTCCCCACTGCTGTCAAATGGCAGAATTACTCAGAGACGTGAGTGGGTTTTGTAGCAAATAATCCTGAATTAACAGAAGAATCAAGCAGTACATTGTACATCACGATTAATGTTTCTTGAATAATGTCTGGTGATACTTGGAGATCTGATCATCATGCTGTCTCTAGCTTAAAGGCATGGTTCAAGGTGAAACTACGAGTCAGGAGATTTTAGTTTCCATCGCATCTTGCATACACTTCACTAATAGCTTCTAACTTTCGGGTTTTGGGTCTGCCTAAGAACTCCAGAGTAGTGTTGGCTTGCTGAGCTCCCAGGCATCCGGAATAGCACCTGGCCGACGTGGAGGCCTCATCAGAGTGTGTGCGTGTGTGTGGGGGTGTGGCACGGAGGAGGCGTCCAAGCCCGCAGTGGGGACACCTGCCCGCAGGAAGGCCCTGCACAGCCCTTGGTCACCAGCCCACCTCGGCCTGGCTGCGATGGAGGCTGCGTTCTAACGCAGGGTTCACCTGTTTCCCTACTGTCTCCTGCCTCTGCTCGGTGCTGGCAGCTCAAGTGAGGGTACCTTTGAGCTCAAGTTAGGGGGTCCTCCCGGGGCACTGCGGTGGATCTGTCTGATTGCTTCCAGGATCGGGGCAAGGGTTGGGCTTGTTAATTAAGTTTGAACTGAGACTTACATAACTACCTTCAGTTTTTAGTGATTGCAGTTCTATATTGGGTGTTTAATGTTGTTTTGTTTAATCCTAACAAGGCCTAAGGAGGCTGAGTGGTTTTCTAGCGATGTCTACGCGAATGGCTGGTCTGGGTTTTTAGGACACGGGGCACACCATGGTGAGGGGGAGGGGTTCAGGACCACTTCGTAAGCCAGCTTGGGGGACAAAGTCCCATTCTTAGGAACCGGTGAGGATGGGAGCATTCAGGCACAGCTGGCAGTTGGCTGTCAGGCTTTGGAGGTCCAGGTGTGTCTGGTTTTGCTCCTCAGCGGGTGAGACGCTAGAGGACCTTCACCCTTTCCTCAGGCTGAAACCCGCGTTTCCACAGCCTCCCTAGATTTGCAGTTTTCTCACCGTAAAATGGAGATGAAGCTTGTTCTAACTGAGGGATCAAACTGGATGATCCAGGGGGAGCATACGAAGCCGCACCGTGCAGGGAAGCAGGTGCCCGTCGGCTCTGCTTGGTGCTTGCAGCCAGGCCCGCGAGGAGCAGGCGGGGATGTCGGTCCTCCCACCGCGGGCTTCTCAGAAGGAGCCTGTGTCCCCACGCCTGGCTTCGGAAGTGGTGAGCCCCCCTCCCTCCCCGGCGTGCTCCCTCGCTCCCCTGGAAGCTCAGACAAGCAGTTGGATCAGGCAACGCCAGATAAGAATGCTTTCTGGAAACTGACGGCTTGACAGGAAGAGAACTGTTCCCATTCCCCTCCATGTGCTGTTGGGGAAATAGATACACACCACTCACTCCTTGTCCTTTCTGAGCCTGTTGCCACGTCATTAGTTTAGCAACACAGACATATATGTGTGTGTGTGTGTTGTGTGTACACACACAGTGCAGTAATACGCAGCGGTCCAAGGGAGAAAAAGTCATTTCTTGGGGGAGAAAAATCCTCCATTCTCTCCTACTCCAGGGCAAGAACACTCAACAGTCCTGGGAAGGCCCGGGGCTTTCACCGCCCCTCCCTGCTTCTTCCGCCCTCATCCCGGCTGGAGTGGGCTGAGGCCCCAGCACTGTGCCGCGGGGAGCCAACTGGAAGCGCTTGAGGCGGGGAGGCCGAGTGCAGACGGCAGCTCGCTCGCTCCGGAGGGCGGCTTCCCTAGCTGCCCTGCTCGCTCACTGCATCCCCTGGGGCCGAGTGGCTCCTCACCTGCATGAATGGGGCCCGATGAACCACTCTCCTGAGAATGAAGTGGGGGAGCGTCGTTGAAGTGTCCTATTCACAGCTAAACGTGGTTTAAAATAGTCAAGCATTTGACAGCCGCTGGTAATGAATGGTTTTGCAGTGAGAGGGGAGATGAGAGGAGAGGGAGAGGGGCGCTTGAGGACACGGGTGCGCGTCTGAGCAGTCCTGCTGCGGGAGGCGGGGAGGCGGACACCCTCCCTGCTCAGACGCTGCAGGAGCAGGAGGACTGCCTAAGGACTGCCTCGGACTAGAGCCCAGGGCCCAGGAGCTGGTCACTGGAAGGCCCGCCGGAGTCTGCAGGGGAAGGTAGCCGGCGTGTCCATCCCCGCTTGATGACTGTATGAAAGGGACATGTGAGGTGCAGCGTAAACATGAACGTCACGGGCCTGGAGTGTGGCTCCCCTGGTCTTTCGATGTCGGCTTAATCTTGTACAGTTCAAAATATATCTAGAGGAGTATATGGAGACCCACACACAAATCTGAACTCAGTATTACGCTAAAGAAATTAATTTTGTTATTTCTCTCTCTTCTTTGCCTATAGTTACTGTATTTCTCCATCATTTTTTACTTAACACCCTGCTTTTAAGGTGTGAGGGCTTGATTCCCACCAGTGAACTGGTGGGTGAGAAGCAGTGCTGGAGATTAGGTCAGGTCTCTTCACTTTTGAAAAATAAAACTTCCTCCAGATGGAACTGAGAACGCTTTTCAGATTGCAACTAGAAACGGGTCTCTTGATTCTCTCTTGAACTGTGTCTTCTAGACCGACAGTGAAATGGGTTTCGGTTTCTTGAGAAAGGAGAAGCTAAGGCTGAAGGTCCTCTGTGGCTCCGACAGGTCAGGTGTCCTCCCAGCACGACCGCGTGCTGCCCAAGGGCACGCCGTGCACTCCCGACGCTCGGGGCGTGGGCTCTGGGACGGCTTCAGGGTCTGACTCTGCCGCTTACTGGTGGCAGGACCTGGAGTGATTTCTTCCTGACATCTGCCTCCCTCTTCCATCATCTGAGTTGAAATCTAAATTATTACACTTTTCTTGAGTCTCTTAAGAGTTTTAAAGCACTAACACGGGGCAGCCTTGAACATTATTGGGTCTTCATCAGCATGTAGTGTTGAATATATGCCCTTAACTGCATGGAACGTCCTCCAGGTCCTGGAGGAAAGGCTGTTTCTGGGGCAGAGCATCCTCCCAGGCGAGAGAGTCGAGTAAATTGCACCCTGGAGTTCACCACAGACCGAAAGCCTGTACCCATGAAACTAGGGAGCATATTTGCCAGTACGGCGTAACATTCCTGGTAGAATCTTTTCTAGGGAGGTGAGAGTCCTGCTCTTCAAGGCCTGGTGACATTACCTCCTGACCAGAGCCCTGCAGTCTAAGTCCAACACTTGAGTTCAGGTGCCTTCATGGGCCCCGCGTGTCTCTTGAGTCAGCATGGACACTAAGGAAAAACTGAGACCTGCAGAAAAGTGGTTTTCCAGGAGGGATAAAGTATCCCCCAGCAGATGAGAGTCAGCACCTGTCATGAGGACTCGTCCACCTGGTGAGAGGGCAGTGAGAATCTCTGACGTCTGTGACGTTCTTAAGTGGACTGGGAGCTTGCCCGCACACTTACTCGGCGGAGATCGCCAGATGCGGTGCTGGTGCTGAGGGTGGGGGTGAGATGGGCCAGGTCCCTACTCTCGGGCAGTCTCCGTGGGAGACAGACATGAACACAGCGTGTTGTGATGAGCACCAGGGCAGGGGGAGCCCAGAGCGGGAAGGAGCATCTGGCTGGGCCTGGGGATCAGGAGATGCCCTGGACATGGTGCCCGGGCTGTGGCTCATAGCTGCAGGAGGAGGGCAGATTCACAGGGATCCAGTTTGGTCGACATCTCAACCTGACTCGCCTCGCTTTGTGACATGGCCACGTTCCAAGGTAGAAGCGGTTAGACCTGATGACGTATGATCACCGAGGATTGTATTTATTTGGTAGTTTGGACTGTGATAATCACATTGTTTGAAGGGAACACATATCTGTATTTCACTTTTTTTTTATCTCATGGTTTGCATTGTTAAATATAAGATCAGTTTCTTGTAATCTACCCTCAGATTTTTGGGAAAATTTTTCTTTGTTCCTTTGCTGACCCCTACTGGGACAGAAGTGTACAGCAGTCTTCGGAAGTCAGGTGTACAAGTGCACAGAACTAGACATTTCTGTCTACTGTTTCCAGTCCCCACCAGACCCTTAAGTCTTGTCGGCTGTATTAACCTTGTATCTGGCACCTCCCACAGGGGAATAAGCACATAGCAGGTGCTCGTAAATACCTGTTGCATGTAGAGGTAACTGGTATCTGTAATTCAGAAATTGTATGGTGTTTGAGATTCTTTGTGACAGTTAATGCTGTTTTGTAAAATGTTTAAATTGACCTTCAGAGTGAAAGCAGGCCGAGAGTCCCCTCCCCACAATGTGAGTATGAGAGCTACTAACTGAGGGAGCATTCTAATGGATTAGACCTGAATTGAGAGTGCGCTCTTTGTGCCATCTGAAATCTGAAAAACTCAAACTTTTTCCCCAGGATCTTTACTTTATATAGCAAGTCTCTGCCCCTCGACCTGGCCTGTCGTATATGGGATGTGTTCTGCCGGGACGGGGAGGAGTTTCTGTTCCGCACGGCCCTGGGCATCCTGAAGCTGTTCGAGGACATCCTGACCAAGATGGACTTCATTCACATAGCCCAGTTCCTGACGCGGCTGCCCGACGACCTGCCGGCTGAGGAGTTCTTTGCTTCCATAGCTGCGGTGCAGATGCAGAGTCGGAACAAGAAGTGGGCTCAGGTGAGCGGGGCTCAGCAGTCAGCTCAGGAAGTCAGCTACCTGTGAGCAGACGGCCCTCCGTACGGCAGTTCCGGGGCTGCATGTGCGGTGGCCTGGGTCTGAGGCTTGGCTCTGCCACAGGGGGTCTTGGGCAGTCATCTCCTCTTTGGGTCTGTGTCGGAGGAAGGGGCTGGATAATAAAAGCCCTCCCACCCGTTCTGCAGTGGCAAGGCGGGGCGCGGGCAGAACTTTGAATCAGCTGTCACAGTGCTCTCTGCACGTTAGACAGCATTTTGCTAACCGATCCCTTTCCCCCCTTTTTAAACGTCAGAGACAGAAAGCAGGGAAACTAACACTGCCGTGCCCCGCTCCCTCCCTCACCATGGGTGTGCCCGGGACAGGGTGGTGAACAGAGGAGGCCCAGAGAGCAGGCACAGGGGAGGCGGGGAGGGGGCTTCGGGATGTGTTGCCCCAGCTCACCTGTTAGCAGAGCAGCCAAGTAACAGCATGGGAGCGGCCCAGCTTGGGCCTCCATCTTCTAGGTCCCTCGCATCTCCTTTGGACATTCCTCATAGGTTACGTCCCCTGTGGGCTTGGCCAGGGTCATCTGAATCCTAGTCTTTATCTTTCTAAAAAGGGAAAACTAAAACCTTGATTCTTGGCCCTGCAGCTGCTGTTTGCCTGAGCATCAGGGCCTAGTTGGTTGATGTCTGGGGAGGCTTGTATGTGCCCAGTACTTGTTCCTGATTTATTTTTCTTATTAGTGGAAGATTTAAAGTGCACTGAGAAACAGAATGAAATAGAATAACGAGCCCCTGTGCGCCTGTCAAATATCCAGTCAGTTTTCATATTTCTATTTGTTTCCAAAGGTCACCAGTAGCTTCATAGGCTGCTTGAACCAGGATCCAGATAAGTCTACACATTGCAATTGGCTGAAAGATCTTTTAAGTCTTTTTTAACGTATAGGGCTGCCCACCTTTCCACTTCTCCCCTCTCCCTTCTCCCTTCACCCTTTATTTAGTGAAGAAGTGATGCCATTTGCCCATTAGCATTTCCCACAGTCTGGATTTTGCTGGTT
This sequence comes from Camelus dromedarius, assembly GCF_036321535.1. Taxonomy (NCBI): domain Eukaryota; kingdom Metazoa; phylum Chordata; class Mammalia; order Artiodactyla; family Camelidae; genus Camelus; species Camelus dromedarius. Next base: position 119,518,876 of record NC_087436.1, read on the forward strand.
AGATCCCTGCGGTGTGTTTAATGTGGTCTTTCTATTCCGCATGTCCTGTAAATCGGCAGTTAGATCTCAAGGCTCGATCGGGTTCCCAGTTTTTATGTTTGGTCACATTACTTCGTAGGTTATCAGACTATTTCCCTTTGATCTTAGCCAGCAGCTTATTTTTATAACAGCTTTATTAGTTTACATACCATAAAATTCACCGTTTTTTAAAAGTGTACAAGTTCAGTGCCTGTTTATGTATTAAACCAGAGAGTTTCCCCTCTCACCTGGGCCCTTCGTTCAGCCCCCTGCGCTGGCCATTCCCTTCCTCCCTGTCCCCAGGTCTGATGTGCTCTGTGGCTGGCGGACTCCCTTCCTGTCTGGGTCTTTGGGGAAGGAGCATAGCTGCTGTGGAGGGACCGTGGGTCAGTCTGTGAAATGCTCCCCTGGTTTTACGTGGGGGGGAGCACTATTTTGTGCTTAGGGGGTTATCAGTAGCATTTCTAAAATAAATACAATGTTTATAAAAAGGAGTGAAGTACCGACACTTGCTACAGTATGGATGAACCTTGGAAGCATTATATTATGTGAAAAAGCCAGACATGAAAGACTGTTTGATTCCATTCACATGCAGTTGCAGAACAGGGAGCTCTGTAGAGACAGGAAGTAGATTAGTGGTTGCCAAGGGAGTGGATGAGGTGGGGACAGGGCTGTGGTAGCCAGAGGATACGGGGTTACTTCTTGAGGTGATGAAAATGTTCTAAAATGGACTGTGGTGAGGTTTGCACACGTCTGTGAATATACTAAGAAGCAATGAATTGTACACTTTAAATGGGTAAATTACACGTTACGTGAATTATATACCAGGAAAACCTTTTAAAAAATGCACTGAGCTCGTGTGTGAGCAGGACTGGCTATATAATTATCAGGGATCTGGTGAAAGAAGAGCCTTTCTCTGATTAAGAAACAAATGCGCAATGCAAAACGAAACTCTGGGGCCACGTGTTCAGAGTTAGTATGGAGAATTCCAGGATGGCGACTGCAGAGCATTAGGCTCAGTAGGGCCCCTCCGAATGCATGGGCTTCACGCCCACGAAGCTGGCCTGTGTGTAAGTGTGCGTGAGGAGTCTCCTGCGGGTCAGTCACTTAGAGCGGTTTTCTGAAATAGCTACAGGAAGCCAGGGCCGTTGCTGATAGCCTTTATTCAGCACAGAACTGTTACTCCCTTGACTTTCCAACTTGTGTGGTCACAGGCCTGCTGATCTTCCTTTGTTCTTCACCGGTCCTTCCCTCCGTCCCCCAACTCGCACACCCGCAGAAACACGCAAAGAGGGAAGGGTTGAGCCCACATCTGTCATTTAGCTTCTTGCATTTTAGGTGAAGATTACTGGTTAACACCAGATCAGAGGTTATTAAATAGTAGGACATTCTCCAGTAGTGGGATAGTAATAGGGGTTGGCCTGAGGGCAGGCATCAGTGAGTTTATTCAGTTCCAGGTCCCACGGGAGTTGTGGCCCATGCCCATTTCTCTTAAATGCTGTACTTAAGGTTAAAACTCTGGTGAACTTTATAAAACAGGTAAACGTTTATGCTTGGTCAGCAGTCCCATTTACCTAGAGGTGGCTTTTATCTACTGTTAGCCCCCCTGTGCAATTTATTTGAAGCCCACATAAAATGTTTCTGCTTTATAGCTTGTAATTTGTAATTCAGTCAAAGTGGCATAGCGCCTGACCCAAGTAGTTTAGCACTGGTGCTGCAAAGATGCCCTTGGTTTTAAAATCAAACAAATCTGAGTTTGAATCCACACAGGCTGTTTGGCTTTTAGCAAGTCACTTGTCTGAGTGTCTGTTGCTCAGGTGATGTACAGCGTTGCATGGATTAAACAGCCGCTGTGCCGGAGGTGCCCTGGGAGAGCTCGACTGGGCCAGAGTGGGCGCGCAATAAACGCGGCCTGTTGTTGTCACTGCGGCTGGTAGGCAGTCACAGTGGAATGTGATATTTAGAAAAATAAAGGTGTTAGCCAGAAGCTGAGAGAGCAGAGAGGAGGGAGCGAAGTCACCCTGGGGAAGCTCAGGAAGGCGTGGGAAGAGCTGATATCTCTCAGGCCTGAAAAGGGCGCATGGTTTGCTGGCGAAGAGAGGGGGCAGGTCAGCGGGAGCCCAGGAGGGCAGGTTGGTGTCCCGGAGTGGGAAGCCCGGCGTTGGTGGTGGCGAGCGCAGGGGCCGGAGCCAGACTGCGGAAGGAGAGGAGCCTGGGAGCCCCGCCTCGACACTGGCACCTGGGGGCCAGTAGGGAGTGGCTGTGGGGCACGAGCCCAGACGGCGTGGTTAGGTTTCCATGTTGGAAGGTGAGTGGAGGCAGGTGTGGAAGATGGACCAGAGCAGGGACAGGTGGGGAGGCAGACGCGGGGCTGCTGCGGTTCCTGTCACACTGGTCGGGATGTGTGTTCAGCGTGTACTGAGGTCGCCCACCCCTGTCTCCCTGTGTCCCCAGGTACTGACCGCACTGCAGAGGGACAGCCGGGACGTGGAGAAAGGAAGCCCGTCTCTCAGACACTGAGGCGGCAGGCGGACTTGCGCTCGGTGCTGAAGCACGGCTCCAGGCGGCTCCTGCGGTGCCGCAGGCAGACACACAGGCGGCTCAGAAGAACAGGGGCTGTTCCATGTTTGATTCCTAATACTGGAGTTGGCCTTAAACAAAATAGAACAACAACAAAAACTTGTAAAGAATTAAACCAAGGCTCAGCCTTAAGAAGCTCAGTGGGATGATGGCCTAATATTGACCGTGGTCACCACTGCATATTCTGCATGGTTTAAAAATAGGGCAGTGGCTAATCCCCTCCCCTCATCAGCAAAAGTTAATTAAATTGTAATGCTTTTATGTCAACTACTGGAAAGTACATTACAATCTTTCATAGCCGGGGTGCATGAGAAATGTTGTTTGGAGACCTCAGAGATGTTATTGGCTCATATTTACATATTTTAGTAAGAAAGGGATTGCTGGTTTAGTTACCAAGATAATCTTTCCCGAGCCGGAGGTCTTGTTTTTGAAGCCCATCTACCAAAGATAGCATTACAGGACGACGGGCTCTCAATCCTGGCGAGTGTGCACGGGCTCCCCGGACACGGTCTGACCTTCAGGGTGACCTTTTACCATATTGCCTTGACAAAATTACAGCACGAGGGCTGAAAATGCACGCCTAGACTCCCACGGGCAGCCTGCCCTCCCAGAGATTGCTCCCACGTTTGCTGAGTAATGCGAGCTGGAGCAGGAAGAGCTGCTCACAGACGCCTGTGACAGTGAAGACGGGCTTAAAGCTGGTGGAGAACAGAATGGAGACAGCCTCCCTTTAAGCAGAGGGGAGGGGAGAGGATGTTGAGACCTGCCCGCTCCTGCAGCCTGTCGTTTCTGTGGAGGCTGGGGGTGGGTGGGCGTGGGGCCACTGCTCCCTGGCTGTGAAAGCTTGCTCCTCTCTGTCACCTGATGGCAGGTGCAGTCCTGCGTGCAGTCATCCCGCCTCACACATTTAACGCAAAGGTAGACGGCTGTCAGGGCTGAGGAGCGAGCAGCACCCACCCGGCAGCCCAGACGGCCTGGCCAGAACGCTCAGTATCCGAACTGTCAGCCTGTCCCCGTCGCAGCTGCTTTCCCCCAAGTTCATTAGCAGCCTTTTTGTTGTAGCTTTTTCTTGACTAATTGGAGAACTTCATAGTAAGAACTTCGGTTATCCAAATTCTAAGAAATGAACACTTTTTGCAGAGGAGTCCAGAGGGCCAGGCAGATCGCTATGGAAACGGGTTGCCATGTGATGCTGCGTTAGTGTGCTGGTCTCTGGGAGGGCCCGGCGGGCCAGGCTCGAGGGTGCCTCCTGTCTGCAGCGAGTGCTGGCGGGGCCTGCCACCCTGCAGCCCGCCTCAGCCACACCCCCCCAACCCCGGGAGTGCCCGTGGCTGACCTCGTTTCTGACCCCGGGAGCCCCAGCTCTGAGCGCAGTGCAGCAAGGAGATGCGGGCTGGCGGCAGAGCCTACCTGGCGTTATTTTTGTAGGTTTTCTATGTCTGCCATGTCTGCTGATGACACTTCAGGTGCAGAGCAAGTCCCGAGCCAGTGGTGGTCCTCGTGCCCCGTGTTTTTTCCCTCCTGTTCCTGACTGAACCCTCCAGGAGGTGGCGGAGCTGAGCGCGCGTACCACTTTCTGCCTCAGCCTTTAAACGCTGACTTGCCCGACGTCTTGGAGGAGCCGTCTGTCTCCACCGGGCTCTCGGCAGCCTTCCAGACGCAGCCGTTCCCCGACGTCACGGGCTGAGGCCCTTCCGCTGTTCCTCACAGGTGTACTCAGTTTTATTCCGTGATGTGGGCTTTCTGTTCTTGAAAGATGTATATATTTTCTTACTGTACATAAAGATGTTCCTTAAGTGGTGACAGAAAGCAAGGGGACAGGGCGGCGGGCAGGCCTCCAGAAAGCATTCTTGGGACCCCGGGGTAGTCAGACCCCAGCCTCAACGCTGTTGTCAGTTTGATACAAACCTCGTGGGCAGCACCATGTATGCATTCAGTTTTCAAATAGGATTCCAGGCCAGTCTGGAATACCTCCAAGTCTTCAGTTCAGAAGAGGTTCTCGTGACCTGTTCAGGGGGCACACGAGGCCTAGCTGGATCGATACGTCCACTTCAGAGGCCGGGAAGGTATGAGTCCCCATCTGGGGTCACCTCGCCCCTTTCCACGGAGGGCAGAGGGCCGCCGGCCTGCACAGGGCTGTGCTGCTCTGCTTGACAATCCTGTTTAGTAAAACTGGAAACAAATTGAAATGCTGCCCCCAAGGAGATGGCCCTCTGCCCTTCCCACACCGTTGGTTTTCAGAACCTAGGTCTTCTGGTTCAGGACTCTGGGCAGCTGGCACTTTAGGGTTGAAAGTGGTGTCCCCACCAGTCATCAAAATCCCATCTGGAAAAATGTTCACTTCAAAAGGTACTTTTTAACTGCTCAGTTTTTTGACTATTTTAAATAGTTTGCTGATAGAAGACTCCTGATGACACTTGCTACAATATCATGTTTTAATTGCTTGTACAGTTAACCTTTAATTTTATTTAGTAAAGTGTATCAAACTAGGACTTTTTGGATTGTAAATATGTGGTTTTATTAAATAAAAGTCATGTAAAATTGTTACTTATGTTCAGTGCAGTTTGGTTTACAGTTTGAGTTATCACCTTGAAGTATGGTGAAACTTGACTTTGAGCGTCATACTGTTTGAATGTTTTAAAATCCCCTTATTAGTCTCAGTTACATAAAAAGGTGATGCAATTGTGGTCGTTTGGTCAGGGGATTGGACAGTTAGTGCCACACCCCTTCTCCTAAGCTGGGGGGAACCCCAAGCTTGCTGCTTCTCTCAAGCCTGACTGCCTGAGGCTAGAGTCCCTGGTCCCTCAGGCCCACAAGTCTGCCCCATTCTCCAGCGCACACCCCTAGGCATGCCACCCGTCCCAGCAGGTCGTCAGCATTACCTCAAACCTGCTGGAAGCCCTGTGATGGCAGCCGGGTGGCCCGGCCTCTTCCCTGGGCCACTGTGCCTCCGTTTCCACCTGTGGAGTGGAGATCCCAGTGCCGCCCCAGGCGGTGACAGTGAGCAGGCCCCGGCCTCAGGTCCCCGCAGAACTGAGCAGAGCGGCGCTCACGTTGTAGGTGGTGCTGCCCAGAGACAGCAGCCTGCGGGGCGTCTGCTCTGATGTCTTTGGCCTGCACACGACAGTCAGAATCTGTGCCCTGCATCTCCATGGGCGAACTGCGTCACCGCCCTGGGCCACGGTTCTGTTCCCTCCATTCTCTGCAGGCCGAGGGTGGTCGAAGGGGCTCACTCACTGCTCCCCCAATGCCAGGCCCTGGGCGGAGTGCTCAGTCAGTGACCTCACTGGTCTCCACAGCAGCTCTGGCTCAGAGAAATGATTGGCTTGGGCTCCTATGGCCAGTTAGCGGCAGAGCTGGAGTTCAAAGCTGTGGCTCCAGTTCAAAGTTCAGACTCCAGCCTTGTGGTTCCCCAGCCCTTGCTCAGAAACACCCCTCTCCAGGGAACAGCTCTGCTCCAGGGCCTTTGGAAGCTTCTGGTAGCTTGGACCTCCACTCCAAGCAGGGAGGGCCATGCCCACCGGCCGGCCCCTCGCGGAGATCCCCGGGAAATGCATGAGCAGTGGGGTGGAAGTTGTGGAATATTCTCCTGAGAGAAACTGGGGAGCTGACGGTTCAGAAACCAGCACCCGATGTGTGCAGCCTGCCTCCAAGGCAAGAGAGGGAACGAGATGCTGCACCAGCCGGGCGGGAGGCAGGGAGCCACCAGGCTGGACCTTGAGGTGAGTGTTGGTCCCTAGGGGACCAGAGGAAGGGCGCGGCCAGAGGGGGAGGCCCATGAGCCAAGGCCAGTCCTCAGAGGGGCCCCCAAGCGCAGACCTGCCCACCTAGGACTCAGCTGTGCACTTACTTTGCTCCAGGCTCCTTGCCTGATCTAGGACAGAGCTGCCCCACCAGGCTTGGCAACGCCAAGGCCCTGTACTCAGGACTAGCTGCCCGAGCCCCTTGCCCAGGGTGCCTGAGCCCTGCGGGGTTCCCTGTGGAAGGAGGGCCAGTGGCCTCCTCCCCCGCCCACGGGCTCCACCCAAGTCTCACAGTTTTCTTAAACACGTTTCTTCAGCTGCTTCACCCTGTTCAGAGCTCCTGGCAGAGACTGTTCCAACCAAAAGTAAATTCACATTTAAGGGGCAGATTAGCTGGAGGTTAAGAACTGGAAAATTTTTTTTAAGCCTTTTAATATTATAGGAAAGTTCTTCATTCTTAGAAAATAGACTTTGGAAGAAATCTGACTGCGGACAACATGACACAGAAGACACAAAGATTCAACTCAAATTTGACGGTCTTGAGTATGTAAACATTTGTTAATCTCCCTCATCCATCGAAGTCTGAGAATCAGTTCAGTGCTTTGCTTGGTCAAAAGCAATCATTTCAACAACTTCTTAAGGTTTCTTAAGAACTGGAGAATTTAAATTCTCTTAAGCCTTGTCTCCCTTTTCTGTAACCGAAGGTTAAGAAGAGTGCCCAGCACCTATCCCCTGGCTTCTGAGGATTAAAATAATCCTAAAATGCTGTACTAATTGTGTCATTAAAAGAAACAACTGCCATTGGAATCATGCTCCTGGCATGTAAACTTTTAGTATCTTACACTCACTCTTGGTGAACGTATGAATTTTAAAAATTGGGATTTTTTTCCCCCTAATTAAATGCCCGTTCATGGTATAAAATTTGGAAATACAGAAACACAAACACACACGTCGTAACTTCACCACCCAGAGAAGAGACTTTTTTCGTATTTTTGTCTTTTATTCCTATAAATAAATTTGTCCCTATTTTACAGGTGGGTACGTTGAGGCTTAGGAAGCTGAGGTATTAGTCCCAGGGCATACTGAGAAGACGGCTGAATGCTGGCCAGCCTGATTCCAAAGTCTTTTCTCCAGCACTGCACGTCTTCCCCTTCTAGGTACATCTGTGTAGTCCTTGGCATCCTTTGGGTGAAAAAATAGAAGACTTCATCGATTAAAAAATTGGAGAGGGTGTACATTTATTCACTGAAGTACTTAGACGTTGGTTATTACGTGCGAAGTCGGAGCCACGGACTTGAGCAGCGCCCTTCCTGCTGGTCTGGCTCCAGCTAGCTGCTCTGACGAGTCGTCCCAACACGGGGGATGTAGTCTCCTGGAGCCCTTTCCTTGCGTAGCATTTTCATGCTTCATCACTCTGACTTAAAAGACTACCCCTGCCAAGTTGGGGTGCATTAACTCATTTCATAGACAAGCACCCCTGGCCAGTGGCAAAAAGCTAAATTACAGCTGCAGAGGAACTTGTCAAAAGAGCATGTATTTCCACTTCTATAGTTAAAAAATTATAAATGTGGTTAAGTCACCAAAAATGATTTTCATTTACCAAGAAAAAGTGTTTCTTTTTCAGATGCCTTGGGCTCTGTCATAGTGCCTGCTTCACTCCTGCCAGGGCTGCTGAAAACAAACCAAAAAAACTGTAACATTGAAGGGGACCCATCCGACTCAGCCGAATTTTTTAAAACAAGGCCAGTTTACCCTGAATGCTCCTGGCTTGGGAGGCCACTCTCCAGCACGTCCACATCCACTTCCATGAGTTGAGTGTAAGTCATTGTGATTGTTGTGGTTCCAAAGTTCGTTTATGCCCGAGGTAGTAATTACTGTATTTACATAATTTAATTAAATATCATGTAGACCAATGGTGGTGAAAAAAAGAATTTTTGTTTCTACGAACGTCAAACTAAATGCTTTGGAAAGTCTCAAAAAGGGCAAATATCATTAAATTGGTATTGAATTGAGTGTGAGTGAGAACTGGAAAAGGTAGGGAAGCTGAAGTCCACAGGGCAATTGAGAAGGGCTCAGTCATTCAAGAGCCAGAGTCCTCGCACTTAAGACGACGCCTTGGCCCTCGGCCTGGAGATCAGCAAGTGCTGTGCACCTGTCCGTTCTAAATTAGGATAGAATGTTGAAAACAAGACAAAAAGGCTAGTTTCGTATAATAATGCATTCAAAATTTATTGTGCCTGCATTTTTCAGGCCTTGTACTTTTTGACAAGGAGATGAAAAAGTCTTTAGCCCTTGGTTTTAGTGGTCATAAAAATAATGGTAGTTTTAGGGGTTTCTAGTCCAGACTCCGCATTACTCCTCAACCTTCCCCTCGGGGAGGATGGGTCCCTGGTGGAGTGGCCGGCTCTGTCTGCAACATCGTCGTTCCGTGGCTGTGAGCCTGCCTTCCCGTCGTCTCCCTCACTGGTTCTGCTTCTTGAGAGAGCCTCTTTCTACCTGTAGTTAGTTTTGAATCCGACATAGGACTTGGTGCCCGACATATCATAAGCATTCAAGTAACACTTATCTTCAGAAAACGAGACTGGCATTATATTAATGTATTAATCTAACAAGTTTATTGAACACCGGTTATGTGCTCAGCCCTGTGCTGGCCACTAGGGAGGATGATAAATCAACAGGCCTCGCAGGGCCTTTGTCTCATGGGGCCCAGAGAACTCAGTGGACAGTCATAAAGCAGTGGGTCAAAGGCTGGGCTGGGGCTAAACGCAGGCCGCTGTGCGGACAGAGGGAGGTCAGTAAAACTGGGGAGAGGATGCTTTAGGGCCCGAGGCATTCTTCCTCGAGGGCAATCTTAAACGGTTTGTGAATGTGTTGCTATTTCAGGATCGGGAGCTCTCCTATAATCTAATTAGAAAGAACCTCGTTATGAAGTAGTCAACAGAGTATTCATCTTCTAATTGGAACATCTCCAGCATGAGGTAATATAACTTGAGAGAACATTAGTAACTTGGCCGCTTAAAGCAACACCAACCCCATCTGTCTCTCTTGTATCTCTGTGCTCTCAGAGACCTGCCTGTCACCGGGCTGAAGGCTGGTGAGGCAGTGTTGGGTTCCACCTGGGTAATTTGCCAGTGGTTCAAAATCTGCTGAAAATAACCTGTTCTCTCTCTTGTGAACCAGAGGCATGGCCACCCTTATAATGAAAGCTGCTTGCTTGGTGAATGCATTGAGCCAAGCCTCCCCGACCACAAAAGAACCTAGCGGGCCGGTGCTGCTTTCAGCTTGCGGTGCAGGGAGAACGAAGTTCTATTTGCCAGTTATTTACTGCTTGACCTTAGTCTTGGTGAAGACAGAAATTGTAGAAGATGAGGAGAATGGAAGCAGGGAGGCGAAGCTTTCACTCCCCTCACTGTCTCGCTTGTGTGCTTTAATAAGTACAGTATTATTTTTTTTAAAGTGTATTTAAGCTGTGCAGGTTAGGAAAGCAATTTTAATCAACCTGTATTGGCTTCAAAGGGAACACATTTAGAAAACAAAATCATGTCATCCAAAGACAAAAGTTATTGTGACATTCTCATGGAACAACTGAGTCATCTGCCCAGAGTGGGGTTTCGACCGTTCTTTAAAGGTGTGTAGTACCAAAAACTAGATCACCCTTCTTATGATCCTTCTTAAGTTTACAGATGGGAAAATACTTTTAATCCAAAATCTGAACATCTGAAAATTCAAGCTAAGATTAAGAAGAATTAAAACCAGGCCTCTAGCTCCAAAAGCATCAAAGAAAACTGAAAATGTTAATCACTCTGGGTTAAGGAGCTAGACCTATCGGGCCTGTTGTACATTAACTCAAGGAACGACAGACATTTTAATATTTGATACAGTGTAAAATCACATGCCTAGTGAGGGTCTGTAGTGTTGCCAAGATCTGAAAATATCTTGTTGAAAACAAAAGGCTTACGGACAGTCAGCAGTCACCACTGTATATTTTGCACCTGGAAAAACATAATACAATCACTATTTTGTTTTCACTAGAAAACAAAATTTCTTTCTTTCTTTTTTTTTTTGGTACAGATCAATGCATTTCTTTAGTAGATCCAAGAAAACGTTTCATTAGAATTGAAGACTGTCATTGAGCCAGAAACAAACATTCATAGTAAAGCAGACTGAGCTTCCTTTCATTGAAAAAAGAGAGATGAAGGAACATAAGCCCCGTTCCCTAGTTACCATTCCTCCTGTTCCTGGTGTTTTTATTAACCCAGAAGCTGGTGCTACTTACATGCAAAACAATTTTAGACTAAGGGAATTAGTGAGCTTCGAATTGAGACAGTGACTCGGGATGACACAGTGCAATCCATTCAAAGGGGATTTAATAATCAGCTTAATACACAGGAAATTTTTTTGACACCCTGCCCATTTGTTGAACCCTTCTGCACATGGAGGAGGAACAGTTTTCCTCAGTATCAGGACACTGAAACTATGGAATTGTTCAGATATAAAACAGCTTTTGAGAGCTTTCTAGAAGTCAGGGACATTAAATCATCCATGTTTGTCTCTCGGTACCTGTTTTACTTCATCCCATATAAACAGTGCTCGGTTTTATGCTCAGCACTAATTTGGAAGCTTGAAAAACTAAGAATACAAAATACAATTCCATCCCAAATATCATGGGCCTTTCTAAGAATGGCAACAGATGGAGAATAAAAGTTAATGACGGATGAGGTTTGCTGAGACTGAAGATGTTCTGTGGACCCTTTCAATCATTGTGTCAAGAGGGCAGAAAGGCTTTGGCTTCCCTGATCTTCTGCCTCACACCCCTGCAGGACAAAGTCAGCCCGGCGTGATGCTGCTTCAGGGATTCCAAGCGCCGGTTGAGCTGCTCAGTCCTGTCCACCTTCTCCTCCATGTCCCGAAGGAGTGATTCCTTGCCCAGAAGCCCACACTTCTGATTCAGCTTGATGTTGTCGATCCGCAGGCTGTCTCGGGCTTGCTTGGTCTTGGTCAAGATGTCCCTCCTTAGAGCCACCTGAGCCTCAATCTCCATAAGCTCTGACTTTTTACGAGCATTTTCTGTATCCACAAAGTGTAACTTTTCCTTCACGTGTGTTATTATTTGCACATTGTTGGTCAACTTGGTGCGTAATTTTAAAAGCTCCTCATTTCGCTCCTCAACTTTCTCATTGAAAGTCTGGTTCTCAATCTTAAGCTGTTCAAAATCTATAAGGAGCAGGCCCTCAGTCAGGTCCTCCTGGGCCTTCATCCTGGTTTCAAAATGCACCAGACTCTGCTTCAGCTGCACGTTCTCCAGCCTCACGGCGCTCATCTCCTTCTCCTTCTTATCCTCCAACGCCTGGATCTGCTCCACCTCCTGCAGAGCGGCCTGGCGACCACCCTGCATCCGACAGCTGCCCATGGCCTGCATCACCACCTGCTTCTTGAGTGCCTGGAAGTGAAGCCATTCCTTCTCCACCTCGGAGAGCTTCTCTCTGCACTGCTGCTTCAGCTGGTCCAGCTCCTGGTGATACCAGCTCAGGTCGTCTGCCTGTTGCTTCCTCAGATCCTCCAGCAGGACCAGATGGTGTAGGTATGCTTGCTCTTTCTCGGGCGCCTCAGGCTCCGTGCCCTTGTCAGGCACCTCGGCTGCATCCAGGCCCTTCTTCTTGCGCAGCGCCTCGAAGATCTTGTGCTGCAGGTAGATGTTGTAGCGCTGGTAGCGACCCCGCTCCACCATCAGGGAGTGGTACTGTTCCAAGAGCTCGGCGCGCAGCTGCTGCTCCTGCCGCTTCTGCACCTCCTCAGTCCACTCGGAATCGTCAGACTCGAGTTCCCTGTCCACATTTCTCAGCTCTTCCTCGCTTTTCTCCCGGCGTGCTTCCACACGCTTCCCCTCGGTCTCCTCAGTCCCCTCGCTCTCCTCAGTCTCCTCGCTCTCCTTCCCTTCCTCCTCCACGTGTCCCTTCGGCTCAGCCTCCCGGGATGGCGCAGTCTCTTCCTTGCGGGTCGAGGACAGCTGCAGAGGGACATGAGACTGGACTTCCTTCTTCCTCGGCTCCGCTGCCTCCTCCGCGTCCTCCTCGTCCTCGTCCGCCTCCTCCTCCTTCTGTGGTTCCTGGGGCCCGTCTTTGGACCCTGGCTTGGCTGGCTCCTCAGGCCCGGTCTCGGCGGGCTCCCCTGACTCGGCCTCCGCCGGCCACTCCGGCTCTCCGGGCCCCTCCTCGCCCGCAGCCTCGGTGGCCGCCGGCCCTTCCTGGGACTCAGCCGGCTCGGCCGCAGCACCACCTCCCTCTGAAGCCTCTACAGCCTCCGGGTCCGGCTCCGACTCCGGCTCCATGGGTTCGGCAGGGGACTGGGGGCCAGAGCTAGTCTTGATTATGGACAGCCGCGAGGCCAGGCTCTCCGCATCTCCATTTTCCCTCTCGGGGTCCCCAGTGTGATCGGAGTGGTCGTCCATCTCCCTCCCGCAGGGCCAACGCTGCGGACCACGGCTGCGGATTGTTAGGTTTCCAGGGGCAACCAGGGGCGCGCACGGTGGGCCCGGCGATTGGCTGGACGTCAGCGCAACACCCTGCCCCCTTCTCCCCGCCTCCCGGCAAGAGCAGACCAATAGGAGGCCGCGGGAGGACGAGGGGTGGTGTTGATTGGGGGAGGACGTAGGCTCGCTCAGAGAGGGGCGTGGCGCATCCGCCGCGCTTCTTTTCGCCCTTTTCCCCGCGCCCAGCCTGGGGCGGGACGTCGGGGTGGCGCTGAGAGCCACGGGCAGCCGGCGCGAGGGGCGCGCAGGCGCAGAGCAGCGGGCAAGGTCCCCGCGAGGTGGCGCGCGCGGGGCGCCTGCGCGGTGCGGCGGGGCGACGGCGGCGGCGGCGGCGGCGGCGGCCGGGCCTGCCCGAGCGCGCCTGCGTGCTGAGGCGGGACGCGGCCCGGCTGGCCGGCTCCGGCGGCGCCTGGGCGGGGCGGCGCGGTGGCGGCGGCCGCGGCGGCGGGCGGCGGTTGCTCGAGCGCGGCGGCGGGCCCGGGTGGCGGCGCTCTGACGGCTGCAGGCGCGGCGGCGGCGGCGGCGGCGGCGGCGGCGGCGGCGGGCGCGGGCGGCGGGCGGGGGAAGATGGCGGAGCTCGGTAAGAAGTACTGCGTGTACTGCCTGGCCGAGGTGAGCCCGCTGCGCTTCCGTTGCACCGAGTGCCAGGACATCGAGCTGTGCCCCGAGTGCTTCTCGGCCGGCGCCGAGATCGGCCACCACCGCCGCTACCACGGCTACCAGCTGGTGGACGGCGGGCGCTTCACGCTGTGGGGGCCCGAGGCCGAGGGCGGCTGGACCAGCCGCGAGGAGCAGCTGCTGCTGGATGCCATCGAGCAGTTCGGCTTCGGAAACTGGGTGAGCGGCGGGCCGTGCGCGCCCGCGAGAGGCCGGCGCACCTGCGGGTTCGGCGCCGCCGCGCAGGGCCCGGGAGGCCGGGCCAGTTCGCGCGCCCCAGGGTTGCACGACCCAACCTGGCCCAGAGAGGCTAAGCCACACTCCCAAGGTCACACAGCAGGAAGTAGTAAAGGGGGGATTCGGACTGTGGGTGGCTGGCACCAGGGCCGATTCCCTAGCCTTTGGGAATTCTTCCCTAGGTGTCTGTCAAGTGCACACTTTGGGCGAGACCCGGCGCCTCGCCTGGCGGAGTAGGAGTTGGGAGACACAGGCAGGTGTGCAGGCTTGACAGCAGTAGGCGCACGGAGGAGAGAGCTGGTTTTGCCTGCAGAGCAGTGGTGGCGAAGGCCAGATGAGCTTCACACGGGCTCTGCGGCCTCTCCCACCGCCTCACATGCGCTCACTCATGGCCCTGCTCACTTTGTGTCCTGTGCCCCCTGCCAGGAACTTGTTTATCCTTGGATCCCCGAAGCCCCCAGGACAATGGGTCAGGAGCGCTCACTGGGTACTGACACAGTAGCGGGGACTAAGGCACCTGTCCTGGGTTTTGCTTTCTTCATGTCAGGGAGCTTCTATCAAGACGTTTATCCCAGAGGAAAAGGGGAGGGCTGGACTGAAGTCATGTGCAGTAGGTTCCTTGAGAGAGGGACGTGCTGGCTATCCTCTGCAGGGTCTCTGAGGAGCTCTCATTCCAGGAAGAGGAAGCTTTCATCCATACTAGAAAGGGAAAGTCTGGCTATATTCTGGTCCATAATTGTCAAGGATACATGGCCACTTCCAAGGCATTGTGAGGGGTAGGGAGGAGAGACGTGACCCCAGCTCCGTAATCTTTCCAGACCGTCCCACGTGATGGTCCTAACCTCCCTGAACCAGCATTTCATCTTGCTGCCACTTCCCAGGAGTACCAGTCATCCCTCAGTATCCACGGATGATTGGTTACAGAACCCCCAGCGGCCACTGGGATCCACCAGTACTCAAGTCCTCTAGATAAGTGGCGTAGCCGGGGTTTGGTTGAATCTGTGGATGCAGAACCCGGGGATACACAGGGCCGACTCTACGCCCCTCCTCCTGAGCTTACTGGTGGAAGACAGTCCACATTTCTCCTCACATTCCCAAACCTGCCCTGCCTGTTTGCTTTTCTTCCATAAAGTGAGCCAGTCTTCAGGAACCAGTACTCGTTCCGCAGCCCTGGAATCTTGACTCTCCTCCCAACTCCTTAGAGACACTGCTCTACAAATTCTCACCTAAGCCCCATCATCACGATCACCACCCGCCAAACACCTCCATCTCACTTTGTCCTGAAGTGCTGTTGACTGATGTGTATCGAGCATCTGCTCTACGCATATGATACGGTGGTGAAGGTCTCAGAGGGGAGAACGACTTTACCTTTGTCTTAAAGGTCTTACAGTGTTGTGAGTGTTTGCTACGGAGCCTGGAGTTCTTCCCTGAGCGCCAGCCTGCGGTCATGGACCCATCCCTGACATCCTTGTGCTTGTCTCCTGGATGTCTCGACTTTCCTTGACCCAGATCCCACAGCACTCAGCTCAGTTATGCAGGCTACAAACGAGCCGTCCTCATGTCCTGACAGGTCCAGTTCACCAGCGGCCCTGTCTTCAGAGTAGTTCCCGAGTCTGACCACTTCTCTCAGCCTTGGCCTAAGCCGATGCTTCTCTCTTGCCCAACCACCGCTGGGGCCTCCTTAGTGGTCTCTCCGCCCCTCTCCGGGGCCCTGCAGCCACTGCAGGCAATGTAACGAGAGTGGTATTGGAGGACACGCCACATCACACCAGCCTTCAGCGGCTGCCCGTTCTATTTAGATGAAACTTGAGGGCCTGTAGGCCCGCACAGCGTTCCCCGACCCCTGGGATCGCAGCTGCCTCCACCTTGATCGTTTGTATTTCTTAGCTCTTCCCCTCAGTCATGGCTGGTGACTGGTCTTTCTGCTTACATATCAGTGCCTCCGAGAGACTTTCCTTTCCCACCTCATTCTCGCGGCTCTTATTTCTGCAGCAGCAGCTAAAAATGGCTCACGGGGACCAAGAGCCTTGCTGAGCGCCAGGCCACGTTCTGGGCTCTCCGGCATTTCTTGTGGAATCTCCCCAGCAGCCCTGTGCAGCAGGCTTTGAACTGAGTAGTTTGACTTCAGTCTGTTCGTGGCTGCACTATCTACACTGCCTTCCCTGCAGCCCTGTGGAAATACATGAAAAACAGGCCCCGGGACTACAACGTAGTGTACTGGAGGAAGCTTGGGGCTGGTAGGGGCTGTGGGGCATCTCCAAAGCAGTGCTTTTCACTTTAATCTGCACACATATCACCTGGGGAGCTTGTGAAAATGCAGATTCTGACTCATGCCCGGGCTTCTCCCTTCTGAACCAGTGGTGGGTTCGGGGGGATCCCCAGGCTCCCTGTGCTAACCCAGCCCGGGGCGCGGGCTCCGGGCTCTCTGTCTGTGCTCTCTGGGGCTGCTTTGCTCTAGACTTCCTTGTGCTTCATCAGAGGCTCCTCTGCAGCCCTGAGGTGTGTATTCCCTTCTGAGCGGGTTCCCAGATAAGTGCACGTGAGTGATGTTTCCCGCAGGGCAAGGGCCGGTTGTGGGCAAGGCTCTTTCCCTCAGTATCCCATATGCTCTTCACAGCAGTCCTAATGGGCAACAACTCCCAAGAATTTAAAATACGCATCCAGGATGCCCCAGCGTTTCAATGTGGCAAAGCCAGGGTTTACAAATGGGCCTGATTCCAGAGTCCAAGCCTTCACCTCTTGGTGTAAGAGCATTAACCCCTGTGGGTCGGAGGCTGGGAGCTCAGTGGTGCAACTGCAAGTGTGACTGGACGGGGGCTGGCAGAGCAAGGTCTTGACCTAGCTCAGCAGGAGGTGAGTGAGTGGGGCAGGAAGGAAGGTGACTAGGTGGGTGCAGGAACCAGGTGTCACAGGCTGGCTATGAAGGATGGAGAAAGGCAGTGGGTGAATGGGGGGTAGTGATGTTGGGGACAGTGATATAGAGGAAGGTGAGACAATTCTAATTTGTCAGATGGTACATGTGACTTTGGGGTCACATGGAATTAATGGGGACAGGCTGTGGTGAAGTCTGGGCCATTGGCTCACACTTTGTTCCAGGGCCAAGGCTCCCAAGCTGGCGTGGGTGTGGCTGAGGGATGCTAACCATGAGGCCAGGAGGGTCTGGGGACTAGCAGAGGAGAGGACAGGTGGGGCGACACCTGTGAATACAAGACCAGGGAAGGTTTGGCAGTAGGGTATTGAGACCCCCCAGGGCAGCTGGTTTTGTGGTGAGTGCTGTGCAGATGCAGACTTAGAAGATAAGTCTCCTGCTGGGACACGGACGTAAGCACAAAGGTAGAATATTTTATGACAACTTGAGACTGTGGTGGCCGAGCCACAGGTTCGTTAATTGGTTGCTGGAGAATCGGACGGTGTGAGGAAGGCCCGGGTTCCTGCAGATTCTGGTCGGGAGGGCTTTAGGGGGAGGCAGGGGTCAAGTTGGCTTTGAATTCAAATTATAAAAGGATGTGAGGCTCTCTGCAGACTGTGCAGGGCCTTGTGCTGGTGAATGTACATTCAGGCTAATTATTGGAGGTGGGTGGAATGTCATGAACAAGGAGTTTTACTTTCGTCGATGACAGTTGACATCCTGATGCGGGACGTGTAGATGTGCACTGTTGCGCGTTTGCGCATTCGTCAGGTACTTACTTGGGGCCCATTTACCTTAGCGCCTGTGCTAGATGCAGGGTATCTCCTGGGTTAAATCGGGAAATGGGTGTTTACAGAGACTCCTGCCGTGTCATTCTGCTGCACGGGGGCCACAGAGCCTCGTTTGGGAAGCCTGGGAACAGTCACCTTCTTAACAAGGTGTAGTTCCCTCTGAGTGTCATGGGAACAGGTAAGTTCATCCCATGAGCATCCTGACAGTGGGGTTCTTAACTGTCATTAAGGATGGAGGGGGTAAGGAGGGAAGAGCCGAGACAGAGGGAACCAGCTAGAATTAATAGGGTTATGCAGAGCAGTGGTTCTCAAACTTCAGCGAGATTCAGAACACCCTGGGGGGCTTGTTAAATCGCCAGTCCTTGTCCCGCCTGTTTCTGAAGTCAGATCTGGGGCTTGGCGTGATAATTTGCATATCTAACAACTTCACTGGTGGTGCTGATGCTGCTGGCCCAGAGCCCTTTGAGAAGCACTGGTGGAGAGTAAGACGTGCCAGTCTAAAACCTTTCCTTAGTTTGAAAAATTATGTATTTTTATTGTGGTAAAATAGATAACACATAATGTAAAATTCACAATTTTTAACCATCTTTAAGTATACAGTGGCATTAAGTGCATTCCCGCTGCTATGCAGCCATCACCACCAGCCATCTCCAGAACTTTTTCATTCCTTTAGTGTCCCCATGAAACACTGACTTTCATTTCTAGCTCCCATGCCCCTGGTAGCTACCCTTCCACTTTTCTGTCTCTCTGAGTTTGCCTGTTCTAGGGACCTCACGTTAAGTGGAATTTTATGTTTTTGCCTTTGTGACTGGCTTGTTTCACTTAGGATAAGGTTCCCCAGGTTTAGCAGTGTTACAGCAGGTGTCAATTTCCTTCCTCTTTAAGGCTGAGTAATATTCCATTGTGTGGATAGGCTGTATTTTGTTTACCCATCATCCACTGATGGGTACTTGGGTTGCTTCTACTTTTGGCTGCTGGGAATGCTGCTGCAGTGAACGTAGGTGTACACAACTTTGTTGGAGTCCTTATTATTTGGGGTAAATAGCAGGAAGTGGAATTGCTGGATCATGTGTATGTGTGTTTTTTAAGGACCTGCCATACTGTTTTCACAGTGGGACGTGCGGCTTTCTAAAGCTCTTTCGCAGGTAGCCTGATCTGACCTGAAGGGCTTTGTTCACCTTGCGGGGCAGTCACCTATATGAGCCGGTGATCTCTGGGTGAGTTTAGAGAGGAGGACAGGGAACCTGGAGCTGAGATGAGGCTACAGAACTTTCCATCTAAAAAGCCTAGCAAACAGGATTGGTGGCCAAGGGGAACAGAGCCCCTGGGATGGCTGGCTGATAACTGGGAAGGACAGACCAGTGTCAGTCACTGGCATCTGAGGCCGGACGTGGCCCTGACACAGCGTAGCCTCCAGGAGGGTCCGGCTGCTGAGTGGAGGCGGCAGGAAGGCAGGGGAGGGTCTGGAGGCCAAGGACGCAGGGCGCGCGCCCAAGGCATCCTCCCAGCCCCTGAGAAGCAGGTGGGCTGTTCTCTTCACTGGAAAAGAAGCGGGTACGAGGCTGGAGATGGAAATGGCCGCGTCCAGGGCACCCCCGGTGGGCAAGCTGGGTGCCAGCGCGGGGACCGTCCGCGCCTGCGCCGGCCTCGGCCCCACCCCTCCCGTGTCCCCCCCCCCCCCCCCGCAGCCCGGGAGCGGGCGCGGGCGCACGCGAGGTCGTGTCCGTGTCCGCCCGCGAAGCCCAGGTTGAGGCCACCGGGAAGGGGGACAAGTGGAAGGAGCGACTAACGAAGGCTGATGCCCAGTGTCCTGCTCACATCCCTCCTCACAGGGACGGCCGGCATGTGTCACGGACTCGTGAGGGACAGGCCAGGCCCCGAGTGTCCAGGCAGCAGAGCGCCTGCCAGGGGTCGGAGTCCTCCGGCCTCTCAGCCAGAGACTGTCCTTGCAGCCTGCACCCCCTCCCCCGGGGCCTGGACTCCGCTCCCTCTGCTGCCCTCGGGCCTGGCTGCGTCCTGGCCGCCCCTGGGGTCTCTGCCCCACCCCCCGGGGGCCGCAGGTTCATGTGGTGAGCCTTCTGGTTGCTTTTGGCCCACGGACGCTTCTCCTCTTAAAGAAAAAGGAGGCTGGAACCGCGTCTCCCTAGGGAGGTACCGCACACTGCCCGCCCCCAAGCCTGGCTGAAAAGCCTCGGGCCAAGCGGGCCTCCAGGCCTTTGCCTCCACTTCACGAGCAGACGCTGCCGTTGAGAGAGGCTGCGTTCAGACTGCTCCGGAGCAAAGCTGCCGACCTGCACAGAGAGGGTGCTCTGTGACCTGGAGACGGTCGCTCTGGTAAAAGCACTGGTTTGTTCACAAGAACTGGACAGAATCCTCTGCACAGGGAAGAAGTAGGTCTCTCTGTGCCCCCGCACGCGTCCCAGAGATCACAGAGCGAGAGGTGGCAGCGCTGCTGTAATGTGGTTGGTCTGGAAAGGAGAGTGGGAGCCCCAAGGTCTGGCCTTGCTCTGCCTTTTGAAAGTCTAAGAAAGCGCGATTGCAGGGACCCCCCTTTTGGTGTGCACTGCGTCAGTTCCCCAGGGTACAGGCCGCGTGGTGACCTGGGCCCTTCCTTGGGGGTAGTGTCACCTAAGGTTATTCTCCTAACCTATAAAATGTGGGTAATCATGCTACCTCGTGGGAATTGCTGGGAGGATGAAATGAGGTGATCTGTGTAAAAGGCCTTACCTGGTAACTGTTATTATTATGAATTTTGTTTTATCCTGGCAAAACCCTGTAAGAAGACTAATTACAGATCAAGAAGCAGAATTTGAGAGGATAAGGGTTTCCCGGCTAGTAGTAATTGAGTCAGAACCTGAGCCTGGCTCTAGGTTTCCTCAAAGCCTTCCTGGAGGAGATGATCTGGGTCTTCAGGGTAAACCTGAGTTGTGGAAGTGGAGCTGATGGCTCCGTGGTTGTGGTGACAGGCAACACTGATGGAGCGCAAACTGCTCCCAGCCAGGGGCTTAGCATGGGGTGCGTATCCCCTCGTTTAATCCCCCGTCGTCCTGTGGAGTAGGTGGTAGTATTACCTCCGTAATTCAGACAAAGAGATTGAGGCACAGAGAAGTTAAGTGATTTGTCCAAGTTACTCAGCAGTTAAGGGGTGGAGCCAGGATTGGAACCCTGAAGCCCGGCCAAGCCTGTGCACGTGGAGAACAGTCTGCTTTTTGTCTGGAGGATGGGCCGGCACAGCAACCCTTGTGTGGACCTCCAGACGGGGCACAGGCAGCCTCGGGCCTGGAGGAGAGGAACCCTGAGGCGGCCTTACTGGTGGACCTGGCCAGCCCGCAGTGCTGATGGTTTCCCGGGACTGTTCCCTCCTTTCCCTGCTCAGGTGCTGGAGGCCAGCACAAGCGCCCTGAAAAGGCCGGAAGGAGAGCCGACCGGCTGGAGAGCCCGGTGGAGCTGCTGCCCGCTCTCCTTTCCTGGAGAGGCTGTGTCCTGGCCTGAGTCTAGCGACCTTGGAAAGTAGACCTCAGGGCCCAGTTCAGTGTCTTAGAGGCATCTTTTCCTTTATTTTTCAAAGGGCTTAAGGAAGCGGCATACTTATCTCTCCTTACCTTTTTCCAAAGATGGGAGCCTCTCTCTCTTTTCTGAGGTAGCATATAAGAGCAAACCTCGCAGGCCTGGGGCCACTCGCCTGTATGTTACTATGCGGCAGTGGGGAAGGAACCAACTTCAGTGTGCAGTCCTGGTCCTTGTGTAGTTTGACTTATTTGCACTTGACCTTTCTCTCCAAATCTCATTCCCCCGAACTCATTTCTGTTGCTTCTCCCTGCCTAGCTGCCTGTCCATCCATCCATCCTTCTGTCCACCCAGAGTAAGCAAATACTTTGACCTTGAACATGTGAAGGAAAGACCCACTCTCTCTGTCACTCACCTGCTGTCACTGTGATGCTGCAAGGTGGTGACAGGATACTTAGTTGCAGGAGGTGGGCGGGTCTTGTGTGACCATATACATGAAGACGAGAAGTTCAGGATGTGACGAGCAGGGCACTGGGCAGGGGCGGATGTGCTGTAGCTGTTGCTATTTTTAACCCTTGTCTTTTACAATATGTTTATTACTGTGGTTTCGCATCACCGAACCTGTCTGTCCTCTGTGGACTCTTGTTAGAATCAGAGCTGTGTCACTGCCCCCATTTCCACTGTCCCATTATGACCCTCGCTGTCTCAGAGTACTTGGAAATTAGGGTCTTGTGTGCTTTCCCGGGCCTTTCTCACTGGTCACTAAGCTAACATGGTGGGCCCTGGGGGGCGAGGCTGTTTCCACAGTCGCCGGCGGCAGCGTCTCCCCTCACAGTGGCCAAGGCTGATGCTGAGGGGGCTCCTGGGCTCCTGGTCACAGGGCACTGGTCCCTCTGCTTTGTGGCTTCATAAACACTGGTGGCCTGGGCCCATATGGAGCCAGCGTCTGCATTTGCTACCTGAAGAGGAGCTGGGTGACTGAGGAGGCAGCACAGGTCCACAGCTGTCTGCCTGAGGTCCCCGGTTGTGTGCCTGGATGGGGAGACTGCCTCCTGTTCTGGGCTGTAGCCCTGGGATTGTGGATGTTTGCGGAGCAAGACATGGAACTTGTGGGGGCAGGAGGGGTGACATCACCTGCACGTGGACATGGACTGACACCCACCTGTGCACTGTCGGGAGCGCCTCATGGAACAGGAGCATCTTCTCTTTTGAGCACTCTTTTTTAATTTTTTTGTCCCTTTAAATATTCTGGATGAAAACCTTAGACCTGTTTAAACAGAGAATTCTGAGGTAGGATTTAACTTTACTTAAAAAAAAAACTTAGATTTACTCAAAAAAGTGAAAAAACAGTACACAAAGTTCCCACATACCTTCCCCATATCCTTCCAGAAATGTGAGCCTCTTGCATCAGCTCGGTGCTTAGAGAAAGCAGGAAGTTGACGGGGGTACAGGACCGTTGGCTCACAGGCAGCGGGGGCAGGGTCCCATCTGGGCCCATTGATGTAGCTGCCACCTCTCCTCCGGTCCACACACTTCTTTGTCTCTGACCAGACACGTTTGCAGAGTGGCTTTAATTTGGGTTTGGCCACCGTGCTCTGGTGATGTGGGAAGGACTTCAGACAACTCAGTACAAAGTCTTCGTTTGGTCAGATGCAGCTTTACTGCTTAGAATCCTTCTGTTCTTTCAGGATTTACATTTTACCCCAAATGTGGTGTTCTGCGCACCTGATGATTTCTGGAAGGCTGAGGTTCGGGGTGGACAGCAGACTTGTTGGGAGGGCGGACCTCTCGCGGCAGGTCTGCTAGACGGGGCCAAGGTCTGCACCACCCAGCCGCTGTGGCCTTGGGTGGCGGTGAGGGGTGAGAAGCCCCCAGGCCAGGCTCCAGGCCTCTGGCGGCTTCCCCATTCTCCGACACCCTGGTGAGCATGTCCTTTCCTCCCGAAAGGGCATGTGTCAACGATGCAGATTCTCTGCATGTTATGGGGGCTTCCGGCCCCAAGGTGGGGTGGGCAGAAAAGCATTAAGGTCCTCCAGCACCTCTCTGCCTGTGGGGGGGTGCTTCTGGTGAGCGGCTGGAAAGGCAGGGTGGGCAGGCTGCCCCGGGCTCCTTTACTGGTGAAAACTCGAGGCTCCGAGGCAGGAGTGGCCAGACTGGTCACAGTGACAGTAGCTGCTGGGAATGGTTGTGATTTGCTTTTGGGATTTGTTTGTTTGTTTGTTTGTTCGTTTTTGGACCAAATGTCTTCTGGGAAAGTGTTAGAGAATTGATGCTAATAGTGATTTTTAAATAAGAAACCATGTGGCCAGCCCATCCCCATGAGACAGCGTCCAGTTTTAGTCCTGATCTTCCCACTTCTCTTTGCGGTGCTCAGAAGGAGGCCTCGCAGGTTAGGTGCGGGTCTTGCCTTCTTTGTTCTGATGGCTTTAAGCCCCGCCCTCCATGCGGCTCCATCCCGGCCAGGAGCCGAGCTGGCCAGTCACTGTGCCACGAGGACCTCCCTCCCCCCGGTGCCCAGTTTGTCAGCAGGGTCAGCCCGGGTGGGCTGGTTTCTTTGACTCCAGTTTGGCTTTTGGGGGTGCAGAGACCATTCCAGTCTCGAGGGATGAGCATTTCTGGGGCGGAAGGCGGCCTCTGTGTCTTGGCGGCTGCTGGAGCTGAGAGGACCAGGTGAGGGGTGCATGCAGCGGGTGAGAAGTGGCTGCTGGCTGAATGAGTGCGCACTTCGGGCAGTTACTTTCTGAAGTGGCTTTAGCGGTTGACTTTAAGGAAGAGGCCTCTTGGCAGAAGGAAAAGATTGAGGGGGTTGTACAATTTCCTCCCATTAATAACCCTGTGCTCATGGGTTACTGTCTGGTAGGAACGCATGCTCGCTGGGGCCCATTGAGGGTGTCATTGGTTGCGGTCCTCCACCCACTTTAAGAGGTTCTTTCCTGGTCATCTGACTGCCACCTAGGAAAGGGACACACTGGGCCTCAGCCCTTCTGTTTGGGAGGCTGGGAGTGGGACCTCCTGTGCAGGGGACCTGGGCCGGGGCTGTTCTCTGGTCTAGACACAGAGGTGGGACTGGGACGCAGTGGGCACCTTAGGGTCTGGCTGCCACCCGCCCCCACCATGTCCTGTTAACCTCCCAGACGCCAGAGAGCTGGGTTTGTTGCGGGCAAAACGGCCAGTGCTGGCTGGCCCTGCTCCTCCTCTTGGGGAACCAGGTGAACAGAGCCAGCATCTCTGATGTGGGTTCTGATTCCTGGGCCACCAGCTCCCACATGAGCCTGGACACGGGTGCGCCTCTCTGATCTGCACTTTCTCACGCAGGGAATCAGTCAGGGTTCTTTCCTGCGCTGACATCCATTTGGTCAGCCCAGTCCCCTGCAGGAGCATCCTTCGGGAGGGGGGATAACGCTGTCAGTAGGAGGTAGTCCAGTGAACCTTTGCGGAAACGTTAAGGGGCTTTGCCCGAACCGTGAGTCTGACCCTCTGGCTTTGGAAATGACCTCTGACCTTTGTTGTTGTAGGAAGACATGGCTGCCCACGTCGGCGCTTCCCGGACTCCCCAGGAAGTGATGGAGCATTATGTAAGCATGTACATCCACGGAAACCTGGGGAAAGCCTGCATCCCCGACACCATCCCCAATCGGGTGACAGACCACACCTGCCCCAGTGGAGGCCCCCTCTCTCCCAGCCTCACCACCCCCTTGCCTCCCCTAGACATCTCGGTGGCCGAGCAGCAGCAGCTGGGCTACATGCCGCTGCGGGACGACTACGAGATCGAGTATGACCAGGACGCCGAGACGCTCATCAGCGGGCTCTCGGTCAACTACGACGACGACGACGTGGAGATCGAGCTGAAGCGCGCGCACGTGGACATGTACGTGCGGAAGCTCAAGGAGCGGCAGCGGCGCAAGAACATCGCGCGCGACTACAACCTGGTGCCGGCCTTCCTGGGCAAGGACAAGAAGGAGAAGGAGAAGGCGGCCAAGCGCAAGGTCACCAAGGAGGAGAAGGAGCTGCGGCTGAAGCTGCGGCCGCTCTACCAGTTCATGTCCTGCAAGGAGTTCGATGACCTGTTCGAGAACATGCACAAGGAGAAGATGCTGCGCGCCAAGATCCGGGAGCTGCAGCGGTACCGGCGCAACGGCATCACCAAGATGGAGGAGTCGGCCGAGTACGAGGCGGCTCGGCACAAGCGCGAGAAGCGGAAGGAGAACAAAAACGCCGCGGGCTCCAAGAGGGGCAAGGAGGACGGCAAGGACAGCGAGTTCGCCGCCATCGAGCACCTGCCCGGCTTTGAGCTTTTGTCGGACCGCGAGAAGGTGCTCTGTAGCTCCCTGAACCTGAGCCCCGCGCGCTACGTGACCGTGAAGACCATCATCATTAAGGACCACCTCCAGAAACGGCAAGGGATTCCCTCCAAGAGCCGCCTTCCCAGTTACTTGGACAAAGTCCTCAAGAAAAGGATTTTAAACTTCCTGACGGAAAGTGGTTGGATATCCAGGGATGCTTCCTGAGGCCGGGGCGCTGTGAAAGCCGGAATGATGCTAAGAAGCTTGTGAGCCAAAATGATTGGGGTGAGGGAGGGGGGAGGAAACGCTTTTTTCCCCATTGTTGCTCTTTTTTAAACAAATTGAGTTCCTTTTTTTAGGATACAAATTCTTTTTACGGTCCTCTGAAGAAGCAATAGTAACAATCTTATATCGGATCATGGGGGAGGCAGATATATGTATATTTTAACTTAGTCCTAAAAGTAATCCTTTAAGATGACGACTTGCCTTCACGTGTTCAGTTTGGAGAATATTGTGAGACTAATTTCCTTTTATTTGTGAGTTTCTTCCCTTTGGTACACGACTGTCGTTCTGTAGGTAAAGGAGCACCATTCCCCGCCCGGCCTCCAGCTTCTCCCTGTGACCCGGGCTCCGCTGGCCGCCCACGGCGGCCCAGACCCCCAGCACAGCCCGGCACGTGGCACTTTAGATGGGGCCAGTCAGGCAGATGGGACTGTGGGGCTGTGGGACAGGATGGGACGTCAGTAGGGACTTTAAAGGAGGAATCTGGTGTCAAACACAGTGGCCACATGAGCTTCCCTTTAACCCCCAGGCAGTGGCAGTTTGAGCTCAGGGTGGGAGAGGCGGAGCTGTGGTGGGAGGAACGGCAGACCCCCTGGGTCTCAGGGGTGCTTTGGGGGGGAGCCTAAGCGGGGGCGGAGGGGACTGGGACCAGCTCCAGCTGCCAGAACAACACTGAGCGGCCTCCCCTGGGGCTGCTGCTTGCTGCTCTGAGAACCTGCAGTGCATTTTACTTGGAAGAACTCGTTTTAGAAACGTCAGGCTAAGAGCTCTGGGCTCTGGTGTTGGCTCCCTCCAGGGTTTTCAGCTCCCTTGCAAGTGCCTCTTTCACCGAGACTCTGGCCATGTGTCTTCCTGGGGGTGGCACCCGGCACTCAGCCAGGTCAGGGTAGGAGGGAGCACTGCGGCCGCTGCCTCCAACCAGACTCAGAGCGGCTGCCGCCCAGCCGGGTTTAGAAACACGTTCAGGGGTGGTCTTTCACGGACGTACACGGTACCTTCCTTCCAGAACTTGAGAAAGGCATGACTTCCGGCTGCTCGGGGCTCTGGTGTCCAAGACCCTGCTTAAGAGTGGGCGGAGTGGCCGCGGCCCCAGGGCTCCACCCCTCCCGAGCTTGTCCTGCCCCCATAGCCCCCAAGACTGTTTACCTCCTAGAATGTTTGGGTGTGAAGTTACATTAAAGTGAAGTTATTTGAAAGAAAAAAAACCTCATCATTTCCAAGGATGACTTAATTACGGTGCCTTTTCCTTTCTTTTTGCATCCTTCTGACCCTAGGGTAAATTTTCCAGCATTAAATAAAATATTTCAAGTATACTGTATGTGGCTTTAGTTGCAAAATACGCTGCATGTGGGCAGAGAAGCACTCCCTGTGCCCAGGACTTCTCTTTGTCCATAGGAAATAGCCAGCACTAGTGTCATTCTTGAGGGCCACCCCCACACCGTCCCCTGCAGGGTAACTGCAGCCAACAGAGCCGGTACTGTCTATCCAAGCTGTGATGGGGAGGTGCTAAGTTTTTACAGGGCTTTTGGCCAGTGGTCCTCATCTAGGGCTCCTGGGAACCTGCTAGGAGTGCACTCAGGCCCTGCCCAGTCCCCCTGAATCAGAAACCCTGTGGTTGGGGTCCATGGAGCTGTTTCTGCAAGCCTTCCAGGGGACTGGGATGCAGGCGAGAGTTCAAGAACCACTGGCTTTAGCTACTCTGGTATCTTCATCGATTTTCTACATCAGATTCCTAGTTTGGTGAGGTTTTAAATTTAGTCTTATTTTTATATAAAATGATTGCCAGCCTTTCATTAAGCTTGAGAAGCAAAAGATCCCTGTAAATATGTGTGGCCCTGGCCAAGAGCTGTCGAATGAAAAACTTTGTGCTTAAGCAGGTTTTCTGTATGTGTATCTTTTTGATGGTATGAAGAATTTATTTAGGCTTGACTGTGTTTAAACATCATAATGAATGTATAATTAATTTATGTTAAAGTATTAACACTGTTACAGGGGAAAAGTCATCTTATGACTGGCTGCCTCTTACCCCACCAAGTCCAGCTATTACTGTCAACATCGGTCCTTACCCTGCTGTTAGCTCGGAGCCTTTACATTTATGTATTTAATTCTCAGGATAAATTCGTCACCGGAATCCAGTGGAATTAGGTCTTTTCAAAATTTAAACAATTTGAGTCAAGAAAGATAATTCAGCTATTCCAGAATAATGCTCTGGACAGCCAACATTCCGAGAATGTGATAAAACTGAAACCCCGCCTACCACTCTCTCCCTTTTACACATTAAACAGGTTGAGAACCAGTGTCACTGCTTGCTTTTTACCGCCTGCCCCTCGAGCCTCAGCTTTTCAGAGCCTTGGAGATGGTGCGAACCGGCTTTCAAACACAGAATGGGGGACACTGTGACATGTTTTAGTGTGGTGCTTCTGTGTCACACCAGTTTTCCCTCCAAACTGTGAGTTAAAATTGACTTCTGTTAAGCAGAAAACCCTTCCTGCCACCCCTCCTTTCCTGAAATTAGCGGAACACCCGGAGAAGGGTGACTTCCACGAGCCAGGCTGCACGGTCTGCGGTGAGTGGACGAGTGCTGGCTCCGTCGTGGGCCCTGTGCGGCAGATCCAGACTGCAACTATGCAAAACCCTGGAATTCACGAGAAAGCAGCCCCCACCGGTCTTTAATTGCCAGTGTCGGTATGAACAGCACTGTCTTCCTGTTCGTGGTGGCAATGGATGGGGATACGGTTCCCCAAATGTAAGCTAGGCTCTCTAGGTTTAGCCTCTTAGCAGGTGCCACTCTAGCTGAATACGGAGGGGAGGGGACTGCACACATTCACAGAAGTTAGTTTGAAAATTCTAATTCACCCTTCATCTTACAAGTGAGTCTAGGGAGGTGAAATGACAGCCTCACAGTTACGCAGTACAAAAAGCAGGCTGTGACTCCCTGTCCTGTTTCTCAGTACGCCACAGGCTGCCTTTAATTCTGGGCTATGCTTTTGACAAAATAATTTAAAGCAGCTTAAAGGAAAAGAGGGAACTCTTTTGAAATGGTATAAATGTAACTATGGGAATGTTACCTACATCTTCCAAAGTGACGGCCCTGCCTTTTTAAATGCAGTAACTAGATTTAACGGCACTTGACCTTCAATCCTAGAAGTACCTTGCAGAAGCAGAAACAGTGGGAAGTTACTTTTTCTCTTGTTGATAACAGCCATCTCAGTCATTCAACTTCTTCCCTAATGTAAAGGAGGAACGGAGTGCTCTGTGTATACTGGCTCCTGCTGTCTCCATGGTTGCAGGCGGACACGCGCAGGCCCAGGCCCTCGCCTGCCAGGGACGGCCCTGGGGAAGCTGCTCTCCCTTCAGGTACAGAAGCCGGCGCGTTCACATGTGTTGGGTACACAGCCTCAGGACTTGAGCAGTAAGTCACAGTTATCCTTGTAAGGATCTCCGCCACCAAAGCACACAAAATAGTTATCAGAATGTAGGAAAATAAACGTATCAGGGCTTTAATCCTCTTAAATAAGATTAAACATTAACATTTAAAATATACCAAGCATGCAGCCCTTGGATTTCTTAAAAAGTCCATCTTACTAGGGAAAAATATCTCCAGGTCATTAGCAACTAGCTGGGTACAGATTTAAACATTTCTATAAAAAGATGAACAAAACAGGTTAAAAGTAACCAATTTTGTCAGACTCAAGTTACTGGCAAAATCAGATGGCGAGGACTGTTAACAGTGCACCCACTCACTTCTCAGCTCCAAAAGCCAGAAGGCGATCACTTTTAGCAGTGAGACGGTAGCTGATGATAAATGAATTCAAAAGTGTTCTTCACCAAGGGCATCATAAAATTTTTCTTGGCAAAAAAAATGTTAAACCTTTACCCTTCCTTCACTGAAGCAAGGCAGTGGACTACGGGGTCCAGGGACTCGCGCGCTCCGGGAGACACAGAGGACGCGGCGCGGCGGCGACGCCAGCTACCCAAACTGCAGGCTCCGCGCAGACCTTTATTCATTTAAAACATGGCGTCACCAGAGTGTGAGTAGACAGAGGTTTTCCTGACACCCTACAGTCCCGTCGAGTCCCGTCGCCCTGCTCTGTAAGCCCGAGGACCTAGTGACAGTAAAAATCAACGAACGAACTCCCGAATTAAGAGTTCATTAACGCAACTTGCTTAATTTTCTGTCGAGCCACTGGTTACTAAGGGCTTCTGACAAGGTTTAGGAAAAGGTCAAAAGTATTCAGAGACGAGAAAAGATGAAGGGCCTCGTAAGTGCGGCAGTGGGCGGCGCTAGGCCTCCTTGACCACGCCCACCAGGGCGGGCCTCAGCGTGCGCCCGTGCAGCTTGTAGCCCACTTTGCTGACCAGCGCCACGGTGCCGGGCTCCTTGCCCTCCACCGGCGTGTGGAACAGGGCCTCGTGCTCGTACGGGTCGAACCTGGCCCCCAGGGGGTTCAGGCGGAGAAGGCCGTGCTTGCTGAACACTTTCTGGATCTGGACCTCTGTCATCAGGAGCCCCTCGTAGAGGTGCTTCAGGTGGGGGTTGTCGTCTCTGATCTCCTCCTTGGGAACTGACTCTGTTGCCTTCTCCAAGATGTCTGCAACCTCCAGCAAGTCCTTGCAGAAGCCCTGGATGCCTGGGCGGAGTCAAAGAAGATATCATTTGCATCCATATCAACTGCCCAGGCAATTAGATCCCGAAGCCCTACTTCCTTCATGCACAGGCTGCTGAAAGACACCTTTTCAAATCATTCGTTTGTCCTAGAATTTCACTGGCTGGACTAAAACCCGAACTTCTGAGGTTTAGACAAGAGCCAGTGAGGTAGAGACAGGCAGCTCAAAGTGCAGACCCCTCACCATCAGCCCTGCCCAGACTGAGAGGGGCGTAAACTCCAGAGCCTGTTGTCCCCACGAAGTCCAGCCACGCTGTGGCCCCGGGCCCGCCAGGGAGAGGTGGCTGCTGTGCTCAGCTACAGAGCACGGGCCCGGGAACGTCTCCCTGGCTGGGACTGAACTGCTGTGTGATCCTGGTTAACCTCCCTGGGCCTCAGCTTCTTCAGTTATAAAACAGGGGTAAGACTATCTAACACACAGCATGCTCACGAGGATCAAAGTTCTACACACTCAGAGTGCCCGGAACACTCTCAGTACTCAGTAAGCATTAGCAGTTACTTGGCACTACAGGGTAACAGCTTCCAGGACACACCCCAGGTCTTAACTTTAATCTACAGAAGAAATAACATGTTGGAACGTTTTACATAAATATGCGTTTGTGGTTTCAAGAAAACGCTGCAGATGCTGCATGCTAGTGACCAGAGGACCCCTGCCGGGTCCCCGAAGGCCACACGGCACTGCGCCCACCCTGCTCCGATGCTCCAGTGTGACCCGCCCACGTCTTCTCAAGCCTCAAAGGCTCTACTCCTTTATACAGTATTTCCACGCGCCTGCTTTACAGGGAAACTTAAAAAATTTTTGCCTATCTAATACAACAGTGAGCATCTGTTATAGATCACCCTTGTGCCAGTTGCTGGGGAACTGTTGCCCTCATGGAGTGCACAGGCTTCGAGACAGGCACATGATCACATAGGTGACAAATACAATCACAAATCACACTCACACGAAGGAGCACTCATGAGCACTAAGGACAAATTAATCTATGAAGGACTTCATTTAGACTAGGGAGTCGGGGGAGGGTTCTGTGAGCCGAGGCCTGGAGAGTCAAGAGTGATCCAAGCATCTGAGGAACCAAAGGGCAGCCAGTCTACCACGAAGAGGCAGACCTAGAGTAGCCGAAGGTTCCAGAGTGGGTGGTGGAACGGGTGGAGGTATGCCGTAGGCGAACTGCACTTTAACGGCACTTTGGTCGGGCGGTGGGCGGTGATGCGAGGGCTGATGCTGGCCTGGACCAGAGCAAAGGCAGCAGCAGGAGCTGGATGAACCAGAGCCCAGCGACGACCACTCACAGGCGGGGGGCGTGGGCTTGAGGGAGGGCTTCAGGTGACAGACCTAAACGCCTGGGTGGGTAACGGTATCATTTCCTAAAACGGGGAGAGAGGAAGCACAGGCAAAGGGAAAACCCAGTTTGAAATCCCTGTGAGACACCCCGGTCAGGACACACTAGGCGCAGGAGAAACGCCTGAGCTGGAAAGCGACCCTGTGCGTGGACACCGTTTAGACCCATCAGATGGGCAAGTCCCCAGGGACACAGTGAGGGGGCGGCCTGGCTCCGAGCCTGAAGAACCCAGACACGTGGAGGGTGACAGATAAGCGGCCAACGAAGGGGATGACCAGAAAGAGGAAGAAAAACAGGAGCTGAGGTGACAGCATCCAAGAACAAAGTGTTTCAAGAAGAGCAGTGTTCTGTGTTGAATGAGGAAACATGACAAGGCCTGCATCTTAGTTCGCACCGCCGCCACGCGCGTGCCCGCGGGCTGACCCTCCGGTCATGAGCCCGAGGTTCCGCATCTATAACATGGGGAGATGGCGCCTGGCTGACAGCTCAAACGGCAGCCTTCTGTGTTGTCAACACAGCACGCGTGGAGCTGGGAGATGGGCCTTAGCGCCATTACCTGCTTTGTGGTGAGTGCAGGTCATTCAAGCCTCACTGATCTCAACTGTGAAATGGGAAGGACGAGGACAAAAACATCCAAAGACGACAAAGCAGACAGCGTTTTGGAGATCTTAGGGATACCAACGCGCCTCTGAGGCTGCTCTAGCTAAGGACGTTAACCTCAGAGGGCCGACCTGCCAGAGGCCCCTACGGGCTCACACCAAGTCTTCACGTGGAAGAGCAATCGACACACCCCTCACTAGAGGAATCACAGCTCCAAATGCGGGTCATGGGTATTTCTGCTCCTTCCAGGCGACAGCCGACCCAACCTACAAACTGGAGGGCTTGCCACCAGCAGGCCCCGACCCCCACCCCTGGCTGATCACGTCTGACACAGCCCGCTTCTTCCTTCCAGGATCATTATCATACAATGTTTAAAGTTTACCATATAGTTTTGCCTCCTCCACCAATTTTTGGCTCCTCTGCCGTAAGTTCTCAGTATCAGCCAAAGCTCGCTTATATTTTTCCTTAAAAAAAAAAGTGGGGGGAGGTGTGAGGTGGAATATACATAGATTAAGTATGGAACAAATTCATAGGAAAGCAAATCTGATAAAACAAATTCCAAGTCAAAATACAAATAACATCTATTGCTCTGTTTGAGATTCCAGATTACAGGCAGCGCTGCTTAATAAGCAGAAATAACCTGTGTCACGATTTCTAAGTGGGTAATAAGATGGCCGGGTGCCACATTTTCACACAGCCCCTAAGGCCACCCTCACTTAAGTGTGCAGCGGTGGAAAGGACAAGAAAAAGCTTCTAGTTTCTGGGGTTCTGACAGTTCCCCACAAGGAAGGACCATTCACTGCTCAGCAGAATCTCTCAATTAAGGGAATCCTAGAATCCTGGACAGGGGCTGACTGCCTCGTGGCCATGCCTTGAGGAGGTTCAGGAGAACCACGAGCCTGGTGGACAGTTTTGGTCTCTACCCTACAGAAGAGGTACAACCCCATCAATGAATCATGTATTTTTAACGTTGCCTAGATATGGCTCGGGTGAAACATCTATTGTGTAATAATCATCCGAATTCTGAAATCCTCCTCATTTCTCACAACATTTCCTGTAATTTCACTCATCTCCTGGCATTTCTATTTTACCATGCACTCAGTTACCGTGCTGGGCCCTCCCTCTGTTTTCAGCCTGCAGGTGATTCCAATGCAGCCTTAAGAGCAAGGCGTACTAGGCACAGCCCTGGCCTGCTGGTGACCTTGGGAGCGTTACTGAAGTGCCCTGGGCCTCAATTTCCTCATTTGGAAACAAGGATACTAACAGCTGACTCACAGGGTTGACGTGAGGATTTATATAAGTAA
Source organism: Camelus dromedarius (assembly GCF_036321535.1). NCBI lineage: Eukaryota > Metazoa > Chordata > Mammalia > Artiodactyla > Camelidae > Camelus > Camelus dromedarius. The sequence continues at coordinate 119,552,322 of NC_087436.1, forward strand.
AGGGGTTAAAACAGTGCCAGCATCAGTGTTTGACATGATCATTCTTAAATCCCTAAAGGACCTGATTTGTGTCACCTGTGCTTTTTCGTCCGGGGTACTAATCTGTATCACTAACTAGTTCATAAAACTGCCCCTTCCCTATGAGAGCACCACATAGCCACACCTCTGCCCCCTACCCTCATCCTTCCCTAAGAGCCAGCTTAATCAGCCATCCTGAATATTCCTCCCTTGTAAAGACCGTTTTAAGTCTTAATTCAATATAGTCTACGTAGCACATAAAGATGATTCTTATGACAGAACCAGAGCCACAAGGGATTTGGGCCCTATTCCCTTCTTCAGCAGTAACTTGTTGCAGGACCCAACCGCAGTCCTTGGACAAAGATGGCTTCAGCCTCTCTTGTCAATAAAGCATGAAGGCTGGCCAGACATCCTTGGAAGAGATTTACTTGGAGTTCAACAGACCACGTCCCCCAAGAGCTCCATGGACTTACCATGGTCTCCTTCAGCTGCTCTTCCAACTTGACCTTCTCTTCTATGAGCGTCTTCTCTGCAGAGGGAGGATCTGTCTTCTGTCCATTGGGACCCACATCCTCTTCCAAATTCTGGCCACTGTTCTTCTGTTTTGTAGCTGTGCACAGCAGCCGAGGAGAGGGCCTAAGAGAAGCCCACATGCTAGAAATTAACCATGGTCTTTCTGCCTATTAAACTCACACATATGACTTAAATTGGAAAAAACTTAAAACTCTTTGCTAGTGACTTGTGGAGGAGAAAGGATTTATCCTAGATCTAATAAAGGTAAGTTGTATATGATGTATGGAAGCTATTTATACAAAATCTTCTGCAATACATGCTTCAACTAATATGTCAATGTACCCAAGACGCAGTGCTAACCTCCTCTTGTTCCTACTCTGAACACTTTCTTCTCAAGTCTGGTCATCCACACCCCACCACATACTGATGCAGCAGCTACTACCAGAGGTGAGGCCCAGTAGTGAACAAACCTGGAGATCTTGCCCACAGGGTACTTATAGTCACACAAAAAAGATATCTGTACACAAAGAACTATAATCGAGGTTTTAAAGTGATAAAAGAGGAACCATGTGCTTTAGGAGGCTCAGAGAATACTTCCAGCTTTGGGGAAATGGAAGACTATGAAAGAATATGTGCAGAGGGGCTCTGAGTGACAGATGAGAATTCACACGGAACTGGGAGTGGATGAGACACACCCACTTTAGGAACAGGGACCAGCCTGGACAACGGCAGGGAGGTAGGAGAGCACAGGGGAAATACAAAGAGCTCTAAAACTAATCCTGGAAGTGACTTAAGATATTACTCAATCTGATCCCCACATGAAAAAGTTTAAGTGTTAAGCCCAAGGTCACAAAGCCATTAACGAATGATGAGAGTCCCAAAACGGATCTCTTCACCAGGCCCAGTGGAGCTCTTCTTACTTACACCGATATGAAAATAAACTGCATTCAACTTTCTTCCCAGATCAAAGAAAACTGCCTCAATGCACAGGAAAGCTATGATCGCACAGAACATACATACAGCATGGCAGAGTGACATGACAAGGCAGCATGCGGAGTGACAAGCTGGAAACAGAATGCTGGTCAGAAAGAGATGGTTGAACTGTTGCTTCCACGATCTGGAATAGTGAGTAGCTACCAAACAGAATGTGTTAAACTGCCAACTTACAGATATGGTGCAGGTGTACTGTGTAAGAAGAAAGGCAAAACACAGAGAAATACAGAAAACACGGCCCTGTTTTTACAAAGACAAACCAGAAATCATGAGTAGGTACATGTGTCTTAGGCCTGCAGAGAGTACTGGAAGGGTCCATTAGTCTGTTACCGAGAGTGTTGTGTTTACTTTTGTGATTAAAAAAAAAAGGCTGAAGTCTAAAAACACAACGTGCTGTTGTAAAGCCATCTTATTTGCTAGTTGTCCTGGCCTACGGGGGCGAGGGTCACAGCCTTTCTGCAGGTCAGCGCTGCTCTGCAGACCCTCCTAGAGCTGCCGGAGCAGCAGTGTGGTAGGAGAGGAACAGGGCCCAGTCAGAGCCCACCCTGTCCTACACGGAGGGACACGGCGTCCCAGGGAGCTTAGTTACTCTGCCAGCTCAGAGTACAATTCCGCTCTCCTGACCCCTCCATGCGGGTCTCCTCCCGCCAACCCCCTTGGCGGAGACAGAAATTAACGCTGACTTGGAGATCACTTCCCAGGCAATTAATGGTAGATATAAAACCACAAGTTACTTGAGAAAAAAGCCTTTTTGACTTAGGCATTCCAGATGGGTTTGTTCCCATACTGCTCTAAATGACTTACCAAGCCGGCAATCGCACCTTCTCTCCCTCACCTGCCTGGTCTCCCCACCCGCTCAATGAGCTCCTTGCGGGACAAATCCAGGTCTTGCCCACGCAGCTTCTACCCAACGTTTGGCTCAGAGCAGCTTCTCTAATAGATAACCTGGTTCTGGGAAGTTCTTCCAACACAGAAGATGCTAATACACTAATTTATGAGTCTGGACTTTCAAAAAGCAGAAACCGCAGGGTTAAAAAAAAAAAAAAAAAGAAATAATGAGGCGAGGGCACTGACTCATGACCCCGCCGCACTTCTGACCTCGGACTCGGGAGCAGGCAGAAGTGGACAAGGAATCCGTGCTGAGCGGAAAGAGCCCGTGTGCCGCTGCCGGGCGCCTCGGGGACCCGGCACGCGCGGCTCTGCGACGCGACCGGGCTCGCGGCCCGGGTCGGAGCGGTTCGGACTTGCGCGGGGCGCCGTCCCGCCCACTCCGGGCCCGCCGCGCGGGTAGCAGGGGCAGCGCGGGCAGCGAGGCGGCAGGGCAGGCCCCACAGGGCAGGCCGGCTGGTGTCCGTGCCCCGCGTCCGGGAACCACCGCCAACGACGCCCGTGCTTGGGCCGCACCCCGCCCCTCCTCAGCCCGGGCAGCCGGGCGCCTCTTACCTGAGAGACAACGCCAAAGCCGGGATACTACACCGCGCCAGCCTCACGCACCGAACCGCCATGACTGCCACTGCCGCCGCCGGCACTGCGCGCTCACTGGGCATGAGCAGAGGCCGCTGGCCCGCCCCTTCGGGGGCTAGGCCACTCGCGCAAAGCCTGTGCTTGCTTCCCCGCCCAATTATTCCCCTCAGCCAATCCACCTCCGCTTCTCTTTTGATGGACAGACTATACGCACCAATAATTGCCTGTCATGACGGAGCACTCTTCCTCCAACATCTGGTAGGAGGGGTCTGAGACCTTCCGGAGCCCCAGGAGGTGAGGAGGTGAAAGGTGAAGGAAACAGCCGGCGGAGACTCCGTGGACGGGCGTGGTCAAGGGAAGAACCAATGGGGAGGAAGCGTGGGTGGCTGGGCGCCGGAAGTGCGGGCGCTCTAGGTGATACAGACTCCGGAGTCGGCTTTCCTTTGCGGACGTGTGTTTGCCGTTTCCCGCAGCCCTTTGCTCTGGGAGCCGGCGTGGGGCCGTGGCAGGCGTCTGTCCTCTGCTTCTCCTGTGCTCCCTCACAGCCCGAGCTCCTGGAACCGTGCCGGGCACAGGGCGCTCAGTGTAGGCTAGATGCAGGTAGGCGGGCCAAGGGCAAAAGCACGTCTGCAGGCAACCGAGGGACTTTAGAAAGTATAGTCCTGGCTGCTCCGCCGAGGCCGGTGGCTGCAGGGGCCTCCGTCGCTATCTGTGAGTTTTATTAGCACAAAACCGAAACCCTAGGAAGCAAACGTGACACCACGCGGCAGTCCTGGTGCTGGGTGAGGAGAACGTGGGTGTACGTTGTTTTCTTTGCAATCACATCGTCTTCAGTTTTCTCAGAGTAAAACAAAACAGCAAAATATGAACAGCATCTAGGAAAATTGGGGACACAGCTAAAGATCATAAATCCAAATGTTTTCGTTACTCTAACAAAGGTCAGTGCTACCGTATCACGTCCCACCAAGGAGCCGAGGTGCTGGACGGGGAGGTGCTGCTTGTTTTCATACCCCCCTGCCGCTGCCCTCGAGGCTCTGTCCTGGCTCCTGCTTCAGCATTGCCTGGCCTGCTGTCCTCTCCACCAGGATCGAGGGCTGGAGCTTGTCCTCTCTGCTAACATGGAGGTCTGCCCCAGATCCCCGGCTGAAGCCTGTGTTCTCCCCCAGACCCCGGTGCTGCAGCCTGTGGTATCCCAAGTGGAGGGCTGCCTGCTTGTCGTATTTGTGAGAACCAAACCTATGTTCTTTCCCTTTGTTCCCATTAAAACACTCATCATGTTGAATACCTACTGTGTGCCAGGCCCTGTGCCACCAGCTGTACGAGGCAAAAAGCCAAATTCAGTGAAATATTCCACTGGACAAATGGCCCTGTGTATTAATTCATTAGGGGCCTGGAGGGAAAAAGGAAGTAAGACTGAGGGTAAAAGAGCTTAAAAAACATAGTGGGATGGAATGTATGGACCTTACTTGGATCATGATAGAACAAACCAACTGTAAAAAAGACACTTGTGAGACCATAGGGGGAATCTGAGTATAAATAGTTTTGGATGACAGTAAGGAGCTACTGATACTTTCCTTAGGGAGAGACAGTGGCCTGGTGGTTAGGTAAACATGCCCTAATTGTTTAGCGATGCCAATGCTAAGTGTTGAAAGTGTTTACTGTAAATTGCCACAGTGTCTGAAGTTGCTTTATGATTACTCAGGTGAAAAAAAAAGAGGATCAGAGAAACACAAGTGGCAAAATGTTGAAATGGTTGAGATGGACGATGAATAGTGTGCGGAATTATGACTATTGTGTGTGTTTGAAGTTTTCTGTAACAAAATTTAAAACATGTCCTGTTTCTCACTGGCTGTGACCTTGGGCAAGGCATTTGTTCTCAGCATTGATCCGCTCACCTGTAAAACTGGGATTATATAATTTATTGTGAGGTTTAAAAGAGGTGCAAATTGCACTTTCTAATTCTTCTTGGGGCTCAAGGGAATCACGTGGGAACCCTGCCCTCAGTAGCTCACAGTGCAGCATGGGGCAGTCAACAGGTAGTTACAGCTGTTGTGTCCTGAGACAGAGGAGCACTGGTGGTTGCAGTGGCAATGTTTCTGGGGACACTGAACTGCCCTGGATCCATGCCAGACAGGAGGCGGTGCCCTGGGTGGGCGTCTAACCGTGGATTTTCCTGAACAGAGGCCTGTCTGTGCTGCCACCTGGTGGCCACATTGGGAACTACTCCCTTGGGAGCCTGCTCAGGTAGGTAATCCCCTGAGGTCTGTAACTTCACCACCCCACTGCAAATCATCAGCACAGGGAGAGGAAGACTCCTGGATCAGCCCTTGGAACCTATTTCCAGTAAAAGGAGTGGGCGGTCCGGGCCGGGAGTGCAGGAAGAGCAAGCTAAACGGCCCCAAATAAGGATGGGGCAGTGTTTAAAAGAAAACACCCTCAGGAGAAGGTCGTACAGAAGGTGGGACAGCATCTGGGCAGTGGGTGTGATGCTCATGACAGCTGAGGGCCCGTGAGCGCCAGGCTCCATGCAGGTGCCCTCTCGTGGACCAACCCACCCTGCAGCAACTGGGGGATGGGGGATGGGCCAGGTTAGGTCACACACTGGAGAAAAGGCAGAGTCTTTGCATGTTTTTCCCAGCCAATCCCAGCACAGGTGACCGTCAGGTCTGAAGCCAGAATCGTCATTTATCTATTCCATTATGTGGCTACGAGCTGTGCCATCATCTTCATCATCATCATTATCCCTTGGGAGGGACATGGATTTTCATCCTTTTATCCAACTCTGAAATAAGCTAATTAAAAAGGAAATATGGGTATGATGGTTGTAGTAGACAGAATTCTAAAAATAGCCCTCCAAATACCCACCCTCTGGTTATTCAGTCAAACACTAATCTGCGTCCCGCCGTGAAGGGACTTTGCAGATGTAGTTGGAGACCCCAGCCATGTGGCCTTCATGGAGGTGACCTGGTGGACTTGACCTTGGTGAGCCCTTTAAAAGCAGAGAGTTTCCCCCATAGGCGAAGTCAGGGAGCTTCACAGCATGAGAAAGACTCAGCTCACCATGGCTGGTGTGAAGGTGGACGGGTCCTGGGAGAAGGTGGCCTCAGGGAGCAGAGCACAGGCCCCCATCTGGCCACCAGCGAGGGCTTGAGGACCTCAGATCCGCTGGAGTCCACGGGCCATCTGAGCAGGCCCCGGACCACAGCCCAGCCTGGCTTTGTGAGATGCCCAGTGGAGAACCTCCCCACCCCGCAGCTCACCAAGCCACAGAATGATTCCCTGATGTGGCCACTGCTTTTATCCTCTCCACTTTATTCTGTCTCAGTACTCGGGATGGATTAACCAGAAACCTTGTTCCCATCTGCATCATGGAGTCTCATTCTTGGCCCACTTTTGTTTGTTCCGGTGCTTCAGGGGACACTTTTCCCCCCAGCCTCCACTGGGAAGAAGTGGAGGCTCCTTGGTTAAGAGACTTCCCTGGAAGGGGGACCTGACAACTGACAGCAGGTTTCATCCCCCGTTCCTCCTGAGCACACGGGCTCCAAACGGAAGCTTTATGTTCTTGGTAAGAAATGCCACCAAAAGGGGCCCCCAACATTCAAGCTGAAATAACTTTCTGCAAAAAGTTGCATGAGGATCGAGTAAATGCAGCCTTAACTGGCAGCCATCTCCCCAAGGGCATGAGGAGGCCAGGTAGGGCTTACCATGGGTACCATCTTCCCCTCCCACAGAGACGCCCTAAGGGCAGGGAAGGAGAGAGCGGGCGGCCAAGTCCTGAATCCCGAGGAGAGCGTCTTAAAAAGCCTGTAACTATAACTCAATAAAAAAAATGTTAAAAAAAAAAGCCTATGGACATGAGAGAGCATTTGAATCTGAGGCTGATTAAATTGTTCATCACAAACCCACTGCGATTTCAACTCTCCTGCGAGTTGGTTGAATCTGCCATTAGCCGGAAACAGAACTGTGAAAAGCATGAGGGTTGGCAGGAGGGACAATTTCTCATGATACAAATGATAGATGCTTATTATAGAAATACTAGAAAAAGTAGGGGAGGGTATGGTTCAGTGGTAGAGTGTGTGCTTAGCATGCATGAAGTCCTGGGTTCAATCCCCAGTACTGCCAATAAAAATAAATAAATAAATAGACCTAATTACCCCCCCAAAGAAGAAAAAAGAAAAATGCCTAAAAAATTAAAAATTAAAAAATATGTACATAGTAAGATAATGTAGGAATATTCACCTCTCCCCCTCCTGAATTCCTCTTTCTCTTGTCCTGGTTGGGACCTTAGGCACCTGCACTGTCTGTCTCCCCTTGACCCCAGCCTTAGATTGATCACAAACCCAGAACTGGAGCAGGAGGCATCTTGAGATGGCAGCAGTGACCCCGAGATGAGCAGAGAGGAAGTGGGTCCCTTCGCTTGCATCACGAGGCTGATGATGCTCACGTTATTGTGAGAAGCCCAGCTCAAAGGCAGAGGGGCTCCCTGGAGCTGTGGCTGAACCTGGGGTGCTTCACAACCTCCTTTCTCGCCGCTAGTAGCCTGGGGTGGCTGTCAGGAGACACGGACACGGATATAGGGCACACATGGGACCCCCATAGGAGCAGCGGGCGCACCTGCCTCCGCTCTCACCCCGAAGCCCTCCTGGAACAGGAATCAGAATCCCTGGGGGGAGAAGGGGTGGAACAGCTTACAGGGCAGCCATGGGGTGCACATCCTCCTGAGAGGCGTGATGGGATGGGGAAAGGATGCAGGGTCTCAGGATGGGGACGGTTCATTGTCTTGTGGGGGCTTCACGTTAAGGCTGGCATGGAGGGGTCTCTCACCTCTCAGGGGCAGCCTCTGAACCCACCCCCCACCTCTCCTCACATGTGCCCAATTCCAGCTCCAGTGGGTGGAACTGGAGTGGGGAGGCTTGGGCCATGCCTGGAGGAAGGAGCTGGTGTGGGAGGATGGGGAGCCTAGTGAGTCCGCCTGAGGCCACGGGGACCACCAGGGTGGGGGGGGCCACCAGGGTGGCGGGGGACTACCAGGGGGGACCACCAGGGTGGGGAGGCACCAGGGTGGGGGAGGGCCCACCAGGGTTGGGGGGAACTACCAGGGTGGGGGGGGACCACCAGTGTTGGGGGGGAGAAGGCCCCAAGGACAACCAGCGGGGCCTCCCTGGGGGCTCGCAGGGAAGGCTGGCCTCAGGCCCTGATGGGGGGGTCTCTGTCACCTCTCAGGAAGACCCTCTCCAGAGGAACCCACCCTCCTGCCACCCCCTGAAATGTCAGGCCCCTGCTCAGGGGCACCTGCAGGGGTTGGTAGTAAGCAGGAACAGATAAATGCAACGTCCTTCTTTCCAGAGCTCACGGCAGCATCTCCCCTGGGCCTCGCCTTTTCCTCTCCAGATGCCCGGTCCTCACTGGGTCCTTCCCCTCCTCGCCCTCAAGGGTTGCCCTAAATCTCTTATCCCTTCTTACACGCTGTGGATGCCACACACTGCCGGGCAGCCGGCAGTCCAAGTGCAGGCTGCTGTCCCAGACCGTGGGAAGGGAGGGACCAGAAGAGAAGGTTCAGGAGGGAAGAGCATTCGGAGCAGCTGACAGCAAAAGACAGTGAGCACACACCTTGCGTTTTTGCAGGAATAAGCTTCCTCTAACCTCAGTTTTCTCGTCCATCTAGCTGAGGCATCCCTTACTTCTGCTCCTCTTCTTTGAATGTCTAAGTCATGGTCTCCTGGGGGCTTTACTGGGCACCTTGAGTCTTCATCACCTTTTCCCCGGAGGCCTTAGGGATCTCAGGCCAAGGTGGCGCCCCGCAGTGCTGGAGTTCTCAGGTGAGCTGCATGTCTACTGCCAGAGCCCTCCTGCCCGGCCAGCGCCTTTACTGAGTTGGGGGGAGGGAGTACAGGGGAGAGAAGGCCGGCTTGGTTAGTTTATTTGAAACAGGCTCTGTCCCTTCCTAACTGAGTGGCCTTGGACAAATTGCTTAACCTCTCTGAGCTTGTTTCCTCACCAGTGAAAGGGCGATCCTGAGATTATACAGAGGAAAGGGCACAGGTGTGTGAGCGACTCTGTCCCCGTGGCGGAGGTAGGTGGGCCTTTTTCAAAGGCTGGTCCTTCCTTTGGAAAGCTCACCTCCCCGGCCTCCCCAGGGCTGCAGCTGAGCGGTCCCAGGATGTGGGCACCCCCGCTTCTGCCTCGGTGGCGGAGCAGGAAATGCCGCAGCAATCACCTGGGTTGTTCCGTCCCTCAGTCCCTCAGCCTTTAGACTCGAGGGTTGGCAATTTCGGATTTCTGATTGGGACCCAGTTTGTAAATCAGGATGATCAGAGCCCAGCAGGGCTGCGGCGCTGGGAGGAAGTCACTGCGTAAAGGAGGAGGTGAGCGCACTGCGTGAGAGGATGCCAGGGGCGGCTCCGGCTGGTCTCGGGGAGATGCTGAGTGGTCCAGAGGGGCCCTGCATCCGCAGGGTGCATGATGACCCGTCAGTGCGCTGGCTGCCCTGCCCTCACAGTTGCGCTGTCATAAGCATATGGCCTGCCTGCCACGTTCGGGGACCACAGGATAGGTTTTGTGGGGTGTGTGTTCATTTATGGGCTGTGATTCAGCATGGGGGTGGGGAGGGGAGGGGATGGGTGGACACGGATACCGAGCAGCCCCAGGGTCTCTGGACAAGAACGGAGATGGGTCATCGGATCTGAGGGGTGGAAACAGGAGGGGGACCTAGAAGGAGGAAAGAAGGAAGCGCGGTGACACGAAGCACCATGACACGAGGGGACATCCAGCACCTCCTCCTGCAGGCTCTGGCTGCAAGGTGCACTGGGAGACTGGGGTGGGGATAGCCACTGGGTTTGAGCAGACCCTTAGCAGGTCAGTTAGGAATGCGTTTAGCTGCAAGTCTGAAAACCTGACTACTGGGGACTCAAACCAGGAGGAGTTTATATTCCTCCTGTAAGGAACATAACGACATCCAGAGGGAACAGCACCTAGCATGGGTTTGGCTGCCTCATGACACTGCCAGGGATGAGGCTGCTGTGTCTCCGGACATCACATCAATGTCCAAGGCAGGAAGATGGAGGACAGGAAGACCTTTTCCCTTTGTGGTCTTTGCTTTTGGGGTCAGAAAGGGAAGCTCCTCTGGCAGTCGCCTTACATCTCATTGGTCACCACTGGGTCATATGCCCACCCTTTAACCAATCACAGGCCAGAGGAATATGGTGCCAGGACTGGTGTAGACCAATCAGAACTCACACCTTTCATGGGCAGACCTGCCTTTGCTGAGATCCTGAAAGCTTCAGGTGCTGCCTGCTGCCTGTGGATGTGGAGGGCAGGGATGGGGTGGTGCCCGGGGTAGGCGAGGCCGTACAAAGTCTGTGCACACGTGACCTTCCCTAGGTGGGATCCTCCCCTGACCCTTGTAAAGATGGAGAAGAGAGGACACAGTCCTGCAAGCAGGCCACACCCGGCTGGAACTTGCCCCAGGCCACTGCTGTCCACCTGGTCTGTTCCCCTGGCAGATGCTAGAGCTGCGACTCTGGCAGGGAGGGGCCCCGTCAGAAGTAACTTAGGCAACCCCAGCCAGAGGCTGGAGGCACTCTGCGCCATCTCCATCAGTGGCATCCCTGGCTTACACCTCCAGCGATGGGGAGCTCTCCACCTGCACAGGCCTGACGGCTCTGGCCAAGCCCTATGGGGCACAGGAAGAACCTCTCCATCCCTGGGGAGGCTGGAAAATAGACAATGGAAACTCAGCCAGGAAAGTTTTATGCGCCATCTATGCTATGACCATGGCGAATAGAGAAAGAGCTTAGAAAAATGCAGCCTTTGATCCAGGCCCAGGGGTTAGGAGGTGAACTTGTCCAGCTCCTGGCTTTCAAGTTGCTAAGTGGGAAAATCTCTGCAATCCTCACCGCCTCTCTCCCCAGGCTTGTCCCTGTCCCCGTGGCTGTGAAAGGCTGAACCAGATCCAAGGGGGTCTTCAGGTGTCCCCTGACCCCGTCTTTCTCCCCCTCTGCTATCTCTGTCCTCTCATTCAAGCTATGAGCACTTAAAAAACACTTTTGAGAATTTCCAAGGCCTGCATGGAGCTGCCAAGAAAATAGCAGATTCTGGGAAACAAACAGTTGGCAATGATCCTTCAGCTCAACCAAGGAGGGTCGGAGGAAAGATTCACCCCCACCTCCCTCCAAACTCTCCACCAAAGACAGAGCCCCACCCCCAGGAGGGTCCCAAGTGGGGGCTGATCTCAGTGGGGTACGTGAGTGCAGAGGCTGGCAGGCGTTCATTCCCCCAGGTGGATGAGAAAGTGGGTATTGCTCTGTTGGGGGGAGGATGTGAGCACTGGAGGGGACTGTCATCTTTTCCAGACCCCCTGCCAACGTGCGTGCTGGCCCGCCAGGTCTGGTTGAGAACAGAAACGGCTGTTGGTGGGAGGTGGGCAGAGGCCACAGGATATAGGAGAGTGCAGACGGGCCGAGAGCCTTGCCGGCTCACCGTGCAGCCGGGAGCCCTGGGCCCTGCGGGTCCTGTGGGCTGGGCAGGGTCACCTTCCTCCCTCCCTCCCTCCTCCTGCACCAGTGGGTGGCTAAGGGAACTCACTCTGGCAGGGACAGCTCCCCAGGCCTTGTGTCCTCATCTCCAAACAGGATCATAGTTCCCACCTCGGCTGAGTTTTGCTGCTGTGGCAAACGGTATTTCATATGTGTACTTTCACTTAAATGTCAAAACAGCTCTTTGTGGTAATATTATCATCTCCATTTTATGGGTGAGTAAAACCGAGGCTCAAGGTTAAGTCAGTTTCCCCAGGGTGAGTAGGTTAGAGGGAGATTTAGGATTTGAGCCTGGTCTCTTATTCTATGACAAGTTCCTCCCAGAGGGGTGTCCCTGCCCCTCAGTAACCGTGACTTTGCACAGGTCGCTTTTCCCCTCTGTGCTTCTCATCTGTGAACGGAGACAGACCCTCAGGGTTGTGCGTCTCAAAATGTGAAAGTCAGCCTGGACCAGAGGGCCCTCTGCCGACATCCCGGGCTGCCAGGCCAGCTCGGCTGCCCTGACAAAGAGCACGGACTGCGGGGCTCGGACAACACAGGCTCATTTTCTCACAGTCCTGGGACCGGGAGTCCGGGTCAGAGCGCCGGCGTGGTCGGGATTCTGGTGGGCTTCTCCTCCCGACTCGAGGTTCACTGCCTCCTGGCTGGGGTCTCCTCGTCTTCTTAGGGGGCACTAATCCCATCAGGGGCCCCACCCCCATGACCTAATGACCTGACTACCCCACAGGCCCACTCCAAGTAGCATCTCAAGGTGGGAGGGCTTAGGGCTTCAACGTGAATTTTGGGGGGACACGAACATCCAGTCCACAGGAGACCCCTCTTTTTCTGGGCTCAGTACCAAGTGCCAGAGTCTGAGCGCCCCCCCCCCCGGCAGCTTTTGTTGCTGTACCTGGATCACGTCCTGTGTTTGCTTCCTCTGCTGGCGAGAAGCCATGGGTGGTCTTTTCTCTGTTGCTGACAGGTTGAGGGGCAGAGGTGAGGCCGGAGCCTGCTGTGGGCATGTCGAGTGCAGCTTTTACAGTCATCAGGAAGTCTCTAGAGCGGTCCACCTGAGTCAATTCTGTCCAGCCCCACGGCCACCGTCCTGGTGGTCCAGGATGGCTCCCGTTGGTCTCTAACCCACCTTCCACGCGACATCCAGAGGCATCTTTCTAAAAGGCAGGTCTGACTTGGCAACCAGCTGCCTAAACCCTTCCACGCCTCCTCGTTGCCTTCGGGGAAAACACCTCTGCTTCACACAGTCACAGGGGCCTGCAGGTCTGGTCCGCGTTCTCCTCTGCGAGATCACCTCTTCCCTGCCTTCTCCCTCAACACCAGGCAGATGGAATGGATTTTGGCTCTGGACCCTGGCTGAGATCCGCACTCCGTCTGAGAACCTGTTTCCTCCCTGTGCTCCCCCTTCTCTGCCTCAGACCCCACCTGGCTGCCTCCCCAGCCCCTCCCACCCAGGCTGGGTCAGGGCCCTCTGTGCACACCTGTCCCAAGAGGTGGGTCAGTGCCACACCAGGCTCCGGAGCCTAGCTGCCTGGAACTCAGCCTGGAGACCTAGCAGGTTCTTAACTTCCGCGTCCTCCCCTTCTGCATCCTCCCAGCCCCCACCCGATGGGGAGGCTGTGAGAGCTAAGCGAGGCTCTGATGCACAGAAGGGCTTAACCCCCCGGTAGGCAGCCCCATCAGCACCCGCAGTGTGAGCCGGGCTGGCCCTGTAGGCAATCAAGGAGGCTCACAGTCACTCAGCACGTGGTCCGACCTCTTAACTGTACAGACACAGGCTCCCTGAAGGCCAGGCTGTGATTTGTCCACCCCACGGTGTGGCCAGGGCCAGGGCTCGGGCAACATATGTGCAAGAGGCTGAAACCCTGGGTCCGCATGCTGCCTGGTCCACAGCTGTTGTAGGAGTGTGGGATTCCTGTGTGAATACACCTCGGTTACTTTCCATCCTCCTGTGACTTGGCTTGGATGACTACCTTATTTTGCCTAAAAGACTAGCCATTAGTGATTCATGTGCAAGGTCCCAATGGGTCAATACTAGGCTGGCAATTGTTCACCTTCTCTTCCTCCCACTCCCTCCCATCCCCCCCCCCCCCCCCGCCTCTTCCTTCCCTTCCTTCCATGTTTATTCAAGTCCCTGGTTTTGGTGTTAGGTGTTCAGGTTCAGCAGTGAACGAGCCACCCACCTGCCCTTACGCTGTGGTCTTACGGGTCACCCAGTTCTCTCCAAAGCAGGCCCCAGAGGCGGTGTGATGGTGAAGGAGCATGGAGCTGAGAGGTCTGGCTCCCGCAGCAGGACGACTGCAGGTGCTGAGCTGGTCCGGGGCTCTGCCAAATTCATCCCTTTCTCATTGGACAATGATGGAAATCATCGCCCACCTCCAACACGGGTTGACGCCTACGTACCGGTCGTATCGAAGACCAACAAAACGGTGGCTGTACGAGATCCCTGTGAAGAACAACGGCTGCGAGTGTTTTTGATTTAGGGAATCCTACCTTCCCGTGTAAATGAAATTTCCTTGTTTAAATATTTTTTAAGTCGCAAAACTAAAACACGAGCGTTGAAAAAAGCTGAGCCACGCGCAAGCCGGTAAACAAAAGGCGAGCGGGTCCTGTCGGAACCCCAGGAGACAGCCCGGCTACCACGGCCGGCGGCGCGCTGGCGCAGTCGCATCGAGCGGGCAGAGGGCGCGGCCGCAGAGGCCGGGCTGGGCTCGCCGAGGTGCGGGCGCTCTCCGAGCTCGGCTCTGCCCGGCTTACACTGCGGGTGAGAACCGTCTCCGCCTTCTGTGCGGGGGTTACATGCTGCCTACCAGGCACAGCCTCCTCCCGAGCAGTGCCGGCCTGCTCCACGGCTGTGGCTTCAAAGCCCGGGGGGGGGGGGAATACCTACTGAGCATGCGTGATTCGCGACTGGCGTTTTGCAAAGGCCGAAAGGAAAAAAGGAACCGTGACTCCTGTTAACAATTCCAAGAAAGATTTTCATGGCAAACAGGTTGTGTCAGCCTTCCCTGTTTCGTCTGCTGAAGTCACTTAATGCCTCCCATTCGATGTATTTCAAGTCCTGCTTTCAAGGTTTTTTTAAATTGCGGTAGAATACACATAACATAAAACCATCTCAGCCACTACACGTGCAGTTCAGTGGTATTAAGTACATTCACATGGGGCACTTAATGGCACAACAATCACCGCCATCCATCTCCAGAACCTTTCCATCTTCCCAAACGGGAACTCTGTCCCCATGAAACAACTTCCCGTTCCCCTTCTCCCGGCCCCTGGCACCCACCATTCTGCTTTCTGTCTCTAGAAATTTGACTGCTCTGGGGACTTACTGAAGAGGAGTCATACAGGATTTGTTCTTTGGTGAGTGACTTATTTCCCTGAGCATAATGTCCTCAAGGTTCAGCATGTTGTAGCAGGTGTCAGAATTTCCTTTTGAAGACTGAGTGTTATTCTGTTGTGCGGATGGACTACATTTTGCTTATCCATCCATCCATCCATCCATCCATCCAGGGACACGTGGCTTGCTTCCACCTCCTAGCTATTGTGAACATCACTGCTGTGGACATGGGTGTGCAAATATCTGTCCTGGTCCCCGCCTTCAGTTCAGTACACCCACCCAGATTTTTCACACCTTCCAGGCCTGCCGCCAGGTGCTGGGGATAAAGAGGTGAGGAGGATGAGGCACCCGTTCTCAGGGAGCCACGGCTGGAGGGGAAGGCAGAAATCCACAGGTGATGCTGCTGGGTGGGAGATGCCAACTGGTCCTCTGAGTGGCACTTTGACTTTCTAAAGTCCTCTCACATCTGTTACTCCATCACTTGCTCGCGGGTGCTGAGAAGCTGCTATGAATATCAGGTCCTTTTTTTTTTTTAAATGAAGGTACTGGGAACGGAACCCAGGACCTCACGCATGCTAAGCGTGTGCGTACCGCTAAGCCATACCCCCACCCCCTCAGCTGCATTTTATAGGTGGGGAACCAAGTCACGGGAGGATGCAATGCCTTGGGTGAGATCACCTGGTTAGTCACGAAGCTGGTGCCAGAATTCAGGTCTACGGAACCCAATTCACCCAGCTGCTTTCAGAAAATCCCCCACGTGGCTAGTTTAGATATTTTTGGCTGCACTTGCAGGTGACAGAAACCCAGCTGACACTGGCTTCAGCCGAGGGGGTTGATGGTTCATGTAATTAGCAAGGCCAGGTGTTGGGCTGATTCCAGGCTCTGCTGAACCTGGGGGTGGGAGGCTGTCTCAGTCTCTCTGTCTCCTGGGTCTGCCTTCATCTGGCCCTTGGCTTCATTTTACAGTTTGGGCAGCTGGAAAAGCTGACTGTCCGAAATCCAGGCTTCTGTGGTCCTCTGAACTCAGATCCCAGAGCAAGCGAAAGCTCCCCCACTCCTCTCGCCCCGGGGGCCCGAACTTATGAGACCTAGTTTGGTTCCCAGGCCGGGGCTTGAGCCAGTCTTGGGCCAAGATTTTGGATTGGCAGGTCCAGCCCATGAAGGACAGCCCAGCAGGCCCCCGGAGCGAAGGAAGAGAAGCAGGAGGGCAGGAGAGGCTTGGACGTCCTCACAGCACAGGGAGGGATTGGACGGCAGAGGCCGGATGAGAACAGAAAGAAGGCAAAAACACAAAAATCGGCTGTGGGTATCAGAGGCCCCGCATGCTTTTCATCTTCCCTGTGTGCACACTCACTCTGAGGATGGATTGAAGTAGAAATAGCTGCCTTTGCAAGCACCCTGCTGAAGCTTGGTACCCAGACAGGTTTCTGTAGGAAACCTTTCATTTTTTTTTGGTATAATATTTTAACTTTGGTTCTTCAATTTGCAGATACAGACTTCTGCCAACTTTCTCTCCCAAGCAGAAGAGCTCTTCCATTTCCTTCCTGTGGTCACCCACGGGCTGGACCGGCGGTGCCCATCCTTACCTCTGACATGGAAGTTATTATGCACAATTCCCTGGGTGAGGCGTAAATAAAAGCAGCGTGGGCCAGAGTGCTTTACAACCCAGGAAGACGCAGGGAACGTGGAGGAATCAAGTCACTGTTTAATTTTCTGCGTCCACACTTCCGGCAGGGAGTCGGGACCCTGGCAGCCATCTCTCTGCTGGGACTTTCTGCAGAGCTGTCTTCCGTGGCACCTCCAGTGCCTGCTCCTCGGAGAAGCAATGCTGGGTGGCCTGGCTGGGGGGTGGCAGTGCAGTGAGGGGAGTGGACGGAGGAGGTCTCATTCTGGGGATGCTGTGTCTCAGGGTTATGATGGCCCAGATGGGGAGTGAGGAAAAGCTGGCATGGGCAGTGGTGCCACTTTCTGAGGCTGATGGAGGGGGAGAATTCCAGATCGACAGTGCGGAGTTTGCAGTATAAGTATATCCCACATAATGCATGGGGCATGCTTGTTACTCAAAATCATGTGTTGCTTAATCTGACATTCAGATTTCACTGAATGTCCTATATTTTCATGTGTTAAAACTGCAATCCTGCCAAAGAGAGAAAGAGGCCTGCGTGAGAGAGTAAAACTCGGGGACCACGCCCACGGCCTGGGGAGGATCAGCTGTCCCCAGGCTGCAGCTGTGTTCCTGATGGCTTATGTCTGGGTTACTTTATTCCTACCCAGCAAATTGCTTCCCTAGCTCTCAGGCAATTTTGTTTGTTTATTCATTTATTCAACCCAAGAAACCTACTGTGTGCGGGCCGCGGTAAAGGGAGGCACGGCAGCTCCCCGCAAGTTGCTGAGAGAACAGATAAAACAGTAGCCCCCCCCCTCCCCCGGCGTGTCCGTCACGGTTTCCCTCTGAAACGTCAGCCCCGCAGGACCGGTCATTGCTGTGTCGTCACTGGTGCCCGGGACAGGGCCTAGGGCAGAGAGCAAGCTTTCAATCAATACTTGTTAAGTGAATGACTCTGAAAATGGGCCCTAGGCGCTGACAATCCCAGGAGACTCAGCATGGTGATGGGGGAATGTCCTTAAATCCAAAGCACTCCTTTCTTGGGTAACTTCATAGGAAACACTTGCAGGAAAATGGGTTTCTGCTGGATTGCATCTTTCAATTATTGCCCAAGACAACAGCTCAGTTCTCCCTGTCATTTTATCAGTGAACTTTGCTATGGCTGTGGGATTCCAGAATCTTGTCCAGGCGAATGTTATCCTGCGTGCCCCTGTAAGCCCTGTACCCCCAGGGTTCTCCCCGCCTTCCCTCCCCTCCCCAGGTCTGTGGTCTCCACGTGGCCTCCACCTGCAAGCTGGGGGCGAGATTCCAAAGGTAAGCACTTGCTTCAACTTTGCGAGGTGTGTGGACCAGAAAGAAAGGCGGGGGGGAGGAGGAGCCAGAGTGACCTTTCTCTGTGTGTGTACAGAGTATGTGACTTTGGTGGAGATGCACGTGTGTGGCATCTCCCCATGTGTATGGTGGCTCTGGGTGCACAGACAAGGTAACGGGGACCGAAGGTCCAGCCCTGATCGTGGCTCCCGAGGCCAACACAAGACTGTTGAATTCTCCTTAGTAAGGATACCCTGGAGCGCCCTGGTCATCCAGTGTGCTCCCAGCTGGAACCTGGTGATGCAAACGCCACCTTGAAGTATGTGCGTATGTGCGGGGGTGGGGGTGTGCCTGTGCACGTGTGTGAGTGAGAGGACTGTTTGGGGGAAGTGAGAGTTTGGCAGTAATGCAGCTGAGTGGGATTTTTATGGGGTGTCTCCTGCTTTAGGGCCCTGCCTGCACCTTCTGCAGACCAGCAAGGTTCTGTCCAGGCTCATTTCCCTCCATCTGGCATATGCCTCCTTCCAGACCCAGGTCCAGAAACCAGCCCTTCTGGAGATTAAGTTAAAAAGCCAGCAGCCAGCCTGGGGCCCTGGGCAGGGCCTTTATTTGGGGGCAGGGGTGGCTTTTCTCTCAGAAAAGTAGATGAGCTGTCTCCTTCCAGAGGTAGAGAGCCCCACAGAGGCACCGACCCCTCGATCCTCACAACCCCCATGCCAAGGAGACAGGCACATCTGCTTCTTTTTTGTCTGCCCAGCATCTGAGTTTTGGGAACTCCCCCACGCTTCTGCGTGACTCCAGTGGGGCTGTCAACGGAGGGGCAGTGACTTTTCTGCCACAGGGCGGGCACAAGACCCCAACAGACAGGTCAGCGTGCCCGGTACCCCTGCATGCAGTGGCTGGGCCAAGGCTGAGCATAGGACTAAAGAAGAGTCCGGTATTCCTGTCCTTAGATGTGGCTAGTGAAGCTCAGAGAGGTTAAGTGACCTGCCTTAAGACACACAGCTGGACCAGAACCAAGGAGGCCTCTAAGGTCGTGACACCTAGAAGGGAGAGGCAGGAGGCTGAACCCTGGGGCCACAGGCAGGGAGGGAGCGATGGTGGAGTTCTGACTCTGACCTGAGAAGGGACCTGGGGGTGGAAGATGGGGGGACGGCAGCGGGACCCCCACACACAGCCAGAACTTTCCATCAGAGACGGGGCAGCCAGGCAGCTGCTGGCCCAGCGGCCCGTGGGGGTTCTGGCCGTGTTGGGGTGGCTGGGGTAGAGCTATTGCCTGGGAGTCTGTGGAGTCACTGGCCGGGAGCCGGGCATCTGCCCAGGGAAGGCGGCTCGGCAGGAGAAGGCATGGGGCGGGCCTGCCCTGCCGGTCGTGGTGAGAAGGGAGAGAAAATGGGCTGAGTGGTGTGGCCGCAGCAGGGCCACTGGGTCAGGGCCAGGACATCGTGGCAGGGCGGGCATGGGCTGTGTTGGGCACGGGGGCGTGTGGAGAAGAGGGGGTGTGTGTGAGCCTGAGTGTGCACACATGTGAGAGAGTGTGTTGACGGGCGTGTGTGCGAGTGTGTGTGAACGTGTGTCCTTTAGGGGCTGGAGCACTCTGAGGTGGCAAAGACAAGGCACTGATGGGCGGGGCCGTGGTGGATCTCCCAGGGAAGGGATGCTGGGTGGGGCAGCGGAGGGAAACTGAGGCAGGGACCTTGTTGCTGTTGACTCAGGAGGTGGTGGCGGGGTCAGCACAGGGCTCTGGAGGGAGAAGACCCGGCTCAGGGCCCTGAGCCAGGCTGCTCCCCGCCGTCCCTCACTCCGCCCTGCCGGTGGCGCGGGGTACCACCTGGACTGGGGAGAGCGCCTCTGGAGACCTCCCAAACCAGGCAGCTTCGGCGGCGGCAGGGGTTTTGGCAAATGCTGCAGAATAAAAAGGAGGATATTAAGCAAACCACCCCCCACGCCCACAGCTCTCCCGTCCGGGGCTGCTCGCCGCCTACGCAGGAAGGGAGTTGACTCGGGAATTTCTAAAACAGGAACGTTCCCAGCACCAACTTCAGGGCCAGCACCGCCTCCCTGGGCCCCTCCTTCCCACTGCCCAGCCCTCTTCCGGGCCTGGGCTCTGCACCCAGGCTGAGGACATCAGGGAAAAGCTAGTTTAATGGAGGGGTGAGGAAGACAGAGGGGCGTGGCAGGGGCTGCATGAGGGTGGCCCTACGTAATCAGCTTCGCAAGGTCACGGGCTTTGGGGCACCTGCACGTTGGCTCAGACCCTGCCAGCTTGCTCCTTCCACGGACCTGGGGGAGGTGGCCTTGCTGGGTGGCCTGCTGTCCTCTCCTCGTGCCCCTTGGCCTTCTCAGCTGTCTCTCGCACCACTGCCCAGCCCCTTCCCTGGGCTCCTGGCTCTGCTCTGAACCTTCCCACCCACCCTCTACGCAGTTGGAAGAGGATGAGCTGCCTACCCAATATTCCCTTCCCTCTTTACATCAGGCAGAACTCTGATTCTGTGTGGGAGCAGCCCTGTGCTGGAATAAAATGCAGACTCCCTGGGCTCTGTGCAGTTTGGGTGGCCATGTGACAGTGCTGGCCATGAGATGTGAGTAGAGGTTCCTCGGTGGGGCTTCTGAAACATCTTTGGTACTTAGTTTGTTCTCTTTCTTCCTGCCTGGAATGGCAATATGATGCCTGGGGTTCTGGCAGCCATCTTGTGACCATAAGGAGAGATAATACTAAGAATCCTAGGGTAAGAAGACAGGAAGAGTCTGGGCTCCTGAACAAATTCTGGAACTTCCTGATGAGCTCTGGACTGCTGCTAGCTAGCCTGCTTGTTATCTGAGAAACAGTGGTGGGAGAGAGCCTTCTAGAGCCTTCCAGTGGAGGAAGCAGCCCGTTCCAAGGGAAAGGAGGTAAGAGCATAGCTGGAGAGTGTGGGGAGTGGAGTGCATAACGAGTGCTCCTGGCCTGTTGCTCCAGGCAGTCCTCCTGCCCTTGCTATCCCTGAGGGCACATCCCAGGGAGAACGCAGGGGAGACCAGCCTCATCCTCCTCTTATTCCCAGTCCTGACCTCCAACTGCAGCCCCCCTGTGCCCTTAAGAGTCCCCTCGCCTCCACAATGACCCCAAAGCCCCATTATGACTCCTCTTCTTCCCCAGCTTGAGGCAAGTCCTCCATCACCCTTGGCTGCTGCCTGAGCTCAGCTCTTGGTCCCAGGGCACAAGCTCCGGGACTCAGGACACGGCAGCTGCATTGGGGTGGGGGGTAGAGGGGGAGGCTGGGCGTTTATAACATGGTAGCAGGGTTCACAGGCTCCCGACATCCCCCAGCTGCCCAGGGACTCCCACTGCGGGGGTGGGGGTGGGGCTGTGGTCCAGGCAGGTGGGGGCGGTGGTTTGTTGCCTCTCTCTAGACTACATGACAGTCCAGACACCTGATGCCTGAAATGCTGCACCCAGCACCGCCTCCATGGGGAGCCTGCCTGTGTCTCGCATTCCTGCCCACACACAGGATTGTCCCGATTCTCCAGGTCTGGAGGGACACTGCAGCAGCCACAGGTGCGCATGTGCACACATGCGTGTTCTGCCTACAAGACTGCATTGTCAGGCCCTGCCGCCCACCCCACCTCTTCCCTGCTGCACTGTGGGCTTGCACACAGCCTGGCTGTGCCCTTGGCCCCAGGACTTGTCCTTGCTGGATGCTGGAGGGGCTTTGCAGCTCTGGCCCCTGGGACGTGCTGTTCCCTCGTGCACTCCCTCCTGAGTCTGCTATCGGGACTCAGCTGTTGCTCCAGCGCCGTAACTGAGAACTTCCTCTGCATCTCTGAGACGCACATGATACACCCTAGTGTCCCAGGCTGGCCTCCTGGGGAGCAGACTCTGAGGTGCTTAGTGTGCCGGGGGTGTATCAGGGTGTGCCCTTGGGAACCAAGCCCTGGGAAAGGGAGGGGAGGGAAGCAAGATTTGGCAGGAGAAGCCCAGCTGTGCTCAGGTCCAGGGGCTGCCCCGCCCAGGCTGACGGAGGGCTCTAGAGCCAAGAGGCCCTTCACAGTGATGATGTACTGGGTCACAAGGGTTGGGCTTTTCCAGCGCAGCCTGGAGCATCCTTGAATGTGGGCTTTCCTGGAAGGCCTTCCCCGAGGGGGTGGGGATTGAAGGCCAGCTGCCTCCTTCCTTCATAAGGAGTCTGGGACGTGATAGCCCTACGCAGTCAGGGCTGTGGTTCCTGAAACCTCACCCTCTGGTGCAAGTAGAAAGTCCACAGGCCACCAGTGTCCTTCCAAGGGCCCGTCCTCCTCCCAGGGAGGGTTCTGAGTGCCTGTGGGTGTCCATGGGGCAGTCAGCGTCCAGCCCAGTCCAGTCCCACCTTGGGGATCTGTGAAAATGAAGTTGCCGTTATGAGCAGCTGAACGGAATCCTGACTGAAGCTGACTTTGGTGCCGAGAAGCAGACACTGGAAGTAACAAAACCAAAACCGTGGACTTGGCTGAATGGAAAAGGGAGGGAGGACATGTTAAGTGCAGACTCACCGCAGGAGGGAAAGCTGGTGACCCAGGCAGGCTACGTGTGGGAGAAATAGTTTATCTGACGGTCCTCTGCTGTGCTCTGGACGGAGACCACGTGCTGTCTGGGTCATAGTGTGAGGGACATGGGGGCAAAGGTTCAGCATTTTGGCATGTGCTGGTCCCTTGGGGCTTTTAGAAAAGTCCCTCAAGACAGATGTGAGCTGAGACTAAAGCCAGCCTGTCTTTAAGGAGCCATGGAGAGCATGGTGCATGTGAGGCCACGCCCACCGTCTATGCCCTCTGACTCGGGCCTCTGGGAGGTGAAGGGGCCAGTGCTTTTCAGCTCCAAGCCGACAGTGATGTGAGCAGCCTTGGTGGGGCCGCAGGTGGAGCAGGAAGTGGGCCTGATGCCCCCGTCCTCTTCCAAGCATGCGCTCTTGTGTAAAACAAATAATAAATCATTTTTATCAACCTGTAGTTGATTTATAATGTGTTAGTTTCTGGCATACAGCAAAGTGATTCAGGTATCTCTATATAGATATATAGATATATTCTTTTTCAGATTCTTTTCCATTATAGTTTATTACAAGGTATTGTATGGTTCCCTGTGCTGTACAGTAGGACCTGGTTGGCTCTCTATTTTGTATATAGTAGTTTCTGTCTGCGAATCCCTAACTCTTAATTTATCCCTCCCCCGCCTTTCCCCTTTGGTGACGAAGCACGTACTCCGGAGGGAACCACCCAGTAAGGATCCAGCTCAGGCGGTGTTTCTCTCTGGAATGTGGTGTCTTGAGTTACCTCAAGACAAAGACACCGGGTGCCTTCCATCTGAATGCATCGTTCTCCTGACTGCCAAGAGGCTCCAGGAATGAGGCTGCCAAAAATGCAGGCTTGAAACCAGAGATGTTTTTCCAAGAGGAAAAGAATTTTTAAATCTTGGCCTAAGATCTTTGTTCCAGGGAGAAAGTGAATCCCAAACCCTCCTCTTGGACTTGGCTTCTTTCCAGCTCCCCATCTTGAGATGAGTTTCAAAGGGAGATTCGTGGGGCAGGGGGTGCGGGGGTGGTTTGCCGAGACTCCATTTTAACCCGCAGCTTTGCCCGACTGGCTGCTCACTTCTGTGCCTTAGCCCATCCTTCTCCCCTTTCTGGGAAAAACCTTTGCCTGCTCTAAACCCCTCTGGCTCCTCCTCACCCTTCAGGTCTCAGTGCAAATGCCGCCTCCTCTGTGAAGCCTCCCTGATCACTCTATCCTCACACAGTGAGGGGCAGGTGAGTGGACTGGGCTCAGAATCAGAGAGCCCTGGGTTCAGGTCCAGGCCCTATGGGCTGTGTGAGCTTAGCAAGTCCCCCAGTTAGCCTGGGCCTCAGTTTCCCACCTGTACAATGGGGATGGTAAGGGCAGCACTTACCTTAGGGGGTGACAGAGAGAATCAAGTAGCACCTATCTGCAGAGTACCCAGCCCCCGGAGGTGGCAGGAACTGCTGCTTCAGCAACGTCCCTGGGTCTCTACAAAGGCCTCACGGCTCCCCTGCCCCAGGCACCCTGCTCAGGCCGGGAAGAGGCTCGCAGCAAACTCAACCTGGGCCTTCCTGGCAGGCTCACCTCTCTGCAGCTACCTGCAGAAGCAGCAGTTTCTGGATTCTGTCCCTCAGGCCAGGGTCTAAGATCT
The DNA here is from genome assembly GCF_036321535.1 of Camelus dromedarius. NCBI lineage: Eukaryota > Metazoa > Chordata > Mammalia > Artiodactyla > Camelidae > Camelus > Camelus dromedarius. The sequence continues at coordinate 119,576,249 of NC_087436.1, forward strand.
AACCCCTGGTTGCTCTGAGACCCCAACAAAATTTGACTCTTCTCCCTCACGGCTCCTGTCACACTCTAAAATATCTTTGGCTTCCTTTATTACACACAGACAAGCACTGTCATTTGGCAAAGGCTTTATTTAAATTAATGTAGCATAAAAAGATGGAATGGCACTTATCAGCCTTGGCAGCCATGAGAGGAGACAGCCTTAAAACTAGTGACCTGGTCACTGGGTTTTAAGAGTTACAGAAACATTTTACTGATCAGTGTAGAGGTTTCTCTATCCTGGAGCAGCACAGATGATTCTGGCAGGATCAGACCTGGGGGGGGGGGGCAAACTCTCTCCTAATGCATGAGGAGGCAGCAGGATGTGGTTGAAAAGTTCTGGGTTTGGGATCTGTCAGTTACTGCTGTGCCCCTGACCAGCTGGGGGGCATGGGCAGGTCACTTTCTGATTTGCACCCCAGGCCTCTCATCTGGAGAAGAGGTTACTCTCTCCCTCAGAGGGGAGCTGTGCGGATTTGCTGAGATGGTGTGGGGACCTGACTGGCCCACAGGAGGAGCTCAGAGGATGTCAGAACCCCCTCCCCAAGACCCCTAAGCACCATGTCCAAGCAAACTCCCTGAAATGTAAATTCCAATAGGTGATCCTTTTGGTCAAAATCTCATTACTTTAAGGATAAAGTCAACATTCTTCTGCTTGGCATTCAGGTCCCTCAAGGATCTGTGTTTTTGCCCTGTGACCTTCTGGGTTCCCACCTGAGACGGGGTGGTTAACCCTTGGAACTTCACTTTCTTTCATCTCCATCTTTAAGCACACTCCCCCATTCCTGACTCAACACCATTGCTTGTTGGCAGATAAACCCGCTTTCAGATTCTGTTCTGTAACATTGGGGTTCTAAGCTGCAAGTAACTTAAATCAACTCTGGCTAATTTAAGCAGAAAAAGAATTTGCTGAAAAGGAGGGTGAGTCACCATGGAACCGTTGGACAACCAGGCTGGAAGGCAGTGGGGGCACATGCAGCTGAGAGCAGCAGCAAACCCAGCTCACCGTGACTGAGACAACGAGGAAATTCAGTTCTTTGCAACAAGCAGAAACCCAAAGGCAAGGCAGCTCTAGGGGTGGTTAGTTCCCGGGCTCTGTGACGGACGCCAGGACCCAGGTCCTTCCATCTCTCTGCTCTGCTGGGCTGTCCTGGTGGTCACAAGGTGGCTGGAACATCACAACCGCACACAGTAATGTCCAGATGAGGAAGGCAGACCAGCTGTCTCTCTGAGTCATTCCTGGGTGTAAGAGAATTTCCCAACATCCCCTGGCAGGCTTCTCCGCAATCTCATTGGTCAGCTGAATATCACATGACTATTCACTGACAAGTCATTGGCAGGGATGTGGACCAATCAGGTGGCTTGTCAGTAGCATGTGGGAGTATGAGGCGGTCCCGCGCGTTTGGAAACAGGCTCTGCGTGATCTCGTGAAGGTGGGCATTCAGTGCCTCGGGGCGCAGTTCCGCCCGCGCCGCAGGAGCCGCGCAGCAGAGCGCTTTGTTTCCTCCAGAGCCTGGGAGCCACCCCAGGGCCCATCGCCCGGAGAGTGGACGAGCCAACCGCGGAATATCCGCCCAGTGGAGTGTTAGGCAGCAGGCAGGACGAGCAACTTCAGCTCTGTGCGACAAAATGGATGGTCTTAGTTGACAATATGACATTGAGAGGGAAGGTACGTGTAAAAGCTTATAGAGTGGATAATGACAGTATTTAAATCTAAAAACAAAATACAGACCTTTTGGCAACGATACCAACTTACCTGTGAAGGAAAGCGAGGGAATGAGGCAGCCGAATCAAGATAGGATAACTGAGTGGGGGGCAGGGCGAGCCATTTGGCCCTGCTGGGCTCTGTTTCCAGGTCTGTAAAATGGAGCTTACTGCGTCCCCACCATTGGGTCATTGTGAGGATGCAGTGAGGCAAGGAGGGTGAGTGATACGAGATGGAGAGGGTGTCTGTGGGTGCTGCCTCTGTCCCTCTGTTCTGGGTGAGGCCAGGCTCAGAGCTCCCCTCCCTGATGGCTCTCCCAACTGGACCTCCATACCTTTGAGGCGTGCCTACTCCTCCTCGCCTCTCTCCTCTGTGTCAGCTCTAACAGACCTCCCTCCTGGGCCTTGAGTCCATCTGCCCTGCTCTCCCACACAGCACCCTACAGCCATGCAGGACCCCTCTGCCTGGAAGGGCCTCCCTTCCTCCGTTTGACAACCCCCCTGCTCATCCTTCAAGGCCCTGCTCGAAGATCTGTGACATCATCACTGACTGAGCAAAATCCTGAAGCTGGCTGGAGCAAACCCTGGAATTTCGATTGGAGTGGATTCCTGGCAGAGGGCATAGCAGGTACAAAGGCCCTGAGGCAGGAGTGTGTCAGCAGTGTTTCTGGAAGAAGTGAGGAGCCAGTGCAGCCGGAGCAGAGGCAGTGTGAGGGAAAATGGGAGAGAAGGGCTCACAGGATGAGGTCTGAATGGTGTAGGTTGTGGGGCCTTTTTCTTGGGGGGGAGGGTGTATCTTTTTTTTTTTTTTGGTGGGGAGAGGGTTATTTATTTATTATTTTAATGGAAGTACTGAGGATTGAACCCAGGACCTCGTACATGCTAAGCACACACTGAGCTGTACCCTCCCCCCGGTTGTGAGATCTTGTAAGGACATGGCTTGTGCACCGCCTGTGGTGGGTGGAACAGGTTTGACTTTGGGTTTCTTTCTGGTTGCTGAGTGGAGAACACTGTCAGGGGTAGTTGGGAGGCGAGGATGAGATCAGGGCCAAGGCCTGGCAACCACGGCCTTGTGGGTGCTGGGCCCCAGTGTCATCTCCTGCCCTGTCGCTCCCTGTCCGTCAGTGTCTTCACACACTCACACTCAGCTGTGCCCCACTGACCCCCACCCAGCAGGTCCCTTTGTCTTACCTTCTCGATCTACCTGGAGGGTGAACTTCTGCCTTCAAGGCCCAGCTGGGTGCCCCTTCCCAGGGAAGTCTCTCTGAGCTTCTCTGAGTCCTGGTGGTATGCTTACCATTCCCTCCTCTCAGTGTTCCAGAACCTTCCACGCCCCCCCCCCCCAATGTGTACCATAACATCCGTGACTCTTGACTGGGCACTTGGTATGGCCACATCCCATTTGACCCCCAAACAGTCACACAAAGTAGGTCCCACCACTGTCCCCATTTCACATGTGGGAGAACTGAGGCTCAGAGAGAGGGTCAGGCCCCCTGCCGAAGACCACACAGCCCAGGTGGCTGGAGCACTGGGCGTGATGTGTGTTTGCTCTGCCAGGCTGGTAGCCTTGGGAGCTGGGCCCAGCCTCATTCATATCCGGATTCCGGGGCCTGCAGTGAAGCCTGCGGCAGGGCCTCTGGGGACCTGGCCCGCCCGCTGGCAGCTGCCGTGGGCCATCTCTGGCCAGCTCAGTGCCACGTGGCGGGCGGCCTGCCTCTGGGTCTTGGGCCTGGGCGTGTCCTCCCTGCTGAGCCTCGTTTTCGCTGAGCTGGGAAAGGTGGACCTTGTCTTCTTGCTTCCTTGTGTGGGGCGGACTTGTCAGCACTCAGCACCTTCTAGCAATCTATTCATTTTACTCAGTTGTCTTTTTGATCGTCTCTCCCCCCAAACCGTGCTCTTCAACCTTGGTACTCTTGGTATGTGGGGCTGGATGATTCTCCGTGGGGAGCCCATCCTCGCCTTGAGTGCTGTTTAGCAGCATCCATGTCCTCCGCTCCCTAGGGGCCAGAAGAAGCACCCCCTCTGGGTTTGTGAAAGCCAGACACATCTAGTGTTGCCAGGTGTCATCTAGCGGACAAAACTGCCCCCCATTGAGAACCACTGCCTGGAACATCGGCTGCCTGAGGGCAAGGAATTTGGTCCGTTTTGTTCACTCTGGTGCCCATCCCGACCCCCTACCCGCCTAGGATGGGGCCTGGGATGTGGGAGCCTGAATAAATACGTCCTGGGTGTCACTGAGCAGATCACCTGCAGGCACGGCCAGGTCCCTGCAGCAGGTGGCGTCGTCCCATTTCTCAGGTGAGGAGATGAGGCTCAGGAGAGTCGAGTACCTGGCAAAGCTGAGTGTGTGATAGGAGGTACCAGGAACAGGGCCACTATCAGGTCACAGAGTCTTTGGTGTCCCAGTGCAGGGACGGCCTTCAGCCGGCCGGTACCAGGCCTGGAGGGGCCGGTGGGTGCAACTACTCTTAGCCCTCCTGCAGACTGACGGTGGCTCCGGGGGGCTCTTGCGGGGATCAGTGATAGCCAACGGCAAAGTGCAACAAAATTAATGGGAAAAAATACACCAAAATATCACTAAGCTATGAGAAAGAAGGACATCCTGCCATTTTTGACAACGTGGATGGACCTTGAGGGCATCATGCTAAGTGAAATAAGTCAGACAGAAATACAAATGGTTTGTGTGTGTCACTTATGTGCCGAGTATTAAAAAAAAATCAAATTCATAGAAACAGTAGAAAAGTGGTTGCCAAGGGCGGTCGGGAGTGGAGGTGGGGCCATGGGGGACCACCTAGGGAGAGGCTAGTGAAAGTGTACCGTTCAGCTATGACATGAATAAGGGGTGAGGATCTAACATGGAACATGGTACTGTAGTTGGTAACACCGTGCTGTGTAATTGAGCTTTGCTAAGAGAGTAGGACTTAAATGTTCTCACCAAAAAAAAAGAAAAAAGATGAATGTGTGAGGTGATGGATGTGTTAACTAGGTGGGAGGAATCTTTCACAATGTGTCCGTACATCAAATCCCCATGACATGCACTTTAAATAGCTTACAGACTTGTCAATTGCACCTCAATAAAGCTGGAAAAAATCCTACATCAACTGGAGATTTTTGAGGGGCAGCCTGGTTTGGAAGGCTGGATAGGGTTTTGGACCCTGGCCTTGGAAGCAGGGCCTGGGGTGTGTCAACCTGCCTGTCTTGGCACAAAGCCCTGGATGTGCCAGCTTCCTCAGGGGAAGCACTCACTGGCTTGGATGCAGAAGAGGCTGGCGGGCCGTGTGGGGACTGCACACTGATTGACAGGCTCAGGGAGACAGGCTGCAGTCAATCTGAATCAACTCTGGGCCTGATCTGAAATTCAAATCCTGACTAAACAGAAAATTAATCTGAATTTCATATTTTGTTATTCTCGCAGACCCAGCTGTGTCTCTGCCAGGCAGGGAGGGGCTGCTGCAGGCTTCGCTTTGAGCACCAGGACGAGGCTCACCTGTCCCTCCCCCTCCGCCGCAGCCCCGTGGAGGGAGACGGCGTCTCTCTCTGGATATTTCAGCTGCAGGTAAACAACAAAACAGAACAGCAAAGACTAGAGCCAGTCGCCACCCAGCAAAGGTGAAGTGGGGACTTCTGGAAATGGGGTTCCCCAGGTCACATCATCAGTTTCAGAGCAGCCAGAAGGCCTGGCCTTGGACCTGGGATATGGGCTCTGGGGAGAAGGGGGGATGTGGGCACCTGCCAGGCCGGACAGCAGAGCTGGAAAGTACAGTGGGACCTGTAGGCCACCTGCCCTTTGCCTGTGATGAAGGTATGGGCAACACCAGTTAGAAGAGGCTCTGAGACCCCGCCCCCCGGCTCAGGGTCAGCAAGTCTGCTGCCATTGCTGCGAACCCTACGTGTGGCCCTGATCTGCTGTCCCAGTGCTGCTTCTCACAGCTGTGGATGGGGTTATGCCCAGGCCTCCTCCTCCAGCCTCATCCTCCGTTTCTCCCCCACCCAGCCCCATGCAGGGAACCAGGTCCCTCCCTCCCTCAGTAACCTTCCGTGGCTGCCTATTGCCCCAGAGGCATTAAGGTACCGGCTTGGGGGTCAAATCCTGGCTCAACTAATGTATTAGCCAAATGGCCTCGGGAAAGTTTTCTAGCCTCTTTGTGTCTTAGTTTCCTCATCTGAACATGGGATAAAAGTTCGTACCCCGCAGGGTGATGTAGGAACAGGTGAGTGACTGTGTGAGGCACTAGGGCAGTGCTGGTGTGACCTGGGCCTGTCTGACTCTCCAGCCTCCTCCTCCTCCGCCTGCCTTCTCACACGCTGGGCCGGGCCCTGGACCCCGGCCTCTGCCCTGCCCTGCACTCAGCACCTGTTCCTTCGCCCAGAATCCCTGCCTTCTCCTGATCTGCCTGAGGTGTCAGGAGTGCTCCCTCCAGGGAGCGTCCTGGCCCTGGGGTCAGCTGCCCAGGACTTGGCTCTCACCCACTGGCCAGAGCTCTTCGTGTCTGTGTCTCACAGACCGCGGGCTCCCTGGGGACACAGCTGGGCCGTATTTATCTCTACTGTCTCTGTGCACAGAGCCTGGCCCCGAACTGGGACTTGGGGGATGTTTGGGGGTTACAGGCCCCTTGACTGTTTGCTGAGTCTACTTGTCCCCACCAGCCTGGATTGGCCCGGCCCCCCATCTTCAGGGGGCACCCACTGAGGGGGTGTTTCTGAGCCTCCTCGAAGGCCACTGGCACCCCCGCCCCCCAAGGCTGGAGGCTCCAGCTGGGTTGCTGGTGGCTGCCGCTGGAGCGATGGCTGGCCGGCTGTCTCTGCATCCGTCTCTGCCATGGCCCCCTCCTGGGCTCCTGTGCTTTATTTATGGCCGACTTGAGGGGCTTACTAAATCCTTTCTGGATTCAGCTTCATTTATCAGCCCCTTCTGATGGGCTGGTCACAGCCTCATCACTCTCCTGTCCTCGGCTTCCCGCCTCCCTTTCCCAGCCTTTCCAGGGAGGAAGGAGGGCAGAGGGGCAAGGAACGCTATTTCTATTAATGGTGGTAATGACAGTGACTTCTTGAGGGCTCAGTATGCACCTCTTAAACATCCTCTGTTCCATCCTCCAACCATTCTACAGGGAGGGCAAAAGCACGACCACCCCCTTTTACAGTGCAGAAACAGACAGGTCGAGGGGCCACCTGATGTCACACAGCAAGGATTTGGCAGGGATGGGATTTGAATCTGGCAGCCTGGCTCCAAAGTCTATACTCTCTAGCCTCCACATCACTGCTTGGCAGCTGCAGCGTTATTATAAGAAAGAGGCCATGGCGAGCTGATGGCGGTCGGGGAGGGCAGAGTGACTTTATCCAGTCAGTCTGTCAGTCAGTCAGCAGTTGTCTTTGACACCTGGGCACTGGGGACACAGATGATAACTGCCAAAAACAGTCTGTTTGTATCCATTTATTTAATGTCCTCAAGTAAACCACATATGAGTTAGGCGCTGTCATTAACTGCATTTTGTAAGTGAGAAACAGGCACGGGGGCCATGAAGTGACTGGCTGAAGGTCACACAGTGAGCAGGCGGGAAGACAGGACTGGGGCCGAGCCACCTCCTGCCTCGGAGGTGTTCAGGGTCTAATCTGGCCATCACCATGCAGTGCTCTGGGATCCCCAGGGTACACTGAGGAGTCTGAACCCAGGTGGGAGCCCGACTGGCTGACTTGCAGAGGGGCCGCCTTCCTGGAGGTGAGAGTGGAAGGCTCTGTGTGGGGAGGCCTGGGGTGCCCCGTCTCCACCAGCCACCCGCTCACCCTGCAGACGTGCCCTGTGGCTGCTGCAGTGACCGCTGGGGACACAGCCTGAATAGGCTTGGCTCTTGCTGTTCTTGGGACAGGCAGGCCCAGCTGCCAATGGCCTGGTGCTGAGGCCAGGAGGAGCACTGGGCATGGAGCCCTCTGTTCCTCTGAGGACCATCTGGTCTCCAGGTGGGGTGGCCACGGAGCCAGGTAGCCCTTTTGATTGGGATGTAAATACTTTGGTGGCAGAGCTTGGCACTGAGGCCAAGAGGCAGCCAAGCCTGTGATGTCCCACCCTGGCATCTCTTTCTGTAGTTTCATCTCAGCTCACTCCAGCCACCACGAATTTGCTACCCTCCTTCATTCCATCTGACAGAGTTTAGGTTTGTCATCAGAGGCCTTGCTTCACCTCTTAAGTGCTCATATGAGTTTTTTCACTTGCCTTTCCTTATTATCCTCTGCACACTTCGGGCTTCTGGGCTGAAGGAAAGAGCCCAGGAGGAAGAGTTCGCAGTGGGGAGGAGGTGATTATGGAAGGGCACAGTGAGGGTCTGTGGACGTGGAGGGGCAGTGAGTTTGGGACTTCTGCCACCCTGATGCTGTGTGATTCTGGGCACATGACTTAACCTCCCTGGGCTTCAGAGCTGGAGGTGGGAGAAACCCATGGGTGTGGGGAAACGTCCAACTGCTTTGCGGCTAAGAACTCATCAGTTTTTATCCAGCAGGGTCACACTAATGGAATGTCTTCTGTCTGTCCTATTTTCTGCTACCTCTGCCTCTGCCCTCGCTCAGCCCCTAAGTATAGGACGGAGTTGTCCTTAGTACCGTATGCATTCCACTGGGTGCACGGGACACTGGGCCAAGGAAGACAGCTAGGGGCACAAGGGAACTTTTTGCAGTGATGGAAATGCTCTCCATCATGATTGTGCTGGTGGTTACATGGCTGATGCATTTGTGAAGACTCAGGACCGTACACTAAAAAGCGTGGATTTAACTGTGTATGTATTATATCTCCAAAGTATTTCTCCATAAAAATCTGGCACATAGTTATTAGATTTACTGCTAGGTGGTTAATATTTTTTGTTGATATTCTACCTGATACTTTTTTAAAATTACATTTTCTATTTATTGCTGGTGTATAGAAATGTAATTGATTTTTCTGTATAGTGCTTAGGTCAAGAAAGCTTTCTGTGGGGGAGGTTACAGCTCAGTGGTAGAGCGCGTGCTCAGCATGCACCAGGTCTTGGGTTTGATCCCTGATACCGCCTCTAAAAATAAATAAATAAAATAAATTACCCCCCCCCACACACACACAAAAAGAGCTTTCTAGATTCTTTTAGTACTTCTAATAATTTGATGGTAGGTCTCTTTTGTGTTTTCTGTGTAGATGTTTCTGTGTGAATAATGAGAGTGTTTATTACTCTCTTACGCTTTCCTTGCCTTGCCTCCCTTGCCGCGCGAGCTGGGGTCTCTAGGGCAGCGTTAAACGGAAGCGCTGAGAACGGCCGTTTTGACCCTGAGTAGACGGAGTGCGTCTGAAGTTTTCACCCAGGAAAGGTTACGTTTGTTTTAGGTTTTTGGTAGATGGACTTTTCAACCTAAGGAAATGTCTTTCCACTTCTCATTTACTTAAAGTTTTTTGTTGTGTTTTAACATCGTGGTTGTGGAGTTTTATCGAAATCTTTTTATGGATTATTGAGATGATAAATGTTTCCTTTAATCTGATCATATGGTGAACCACAAGAAGTTTGAATGTCGCAGCGTCTCTGCGTTCCCAGGATAAACCCTTCCTGGTCATGGTGCATTTACATTTTACTTTGACATTTCCTTTGTGTATGAGGCTGGATTCTGCTTGCTGATATTTTGGTTGGGATTTTTCCATCTGTGTTCACGAGTGAGACAAGCTAAGTTTTTCTTCCTCATGCAGTTTGTCTTCGGGTTTGGCATTAGTGTTACAGCAGCCTCACAGAATGGGACAGTTTGCATAAGATTTCATTTCTTGAAAGTTTGGTACCATTCAAGCCTGGGGTCGTCTTTATGAGAAACTGTGGATTCATAGATCTTATTTTAAATTGTGGGGCTCTTCAAATTGTTAATTTCATCCTCAGCAAGTTCAGTTGTCATAGTTCTTGTGGGGAATTTGTCTATTTTAAATTTAAAAGGTATTATCATTAAGACTCTTCTATTATTCCATTAGTATTTTAATCTCTGGCATACCTATATTCACGTCCATTTAATTCCAAACACTGGTTATGTATGTATTCTCTTTTTTCTTGATCACTCTTGCCAGAGATTAGTGTACGTATTTCATTTGTCTTCCCAAAAAACGAACGTTGGCTTTGTTGATTATTTCTGTTTTTCTTTGTTCTCTGTTTCATTTATTTATCTGCTTTCTACTTTTTATAAGAGTTTATTCAGTTGTTATTTTTATGTCTTAAGTTAGATGCTTACAGCTCATTAGCTTTTAGCTGTTCTTTTCCAATGTAAACTGTTAAGGCTACACATTTCTCTCTAACAACTTTGGCTGTATTCTACAAGTTTTGATATGTACCATTTTCAATACCACGTGAGTCCAGGAATTAAAAACATCTGTATGTGTTTCCCTGGACCCATGATAAACTTTGTTTTCTTTAAGAGAGAAAGTAGTGGGACATCATGTTATTAGTACAGGTAACACAGGTCCTGTCAGGGCCCTTAAGAGGCCTCAGAGAAGGTGTTTGTTTATTTTGCGTTTTAGTTTGGTTTAGAGCAGCATTCGGGAAGGAGCAAGTTATACAGTTATGCTTTGCATACATTTCAAAAACACCAAACAATTACCTAATTTCTCTGTGGAGAAATTTTCACGCAGTGAAAGTGGAAACGCTGGATGTGTGTGTCCCAGTTTCGCCGCACTGTTGCCCTGGGAGAGGAAGGCGGGCAGGCCCTGGGGAGGGTCTGAGGGAGACCTGTGTCTGCCGTGTTTCATTTCTTATAATAAAAAGATCTCAAGCAGTGATAGAAGGAGTGATGAGAAACTGTAAGAATTTAAGAGCTTTAGAAACTATAAGAATTCCAGAACTATAAGAACTTCCTTAAACTGTAAGAAAAAGAAATTCAAGTACCAGGTATGTGCCACCTTGCTCTGCCCATGACTGAAAGTTTTCACAACTATAACTTTGTGGGAGTTAGAGTGAAGGGGAATTAAAGAGACGAGATTAAGACCAGGCCTGAGAGTAGCCCCTGAAACGCACATTGCGGGGTCCTGAGCGGCCGTGGAGGAGGCCATGACCCAGCTTTTAGGCAGCTGAATTAAAGTAAGATTTTGGGAAGTGATTTGTCACTGTTTCTCAAGGGCCTTCTTACTTGGTTTAGGAATTCAATCTGGGGAATTAAGGGAGGAAAAAGAATTTGGACAAAGAAATAAATAGGTGAGAAGATGTTTATCAGAATCATTTACAGTAGTAAACATTTGGAAACAAGAGAGGATAATAAATAAGTTATTATACATTTATGTGCTAGAAGATTTTGTATCGTTTTAATAAAAATGGTGGTGATGAGAAAATTTAATAATGTAGGAGAACGCTTATGGTTACATTTTAAGTGAAAAACAAAAAGCAAAATTATTCATGCCATATGATACATGTGTGGGGGGAAAAATAAATGTAAAGCATCCAGGAGGAATAGACCAGAATGTTATCAGGGACGTCCCCAGCTGGTGAGAGTTACTGCTTTTTATTTCCGGAAGTGTAATAGTTTAGGTCTAATTTAAGAACAGGAAAGCTGTGCTGCAGGGCAGCCTGGTGACGGAGCAGTGAGGGGTAGCTCACTTCCAGCCTGGTGAGCTCTAAGTGCTTTGTGCTTGTCAGCCTCATTTGAGCCACGTGACTTCCCTGTTGGTAAGCATTGTGATTGTCCCCATTTACAGATGAGGGCACTGAGGCCCAGAGAAGTTCAGTGATTTGCCCAAGTAGGATTCACATGCCTGGTGGGTGCAGAGCCGGGGCCCCCCACCTTGGAGCCCTGATTCTCCTGGATTGGCCACTCCTTGTTGGCGCCAGGGTCTGCTTGCTGTGTTAATCTGCCTGGGCTGCAGCCCCCAGATATTTGGTCAAACACAAGTCTAGGTGTCACCGTGAAGATATTTTTCAGATGAGAGTAACATTTAAATCATATAGACTTGGAGAAAAGCAGATGACCCTCTGTACTGTGGGTGGGCCTCGCCTAATCAGTTGGAGACTTTAGAGGAAAAAGACTGAGGTCCTTGAGGAAGAGGGAGCTCTGCCAGCAGACAACCTTCAAACTCAGCCGCAGTGTCAGGTTTTCCCTGGGTCTCCAGCTTGCCCTGCAGATTGTGTGTGTGTGCGTGCGCGCATGTGTGTTTAATTGAAGTATAGTTGATTTGCAATGCTGTGTTAATTTCTGGTGTATAGCATAGAGATTTGGTTGTACACATGTATATATATTCCTTTTCATATTTTTTTTCATTATAGGCTATTGCAAGGTAATGAATATAGTTCCCTGTGCTGTACAGTAGGACCTTGGTGTTTATTTTATATATGGTAATGTGTATCTGCAAATCCTGAACTCCCAACTTATCCCTCCCCACACCATTTCCCCTCTGGTAATCATAAATTTGTTTTCTATGTTTGTGAGTCTGTCTCTGTTTTGTAAATAAGTTCATTTGTGTCCTTTTCTTAGGTTCCACATATGAGTGATCTCATATGGTCCTTTTCTCTCTCTTTCTGGCTGACGTCACCTAGGATGACGACCTCCATGTCCCTCCATGTTGCTGCCTGCCCTGCAGATTTTGGATTTGCCAGCCCTCACAATCGCATGAGCCAGTTGCTTAAAATAAACCTCTGTTTTTCTCTCTGTCTCTCTGCAGGCAGACACACACACACACTCCTTGCCGCTCTCTCTCTCTCTCTCTCTCTCTGTTGGTTTTGTGTCCGGAGAACCCTGATGGCTACAGGCCCCTTTGAGGACCAGGTCAGAGAACCGCATGTCACCTCTGTTGGGGTGTATGTCCTACAGTTCCCCCTGGATGTGTTACTTTGGGACACTGAGGGCCTGGCTTCCACACCAGCGAGATGCGTGGGTGGTCCTCATGCAACTGCACGTCCAGAGCGTGGCTGCTGGTCCCTGCTGCCTGTGGCGTGATTCTCCGCCACCCGGCAGGAAACCCCTCTCGATATTGGCAGGTTGTTCCCTACTTTCAAAGCACACGATCATTTGGCAGCTTTTTTCCTGCTTTCATCCCACAGATCAGCCCTGAAATGGAATTTCTCAGCACTAACGTTCCCCTGCTCTGGGGAACGTTACCCCCTCTAGCTGTTCCGACTGCGCTTTTCTAATCTCCCTTCATAAATCAAAATCCCAGCTATTAATCATCTCTGGCTCTCAGAGCAGTCTTTTTACTTCTCTCGTGTGGGTAGCAATGCTTATCCCCCTTTCCTATCCCAAATGGAGATTGATTATCCTCATCTGAGTGTGGGAGATAAGAATCACCGTGCCCGGAGCCCAGGCGGGGCTGTGCAGGATTCAGAAGCTCCCAGCGCCCTTGGCCAGCCGGAGCCTGAGCCCTCTGCCCAGGCCTGGGGCTGGGCTCTCAACCTGGGGCATAGCAGCAGACATGGTGTATCCCTGCTGCAGAGGCTCATGTCGTGTGCAGGGCCACAGTCTGCTCACAGATGTGTGCTGCTGCTCTGAGAGGCATTCTGGACCTCTCAGGAGCCAGTCAAGATCCTTCCTAGGGTGAGGAGGGTGGCTTCTCCAGTGGGGGGTGAACTTTGTTAGTCAGCCGGCGTGTCGGGCGCAGGCCTGGTTGGTGTGGCGGGAGCGGTGCCTGTGCACAGGGACTTCCGAGCAGCACGTTCCACTGCCTCCTGTCATGCTCGGTCTGGCATTCTGTGCCCACCGGGACCCTGGCCCCCTGTGGCTGGCCCCCTCCCACAGCACCCACAACCCTAGGCTGCCTGTGTAAACAGTTCAAGTATGTTCACTGTGAAAGACAGCACACAGTAAGATGCACAGTTTGTTAAAGGGACAAGGGAGTGAATGATTCTTCAGGCTCTGATCTGCGATTTGGCATGAAAATTTGGCTTAACTATGGAGACCCCATGTGCGCTGGGTGGGTGGCCAGTGTCAGAGATAAAGCTGGACACTAGCTACTGTGACAGATTTCAATCAGTAGTAACTATTTGAGATAGGCTGGGACCTGGGACCCTTGCTGCAGACAAATGTCTCCTAGAGCAACAGAACACAAAGAAACTATAAGGAACTAAAAACAACTGTGTGCATGTGTGATTGGGGCAAATTATAAACAAAAAGATACAAAAAGATCAAAAACCCAACTGCCACTTCTGAGGTTTTGGGAGCAAAGGCAGGGTCCTGTGTGTAATCCCTGCACACAGTACCACCAACAGGGTGGGCAGACCACCTAAGCCACCTCTGCAGCCCGACCCTGGACCCACTCCCACCCTCACCCCACTTAAGGGACTAGCTCGCCCGTCCTCTGGGAGTGAGCAAGGACACCTGTCACTTGTTTTCGCTCCCTCTTGCAGCAGGAGTCCCAGTAAAGCCTTGCCTGAACTTCTCGTCTGGATTCGTATCAATTTCTTTCTATTGGTTAGGGAGTCCGAGAACCTGGTAGGTAACAGTATCACAACAGGGAAGAGTCCAGCGTGTCCTGAGCTCCCCTTGGATTTGTGCAGAGATGACTGGGCATCCTACAGGGAGAGTAAGGGAGTGGAAGAGTGGTTGATGAAGTCAGGGAGGTGCAAATTACAGAGTGGGATGGGGTGTAGGCACACATGACACCCACCTGGGTTTGCTGACTGTGCTGGAGTCAGGCCCTCCCCTCTCACAGAGGTTGGGACACGGGCCCTCCTCAGGTGTGAGCTGGGACAAACTAAGTTCTTGTGAGCCTTCAGCTTCTCAGGCAGACTCTTAAAGGGCGACTGGGGTCCTCCTAGGGAGGTGGCCCTTGAGCTGTTAGAAACTACGTTGGTGTTTGTTCAAGTCTTTGCAGGCCAAGGTGGCAGCCTGAGAAAGGGTGTTGTGGAGGCTGTTTCGAGCTGGGTTGAGGAGGGAATCTTTGTCACCTCCCAGGTGTGGATTTGGGATTCTCATGGGGTGAGCCTCTGTGGAGGAGGGGGGCCCACCTCTGTCTCCATCCCCAGAGATTGCTGTGCACTTGACCGAATGCAAAAGATGACATCCCAGGAGACCCGCAGATTAGCCAAACACGAAGGATAAGACAATGGCTGTGGGCTGAACTGTGTCCCCCAAATTCATGTGTTGAAGCCCCAACCCCCAAAGTGACTGTCTTTGGAGACAGGGGCTGTAAGGAGGTGATTAAGGTTAAATGAGGCCATGAGGGTGGGGCCCTGAGCCTATAGGGTTAGTGTCCTTATAAGAAGGGACACCAAGCTCGCTCGCTCTTCACCATGTGAGGGCACAGCGAGAAGGCAGCTGTCTGCAAGTCAGGAAGAGAGCCCGCACTGGAAGTTGACCCTGCTGACATCTTGATCTCGGACTTCTGGCCTTCAGAACCATGAGGAAATAAATCTGTTATTTCAACCCCCTAGTTTGCATTATTTCGTTCCAACAGGGAGTGCTGACTCAGACAGTGACCGATGAGCAGACAGACCAACAGGAAGGGGGAAGAATACAGAAGGAGAAAGAACACAAAATTGGCCAAACCCAGAGGCTCAGCTGTGTTTTCTCCTGACAAGAAAGACCCTGCAGAACATTCGCTTTTGCTGAATCACAGGGTCTGTCTCCAGATGTGGCCTCATGCTGTTCTCAGCCGACAGAGGACAAGGGGAGACTGCAGATGTCCTGGCACAAGGCCCCAGGATCCACCCCGTCCGCACGCCCAAGAGCTGCAGGAAGAATCCGCTGGGTGGGGCGAGACTCACTGCACCGAGTGGCCCCTCCAGAGACGAGGGCTGACTGCACTTGTTCCCGGTTTTGGCCATGAGATTCTGTGGGCCTCCCCTAAATGCGGCTTGAGCAGGGCCTTTGATGGACAAGGCAGGCTTGTCACACGCTGTGCAAAGCAGGGACATTTCTGAGACAGATTTTCGGGTCCTCTGCAGAGAGGCTCTGTGGAGGTGTGTGTTCTGTCGTCTGCCACACCAGTGGCTGCAGCCGGGGAAGGGCAAGATCCTCAGGGTGCCGGGTGCTCTGATTTCTCCCAGGCGAACTGCTCAGACCAGAGCGGGCCGCAGCCCCTGTTCTGTGGCCCTGTGCTAACCAGGGTCGCAGAGCGCGCATCAGGGTCCTAGGGCTGGAGGACCTCGTTGCTGCAAACTGAGTGCCTTAAAACAACACAAATTCACGCTCACTGTTCAGGAGGCCCGAAGTCTGACATCACGGTTGTTGCCAGGTGGCTTCTTCTGGAGGGTCTGTTCCAGGCCCCTCCCCCAGCTTCCAGTGGTTTGTCGTGGCCACATCACTCCAGGCTCTGCCTCCATCCTCACTCCGTCTCCTCTGAGTGTCCCTGTGTCTCAGATCTCCCTCTATCTTACAAGGACACTAGTCATTGGATTTAGCGCCCACCTTAAATCCAGGATGAGCTCATCTCAAAAGCCTTAATCTGCAAAGGCCCTGTTTCCAGATAAGGTCATAGTCGCCGGTTCTGGGTGTCGTATCTTTCTAGAGCCCTCATTTCATTCACTTCAGAGGGATGCAACTGAACAGGGACTAATGGTACCATTTACAGAGACGTGCTGGGGCAAGGGGGCCCACGTTCAGTAGCCACATCTGCATCCCAGGGACGAGATGAGTCCACACCCTTACCCACCATGATGTCCTCCAGGCCCGGGGCCCGGCTGGCAAGTGACTCAGGGATGACCAGGTGCGGAAGGACTGGAGGGATGGTCTGTGATGGCAGCAGGTGAGGAGGAGTCCTCCAGGCAAGAGGGGGCAAGAGGCAGGACAGGTGTGTTCTGGACTCAGAGGGAACCCCTGGGGGCCAGGCCAGAGAGCCCGGTCTTCCAAGCTCAACGCTGTAAGCTCGCCAAGCCAGCATCTCCCTGACCCTTCACCGCCCTCTGGGTGGCCGATGGCCTTCAGGCAGGTGAGCGAGCGCAGGCCTATCTGAGGCTGGGCTGCCCGGCAGCGGAGGGGAGCACTGTCGGAACAGGCTCCAAAGGGCAGTGGGGATGGTCTTGTTCAGCGCCCCTGCAATCTGCCCGAGGCCTGGGCGTCTGCACTTGCCCTTCCCTCTGCCTAGACCGCTCTTTCCCCAGACACCCACCTGGCTGCTTCTCTCACCTCTTTGAAGCGTTTGTCAAATGCCCTTTCTTAGTGAGGATAGTGCCTTTTGGAATGTTTAAAATTGCACCTTTGTGTGTGTGTGTGTGTGTGTCTATGTGAGTGTGTATGTCTATGTGAGTGTGTATGTGTATAGCTTTATGCAATTTTATCACATGTGTAGATTCATATAAATACCACTGCAGTCAAGACGCAAAATGGATCCACCCCCACAAGGCTAACTCATGCAACTCCTTTTTTTTTTCTTTTAAAATTGCATCTTGAGAGGGCACTTGAGCTGTGGCCCTAAAGAAAGCAGAGCCTGAGGCTAGGATTGGGGTGTTAATGCTTCAGCTGGGAGCTGCACGCCCAGGCCGGTGAGGGTGAGGGGGAAGGGAACCAGTGAGGAGAGGGAAAGGGGCCACCGTGTCACCAGTGTCATGGTGAACTGACGATGCGCAGGAGGCCATTCAGCACATAGCAGTTCTCCGGAAAGTTGGCAGGAAGGGGTTGTATTTTGGAGGAGTCCGCAGGTGAGGGCACGGGGTGGGGGGGGGGCATGTCTGCTCACTCCTCTCTCCGCCCCGCTTCTTACTGGTCAAGGTTCACGCCAGGAGCTAATCCGCTCACCAATCCGGGTGGTTCCACTCAGCCCTCGCTGGCCATTCAGGGGTCCAGAGCCCAGGGGGTGTTTTCTCCGAGTCTGAAAGCACAGGGGCCCCAGGCGCAGGTGGGTGCCAACCACGGGGGAGGAAGGAGGTGGGCCAGGAGACTAGCGGAGCCCAGGGTCGGTGGTCAGACCCCCACCGTGCCCCCAGCCCTCTCTCCTGCCTTCTTTTTCTCCTTGGAATTAGTATCTGATAGACTTGAGTTTTATTTATTTCTCTGTTTATTGTCTCCCTCCCTCCACTAGA
Organism: Camelus dromedarius; assembly: GCF_036321535.1. Classification (NCBI taxonomy): domain Eukaryota; kingdom Metazoa; phylum Chordata; class Mammalia; order Artiodactyla; family Camelidae; genus Camelus; species Camelus dromedarius. The sequence continues at coordinate 119,593,908 of NC_087436.1, forward strand.
GAGTAAGTGTGGGAGGGGAGGGTCCCGGCTGGGCCTGCACCTCGTGTTTTGAGTAGTGTCTGCCCCCCGATAGGCACGCGGTAAACATTTGTTGAATGAAGGCACGAACGAGGATTCTCTCCCGTTGACCCAAAGGAGAGTCTGTTGTGAGTGGGAGTTTTCAAGATATTGAATCACACTTTTTTCTCCTTGATTCTTAAATGGTTTCTCGATTCTGTGCTGTGGGTAATATTCATTTAACCGCATCGTTCCGAAGGCCGTCCGTGTACTGGCCCCCGTGTTTTAGAGGCTCCTGGACAGAGCCCACAAGACTCCGTTGGAGGAAGAGGACAGGATGAGGATATATAAATCTGGGCTTCGTGAGACAAATACGTATGTGTGTGTGTGTGTGTGTGTGTGTGTGTGTGTAGGTGGGGGAGGGGCAAACGTCTGGAAGGAGCCACACCCACCTGTGCACAGTGGCTGCGGGGCGGGAGGAATGGCACTTGTACTTTTTACTTCATACCCTTTTTTATCTACCTCTGAACTTGGCGGTTCTTTGTGACTCCTACATTAAACATCTTGTTTCTAAATTTTAAAAGAAAGTCCAACTTGAGGCTCTGGGAAAGTGACCCTCAGTGTGAGTCCAGCTTAGGCCCCAGGGGTTGGAGGCTGCAGAGGAGCCCCGGGCAGCGTGGCCATGCCGGCCCCTCCTGGGGAGGGTGGAACGGGCATCTTGGGTGTCAGTCGAGCTTGGAGAGTGTCACGGGCAGACAGCTCAGGACACGTGGTCTGGTGTGTTTCCCGGGCGGGCACTCTGAGGGAGGTGGGTGCGCTCGGCATCAGGAGTGCGGGGGTTGGCCATTAACTATGCCTGTGACCTTGGGCAAGTCTCTTCACTCACTTGTTTGTTCATTCCTTCATTCCTCGTTCCCGGAAGGGCTACTCCGCACTGACCCAGTGTGTGAGGAATGAGACACGGCCACCACCCTCAGGGAGCCCACAGACTAGTGGGGGAGATGACATACACACCGATGTCATTCATTCCACGCAGGTGATGTGTAAGTGCTGTTCCTGAGGGGAGGGGCCCAGGGGCCCACACTCAGAGATCAGGGCAGGCTTCCTGGAGGAGGTGGTTCTGGAGTCTTTGAGGCATTAGCCAGGCAGATGAGGGGGAAGGGGTGTTGGCTGGGGGCTGGGAGAGGTGTTCCAGAGGCAGAGGAGAGGCTGTGAGGGGTGACTTTATCGCTGCCCAGGTGGGAGAAGCGGGGAGGAGAGGTAAGTAAACCACATGGGGAGAAGCTGGCCCGTGGTGGGGCTCAGGACACAGAATCCCACCCCCAAGCTTGAGCCTGCCCACAGATGACCTTGATGAGGTAGGCAAGCCACCTTCATCCGTTAGAACAGCCAGCACTGGGCACCGATCCCAAGGGCTGGGGTGCCCCATGAACCCCCTAGAGCCTTGTAGGCAGTCCTGTGTGGCCTTGGGCTCCCGCACAGCCAGAGCCCCCCCAGCGAGATCCAGGGCTCTGACTCTCTGTGAGGAGGGGCGAGGGCACAGTGTGACCCGTGAGTGAGCTGCAGGGCCTCTGGCAGGAGCGGCTGTGCTGACAGAGGAGACCGCTGGACCGTGGACAGAGGGACGGGCCCACCCGCAAGTCAGCAGCCTCCTGCCACGAGCATTACAAGACATTTGGAGATTTTTAAAGTTTGGTCAAAATCCTTGGCTTATAAATGGCAGGCCCAGGTATTAGAACCAATTTAAAATGTTTTAAAACATGCCAAAAAATTCAGAAAATAACCCCAATGCACTGACATTCCCACCATGGACACTCTACAGGTTTAGATTTCCTGATCTCCAAAACCATCCAGGGACCTGAATGTTGCCGGCACAGCAGGGGTGCAGACCCTTCCTGCCTCCCCCTCTGCCCGAAGCAGCTCTGGTCCCCAGGCTGGTGCTGCCGTTCTTATGAGGCTTGGCTCCTGCATCACGTTCTATCTGTGATACCTGTGGCTGCCCGCATTTACGTAGAGGGCAGCACCAGCTACCCCCCTGGCGACTGGCTCAGCTCGCTGCACACCCAGTTTTTGGAGGTTTATCTGTGTTGATACATGTGGCTCTAGTTCATTCATCTCAATTGTGTTCTCCCATGTCAATGAGTTGTAGCTTCTCTGGCTCCCTCGAGGGGGGGCCGAGACCTGGCTTCTGTTCTCACATGGTTGTGCCCTGTATTAGCTTCCCATTGCTGCATAACAGATGACCCCAAATAGCCCACACTCATTATCTCCCGGTTCTGAGGGCTGAGGGTCTGCACAGGGTGAACCAGTTCTCTGCTTTGGGTCCCTTGAGTGACCCCTGTCTCTGAACCTCTGGTTATGTGAGGATGGTTCCTTTTCCTTGTTGTTTAAGCCATTTGGGGTTGAGATTTAAGTATTTACCATCAAAGGCAACCTTAACTTCCTAAGACCCTGCAGATCAGAGGAGGTGGGAGGTCCAGTCCAGGGCATCTGGCTGGCAGCACGAGGCCGACATTTGGACACCAGCCTAAGGCTCCTGCACGAAGCTGCTAAGCAAAGGGCACTGGTGTCCTGTAAGAGGTCCACAAACCGGGGGCTTACAGCATGGAAATGTGTTCTCTCACAGTTCCGGAGGCCAGAAGTTCATAGTCAAGGTGTTGGCAGGGCTAGCTCCTTCTGAGGCTGAGAGGGACGATCTGCCATGGGCCTCCGCCCTGGCTTCTGGGGCTGTGCTGGCCGTCTTGGCTTCTGGAAGCACCCTGGCCGCTGCCTCCACCTTCACAGGGCCTTCTCCCCGTATGCCTGTTTGTGTCCAATTTCCCATTTTGATGAGAACATCGGTCGCACTGGGTTAAGGTCCACGCTGCTCCAGTGTGACTGCATCTGAATTACTCTTGCAGTGGAACTTATTTCTAAATAAGTTCACGGTCTGAAGTACCAGGGGTTAGGAGGTCAGCAGATGATTTTGGGGAGGATGAAATTCAAACCGTCACAGGCAGTTAATATTGTTAGCCCCACCACTTTATTAGAATTTCATCCCACCGTGCCAACCCCTCACACAGATCGGAAACTGGAGTATCCTTCGTCCTGTGAGCTCAGTGCTCAGAGGAACCGTGGGGAAGGGCGAGGGTGGTCCTGGCTCCAGCCTGACGCTAACTCTGTGCCAAGGGGTCTTGGCCTGAATGCAGTTTCTTCCCCTGGTGAAACAGAGCCCACCGCTGCCTCCTCTCCTCCAGGGTGGCCCCGCGGGTCCGCTCACTGTGAACAGGCCTGGTAACCTGACAAGTGCTGGCCGAGGGTAGCTTATCTTGGGCTGGAAGCTGCCGTGGTGCTGGGGGAGAGGGCCTGGTCCCGGGGAGGGGAGGCCCAGAGCCACAGGGACAGACCTATCCGACGTTCACGGTTCCACCAGGGTGCCAAGGCTCGAGTGGAAGGCGGGTCTCCGGAGGATTAATGTTTCGGATTAATTGCTGGTGCATCTCACTGCTCTGAATGGTTCTGAAAATTACTGCGTGAGAAATGATCGGAAAGGCGGGGAGCAAAGCCCAGGTTCCGCCTGCGAATGCGTTCTCTGAGTCTTCTCTGGTAAGAACAAACCCTCTGAGGCTTCCAGAAGGGAGAAGGGTGGGCCACTTGCTAAGTAGACCAGAAATAACTCCGTAACTGCTCCTCTACGAACGTGCTTGCATGGCCAGCCGCCCAGGCTTTCTTCACAGCCTCGTCTGTAAATCAGGAAACACGAAACACATTTAAATTGCCCTGCGATTTTAGCACATCTGGGGCAGCTTGCTGGAGTCAGCGCGCGGACTCCCTAATGTCCAGGAGCTGATAGTTTGAGGGATTTGGGGCCGGGGAGACTAAGCGATGTTCTGCCTGCGTCGAGATGTCACGTACGGTCCTGCTCTCCCCAGTTTACTCCTGGAGGGAGGGTTTTAGACTGGAAAGCTCTCCTCCCGCCAGCTTTCTGCGCACTTAATCGTGCACAGGGTTTACAGTTGGACAGGCCTGGGTTCCAAACTCAGATCTGCTGTGTGACCCCGGACAAGTCAGTCAATCCGCTCACTCGCCGCCTGGGAAGTGGGGATGTTTGGACACCTTGCAGGGCCTCCAGGAGATGATGCCAGGCAAGGTGGACAGATGCCCGGTGCAGAGCCGGTGCCCAGAAGAGGCCAGACCTCCATGGCAGCCCTGCTCTGGAGAGCACAAGTTTGACTTCCTCTACGGGCTCTGCTCCATCCTCTACCTGAAACCTGCTCTCGGGCGGTGTCAAGTGGGAGGACAGTTTGCTGTTCTTCAGGAAGGTCAGGATGCACATCCCCTCGGATCCAGCGGCCCGGGAGGGTGGGGCTGGGTCCACACAGCTAAAGCGGATGCGGACGTGCCTTGTCCACATAACGCGGCCCTGGGTGGGTCTCCTGGTGTCGGGTGACAGCCGAGCTCTGGGTCTAGACGTACACGTGGGCTGAGGATGCAGAACCGCACAGCATGGCGAGGCCCCTGTGACGTCACAGTCGGGCCCTGGCTACCTCAGGGCTGCCACCGGGAAGGGCTCAGGGCCTCTGGGGCCTCCCTGTTCTGCTTCTTGTCCTGGGCTGGGGCCATGCGGGTTAGAGTCACAGTGAAGCTGGACATCTCTGTCTCGCATACTCTTGTGCTTGTGTATTAGACTGTGTGGTGGATTCAGTCGTGGTCCCCCCGCAAATTCATATGCTGGTGTCCTCACTCCAGGACCTGAGAATGTAGCCTTATTTGGAGACAGGATCTTTACATACGATCAAATTAAAGGGAGGTCTTCAGGGTGGGTCCTGATCCAACATGACCGTGTCTTTATAAAAATGGAACCTTTGGATACAAGGTCACACACACACGTGTGCGCACACACAGAGAATGCCATGTGATAATGAAGGCAGAGATCTGCAGGCCAAGGAACCCCAAGAACAGCCAGCAAGCCCCCTGACACCAGGAGAGAGGCCTGGAGCAAATCCTCCGTCGCAGGCTCAGAGGGAGCCAGCCTGCTGACACCTGAGCCCAAACTTCCCACACCTGATCTGAAACTTCTAACCCCCAGAACTGGGAGGCGGTACATTTCTGTGATTTAAGCCACTCGATTTGTAATTCTTTGCGACAGCAGCCCTAGGAAACTAATAAATACTACACAATAGAACGGTTTGGGGAGAAAAAAAAGCCTCGTGTTCATTGAAGTCTTGGGCCGGGTGCTTCAGTCAAAATCAAGGTGAACAAAGGAAGACACGCCCCAAACTTAGACTCCTGGGGTCACTCTCACCCCCTCTCTTGGTGGGTGAGGCCCTGAACAGAACTTTTTACTCGCAAAAGGGCCACAGTGGGCCAAGGAAGAGCCCTCAGTGGTGATTCCTGTTTCAGGGTCACCCAGACACCAGGGATTCTGAGCTGGGGGGTTGGAGGCTGCTGTCGGATCGCCCCCAGAGAAATAAGGGGTGTCTGCTTAGCGTCAGCTACATGTGAGTGGTATCAGACTTTGTTCCTAATCAGGGCCTTTTGTGGAACACGGGGCGTGAGACGCACTGGGTCTGGCAGGAAGTAAGGACACCAGGCCCTTGCCGTTGGAGGTGGTGGCGGCTGGCGGAGGGGCGGGGGCAGCGAGACCTGGCTGCGATCCCAGGTCGCCGCTCTCTGCTGTGCTGCTCTGGGCGAGCGCCTCTGTGGGCCATTTCCTGGGGCCACCGTAGCAGAGTGCCACAGCCCGGGCAGCTCAGACAGCAGGCACGCGTCGCCCCACAGCTGGGAGGCAGAGGCCTGAGATCTACGTGGGCTTCTCTGAGGCCTCTCTCCTCGGCGTGTAGACAGCTGTGCTCTCCCTGTGCCCTCCCCAGGCTGCCCCTGTGTGCATCTGCGTCCTGACCCCTTCCCGTGAGGACACCAGTCGTGTTGCGCCCGGGCCTGCCCCCATGGCTTCATTTTGCTTTGACCACCTCTTTTAAGGCCCAGTCTTCCAATGCAGTCACACTCTGGGGTCCTGGGGCTCAGGATTTCAGCGTGGATTTTGGAGGGACCCGATTCGGCCAGCACATCCTGCCCAGCTGTAAAGTGGCAGGAAGAGTTACATCTGTCTCCTAAGTGGTGTCGTGGGGCCCAACGGCAGTCCTCGGGCCTCTGAGTGTCCAAGAAACGGCATTCTTCCCCACGTGCAGGCCCTTGTCTGTTTGCCACCCTGGGACCCCCTCACCCCCTTCCCAACCCTGCTCCTGCCCCAGGGGCTGACCTCTATGGATGTGCCCACCCAGGCGGTCGGCCTCTGACTTCCTGTTGTGCTCAGCCAATGGGAGGCACCAGCAGGAGGCTGGAGGGCGAGGCGAGAGAGAGGCCGGGGTATCGCTCCTCCGCTCATCCCTGCCTGCACTGGGTTCTCCAGTGGCTGTGCTCTCCTGTCCGGAGACCTGCCCATGGCTACAGATTTCACTGTCTACCCAGTCGGCCCCTTCTGCCCCTTCAGACCTGGGAGTGGTGACACTGCCTGCTATTGACCCTGGAAATCCCAGCCCCTCAACCCCAGCCCATACCTGTGCGAAAGCCCTTTCGTTGAAACCTCTTCACTACCCCTCTGAGTGAGGCCCCCAGATAGCACCTTATGGGTCTTTCCTGAATGCCTGGATGGTTCTGGAATTTCCCAGTTCTTAGCTTAAAGACGAGGCGTTTGGTAGATGTTCCCTGAATCAAATTCATGATTTTCAAAGGGCTTGAGCCCCTGGATTAAAGCATTTTAAAAGTGCAAAGTTACATGATTGTTCACATATTATTCATCCAAGGAGTCTTGGAATTTCTGCAGTGTAAGCCCTCCTGCCTTCTGGGGCCTCGTTTGTTTTCTGTAATGGAAGCAAATGCCATTTTATGTCCTGGTGTGCTTTCTTTACCTGTATTTTTCGCATCACCATTGAATGAGGAGAGTGGGGACAGAGGCTGCCTGAGGGTAAGAAAGCCTGGAAACCCAAGGGAAGGGTGGCGAGTCCAGGTCTGGGTCGCAGGGTGTTGCTGGGGGTGAGCTGTGGTCAGCTACTCGTGGCATCGCACTGGAGGCTGACAGTCCTTGGAGAAGTCTGAGCTAGCAATTTAGCAGAATCACCCACCAACCCACCTGCTGAGCAGCCAGCAGAGGACGCTTTCTGAAGGGCAACAGGGGCATGGCCCTCTCAGAAACCCCCAGGGACTCCCATCTCCTGTGGAATAGGATCTGAAGCCCTTCCTAACTCGGCCCAGCTCGCCTCTCCAGCCCCCTGCCCACTGCCTGCAGCGCCCTCCCCATATCATTTCTAGCTTCCTAAACCTGTTACACCCCATCGCACCCCCGTGCCTTTGCACGTTCTGCATGCTCCGGCTGTGATGCTGTCGCTTGCCATCAAAATAACCTCAATATAAAGAAAAATGTGGAGAGTAAGAAGAGGGGAAAGCTCATTCCTTTGGGAGAGAGGGAGAGCTTCCACAGGGAGGGCACGAGTTCCAGAACCAAGGAAGATGCCCGACTCTTTCTGGCTGCGGCTCTACCCCCTCCCACTGACTCAGCTGCCTCCGAGGGGGTCCAGACACTGGGTGAGGCCCTCCGGCTCTGGTCAGACAGAGGCAGGATTCAGTCCCAGCTCTGCCATGAGTTAGCAACAGGAGCCTGAATAGGTCCCTCCAGGAGCCTCAGTTTCCTCTTCTGGGAAGCGGGGTGATGATGCTTGTCACACAGGATGGAGGGAGGTGACCCATGGAAAGAGCTGGCACGTGGCTCGCACATAAACTGCACCAGAAACAGTGCTGGCTATGATTTCAGGGCTAGTGTTCAGGGGTGGAGCTGGACTCCAGTTTGTCTTGAGGGAGGTTTGGAGTCAGGTCTTGTTTTATAAAGTTACAGAGTGGATTCTTGAACTGGGGTCTAGGCTGTGGACTAATGACACAGCACTTGACACACCGCTTCGCATAGGTTTCAGGTTCCCCCAGCCCCCCAGATTTGGGGGCTGGTCTGTTTCCATCTATTTCCAGAACCATGATAAGGCTGAGCTTGCAGGCGGCGACCAGGGAGCCCATGTTAAACTCAGGTCTCCAAGCATCGGCTGATGCTTGGTGCTGGGGTGACTTCCAGGCTCTGCCGCAGGCGGCTTGAGGTCCAGGGGGAGGCTGATGTGCAAAAGACAGTGACAACCCCGAGTGACGGGACTTGTAGGAGGTTGCAGGAGGACAGGGGATTGTTACCCTCCCAAGAGTGTGGGTGGTCAGGGCAGGCTTCTTGGAGGAGGAGATGTTGAACGAGTATCAGTTTTAAAAGGTAAGTAGGAAGGAAGAAACCAGGGCAGGGGGCCCGGGAACGCGCACACGGGAACCACCTGAAAACTAGGCAGGACGCGTGGGTCGTGGGAGAGGAGTGGTGGGAAGTGCAGGCAGCTTGGTGTCAGGCCAGGCCCTCCCTTCTACCCACGTGATTTCAGGGTGGGCCAGCCAGAGAGAGGGCAACGCTTTCTGCATCTGAGAGGGGACGTGTCCTGAGGCCACACGTGGTCAGCTCAGGCCTGGTACTCGAAGCCACACCTCCCGACGTCTCTACACCAGGCTGAGCTGGGGCCCAAGCTCAAACTTCAGAGGACAGAGTGGGTCTTAGCTCAGGCTGTCTTGCAAGACACCGCAGACGGGGGTCTTGAACAGCAGACATTTCTGACAGTTCTGGATGTTGAGGAGTCCAGGACCAAGGTCCAAGATTACTAGAAGTCTCAGCGTCTGGGGAGGGCTCTCTTCCTGGCTTTGTAGGGGCCGCTGTCTCCCAGTGCCCCCACGTGGCCAAGACAGCGGGGAAGCACTGCTCTGCCTCTTCTTATGAGGACACTAACTCCATCCTGGGGCCCCCACTCTCACGACCTCATGTGACCAAATCACCTCCCAAAGGCTCACCTCCAAATACCATCACATCAAGGATTAGGGCTTTGGCATATGAATTTTTTTGGGGGTGATGATTCAGTCCATAACAGAGGGGGAGCCCCGGTTTCTGGCCTCTTTATTGCCGGGCCTCTTAGAGCCCCAGGACATTGGTTTTCTCGTGTGTTTGAAACTTGCTGATTTTTCCAAATGTGATCAGCCCCTGGAATCTCATGCCCCCCCCACCCTGCCTGCCTGTCACCCAGCTGGTCTCACGGATGAGGGGAATTGCACACTGCAAAAGGTCCACGCTTTGGAGAGGATAAAATACCCTGTAAATGTACATTATTGTTATTTTTATTATAGGCATCAGAGCAAAACCACCCGTTCAAAAGAGCTAGTTTAGTTAGACCAGGCGTGAGTGCTACCTGAGTTGAAAACTCGTTCTGCTTTGCGGTGTTTTCTTTTGGGTATAAATCAAGAGAAGGGCTTTTAAAATACTTTTAGTACAAACGTGTTTCAATCATACGATCAGTCACCTCTCAGCACAAGGACCTACCGAGACGTCCGTGTGATTGCTGAAGGTGCCTCACTGCGACAGCCCTGCAGCCCTTTCTCCATGCAAAGCGTATCTGGTTCCACTGATCTGAAAGGGAGCTGGGAAAATCACCCACCACTCAGCGTGGAAAATCAGACGTCCTGCAGGGTGGTGGAGGGTTCCGCTGCAGACCTAAGCTCTGCGTGGAACTGGAGATCACTCTGCAGTTTCATGTCCCCACACTCTATGAAAGTCCCAAAGGCTTTTCCCATTATACACGTTCTAGAAATTCCACCCTCGAACATACAACTCTCAAATCCTCCTATTAGAGTTTCTGGGAGGCAGAACACCTTAAGCTGGGATTGATATGCCGGACCGCTGCTGACACTCCCTAGCCCGTGGCAGACATTACTAATCGATCAGGCACAGATTCCCATTAAGCCTTAGTCTCAGCTGGCAGCTCCAGGCAGACACTCCCATTGTTGATGTCCCACCTCAACCGTCAGGCAGAGAGTGAATTCCTCCCTCCTCCACCGTGTGTTCTATTTGGGCCCTCGGTGGACGGGACGAGGCCCACCTGCATGGGGGAGGGCACCTGCCTTGCTTGCCCACTGCTGCAAGTGCCTCGGGAAACACCCTCTCTCACGCCCAGAAGTCATGTTCTCCCTGCTCTCTGGGCATCCTGCGGCCCAGTCAGCTTGACACATAGAAACACCAGGCGAAGGATGTTGGGCTGTGCTATCACAGAACTTTGTTGGAAAAATTACACCAGAAAAGGCCCTATTTCTAGCTTTGGCTTTTACGTGACTGGTCCTAAAAATCACTGCTTTATTCCAATTATATCTACAGTTTTGCTCCCTAGAGGGCAAAATAAGCTTATGTTCACGATTCCTGGCTCCATTTGTAAAACATCTGACGGAAGGGAAATACCCACACTGCGAAGGGCAGGTTCTGTGAGAATACAGCTCTGTGATTTCTCCGACTGAGCACACCTGTGTCCCTGCACCCAGGCTGCTCCGGGAACCCACCTTGATCTCCTTTGTTCGCTCATCTCTAACCTAACGTGTCTCCGCACCCCTGCCCCAGTTCGCCGTGACCTTCTCGGAGGACTGGTTCTAAGCGGCCTTTCCCTTGTACTGATTTTGCTGGGATGCCAGAGCCTCCACCTCTGAAATGGCGAAGCGCTCGCAGTAACAGCGCAGCCAGGGCCCCGCGGATCACGGAGCGGCAGAGACAAAACCATCCCTCAGACAGCCTTGACATTCTCACCGAGGGACCTCCCGCTGCAGAATCAGAGGGACAGCGAAGTTTTGATTCAAACACACTTCTGGTTTATCCAGCTGGGGCCAGCCCTGCGCTGGGGCTGGCGATGCAGACACAAAAGTGAAAACATGTGAAAACAACAGGAAGCTGTTGTCACACAGTTCAGGGGCCGGAAGTCCAAAATCGAGGTGTTGGCAGGGTTGGTTGCTTCCGAACGCTCCGAGGGGGACTCCGATGCAGGCCTTTCTCCTGGCCTCTGCTGGTTTCTGGCAGTCCCTGGTTCTTCTTGGCTTGTAGACAAACCACCCTGATCTCTGCCTCCATCTTTGCACGGCCTTTCCCTCTGTGTCTTCTTCTTTTCTGTCTCTTATAAGGAGATTGGGTGTTGCGTTTAGGACCCACCAGGGCGATCTCATCTCAAGATGCTTAACTGATTCCATCTGCAAAGACCCTGCTTACAAATAAGCTCACATTCACAGGTTCTGGGGGTTCGGACTTGGACAGATCTTTCTAGGAGACACAAGTCAACTCAGTACAGACCTCACCCCCTAGACCAGCCCTCAAGGCACTCCAGTAATCAGGCCAAGGCAAGGAGGTGTGCCCCCGAGGAGGAGGAGGTGCTGGAGGAGGAGGATGCTCGGTACCGGAGGGACATGAGGGCGGGTCCTGAATGGTGGCCGGTAACTGGGGAACTGGGGAGGGGCAAGCGGGGAGACACTGCCGGGCTAGGGAGGTGTGAGCAAAGTACAGAGGAGCAAGGGAAGGTCTGTCACCCAGACGGGTGGCGGCGAGCTCCTGGGGCGAAGGCTTTAGGCTGGCTTGGTGGCGCTGAGCTGGACCAGAACAGGGGGAACGTGTGAGGATAGTGAGCTTCTAAGGTGGAGACGCAGGCAGTGTGAGTTCAAACCTTGGCTCCAACAGCTGCCAGGTTACTTCGCACAGTGCTCACCCTTGGAGCCTTACTCTCCCTATCCATAAAACTGGGACGAGGATAACAGTCCTACACCTGGTGAGGGCTGAAGAGGGCGAAGGAAGAGAATCTGCGCCCACAGTGCCCCTCTGGCCATCGTTAGCTACTTGTGCTAGAATTTACCCTGGGTGCCCAGGAGCCGGCAGAGGCCGCACAGGGTAAACACTCAAGAAATGGCAGTTGGACGAGTGAAGGAGGAAACCCCGGAGCACATTTCTTTCTTCCAAAAAACCAGCTTTATTGAAGTACAGTTCACGGACCGTAAAATCCACCATTTCAAACATACATTTCGGTGACTTTCAGCACATTTATAGATTTGTGCAGTCACCCCCAATCCAACTTCAGGCAACAGCTACCACCCCAGCCTTGGCCCCTAGGCTGCCACTCCCTCTCCCGACCCCTGGCCCTTGGCGACCACTGGTCTGCTTTCTGCTTCTATAGATGTGGCTTTTCTGCATAATTCACATACGCGGAACCATCCAACACGTCGTATTTGGAGTCTGCTCTTGCCCTTGGCGTGAGGCCTTAGAGGTTTGTCCGTGGTGCGGCGTGCGTGTATCGGAGAGTCACTCCTTTTTGTGGATAAACAGCATCTCCTTGTTTGAATCCGCCACATTTTGCTTATCCGCCCCTCAGCTGTGGGACGTTTGGATGGCTTCCAGCTTGGGGCGATCATGCGTGATAGCGCTGTGAGCACTTACGTACATCCTTTGTGTTTTATTCCTCTTGGGTGGATTCCTAGGAGTGGAATTGCCCTCACATGCCCATCAGGTGGGTACTGTTGTCCTCATCCCCATTTTACAGATGAAGATGTAAGGCCTCGGGGCATCGAGTGCTTTGTACAAAGTTGATGTTAACTTTTTAAGAAACTATCAACTTCAGGAAGAGAAAGACTGGAATTTCAAAATTGTAGAATAGACAAACAAGATAATACTGTATAGCACAGGGAAATATATACAAGATCTTGTGGTGGCTCACAGCGAAAAAAAACTGTGACAATAAATATATATATGTTCATGTATAACTGAAAAATTGTGCTCTACACTAGAATTTGACACAACATTGTAAAATGACTATTACTCAATAAAATGTTAAAAAAAAAAGTAACTATCAACTTCTTTTTTTCTTTTTTCCCCAAAGTGGCTGTGTCACTGTGCATTTCCGCCCCAGCAGTGTATGCCATTCTAGTTTCTCTATATCCTTGTCACTCTGTCTTTTTCATGACGGCCATTTTACTGGATGTATGGTAGGGTCTCACTGCGGTTTAATTTGCCTTTCCCTAATGGCTAATGATGTTGGACGTCTTTTTACATGCTTATTAGCTGTTGGCTCATCTTCTTTGGTGGAATGTCTGTTCAAAGCTTTTGTCCATGTTTAAATTGCTTTTTATTTTGGGAGGGGTCTTCTTAAGTTTTAAGAGTTCTTCATATATTCTGGATTTAAGGCTGTCCTTTACCCCATTGAATTATCTTGGCACCTTTGCCAAAAATCAGTTACCTGTAGATGTACGTGTTTATTTCTGGACTCTTAATTCTGTTCCATTGATCTGTATGTCTGTCCTTCGATGAATGCGCCAATGTCTTGATCACGGAGGCTTAATAGGAAGTTTGAAATCAGGTGGTATAAGTCTTCTACCTTTATTTGTTTTAAAAGTTGTTTTGGCATTTCCAGGTCTTTTGCATTTCCATATAAAATTTAGGATCAGCTTACGAATTTCCACAAAAGAGATGCTGATAGGGATTGCATTGGATTTATTGCTCAGTTGGTGGAGAATGACCATCTCGACAATGTTGAGTCTTCCAATCCATGAACATAGAATGTTTTCCCGTTTATTTAGAGCATGTTTAACTTCTCCCTCTCAGCAGTGTCCGGTAGATTTCAGTGTAGGTCTTGCCATTCTTTTGTTAAATTAATTCCTAAGCTCTTTCTTCTTTTTGATGCTATTGTGAATGGAATTGTTTCCTTAATTTCATTTTCGGAATGTCTGTTGCTGGTATATAGAAATACAGTTGGTTTCTGTGCATTGATCTTGTATTGTGCAGCCTCACTAACCTTGTTTATTAGTTCTAATAGTGTTTCTGTGGATCTCTGGGGATTTTCCACATAAAGACTTGTGTCATCTGTGAATAAAGACAGTTTAATGTTTTCATTTTGAATCTGGACCCTTTCGAATATTTACTTTGTCTTGTTGCTCTGGTTAGAACTGCCAGTAAAATGTTGAATAGAAGTGGTACGAGCAGACAGCCTCGCCTTGTTCCTGATCTTCGAGGGGAAAGCATTCAAGTTTTTTTTGTTTTCATCATTAAGTATGATGTCAGCCCTGGACTTTTGTAGAGGTCCTTTGTCAAGCTGAGGAAGTGTACTTTTATTTCTGCCTTATCGAGAGTTTTTATTATCAGTGGGTGCTGAATTTTTTCAAATGCTTTTCCCGTGAGATAATCATGAGATTTTTTTCTTTATTCTATTAATACGAGGTATTACATTAATTAATATTTGGATGTGAATTAACCTTGCATTCCTAGGGTAAATCCCACTGGGTCATGGTGTAGAATCCTTTTTACATGTTCCTGGATTCAGTTTGTTGATATTTTATTAAGGATTTTGGTATCAATTTAGTAAGGGAAAAATTGCAGAATAAATGAGTTGAAAAGTGTTCCCTCTTTCTGTATTTTCTGAAAGAGTTTGTGAAGATTTGATAGTATTTCTTCTTTAAATATTTGGTAGAATTCACCAGGGAAGCCACGTGGATCTGAGCTTTTCTTGTGGGACAATTTAAAATTGTTAATTCAGTTTCTTTGTTGCATATCTATTCAGATTTTATATTGCATCTTGAGTCCATTTTGGTAATTTGTGTATTTCTAGGAATGTGTCCATTTATCTCAGTTGTCAAATTTGTTGGCATTAATTTCTGTATGATTGGTCATGATCTCCTTTTTCATGCTTGATTTTGGTAATTTGCGTGTTTTTTTTTTTGACTTTGTCCAGCTGAAAGTTTATCAATTTGTGTTACCTTTTAGAACCAGCTTTTAGTTTCATTGATTTTCTCTGTTGCTCTTGTTTTCTATTTCCTCTATTTCTGTGCTAGTCTTTCCTGTTTCCTTTCTTCTGCTGGTTCTTCCTCCAGCCTCTTTAGGTTACTCGAGACCTTTCTTCCCTCACATTGGCATTTAGAGTTACACGTTCCCGTTTAAGCATCGCTTCAGCTGCGTGCCATACATTTCCATACATTGTTGGGAGTTTTCATCTGTTTCAAAATATTTTCTCATTCCCTTGTGATTGCTTCTTTGACCGTTGAGTTATTTAGAAGTGTGTTGTTCAGTATTGAAATATTTCGGGCTTTCACAGATTGCTTTCTGTTGTTGATACCTGATTTAATTCCACTGTGGCCAGGGATCGTTCAGGCTTTTATGATTTCAGGCTTTTTACATTTACTGAAGCTTATTTTATGGCCTGGCACATGGTTGGAGAATATTGCACGTATGCTTGCAAAGAATGGGTGTCCTGAAGTCACTGGGTCTGTTAGACTGTGTCAGCCAGTAGTGTGTTCAGGTCTTCTGTGTCCTTGCTGAGTTTTAAAATCTAGTGTTCTACCAATTACTGAGAGTAGGTTAGTGACATCTCAGCTACTATTGAATTGTCTATTTCTCCTTTCAATTTTGATAATTTTGGTTTTGTGTGTTTTTGAGGGGTGTATAGACTTATAATGTTTACACCTCCCTGATACAGTGGCCCCTGTTATCGTCATGAAGCGTCCCTCTTTGTTTCTAGTAATATTTCTTGTCTTAAAGTATTTTGTTTGATATTAAAACAATCACTCCCAGCTCTCTTATGGTTATTATTATTGTTTTATTGTAGTCTAATTGTTTAGGATATTGTGTTAGTTTTAGGCACACCTGCATGCAGGTCATGTTCCATTAAAGATGATTACAGGATAGTGGGTGTGATTCCCTGTGCGATACAGTGACTCCCTGATGCTCTGTTTTACAGATAGTGATTTGTATCTGTTAACCCCGTACCCAATCTGTCCCTCTCCCCTTACCCCTTCCCTTTGGTAACCATGGGTTTGTTTCCTATGCCTGTGAGTGTTTCTGTTTTGTGTGTACGTTCATTTGTATTATTTTTTAGATCCTACATGTAAGCAATGTCATATAGTATTTGTCTTTCTCTGACTTATTTCACTAAGTATAATATTCTCTAGGTCCATCCACATTGCTGCAAATGGCAGTATTTCATTCTTTTTTATGACTGAGTAACGTTCCATTGTATATATGTATATATACCACATTTTCTTAAGCCAGTCGTCTGTTGATGGGCACTTGGGTTGCTTTCATATGTTGGCTACTTTAGATAGTGCTGCATTTTGGGGTTTAAGACTAGATTAAAACTCTAATCTAACTCAGATTAGAGTTTTCATTTTTTCTGGATATATATACCCAGAAGTGGAATTGCTGGATCATATAGTAGTTCTATTTTTAGCTTTTCTATTTTACTGTTTAATACTGTTCCAAACGCAACAATTTACATTTACAACAGTGCACGAGGGATTTTTTTTTTCCCACATCCTCTCCAATATATGTTATTTGTAGACTTTTTGATGATGGCCATTCTGACAGGTGTGGTTATGTTTTTATGGGATATCTTGGTTTCATCCTTTTACCTTCAACCGATTTGTGTCACTGAATCTAAGATATGTCTCTTGTAGATAGTACGTAGTTGCATCTTGAGTATTTATGCTGTCTGACAATTCCTGCCCTTTGATTGGGGTGTTTAGTCTATTCACATATAGTGTGACTTGTATGTATTTCATTACATTGACCATTTTGCTGTTTTCTCTACCATTTCTCTTGTGGGTTCTCTTGTTGTGATTGTTGTTGTCTGGTTCTTCTCTTCTGCCTTTATTGTTTTCTTCTGTGTTAAATAAATATTTTTAATGTCCCATTTTAATTCCTCTTAAAAAATTATGTATCTTGAATAATTTGCTTAGTGTTTGCTCTAGGGACTACAGAATACATTTTAATTTGTTACAGTCTACTTCAGACTAACAGTAATTTCTTCCAATTAAATATGGAAACTTTGCTCTGATATAGCTTCAGCTTCCCCCCTTTTTGTGTGATGATTATCATATATATATTACACCTTTAATGTTATAGACCCAACACTACAGCATTATAATTACTATGTATGTTTTTTAAAGAAATTAAGAGAGTATTTATAGAGAATTTTATATTAACCCTGATATTTTCCATTTCTGGTGCTTTTAATTTCTTCTTATGGAGTTCATTTACCATCAGGCGTCATTTCCTTCCAACCTGAGGGAATTCCTTCAGTATTTTACGTAAGGCAAGTCTGCTAGCAATGAATTCTATCAGTCTTTGTTTATCTGGGAATATTTTGATTTCATCTACATTTTTTTGGAGGATAGTTTTGCTGGATATAGAATTCTTAGTGGCAGGTGTTTTTTTCTTTTAGCATTCTGAATATGTCATTGTACAATCTCTGTCCTCTGTTTTTTTCCCTGTTAATCTTATTGTTCCCCATACGCATTCATGATAAGTTGGTTTTCTCTTGTTTCTTTCATGCTTTTCTCTTTGTCTTTCAGCAGGTTGGTTATGATGTGCCTAGGTGCACGTCTCTTTGTATGTAACCTATTTGGGGTTTGTTGCGTTTCTTCGGTGTTTAAAGGTTTTCATCCATCTTGAAAACTTCTTGGCCATTATTTCTCAAGTATTTTTTCAGCCCTGCTCTCTCTGTCCTCTCCACTGGGACTCACGTTACACACAGATTGGTGTGCTTGGTGTTTTTCTGTAGGTCTCTGAGGCTCTGTTCATTTTTCTTCAGTGTTTAGTTTCTTTCTCTTCTTCATGTTGATAATTTTCATTACTCCGTCTTCAGGTTCACCGATTCTTCTGCTCTCTCAAATCTGCCATTGGTTCGTTTACATTATTTCTTCCTTCTTGTTGAGACTCTTTATTTGTTGATTTATTATTGTCCTCCTTTCCTTTAATTGTTTGATCATATTTCTAAGAGCTGCTTTGAAGTCTTTCACTACCAAATACAACTTCTGGAGACCTTTAGGACTGCCCACCCTTGGATATTGGTCATATTTTCCTGTTTCTTTGTATTTCTTACAATTTTTTTGGTTGAAAATGGACATTTTAGGTTATACACTGTATTAATTCTGGATTTTGATTCCCCCAGAAGGTTGTTGCTATGTTGCGCCTGTTCGTCTGTTTGTTTGTTTAGTAACTCGCCTGGCTTAAACTTGGGAAGTCCGTTGTCCTTGCTGCGCAGCTGCTGATGCCAGCTTTTTCTTTTTAATTTCCAATTTTTATTTTTAAGTCTGGCTTTGTGCCCCTGTTTCTGCATAGCTTAGAGGTCAGCCAGTATTTGATCAGAGGTTATTCTGGAACACCTTGGGCTAGTAAGCCTTGTATCCTCTGTCAAAGACCTGTGTGCACAGGAGCACATTCAAAATCTAGGCATTTTCAAGTCTGCCTGGCTTTTACTTTTCTCTAGGCCTTGCATGATTCCTGTGTGCATACGCATGGTCTTTGGGGCAGCTCGGAGGCCGTGGCTGGCTTGGGTCCTTAGTGTGGCACATGGCTTCAGTCATTCTACACAGTGTCCAAGAAGATAATTTCCACTGACCCTAATGTTACTGGGCATGATCATCATCCAGTGGTCCAAACTGCAGTTTCCCTTGACCCGTGGCTTTGCAGCTGCTGGTCCTCATGGCCTGCCCTACCTCACAGAATCTCTGCGTCTGTCCAGCTGGGATGTGGTGTGGGAGCAGCTCTGGGCAAGAGTGCTGCAGACTCCCACTGTTTGTACCTGAAGTTCAGCACTTTTTGAGCATAAACACTTCTCAGGTTGTTGCATGCACTTGGATGACTTCCAGGGTGTGGAAATAGTTATTTTTGTCAATTTGTGCAGTTTCATAATTGATTTTTGGAGAGAGGATTTGCCAACCTCTTCACTTGGCTTTAAGTGGACGTTCTACCTCCCTGAAGTGTATTTTCGACTAGGAATGTTGTGGGCAAAGTTCAGCGTTCACAGAAGGATGAGGGTAGGGCAGAAGTGTCTGGGTATGAGGCTATAAAGGTTGGATTGAGTGGACGAGACCTCATTTAGCGGAGAAGGATGAAAATAGCAGTATCCACAGGGAAAGGGATTTTTCTAAGTTTTCCAAGGTCAGTCAGCAGAAGGCTGACACTTGAACCTGGGTCTCCTGACTCCCAGTCTGGCGCTTTTTCCCTTCCACCAAATCGCTCTTCATTTTAGCAGTTGCAGTTTAGAAGTTTGAATATCTAAGAGTTTCCAGTGTGACAGGCCCATCCATCCGTCCACCCATCCATCCATCCATCCGTCCACCCATCCATCCAGTATGGATTGAGTGCCTACGGTTTGCCCAGCGCTGTGTTGGACAGTGAGGATAAGTGGAGAACCAAAAATGGACACAGTCCCAGGGCTCATGACCCTTATGGTCTTGGAGTGGGGACACTCGCCTCAGGAAAGGGCTTTGCAAGAACCATTTTGAAGAAGTATCCCATGCTTCTCTGTTAGTCTTGATTAAGGCAGGAGGACTTTCCAAGAAAAACAGTGAGTTTTGATTAACCTCCAAGCTGGGATCCCACAAACCATGATTTTCAACCAAAATTTTATTTGTGGAAAATTTTATTTTTGAAAAAAAAGTTAACTGTACAAAGCACTTGAATTTAAAAAAATCAATCGCATAGTCAATAATTTGGTAGCAAAACTTGATATCTGATATGAATCTTAAAGGCAAGAACACAGTGAGTTCCCTTTCAAAATGTTTATTAAAATTGAAGGCTTTGAAAACCTCTTCTCCAGACAACTTATAATCATGAGGCCCTCGGCCTTACACAGAGAGAGCGTTATGGAATATCATGGTCCTCAGACTCTTGCCAACTGCTTTTGGCTGCCTATATGATGCCAAGGAACCATATGGAAAGTGAAAAATTCAGGAAAAATCTGGATGCCCTGTCTACGTGACAACAAATAACCAGATATTTGGAAACAAGAGATTTTGGATTAAATCTTGAGTCATCCTCTGGGAACTCCTAAATGCGACCTGAGAGGCATTTATGGCGTTACCTATTTTATCTCTTCCTTGTCTTTTTCTGGGTGGTCTCACTCCACAGTCATGCCCAGATCGGTATTTCAAGCCTTGATACCCTTGCTGGTCACCATTTCCAAAGGCCCCTGGAGCCTCCTTGCCGGTGTGACAGTGACAAGTGGGGCTCACCAAATGTCCATGTGTCCTACCTCTGCAACCTCCCGTGCAGGTAGGTGGAGGCCGTGGACCCAGGTTCTGGCCAGGGGGTGCGAGTGATGCAGTGCTCCCAGGTCCAGGCCTCACAAAACACCCTGTGAGGGTCTCGCTTTCTCTCCTCTGCCCCTGTGACCCTGGAGGCCATGTGTTCCGGACGGCAGAGCTACAGGGTGGGAGAGGGCCAGTTGACCTGCATCAGACTTTGTGAGTAAGTGAGATGCACCTTTCTTTGGTGACCCCTCTGAGATTTGGGGTTCTTCGTTACTGCAGCCCGGCCTAGTCTAGCCTGACTAATACCTCCAGGGTGGCCCACAAACACCTTCCCCCTCAAACGTGTTCCCTAACAAGGGACTTGGCATCCTTCTTCTCAGCCTCCCTCAGAACCTCTTTGACTCCTCCTGCTTTCTCATCCTGCCCAGCAGGTTCTGGGGACCAACCTCTATCTCCCCCTCTCCCTTGCTGCCCACTGTCTGGTCAGATCTTGTCATCACTCACCTGGACCAAGGCCACGGCCCCCAGCAGGTGCCCCTGTCTCTCTCCCAAGCTCCAGCTTTCATAAGCTGCCGAAACACAAATCTGATCAGGTTGTTCCTTTTCTAGAAGGTTCTCTTTGACCTCAGGAGCAGGCACAAGCCTGGAGCCTCTAGGCCCACGCTCTTCTAGTCTACAGCCACTGCTCCAACCTGCACGGCCAGGCCCGTCTGCCCCGTGCTGTGTGGACCCTGCACCTTTATCCTTTGTCCTCCGTATGTGCTGCACTCTCTGTGTTACTCCAGCCAGTCCCTCCTCGTCGTTCAAGACCCGCTCGAATGCTTTTTTCTGACACCAACACCCCAGGCAGCCTCAGTCCTCCTCCCTCTTCCTTCCACTGTGCTCAGCGCATACTTCAGTAACAGCCGTGTTCTCTAGGGTGTTCATGCTGTTAAGCAGAAATAAAGAACCAGAGGGTCAAAAAGTTGAGGGGAGGAACTGAATTAATCAAAGTCAAACAGATTTTTAAATCGCTGAACTTTTCAGTCCTTGGTATGCTCACGTCATGGGAGGGAGTCAGTGGCATTTCCTCAACTGCAGATACGTTTCCGAAGGGTGTCTCAGGGGGCTCGTGTTCTGTGGAAGTTCTAAAGTAGCCCCCCTCGCACCCCCACTGCCCGCCCCATTTTACATATGGGGAAACTGAAGCCCAGAGCACATAGCCAGGGGGCTGCTCTGCTGGCAGACGGTGGGCCCTCTGGTCAGGGCCACCTGCCCACCTAGCATCCGTGCTCGGCCCCTGGCCTCGGGGAACATTTGCCTTATAAATGAACAGGCACTGTGTCCCAGCTGGGGCACCCAGGGGTCTGGACCGAGACCGTCACCTCATCACACAGATGAGGTACGCATGACTGAAATGGGTCATTCTGTCACTATCCCACGGGAAGGCCTTCTCTCTGCAGCATACACCTCACAAATGCTCTTGTAAGCATTTTGCAGACACTTGTTTATCTGCATGACAGCCTATGACGCAGGGGCCCCTACCCTTCTCTGAGGCACAGAGACATTCAGTGACTTACCCGGAGCCCGGCAGGGCCAGGACCTGAGTTCGGCTCCCGTCCCCACCTCCGAGTTCACTTTCCCCCGACAGTCATTAATTACACCCTGACTGAGCTGGGTGCTTTCAGACACAGGACAACCACCTCCGAGGCAGGTGTTGTCACTGCCCTCACAGCCACTTCTGAAACATTGCTATTAGCTCCCTTGTCCTGAAGATCTGCCACTCTCCAGCCGTGTGATCTAGGGCAGGTTACTTAACCTCTCTGGGCCTCAGATGCCTTGTTTCTAAAATCAGAATAACTATGCACCAAAACAGTGGCACATGGGAGGCAACCGACAAGTTCTGCCCTCTCCCCCAATTCCAGTGAACCCTGGTGTGTGGTGCAGGGGTTTGGGGTCGGGGGACTTGCCTTCAGCCATGTGAGTGAGACTGAGGAGAGGCCAGGTCCACCAAGGCTGGCTGTGTCCCCCCTCTTTGCCCTCCGGTCTTTTTAGGTTCCTTCCGTCACAGACTTCCTTGGGCTTCTACTACAGGCCAGGGCCTTTTGGCCTCAAGTCTCCAGCCCCTGCTTTCCTCCCCAAGGACAGTTTCTGTTTGATTGCAGGCCACCCCTAAGCCCGGCCCTCCTGTTACCCAGCGCAGGCCCAAGCAGCTCTCCACTCAGAAATCAATACTCAGGAGAGGTGACTGTTGGTAGAAGGAAAGCTGCTTTTAATCACGGTGCTGGCATCTAGGGAGGTGGTGGGCTCCGCAGCCCCCAAGGGTCATCTCCAAAGACTCTGCTTGACCATGAAAGTTTCTTAAAGGGAAAGGGGAAGAAATCTCAGTTAATCATTGAAACGCGGGTCAGAGTCATCACCACCCCCACCGTGCGTGCAGGCTTGTTGACTTCTCGTGATTTTTCTTTAGACACTGTCTTGTTTGCATAGTTTGTTCACGAGATGATCAGGGAGGCGATCTGGTCATCTGTCAATTACTTATTCTTCATTTCTACTTCTTTGGTTTACGGAAAGAACCGACAGGTTAGGCACGGTATCGTGTGATCAAAAGATCTGAAATGTGTGCTAGGGTCAGAGGTCAGTAGGGCATGGGGTGCTGGGTTTAAGGGTAGTGACAAAGGGGTCTCCTGTAGAGAGCTCTTCCCTGCCCAAAGCTGGCTACGCTCCTCCCCTCTGCCCTGTCTGCTGGAGTGACCAAACTGGGCTCTGGCCCCAGATGTACTGACGGGGGATCCCACTTCTCCAGGCCTGTAGGGGCTCCTACAGGGTCACCAGGAGATGACCACGAACCATAATGCTCTGAGGACCTGAGGGCTCACTTCTGAGCCACACTCCAACCCAGTAAGAAAGGGGCATCATGGGTGGTGAGGGTAGAGAAAGTCACTCCCACTCCTGCCAGCACTGGCCAGAGCCGCTCACTGCCCCAGTATCTGTCCGCACAGGGCTTTGTGGGGGCATGCAGAGAGGAGGGGAGCAGGGGGCTCAGGCCCCACTGCCTGTGCTTCCAGGCTGCATGGGGTGGGCTGGTCACCGTCACCGTGGGAGCCTTGGTCTCACTGGGAATCAATGGAGCTGATAATCATCCCAGCCGCATAGTGTTGGGGAAGATTAAAGATGTGAAAGCTGAGGCAGAGGGGCCACCCCAGGCCCACCCCACCCCCTGGTGCTCATTAGCACACAGGGACACATGAGTTCTTCAGCTGGGTGCTGTGGGTCACGGCCCGCTGTCACCCCCTCCCTGCTCGTGGACACACGGGCGAGCACCTCTGCCGTGTCAAGTGGTGCCGCAGTTCCCGCTTCCGTGAAAAGATGATGGTGGGTCCGTCCCCCAGGCACAGCCGAGGCAACAGCAAGGCAGCCCTGCCAAGCGCCCGGGGCAGAGCCGGGGTGGAGGGCCCTGGGGGAGTGTTGCCACTTGTGCTGCAGCGTCACTGCCCGGCCCGTCCCCACCGCTGTGCTGACTGTCCTGAGGCTGGGCACCGGCTCTGGTCATTGTCTGCTCCCCCAGCACTGTGGGGGATGCTCGAGGGACCAGGGAGCCTCCGTTTCCACATGCCCTGCCCGCCCCTCCCTGCCCTCAGCCAGTGGAAGCCGGGGTTCCCCTAACGTCCAGGGCACGTCCCGCCTGGTCCCTCTGCCGGGAGCGTTCTTCCCTATCTCTCCCCCAGCTCCCGTTTATGCCGCCAGGGATTTGGTCCGGTTCGTTCCCTGCTTTCTCCCTGGGGCCTGGAATCATGCCAGGCACATAGCAGGTGCTCAGTAAACATTTGATGAACGGAAGAAATGGACCGACCTGTTTGCAGTGCGCTAGCTTTGCAGTGTCCGTGATTCAAGAGAGCTCTGATGGCCGGGAAGTGGCTGATTGTCATCTGGCCTCTGTCTACTTTGGGCCTCCTGCCTGGCTGGCCTCTCACACATCAGGGGTTTGGCCGACCCACAGCGCTGGTTCTCCAGTGGATGGACGTCCTTGCCTCTGCTAAAAAGCAACTGCTACCGCCACCGCCACCCCCTTAAAACGCGCCACCTGAGGGGCTGCCGCCCCCTCCTCCCTGTCTCCCTCCCTCTTGGCTCAAGGTGCCAGCCCAACGGCTGTCTCACAGCGGGGCCTTGTCTTCCTCCTATGTCTGGACACGTTTCCCTTCTGTCTCAGGATCAGGCTTTTGTTCCTGGCCCAAGTTAACAACCTGACCAGCCGTCCCCACTGCTGTCTCTGTCTCCCCTGACGACCTGACCGTGAGACTGTGGAGCCTGATCCTTCTCGAAACCACCGCCTCTAGCCCTGGTCACTCCCGGAAAGTCGTCAGGAGACTTGCTGCAGGCCGCCGCAGCCCTCCCGCCCGGAGCAGCTGCAAAACTTCTAGGTGTCACTGGAGGCCAGGCTGGGCGTCTGAGGGAGCGCCTGGGGCTCCCCTCTGTGGAATCCAGCCCCCCAACAGCGTGTCCCCTCAGTCTCCCTCCTGCCGGGTCCCCCATCGTCCCTGGTGAGGGTGGCTCAGGGACCCCTTGACCGTCTCTGAGACGGGCCCACTCGGGGAGCCGTATACGTTGAGCTTTGTCACGTTTATAATGATAAATTAAAACATGATCACTAGAGAGCTTTGATAATTTAAAACAGCTTGAAACTTTTAACGAGCAAATGGTCTGATTAAAATTTGGAGAGAAAGTACTTCTTCTCCTTTTTGGATGGGAGCATTGTCTTGGAACGGGGAAGCACGTGTGGATCTTGAAGCGAAAAGATTTGGACTGGGGTACCAGGGGCTCCCACTTAAGCTCTCAGGAAAGGTACCGCTTACTGTGATCCAACCACGTGCCAGGTGCTTGGCACCTGTTCTCTCTCGAATCCTTATAAAAGGCTGTGTTGCAGGCCGGTGGCTCAGGGCTCGCTGCACATTCGAATCACCTGGGAGTTTAGAGAGGCCCCTCCCCACCAGAGATAGAGAGGTCAGGGTTGGATCTCGGACACTGGTATTTTTCTAAAGTTCTCCACGTGATTCTAATGTGCAGCCCGGACTGAGAACCATGGGTGTGTCAGAACCACCCAGAGGGCCTTGGATCGGGGCCCCGCCCCAGAGTTTCTGGTTCTGTAGGTCTGGGGTGGGCCCAGAAATCAGCTTTATAACCAGTTCCCATGAATGCTGATGCCACTGGTCCAGGGATGACACATTGGGAGCCCTGATTCTGGGCGGTGCTGGTCCATTTTACAGGTGAGGCAATTTATGAAACACAGAGGTGAGGTTGGGACACGCTCAGGGCACCCAGTTGGTACATGAGGACGTGGGCCTTTGAGTCCTTTGGGTGAATTACTGGCCCCCTGTGTAGCTTCACCTTCCTCATCTTTAAGTTGGGGAAAATAATACCCTTCACAGAGGTCAGAGGTTCAGTGAGTTCCTCCGTCTAGGACAGTGCCTGGCGCAGAGGCGGCTCACAAGTGGTAATGTCAGTTACTGTTGCTACTGTCACCTGGAAGGATGGGTTGAAGGGCGGCCCCTCAAGCAGCCTTCCTTCCAAAGCCCCAGACGGCAGCTCCCCCTTCCTCTGGCCCCCAGACACCTCCTTGGGAGCTTGTGTTTCCCTGATGTCACTGTCTGTTTACCCGTGTGCCTCCCCCATCAGATGGTGAGTGCTTCAGGAGTGGGACCAGGTCAGATTCCATCTGGATCCCAGTGCCCTGCACAGAGCTGAGGAGGGCGGATGGCTGCCTTAGGATCTTGGTGTTGTGAAGAATCAGGTGTTAGAGACCCTCAAGAGGGTTTAATATTTATTCCATGCACCTTGAGGCTGGGCGCTGAGCCCCAGCGTCCATGTGTGGCCCAGCTCCCAGGCCAATGCCTCCATCAGCGTTCATGCCCCGCTGCCTCCTGTGCCCTTCGCCAGCTCAGTGGGCACTGCAGACACTGCCCCTCTGGCCTCGGGAGACTCCCTTGCACGCGGGGGTCAGACTGGATGCCTGATTGAAGCTCTCCTTTGCTCTCCACACTTGACCGTGTCTTTCCCTTGCATCGGAGTCCCCGAGTCCCTGCCGCGGGTTACAGAGGTGGATGAGCACAGGAGATGGGAGGCACCCAGAAGTGGGTTTCCCTCCACTGCCCCCTCCTCAGTCGCTGCCGGCCCATGCCCAGGCACTGCAGCCTCTCTCTGGTCCTGGACAGTCATGACCCGAGGAGCTTCCTGCACCTGTCCTCCCAGCGGGCAGAGTGATGGCTGGAAGAACACCACTGGCCTCCCTCCCCTGCCTGAAACCCCCTGGCCGGATGCTTTGCAGCCGTCTGCGAACA
Organism: Camelus dromedarius; assembly: GCF_036321535.1. Lineage (NCBI taxonomy): Eukaryota > Metazoa > Chordata > Mammalia > Artiodactyla > Camelidae > Camelus > Camelus dromedarius. The sequence continues at coordinate 119,620,136 of NC_087436.1, forward strand.
CACATCAAGCCCAGCGCCTTCCTCCCCAGGAGGCCCAGCTGCTCCGGGCTGGGCTGGGGCGCAGTGCTCCCCACTCTGCTGACAGCTCTCCTGCTGTGCCCACGCCAGCCCCTCTCCCTCTCGGCTCAGTCACCTGCCCCCAGCACCCCTGCCGTCCACATCCCAGGCCTGCCGCACTTTCTCCTGGGTATGCAGCACTGTCTGGGCTTTCCTGGGGATCCGAGGACATGTGCTCCTCCCCAGCACAGGGGACTCGTGTGTCTCCCTCCTCACTATGTCCCTGGTCCAGCAATGTTTGTGGGCTGGATGATCCGGACGGAATCACAACATTGCTGAGCTTTGGATTCAGAGAAGGGACGAGTCAGTCCTGCCCTTCTGAATGCCTTGGGGCCTTATTGGAGCAGAGGCAGCCGGTTGTTCTGGAAGGAGTGCTGGTGAGGCGTCATGACATTCCAGGCCTGGACCCTCTCCCCAACTTGTTGGGACATGAACCAAGTCACTAATGATGTGGCCTCCCTCTGAGCCTGGGGGCCGTGTGTATCCATATTAGGCTCCCTCTGGTGAGCTCTTTCCAAGCCTCAGAGGGGTAAGCTGCCCAGAGCCCTGCTTGGATGGCAAGTGATGGGGACGGGGTGGAAAGAGCGCCACTTTGGGGCCAGAAAACCAGCCTGGAGTCTGGCCTCTGACTCTGGCCAGGGGACCTTAAGCAGTCACCACTCTGAGTCTGTCTCCTGGTCTGTAAGATGGGGACCATCATACCTGTCCCACAGCCTGGTGGTGAGAATTACATATGCTCACCTGCAACATCACCCACCCCAAGAGCAGAGGCCTCGTCTTCTTTTCCAGAACACAGCCAGCCCCTGGGGAAGCCCAGCATGTAGTAGGAGCTCAGTAATCTGTCAGTGTCCAGTTTTCTTGAGGACAATACTTAGAGACCTTCCTTTATTGAAAAACAAGACAAAACAAAACAAAACAAAATGACTGGAAGAGTCATTGGAGATGGTGCAGGCCCCCTCCCTTTACAGCTGGGGAGGTGGACATTCAGCCAGTGTCAGAGGGCCCGTTGGCGAACTTGTGTCTAATCTTGGACAGGCGCGCTCTCCTCTGACTGCCATGCAGTGCCTTCCCTGCCAGCCACTGTCTGCAGTATTGGTTTGTTTGTAAGCTTCTTTGCAGTGCCCCCTCCCTGTTTGCCTCGTCACCCCCCCATCAGCCCTGCACTGACCCTGTTCTGTTCTCTGCTCCCTGTGCTGGACCAGATGTTCCCACAGCTGCTGACTCCCCCTTCTCCCCTGGCCCTGGGCCTGAGCTGGAAGTTTCGCATCTGACACGTTGGGAATTTACACCGTGGAAGGGGCGAGGGCACATTCCAAGGTATCCAACTTCTTAGACATCTAGCCACGCCCCTGTTCCCCACCCCAGTGCCGGGCAGGGTGGGCCCAGTCTGTTACGGGGTATGACTCCCGGCGGTGAACCTGGGGTGAGCAAGCAGAAGAGAGGGCGCTGGGTGCTTGAGCTCTGGGGGCCAGACGGAAGCCCTACTCTCTATCTTTCCTGAACGTTCGTGGCTTTGCTCCTCTGCCCTGTTAGGCTCTCTCTCTCTGGAGCAAAGAGACCCAGCTGGGAGGTGGATGTGACAGGAACCCTGGGCCTGAGGATTTTTATCTAATGTCAGGGCCACCAGGTTGGGATGGAGGCAGGGTGGCCCCTGGCCGGGCAAAGGATGCAAAGCTGACCCTGACTCTGACCTTGCCTCGGAGAAGCTCCCCCTCCTGTCTCTTTTCCCTGAGGCCAACGTGGAGCACGTGGTGGGTGCTCAACGAGGTCACATTGAAATCTGTCTAAAGTAGGTTCTTGACCTTGGTGGAGACTTTCTGTGCTCTGGGCCTCCATTTCCACAGTCCGCACTGCGGCCTGCCAGGCGCTGCCCTGAGTGGGACCCTGTCCTCGCCCTCTGGCCCCTGGGGTTGGGGTTGGGGTTGGGGTTGGGACATAAAGTCTGCAGTGACTGTGCAGAAGCATAAGCCACAGGCGTGGCTGCACGGGGGTCAGCCAGGTGAGCTGGAAGCTGCTTTCGGGTCTTCACAGTACTCCCGCTGCCTGCCAGGGTCTCTTGCTGGATATTCCAGATGCTGGGTTCTGTCTCCATTGTCAGCCTTTCAGAGGCCCCTACAGGAGAGCAACCCTCCCCTCCTTACAGTCTGGCTTAGTTCTGGCTCCCTGGAGTGATTCTGTCCATGAACATGTTCACTTGAGTGTGATCTGTTTTGCAGGGACAGGCACCTGGCTCTGCTCACCTCTGTATCCCCAGGGCCTGGAACTTGGCTGGCCCGGAGTAGGTTCTTAGTAAATAAAGGAAGAAAGGTTGGGAGGAAGGCCAGAGGGCGGGAGAGAAGGGAGGGAGGGAGGGAAGGAGCAAGGAAGGGAAGAGAGGGATCTGTGGCCTGTGGCCGCACAGTGTGGGGGCGAGCTCCAGGACCTCCAGGCCCTGGTCTCCAACGGCTGGCGCTCGCTCTGGCGGGCGCGGGGCTGGCCGGCAGGTGGCGGTGCGCCATCGGCTGCGCGGGTGGTGGCGGCTGAGCGGCGAGTCCCCTCCTCCCGCCGGCTCCCTCCCCTCGCCGGCTCCTTTCTCTGCGCTCTCGCTCCCCAGCGCCCTCCACTCTCCCGGCCGCGGTCTCCCTCGCCCGTGTCGCTCCGCCGCCGCCCCTCGGCGACCATGGCGCACCGAGGGCCCCCGCTAGTCCCGAAGGGCCCCGGCTCCGCCGCCCAAGCCCCGAGCCCCTGGGCGCCGCCGCCGCCGATGCGCTCGCCGCGATCGCGGCTGCTGCTGCTGCTGCTGCTGCTGCTGCTGGCCGCCTGCGGGGCGGCGGGGCGCTCTCCGGAGCCCGGGCGCCTGGGTCCCCGCGCCCGGCTGATCCGGGCGCCGCCGAGCCGGCCGGGGCGTGCGCTGCCCGGCGGCGGCAAGGACCGGCAGGCGCGCGGCGTGGAACCCGGCGCTCCAGGTCCCGGTCCCGCTCCGGGTCCCAGTCCCGCTCCGGGTCCCGGCGAGGACGGCTCCCCCGCTGCGGGCCAGGGGCGCTGGGCGCGGGCGGCGCCGCTGGCCGGAGCAGCTTCACGGGCGCAGGTCTCGCTCATCAGCACGTCGTTCGTGCTCAAAGGGGACGCGACGCACAACCAGGCGATGGTGCACTGGACGGGGGAGAACAGCAGCGTAAGTGACCTCCGCGCGCCCCCCGCGGGCCCTTCCCCGGACACCTCGGAGCCCCCCACTTCCGCACGGCCCGGCTGTCACCCCGGGCATCCTCAGAGACGGGGACGCGAGTCATCTCGGCGGCGCCCCTACGGGCCCCTGGCCACCGGTTACTTGGGAAGAGGTCCCCAGATATGTGGGCATCCGGCCTCACCTCGGGGGACATTTTTCACTGATTTCCAAGACTCCGAGCCACCTCAGGAGCACCCCCTCTGGCCTCCAGATTCCAGGTTGAGGGGGTGTCTCCAGAGGTTTCAGGACCCTGGCTGCCATGGGGCGCCCCTAGGCACTTCAGGATCGCTCCCAACTCGGTGTTGCGTCTCGATCTCCTTCGGACTCCACCGGGTCCTCTCCGTGTTGCTTTAGGATTTTTGGCTCCAGGACCCTCTCTACCCTAGTCTACTTGGGACCTCTCTTGTGGCACCTCCACGGGCTCCAGGACGTCCTGGGTCAGCCTGGCGTCCGATTCTGGGACCCTCGATTCTGGGGCCACCCCTCTCCCCAGATTCCTGTAGTCTGACTGGCGGCTGCCTTGAGGACCTGGCCACCGGACGCACCTGGATGCGCCGGGATCTGTGTACACACGGAGTTGGGCTCCACGCTGCACTCCAGACCTGTGGCCACAAACTCCTTTCTCTCCCTGCCCTCCCCACCTTCGCGGCTATTTTGGCCTTGCTCCAGCTGGGAGTTGGCCATCCCCTGCCCTGCAAGGCCACTTCTGTTAGGGTCTTCCAGTGCCTCCTTCCACCACAGCATCCTGCCTCTTCCTTTTTGGTGGTGTGTCCCAGGGTATAGGGACACCCTCATATTCTTACCCTCCCATCCCGCTCTGTTCCTGCCCGATCAGATGACCCATGATCACGATGGGGTCGCCTCCAGGCAGCCCTACCTGGGTCATTTCTAGTTGGGGAGAGGGAGTGGTGCAGGGAGGTGGCAGCTGTGTGTGTGGGTGGGGGGTGGGTGCTGATGGAATGGGGAGAGGAGATGGGAGCCCCTCCTCATTCCCTTCCATCAGTGTCCACTCACTGTCCAGTGGCTGACCCCCAGCTCTTCTCCTTGACCACTGCTCGCCAAAGTTCCGAGGACGCAGCATAGGGCCAGGACTATTGGCAGTGGAGGGGTGAGGATCCATGCGCTGCTTTAGTCAGGGTAGGGCTGCCGAGCTGGGAGACGCTTTTACCCACCTCCTCTGTCTAGCCTTGCTGGGGGGCTCTGAGGTGGGGAATTCTGCTGGAAAAGGGGTAGGGTGAGTGGATGAATATGTTGGGGCAGGGGGCAGCACTGGATGGGCCTGACTGGCCTAGAGTCCAGTGCCCTGCCGGGCTCCCTCCGCTACCAGCTTCTCGCGCAGACGCCAAGTCTCTGGTCTTTTCTGCCATCTCCAGTCAGACGAGAAGCCCTGGGGGGAGGGGCGGGGGTGGAGCTGACGCCCTGGGCACCGCCTGCCAGCAGGGGGCAGTCGTCAGGGCCCTGAGGGCGGTGTTTGAGGAGGGTAGCAGGGCCTCCTCCCTGGAAGAGCCCTGGGGGGCCATCCCGTTGAGCGGCCTGTGAGAGAGGTCAGACCCCAGATGGGCAGCTGGAGCCCGCCCTTCATTACGTCCCAACGCTGGGCAGCAAACCACGTCGCGTGTACTGTAAGCTGTAACACAGGGACTGCGAGGAAACCCCGACGCAACACCAGTAACTCCAAGGAACACGTGATTGACAGTCAGTCCTGTAAAGCCCGAATATCTAAATCGCCCAGCTTCGGTGGGGAGGTGGTGGTGAAAGGAGAGAGAGACACTGAAGGGTGGGGACCAGCCTCTCAGGTGGGACAAGCACCCTCAGGCCTCACTGACACCCAGCCCGCCCACCCCCATTCTGAGTGCAGAGCTTCCTTGGAGAGACTGAGGAGGGGTCTGGGCGGGAGGGGCTGGGGCACTGGGGGGCAGGGCCTGGTGGAAAGGAGCCCACCTGGCTTTGCTCCTTGGGGACAGTGGCTGAGCTTAGGGACTCCTCTGTGACTGTTTGCTGTTTACTGGGCAGGTGCATGGGTGGGGTGGGGTGGGGCTTGGAAGTGGGGACTATAAGAGGGGTTGCCGGCTTCTTTTTAGTGGCAGGTAGGAAGACCAGATCTGGAGAGGAGCTTTGACAGTTGCAGCTCTCCCCTGGTCACTGCAAAATGGGAGGCAAGGCTGACAGTGGAGAGCAGGGCGTGGCCTGGCACTCAGCAGACACTTTGGAGCGGAAGCCGAAGTACTTGTTGCTATTAGCAAGGGTCCGAGTCTGTGGGTGGGAGAAGGCCAGCCACCTGGAGATGCTGACTCAGGCTTTTGGCTCAAGCACCTCCTCCTCCCGCGTCCCGCCCCTGCTCACCCATTCTCTGGAATGGGAAGTTAGGGATACTGGAGCTCTCTCTGCAAAAGCGCATCATCCCTTGGCTTGGAGAGCAGGTGATGCTTTAAGACTTTCACTCGCCTGGGGAAAACTCAAGAGGAGTGAAAGCTGTAAGCAAGCGCCAAGTAAAACCATTTTTCGCATTGGTTATTCTGCGCATGGGTAGCATTGTTTTCTTGGCATGTGAAGTGTTTCAGAATCACCCTTTGCTCTCTCTGGCAGTCTCAGGGCCAAAGACTTTAGCCAGGATTCTGCACTTGGTTCACCTCCACTTTAAAGGACCATCTTTGAAAACTACAACAGAAAAGAAACGAACTTGAGACAGACTTGCTGAGCAGAGTCTTTTCAAAACTTTATTTCACTTAATTTGCTCAGGTATCTGGACCCGAGAAGCTACGCTCTGCGGATGTAGTCAGTGTGATCAGAGAAAGAGTTTACCATGTCAGGTGTATTAAAAAAAAACATTTGGTGAGAGGGACCGACTTTTGAAAATGGTATTTTAGAGCATCTGCAGAAAGGAATTCAAGCTGGTTCCGAGACAAGCCCCTGTCGCTGAGGCGCTGGGAACCTATGTGCGTTTTTCTTCCAAAGGCTTGGTTCCCTCCTGTTCCCCGTGGAGATAGGGAAGGCGGCTTGCTGGGAAGTCCAGACACTGCCTTTCTGTCTGACATTTAGCTGTAGAAACAAATTGTTAGGTGTGGAATTAAACGTTTCAATGAAACCAAGTGGCGTTACCTTTGATGGCTGCAGGACGGGTTGTGCTCAGAGGCTCCAGGTTCTGGGTCTCGAGGTGTGATCTGGAGGTGGATCCCAATGACAGAATACAGGTCTCTGCCTCTGGGGTCATGGTGTCCTGCTACCCCACTGGGAGTGTGCTGTGCCCTGTCCCAGTTTTACTGTTTCTGGGGAATCACGTGCTTAGGATACTTATTTTAAGTTCAGCTCACCTGCACTCCTTCCCTCACGGCACTGGAACTTCGCCTTTGATGCATCAATGGACGAGAACATGACTCCCCTGCAGCCGGGCCCAGTTTGTTCAGCTTTGTCTCTGTTAGTCTGTAGATCAGCACTGCCCACCTCCGCCCCAGCCCTTTTCCACACCTGCTCTGTGCTGTGTCTGTGGGCTTGGGGATGTTGGGGAGTTGTATGTAGCGATAATTCTGAGCTGACTATCCATGGTCTCTGCTCATGGATCTCCAGGAACCTAATATTTATATATATTTTATACCCAGAGAACCAGAGCTCTGAATCAGCGATGTGGAGCTTCTGAATTGGGTGATACCTAGTGCACTTGTCAGATGTCAAGTTCCTCGAGGGCAGGTGTGTTAGCCCCCTAGGGCCCCCATAACAAAGTGCCACAGACTGGAAGAATGCATTCTCTCACAGTTTTGGAGGCTGGATGTCCAAGATCAAGGGACCAGTAGGGTTGGTTCCTCCTGAGGCCTCTCTCCTTGGCTTATCGATGGCCGTCTCCTCTTTGTATCTGTTTCCCCATCTCTTCTTATAAGGACTCCAATCATACGGAATCAGGACCCACTCTAATGGCCTCATTTTACCTTAATCCCCTCTTTAAAGATCGCATTTCCATATACAGTCACATTCTAAGCCTGGGGGTTAGGCCTTAAATATATATAGGGGTAGGGGGAGAGTCAGCCTTTAGCAGCAGGGAAGGGATCTCAGCTACCTTTGCATCTTCTGTGCTTAACACAGTGGAGCTCAGAGTAGTCCAGTAGGGAAAGAAGGGATGGACATGAACAGTTCTCAGTGGGGAAAATCAGGAAAGACTGCATGGAAGGGGTGGCATCAGGGAGGCCTCATAGAATGAGTCGAGGGCGCATATGGGAGAGGAACATTCTAGGTGAGGAACTGCTTGAGCAAGGTCTGGGAGGTGGGAATCGGAGGGTATGTATGTGTTGGGCAAGGAGACAGTGAGTGCGTTGTGTGTGCATGCAGAGAAATCAGAGGGAAGAAGTTTGGAAAACATTGGTTGAAGTCATCTCCTAAAAGGTCCCAAACAGGACGCTGAAGAGCCCAGGATGGCAGTGCGGGTGGTGGCTATTGGTGCTTGAGCTTCGGAGCCTGCTCACCTGGATGGGTGCCCCGCCCTACTCCTTTTTGGCTCTGAGACTTGGGGCGGATTGACTGAGCTCTCTGGGCCTCAGGCTTGGTCCTGGGGGACGTGAAGGCTCGCAGGTCTCTCTATTGTGAACGTTAGGTGGGATAATCCACGTAAAGTGCTTGAGCAGAGCCAGCCTGCAGCACGGGCTGTAGGTCACAGCGTTGGGCTGAATTTTGGCCAGCACCCTGGAGGCAGTGTGCTTGGCGGGGCTGGTGAGGGGCCGTGGAGGTGGGACCCTGCACAGGGGCTCAGAGGGGAGGCTGCTGCGATGGGGGGCCTGGTCCAGGGCCCTGGAGGGGCAGAGAGAGAGGGTGGGCGTGGGAGAGGTTTCAGGTGAGGACGGGCGGGGCGGGGTAGCTCCCTGCTCCGGAGGCCTCTCCTTCCTGGAGCAGCCCTGGCTTGGTGGCTCACGGCCAGCTTCCAGACCTGAGGCCATAAGGGCCTTCGTATAAAGCCCTTCAGGCTCCTGAATGAACCTGGTGACCCAGCTGATTTGCAGCCGCGCCTCTGATGGCTGTGGTTTGTGATGACAGCTCCACTCCACTCTTGCAGGCCAGCTTGGTGGCTCCAGGGTCTTACATGTAAGTCTGCTGAAATCGCCATGAGATATTTTGGAATTTCAGGCCACCACAGTGCGGGCCTCCCAGCGTTTTGGGGTGGGGACTGGATTGAAGAGAGCAGTCTGGTTCTCGGGTGGCTGAGCTGTGGCTGGTGGGCACCTGCCCAGATGAAGTGCTTCTCTGTCCTGGTGGCCTTCAGTGGCCACCGAGAGAGAGAGACAAAGGTCAAAGGATGTGGTGACCAGCACTGAGTGCCTGCCACATTTGTGGTCAGGACGCCAGCTGTAGCAAGCCTGTCCGGGACCTTGGGGCTGGCGGCGGGACTGAGAGTGATGAGAGAGCGAGGGAAGCTGGTGTTGTTGGGCAGGTGATGGGCAGTGGAGACGTACGCTGGGTGGTCAGGGGTAGGGACGTCTCGGCGTGCGAGCCAGCGGTGTCGTACTTGGGGAGGCACCTAGGGTCTTCTGCACTCTCCCCGTGCCGGGAGAGATCACATGGAGTCTGAGAGCCCCAGGTGACAAGAGGCCTCACATCAGCCCTCACAGCAGCTGCTTTCTAAGAGGGTTTGTTAGGTGCTAGGGATACAGTGATGAGCAAAACCAGTTATGGCCCTGTCCTGGAGGGCCATTGGATCTGGACAGGAATTCATCACAGAATTCCAGTGGCCTAAGGATCTGTACTGGGGAGGTCAGGGAGGACTTCCTGGAGGAGGTGATGATTGAGCAGCTCCGAAGGATGAGTAAAGTCAGTGTCACCTGGGCTGAGGAAGAAGTTGGCATGGTGAGAGCATGAAGGCTGAGGGGGAGGCCTGGGGTTCTGAAAAGCCTGGAGCACTTGGCAGAGAAAGGACAGGTCGGTCCATCAGGAAGCTTGGCTCAAAGACATAAAAACAGCCTTGTTAATAAAGTGCCTGAACACATGGCACAAATCTACTTTTACTTTAATGAAGTGGCTATTTAATTTGTAGTTGGATAAGGGTTCCTGAGAGTGTTTTAAAGAGGTCGTAAATTAACTTCATTCTTCTGCACGCCCCTTCAGATTAGAATGCAGCTCAGTGCTTGCATAGGCCATATTTAGCATTACTGTCGTTTTTAAATTTTATTTTATGATTATTTGTCAGAGGCAGGCTAAGACCCACGAGAATGACACCGGGGAGCACAGAGCTGCCGCGATTAGAACACATGTTGGCGTAATGCTGAGTATCCCAGTGTCATTTCCAGTTCAGGGAGACCTGGAGGGGGAGCTTGTAAACTCCCTTCCGTTTCGAGGCTTCCTCTTTTCTTTTCTTTTCTTTTTTTGTTTTCTTTTTTTTTCTTTTCTTTCTTTTTTCTTTCCTTCCTTCCTTCCTTCCTTCTTTCCTTCTTTCTTTCTCTCTCTCCTTCTCTCTCCCTCTCTCTCTTTCTCTCTTTCTTTCTTTTCTTTCTAGCATCCAAAGAATGAGTTATTTACAGATTCTTACTAGTGACCTGTTTTGCCCTCACCCTCCTACTTTGCACTGCTTTATGGAGCGCAGAGGGATGCTGATGACCCGAGAAGCCAGCTGTTCCTGCCCCTGTTCCTGGCCAACTTCTGCCCAGGTTTGGAAGCCCAGGGAGCGGGGGAGCCCTGGCTCTCCTTGTGGATGTGGTGAGGTCTCCATCTACAGCATCTGGAAGGCAAGGCGTGCCTGGGAGTCTGTTCCCAGCCTGCTTTTGCTGTGGGAATCCATCCTTGTCCTGGGTGTGAGCTTGGATGAGCTTGGATTCTGGGCAGAGAAGTGCCATGTAAACATACACCCGTGGCTCTTCCGGTTCCACGGAGTGGACGGTGGGGATTGCCAATGCCCCACCCCTGCCCCGTGCAAGTTCCCACGGGCCATCCCTGACCTGCTCCGCTGGGTTGAAAAGCACAGACTCAGGCAGCCTCTCCGGGGGAGCTGCTGACTGACAAAGCCCCAGGATGGGGACTTCGCAGATCGAGTAGTGTGCCCTCTTTATCCCGATGAAGCTCTGTTTGTTGCTTTAAACGTTTAATAGGGATGCTTGAAGGTGAGCTTTCACTGGAGAACTGGAAAAAATAAAAGAATGAAAGCTCCAATGAGCTTCTGAGGTGGAAAAGTTCCTTCTTCATTTGCATTTTTGTAGCAGTTACTGTATTTGCACAGAAAATTACCATCATTTAATTAGTTTCTTCTCACACCAGCTCAAAGATCTTAAAATAACAGCACCCTCCTTCCTTAGTGATTTTCTTGCAAAAGCAGATAATTTCCTGCAACGTGGAGCTCCCCTTGACTCCAACGGGCTCATCTCTTGCACCAGGCCATTTCCTGATGTGCCGAGATAAATGGAGTTCAAATTAAAGTAAGAAAAGAGCCACGCCGAGGGTGGCTGCTTCTATTCAGATCAGTTTTAATTCGGAAAGGATTCGTTATGAGGTTTCCGTGCCGCACAGATTTCTGAAGCGTCAGAAGCAGAGATAGCATCACCCAGGCCTTCTAGCTGGAGAGACGTGGCATTTAGGGTCACCTCCAGGCTGCTGCTTCGGGGGTCATTTTATCTTATAAAACAATTTCTCATTATTCACGTATTGCGCCTGATGAGTAGTGGCCAAGTTAATGGTCACAGTCCCCGTTTGTGTGGCCGTTGCTGTGCCAAGCGCATCACAAGCGTTCACTCGCAGAGCCCCGGAAGCAGTCCTGCAGAGTAGATACGATTCTTATATTCAATGTACGGACGGGGAAAATAAGGTTCACAGCTAATAAGGGTCTGAGATGTGATTTCACTCTTGAGCCTGAGTGCTGTTATTATTTTTTTTTAGTGCAAGAAATATTTTTATTCTTTTGTCCTTTATTATTATTTTTTTAGTGGCAGTAAAATACAAATAACTTAAAATTTGCCCTCTTAACCACTTTTAAGTGTGCAGTTCAGCGGCGGTAAGTGCATTCACATTGCTGTGCAGCCGTCACCACCATCATCCCCGGAACTTTTTCTTCTTCCCAAACTGAAACTCTGCCCCCATTAAACACCAACCCTCTCTAGGAACCATTATTCTACTTCTGTCTGTGAATTCGACTGTTTTAGGGAACTCGTATCAAATGGTATTTGTCCCTTTGTGACGGGCTTATTTCACTTGGCATGGTGTCTTCAAGGTTTGGCCGTGTTGGAGCAGGTGTCAGAATGAACTGCTTTCTTTTTCACTGTGTGGATGGACCACGTTTGTCTACCATCCATCCGTCTGCAACCCTGGGGCTGCTCCCACCTCCCTGCTATTGTGAACAGTTCTGTTACGGACATGGGGGTTCAAATGTCTGTTCAAGTCCCTGCTTTCACTTCTTCTGGGTGTATACCCCAAAGTGGAATTGCCGGATCGCATGCTAATTTGGTGTTAATTTTTTGATTGAGCCTGAGGTCTTAACTAGAGCAGAAGTCACTCTTGTGTCTGCCTTGAGTTTTGCCCGTTTACCAATTAGTCGCTTAGTTGTAATTCCCAAGGAAATCCGCTGCCATCTGGTTTTGGAAGAGAAAAAGTTACAGCGCTAAGGGCCATCCTGTACCTGGAAGGGACACAGCAGGGAGACCTTGCAGGGAGAGTGGCTTTTGCTTCTGGTTCCAGCTGATGCGCCCCCCCCCCCCCCCGCTCCATTCTGCCACGTGTGACCCAAGGAAAGGGGGCTGCTTTGGAGCCCAGGAAATCCAGATCTGTCACCACTGGAAAGTCAGAAATAGGCTGGCAGGTCCCACACCAGACTAGGGGTGGGAGAGAAAGTCGTCCAGGGAGGTGTGGTCTGGAGCTGCTGCCTTTCCTCAGGTTAACTCTTTGTATATCAAGTTCAAGTGCACTTCACTTCCTTCCCGGCTTTTAACCACTTTTCCCTACTGACTACCTCATTGACCAGTTAAGCAATTGAATGTTCACTCCGTAAAAATAAAGTACTCAATAAAAAATCTTATGTTTTTCTTCATTTATTCCATCAGTGCTGCTTAACCCCTTCCAAGTTTATTTTCTGATGTATCACTGGACGGTTGAGGGGCTTGGGGAGTTAATTTCATTCCTGCAGCCACTCTTCATCTGTGATTGGAGGTGGTGATCTGTGCCTTGCTGCGTGTCAGCAGTACAGGCTGTCCCGGACACACACCCGGGGGCTTCCTGGCTCCCAGGACCCCCCTTCCTGGACAAGGGTGCTTAGATCTCTCTGTGCCATAGACTCCCCCCAACCCCGAGTCCAGAGAAGCCTCTCTCAGAATGTAGTTTTTATAATCAGAGTAACATACAATGTGTAGGATTAAAAGGAAATCAGGTCTATGGCAATGTAGTTACCAAAACATTAAAACCAATTTCTTTAGTAACACATTGACAAGAGTCTGCAGCAAGCGTGATGATACCATGATTTGAAGTTGCGATGAGTCTGAACGACATTTCGAGGCTGGCAACAACTCTCACCGGCCCTGGAAAACCCCTGTGATTTCTGCTGGTGACAAAGACCCTGGTACTGATGACGCCACTGTGACTTGTTGGGGCTTTTAAATAGCCTCCCTGGCCCCAGCCTCGTTTCACTCACGTGAAACACAACACAACCCCCAGGAGATGGTTGGCTCAGCTTTTCAACAAAGGTGAATGACTCTGGGTGCGTTTAAACACGGAGGAGCATTCCTGGCGAGAGCAGCTCGAGGGAACCTGGGAAGGTTGGCTTTCCAATGGGTGGCTTTCCAAGTGTCACTCGCTTGGTCGCTCGTTCGATTGTCCATCTGTCAAGCCTTTTGAGGGTTTCTTCCTGGCCAGCCTCACAGGGGTATCCAGGTTCTGACGTCTCCCCTGGGGGAGAGCTCCCCAAAATGGCTTTTTTGGGGTCCATGTCACCTTTGTTCTGTGTCTGTGAATGTCTTTTCTTCAAAGTCAGTCAGCATATTACCTTTTTAAAACTTGAAAAGATGCCACCTTTGGAGCTGTGGCTGGGGGCTCACATCCTCCCCTTACATTGGTGACCCTGAGGGGCTGAGGGATGCCCGGCTCCGAGCTCAGGCCAGGGCCCCACTGATGTGCTGGGGGTGGTGCCCACCGGTGCGGAAGGGTCTGGGCTCCTGGGGTGGGTGGGATTCCCAGGCCCTTCTGGGCCTCTGTTTCCTCATCGGAAAGGGGCTGATGGGACCTGCCCCACCACATGGAGGTGAGGCCGAGGGGGTGAAGGTGCAGGAAGCGCCTGGACCCCGACTCCAGCTGGCCCCCTACTCATCAACAATGCAGTTTTTGTCAGTGCCCTTGGGGCTTGGCCTGAACTGGCATTTGCCCCAGAGTGTTTCAGAGAGGCTTTTGCAGAGGTTGAGTTGTTCAATGATGGCGAGTTATAGAGAAACTGCTCCGGCCAGACCCTCTGCCAGGTGGATGAAGCATGGTCCCTGCCTGGTGAGACCTGATGACCTGGGGACACAAGGACACGGGCAGGTGGGAGGGATGCTGTGAAGAAATTCACAAGTGATGGGGGTCTCTAACTGGGGTAGGGGAAGCAAGGGCCCCAGTGAGCTGGTGGTCAGGGAGGGTGTCCCAAAGAGGGTGGCATTTTTGGGAGGTCTAGAGGGTGACCTTAGCAATGCTGCACAGGGCGGCCGCAGGGGAGCCCTCAGGGAAGGCACCCTGGTTCTTGGCGCCCCCTCCTTCCCTCCCTCCCTCCCTCTGTCCGCCATCCTGCTCTGGACCCAGGAGTGTCTGGGATGGTGGCTCTGCTGCTCAGGGCTGCCTGGCCTCCCCAGTCAAGTCTCACTGAGCCTGGCACCCAGTGAGCGTCAGCTCCTCTTAGTCCAGGAAGGGGGTCCAAGCATCCGCCATCAGCCGACACGCATCGGCCATTCCTGAGCCCACAGTGAGAGAGGCGTTTTGGAAGGCTCTTCCAGGAGCTCCCGCTGCTCCTCAGAATGCCTGGAATTTTATAGCAGGGCTGAGCCAGGGCCACAAACTCACTGTACCAGAAAATTCACGTGTCTATGTTTTTTTCTTAAGTCAGTAAATTCTGACTTTGTGTCCTTACCCTCCTGTCCGGAACAACTGAACCACCCTGCCCTCTGCCAAGACTCCCTGCCTGGAGAAACCTGGGAAGACTTCCTAGAGGTGGTGACAAGGAGAGGGGGGAAGGAGGGCATCCAGGTAGTGGGAACAGCAGGGCAAATATCGGGCCTGTGGTGCAGCTTCGTGAGTTTGGGAATTGGGAGTGGGGAGAAGAACCCAGAAGGGAGGGGCCCTGGTGGAGGAGCCAGGCAGGGACACTGGGATGGTCACTTCCCTCACATTTGTCATGATACCTTCTAAAAGGTGTGGATCATCCACCTGAGATTCCACCAAGTGCATGCGCATCCCGGATCATTAAGAGGGAAGTGGGTGTGAGGAGGTGGAGGGGGCCTGGGCGAGTGGCTAAGACTCAGCTAACCCTTAATCCCTTTTATTCTTGCTCAACCTGGAAGAAAATGTCATGGCAATTTTTTATAGTCATGCAAGTATGTAGTGAATGTTATCGGGTATCTGTTTCTGCCTAATTCTATCAAGAACGTTCCCAGTGGCCTGTGCAGGCAGATTCCCTCCAGAGCCCTGAATCTCTGGCCACCCTGTAGAAGCCCCTGTTCCCCCAGTGGGGGAGAGTAATTCTCATGGAAAGAAGAGGAGGGGCAGAGTTTGGGGGGCTCCAGGAGTAAGGGCTCCTGTCACTCAGCCCGCTGGGGCCGTCCCCTCCCAGCCTTTAACGGGCAGCGTTGTTCACACCGTGCGTCCCCACGAAGCTGTGTGTGGGCCGACTGGTCGGGTCTTCCTGGTTCGGTTTAAGGTTACAGGGTGGAGTGCATTTTCCCATTTCCTGCCGTTCCCACGGCTCCTGTAATGTGGTGCACAGAAGGGGGTGTGTGAAGCAAGGTTGTTGGTCACAAGTCACAGAAACCCGGCTCCAACTAGCTTAAGTGAAAAAGTGGAATCATAGACTTGCAGATCCAGAAAGTCCAGGGTTCTGACTTCAGGCGTGGCTGGCTCCAGGGGCCGCAGGTGCGGTCCCTCAGCCTCTGTCTCTGTCTCTGGGCTCTGCTTCCCTGTGTATTGGTCTCTTTCTCAGGACAGCCCCCCCCCCCCCCCCCAGGACATGGCTCCTGGAAAATCTGAGGCTAAAGAACACTGCTGTCCACCGGTATTCCCAGTGGAAGTCCAGAACTGAGACCCAGTGACTGGTAGGGTTACCTCCCGGCTCTGAACCCATCATCTTGGCCAGAGGTCTGAAATGCTGGTTGTCAGGCCAGGACCCCATGCTCAACTGTGGACCCAGTAGGACCCTGCAGAGGACACCGGGGAGGGGGTGGTTAGAGGGCTGGGCAGCAGCCTTGCTCTCTCCCAGCTTTCTTGTTGGAGGGTCATCCTTCCACCTTGGGAGGACACTCATGGCTACCAGATGATGTCCCCTCCCTTCCCCCAGTGCCCTGCACTCCTAGAGGGGTCAGTTCTGTAATGCGTGATTTCGACCAAGTCAAGGCCAAAACAGCTCCTCGCTTCTGCTTTGGATGCTGTGCTGAATGGTGAAGCCCCCCAGCCTGTCAGCTCCGCTGGGGACCACCCCCACATCCACACGGCTCCCAAGTAAGGAGGCCCCTGCTATGTGGCCTGTGCTCGCCTCCCTGGAGCCTGTGCACTCCTTCATGGGGTGAATGTTTCCTGGGACACTGATCCTTGTGCCTGGATGGGGGGTGCCAGAGGAC
This sequence comes from Camelus dromedarius, assembly GCF_036321535.1. NCBI lineage: Eukaryota > Metazoa > Chordata > Mammalia > Artiodactyla > Camelidae > Camelus > Camelus dromedarius. Next base: position 119,636,138 of record NC_087436.1, read on the forward strand.
GGCCCAGGCAGGCTGGAGGCGACCCTCAGATGGTAACATGGATGGAAGGCTGTCAGGGAAGTGGGGCGGGGACTGGCGTGGTTGTCCTAGCCTGGAGCCGGGGGACCCTGCGCTCCCCCTCATAAGCTGTGATCTGAGTCTCTCAGCACCTATGCTTCCAAGATCTCAACCCAAAGAAGCCAGGAGCCATTGAGTCAAATCAGGGGACATGGGTGTCGCAAGGCATCTTAGAGGCCTCATTTTACAGATAAGAAAACTGAGGCCCTGGGAGGTTGAATGGTTTGAACAGAGTCCAGAGTTGTGGGCGGCAGAGCAGGGTCTAGACCAAGACTGCAGGTTCCCAGGCCAGGGCCCTTTCCAGAGGGAGACCCAGAGAGCCTGTGGGACCTGGGAGAGCCAGGCCTGGCTGAATCTCTAGGGACCGGGGTGGCTGGAGCAGCCTTGAAGCGCTTTTATTTCACATCCCTACCCCTGAGCTGTGAAGTTCCCCGCAGTGAGCGAGCCATGGGTCGGGCTGGATTCCCTCTGTCAGGAAATCGGCTGTGAGTCTTTGTTTTGGTGCCTTTGCCTCCAGTCTCCGGCCCTGGGTGTCTGACAAGAGTTGTAGAAGGTGAATCACAGATGGGTCCCCTCTTGTTTTCGAGAAGGAAGCCAGCCAGTGCTCACAGCTCCTTCTGCCACAAAAACAGCTGTTGGGTGGGAAGGCTCTCTGGGCAGATTCATTCAGCAAACGCCACGTGGGCACCTGCTGTGTACAGGGTGGTCGCCAACAAGGAGCCCTGGCGTGGAGTTAGAGGTCTCAGAGTTTCCAGGGTGCTCAGAGGTCACTGAGTCCCAGCTGGGATCCTTCCAGCAGTGGGAGGCTCACCCCCTTCCTGAGACGGCACATTCCAGGGTGTCTGGACTTGCCGAGAGCCGCTGAGGTCAGCACCGAGTCAGAGTTGTGCTAGAAGGTGATGTTGCAAGCAGGGCGTGTCATCTGGTGGACGCGAAGGATGCCTGTCTTTGCTGGCTGGGTGCTGGGCTGCAAGCCTGTTCGAGGCCCGAACTTCAGGGAGAGCGGGGGTGATGCCAAGCACTGCTGAGTGGCCCCAGCCTGCCTCCACCTGATGGCAAACATTAGAAAGCAGAGGTGAAGGCGAGATCAGCTTGCCTTGTCTTCGTGGATGGTGAGCACTGCTCACCAGTGGAAACCCAGCCCAGGACCCATCCACCTGGGGCCGGTAGGGGTGGGCAGAGGGGTGGATCTGTGGCTCGGGCCCTTCACCCACGTCTCCCTGCGTCAGTCCCTCCTTGGAGGCTGTAACAAACAACACAGACTTGGTGGCTGAGAACCGCATAGCTGTATCCTCGTATGGTTCTGGAGGTCAGAAGTCCAAAGTCAGTCTCAATGGGCTGAAGTCCATGTGTGGGCAGAGCTGGTTCCTTCCAGAGACTCCAGGGGAGAATCCGTTTCCTGGCCTTTGGCAGTTTCTCGAGGCTCCCGCACTCCTTGGCTGGAGGACCCCTCCTTCTCAGGTCCTTTGCCCTCTTCCCTCTGGGCCTTTGCACCTGTGACCCTCTGCCTGTCCCGGAGCCCTCCTGCCGGGCTCCTGGCCCCTGGTCCCCTGCTTTGCCTGCACCGTAGCACACACTGGAGACCATGAGGTTCTGTCCTCGCCTGTCTCCCCGGGACACTGTGTCCCCACTTGGAGCCTGAGGACCCTGTGGCCTTGCTGGTGCCAGAGCCCCTGGGCATAGCAGGTTTCAGTGAATGTTTGTAGAACAGGCCGGTGAGTGGAAGAGTCCATAGAGAGTTGCAGATAAATGAAAGTTATTTTTAAAGCACATTTAACCAACTTGCCTGACGACTGGCCTCTCGGCCCATCCTTCTGTAGACCTGCTTGGGGGGGGGGCCCGTGGGACAGACAGCCCCTACCGTGAGACTGAGTCTGCCTGCTTTTACTGAAGATGAAGGTTTTTAAGCTGCTTGGAGGTAAATTTTGGCTAATTTTGAATGATATCGCATCAGCAAATATTCATTGAGTATCTATCAACGGAAGGCGGTTCCCCTGAGGGGGGTGGAGGGGTGCGGCCCCCACACCCAGGACAAAACTGCCCGAGGCCTGTGGCTTCTGCTCTTCAGTGACTTATTATTTCATTGTGTGTTGGCGCGTGTGACAACAGCACCCGAATGGATGAAAGGGAGAAACACCCTGGGGTTAAAGGAGGAGCCGGAGAGGAGCCTCCCGGCGCTGGCTGGGCAGCTCCTCCCGCAGGGCCGGGGTCTTGAATGGAGGCCTGGCTTTTAGGATGGTGAGAGCTGTGGGATTTGGGGGCAGGTCGAGAATTCTGGAGAGCGGGTCACGGTGAACAGGGGGGACAGGGTACCAGGCCTGCCCCTCCCACAGGTCAGCTGGGGGACAGCGGCAGATCAGTGCACCTCTGGGTGGCCTGGCTCCCCCACAGGTCACGCGGGACTCTCCCTGCAGGGCCGAGAAGGGCCAGGGTGGGCTGAGCCACTGGACCGGCCAGGAAGCAGGAGGGCCCCCCTAGAAGAAGAAGCTCATCTTTGGAGGTTTGCGAGCCGTTGTTCAGACTCGGCGGAAGGGGAAGTTTGGGCTAAACAATGAAAGGGACCCAAACAAGGAGATTCTGTCTCCTAATTGCACTTGGCGGGCTCCCCTCCCATTTGGCCAGGTGTCACCTCCTATTTGTGCTGCCTAAATGGATTCTAATAGCTTTCTTCTGCGTCACTCAAAGAACCGCCTTGGTAGCCAAAAAGGAAATTGGTTTCAGGTGGAAGCCCAGTTTTACACGATGGAGCCCAAGCTGTTAATTACCTAGAAATCACATGAGGATTTTTAGCCTGAAAAAGTTTTTTTTTCTTGGGTTCAACTTTCATAGATATTAATTATAGATAGCGGCTTCGGCCCACTGAAATAATTCCTCTCTCAAGAGATTAAAGACATTGAAAACGCTGTGCCTTGTTAGACACAATGCGTATTCTTTCCCTCTCTTTTTGCTCGGTGTATGGGCTGGAAATAGGAGACTGGGGAATTTAGAAATGATTTGATACCTTTCCTGTATTTAACAAAAGTTTTGATTCCATACTCTGAGCATGTTTTCAAGTCTCTGAAGCCGGTGGGAACTTGATGACAAAGGTCAAGAAGGCGACATTAATGTCGGGAATGTGACTCCCAGTCGGGATGTCGTGGCTCCTCTCTGCTGCTCATCCACCCGCCTGCGCTTGTATCCGGGAGAACCATCCTGGGGCTTCCCGGTGCACTTGGCATAAAGTCCGAGCTCCTTGCCTGGCCTCCACTCACCCTGCCCACTGCACTCTGCAAGTCATGGTTTCCCAGCTTCTGGAATGTGCCAGGCCCTCCCCACCCCAGTGGTTGTGACCCCGCGATTCCCTCTACCTGGAGTGTGTGTTGGCCCTGTGTCACTTCAGGGTCTTGTCAGCAAGGCCTTCCTGTCACCCTCCTGAAACGTGTCCTTCTGTCCTCCACCTGTTTCCTCAATTATCATATGCATTCTGTATTTGATTGATCTTTTTGTCTGCGTGTATGTCTGTCTATTTTTCTGTCTCCAAAAGAAATAGTAGTTTCCTGAACACAGGGGCGGTGTCAGACTTTGGGGCCATGTTGCGTTTGAAGACCCAATGTCTCACAGATCTAGGGGTCCCAATTTGGCTTTAGGGTATCTGCTGCCTGGGCTCCACCCCAGGGTGCCTGGTTTAGTTGGTCTGGGCTGAGGCCTGGGCACCCAGATGGTTCTCATCTGCAGCCGCATTTGAGAACCACTGTCACGGGCTGGGAATTTGCAGGGGACACAGGAGGCCCTGCAGGGCAGACGGGACCTCGACGTGGAGGCAAGCTCAGCCCCAGCTCAGGCCCCTCCTGTCCCACCACGTGGCCTCAGAGGATGCCTCTGTGTCCCTGTGGAAATATAGCAGTGTTTGTTTCACTTGGTTTAAGAGGCCAGAAATCTGTGGAATGAATTTTAGTGCTAGTTCCGTGAAAAGCACTCACAGCTTGAAGTGTCAGTGGCCACTGGCCCCCCAGGCTGGCTGGCTTCGTGTCCCTGGGGCTGGGCTGAGGCTGCAGATTCTGAGCCTGCCTTTTCCACCCAGCCCCGCTTGGCTGTGGCTCTGAAGTGGGGAGGCCGCCCTGGAGAGGGCCAACTCTGTGTTGTCCTTCCAGCTCCCGAAGCAGAGGTGGAGGCTCGGGGACAGCAGGTGACCAGGCCATGCTCTCCTGGTCACGATGCGATCTGCCACTGCTGGAGGTTGCGATGTTGGGAGCAGGGGCATCATCTGATTCACCTCTGCATCCTAATGCCTAATTTAAGGCTCAGTGCGTCGTAGGACCTCAGGAAATAACTGTAGCACAGGAATGAGTGGATGGAGGAGGTCTCCTAATTCCTGCAGGGGCCGTGGTGTGTCCCAGGCAGGCCGAGACGTTGGTGCCCCTTCAAACTGATCTTCTGGAACAATCTACTCAGGGTTCATTGGGGTAGGTGGGATTGATTCAGCCTAGGGCTGGGGCTGCTGCCTGGCTCAGAGCAGAGGCCGCTGGGCAAGGCCCTGCCGTGCGCCCTCGGCCTGCATCCCGTGCAGAGGGGTGGCCTCTGCAAGCTGCTGCCCGCTGCTGTTTTCAGCCTCCTTTCCAAGTGCTCGCTGGGTACCGTGCAGTGGGAAGTGATTTCGGGGGTGAGTTTGTCTTAAATTTCCAACAGATCGTTTCAGCACACTGCACATTTAGTTTGTTTCCAAGTTGCTATAGAAGGTAAATGATTAATTAAGCGGCACCCACACGGTTTTTTTAAAGAAGGAATGATTTTTCAAAACAAAGTAATGCCCCCATGATTTGTCAGAGAGAGAAAAGAAGGCATTTAATAAGCAGAATGCTGCTTAATAAATCATAATTACTTACGTGGGCAAGTGCATCAGCTCACGGAGGTGCCCAATTAAACATCTAATCACGTTGACTTTCTCCTTCATATGCACGGAGCTGGCCACACCCCCTGGGGTCGACCAGATGTTCCTGAGTTCTGGTGGGCAAATCTTAACTGCCTTTTGTTTTTCCCCTGAGTCACTAAATTGATGTCCTTGAAGACTTATTTCCAAACTTTGGTGTGTCTCAGACTCCTGGGGGAACTTGTTAAAAAGACAGAGGCCAAGGCTCACCTGAGATGTCCTGAATCGGTGGGGTGGGCCTGGCGCCTGCATTTCAATGAGCTCTCCAGCTGTCTGCTGCGCCCCTCCCTGGGGAGCCCTTTCTCAGGCAGCGTGACCAGTGGAATCAGAGAACTCTGTAGTGACTTCTAGTGTGGCCAGGGTTACACTTACTGTCCTTCCAATTTGAGGTGTGCAAGGTTTCCAATTGAATTGGGGGACTGGTGAGAATCACATGGATTCTCTGCATGGTGTGAACCATCACCAAGTGGAGTGATGTCAGGGGGACCTGTGGTTTGGCAAAACTCATCTGCACCTGCTATGCCCCCCGCCTGTGTGGGCACCTGGGAGTCAAGGAAACCAGACACAGGCCCTGCCCTCCAGCAGCCCTTGGTCCAGTGAGCAGATGGATAAATACATGCTGACCAGGGCTGCTGGAGGTGGGCTTCCTGGAGGAGGTGGCACTTCACTCAGACATGGGGAATTAAATTAAGTTTCATTAAATTAAGCATGTACATACTGAGTACCCTGCGGGTGTCCAGCCTGTGCTAGGTGGTAGTGACTTAGTGCTGACCAGGTCAGACAGACCCCTGCCTTCAAGGTGCTTGTATTTTAGGAGGGGAGAGGGATGCAGAACCTAAAACCAGCACAATAAGTTCAGATGGTGGTAAACACCATGGAGAAAATCAAACTCATAATGACCTGCAGCAGACAGAGTGGTCAGGGATGGGACCTGCAGGGGTCAGGCGGTCAGGGATGGCCAGGAGCCTGCCATGCAAGACCTGTCACGCAACGTCTGAGCTGGGAACGGGCTTGGCAGGTTTGGGGGACAGAGAGGAGGGCAGTGCCTATGACACAGCAATCTCACCCCTAGAAGTGCATATATATGTACATACACATATATACACATCCATCCATACATATATATATACACACCCAAGAGAAGCCCTAATAGCCCAAAGTGGAAACAACCCAAATGCCCATCAGCTGATGAGTGGATAAGCCATGTGCTGTATCCATACAACAGAATATTATTTGGCCATAAAAGGATAAGGAACTGATACACTGCACGAAATGGATGCACTTTGAAAACATGATGCTGAGTGAAGGAAGCCAGACACCAAAGACCACATATTGTATGGCCCCATTTATGTGAAATGTCTTGAATAGGCAAATCCATAGAGACAGAAAGTAGAGACGTGGTGGTTAGGGGCCGGTGGGTGGAGGGGTGGGGAATGATTGTGAATGGTTGTGAGGTGATGAACATATTCTAAATGAATATAGTGATATTTGCACAACTCTGTGAATGTACTAAAACCCACTGAATTGTACCCTTTAAATAGATGCATTGTATGGTGTATGAGTTTTATCTCAAAGCTGTTAAAAAGAAGGTGGTGTGGCTGGAGCAATGGGGTGGAGGGGCATGGGCTGTGGTTATGTAGGGGACAGCTGGGGTGAGAAAGGGCACTCTGGACAGTGGCTAGAGAGAGCTGGAGCATCAGGAAACGGTTGGCAAGGCTCAGGGTGAGGGAGGTGGGTGTGGCTCTGCACAGGTGGGCGGGGCCGAGCACAGCAGGTGTGGTTGTCCCTGAGGGTGGTTGAAAGTCAGACCTGGAGAGATTTTCTGCAGAGGAACCAAGTGGAGGTGGGAAAACCACTCCTCACCATTCTGCCTCAACTAGTCCGCTAGTTACCTGCAGGGGCTTCGTCTGTCTCTTACTTGGGCAGACCCTTGCTGGGCAGTGGAGGGAGGGCTTCTCTGCTTGGGTCCTGCTCCCTAATGGGACCCCAGGATGCTGAAATCCCAGACCTCCAGAGCCCTGAGCTGACCATTAAAAACCAACAACCCACCGAACGGCAGAAAACCCAGACTCATGTTCCTGTTGAGGATGGAACCCGTGCTCATTGTGGACCTTGCAAACAGAAAGGTCTAAGAAAGAAGAAACCTGAAATGACCGATAATCCCGCACCTCTGAGGGAGCAGCGTCCACCCTTCTGGCCGTTTCCTTCCCACTGTGCTTCTGTGCAGACGTTAGAACCCTGTGATGATTTACTCGCACCTTTCACACGTGACACCCAGCAGTGTCAGCGGTGTCTGTCACGTGTGTTACAGCCTTTGCACTTATTTATCGTAGTTTGTGCCTTTTGACGACCTTCTTCCAGTTCCCCCTCTCCCTGCCACCCTGCCTCTGTTAACCGCAAATCTGGTCCCTTTTTCTGAGTTTGTTTCTGAAGTATACTTGACCGACGACACTATGTTAGTTCCTGTTACACAGCATAGTGAGTCGATATTTCTACGCATTTCAAAATCATCACCAGGATAAATCGGGATTCGATCTGTCACCGTCCACAGATACTGCATGCTCACTGACTGTGTTCCCCACACTGTGCATTTCGTGCCATGACTCCTTTATTTTGCACCTGGAGGTCTGTGCCTCTTAAGAACTGTCACTTCTTCATTGTGTCCCTGTAGTTGTATTCTTGGAAGGAAGCTCCCCTGTCATCGTGAGCGATCGTCCTGACATGTGTTAGCCAAGTCAGCACCCTTGGATGCATCTCTTTGTCCAGTGTCGATGGTTTCCTAGAGCAAATTTGCTGACGAGGTCACCAGTCAAAGGTCATGAACCTCGAACACACCGGCTGCCTAGTTGTGCAGATGTTTCCTAGACAGATCTACTGATGCGTCTCAATCACAGCGTGACTCCAAGTGCAGGTGTCACACGGGCCCTTTGGTCCCTTCCTGGGAAGGGCTGGGCTTGGAAAGGGCTCCTTGAAAAGTGTGGCCATGCGGGGCCCACTCCAGGATGGTGCGAAGTCTTCATAGCTGGAACAGACATGTTTATCTGGGGGGTGGGGAGGGTGAGGGAGCCAAGGGCACAAAGCTGAGGGGTCCCCCAGGGATGGACAGATCGGGGAGCTGGCCACTCACTTCACCAGGCTGGGCACCCAACTCAACTTCCAGCCCCATGGGGGCATGGCCTGCAAAGGATGGCCCCTGGGCTCCCGCTGGGCATGGGTCTACACAGTCGTCTGCACATGTGGGTGCAGCCCAGCTTTGGGCTGCGCTTAGAGGCTGTTGTTCTGGGGAGTGAAGCCAGCCCGGTGGTGTTTTCCTGTGGTCTCATCGTGGCTGCAGCTACCTGACTCCTGCAGCCCCCCTCTGCCCATGTCTGTGCTGGAGTTTTATTGAAGGATTAAAAAAGAAATCCAGGAATCTTTACTTAATTAAGGCTTTTATGACTTGCCCAGCTGAGCCTTCAAACTGTTTTCTTCGGTGTTTGGTGTTTGGAAGTTTTCTGGGTGCCCGGCAGCCTGGCAGCCTGGTTCCATTCAGGAGTGTGACCTGCATTTCAGGAGTTGTGCACTGGTCAGCGCCTGGTCCAGCAAGCATCCTCATCACAGGAGGCCGGCTTGCCTAGAGGATTCCAGGGACCCCTGGACTCTGCACCCCATGCAGCCCACCCTGCGTGCTTGGGGCCGTGGCTCTCCCCTGCTGCTCCAGCAGGCAGTGGTCACTCCAGTGTCCCGAGAAGATGGAGATCCCCCAGGTGGGTCCCCGGTTTCCACAGAGACCTAACTCTATTTGATGGTTGGTAAGAGGTGGATGGATTACTGTCGGGCACAAACATAGGTGCCCCTGCCCCAGCGCTCACAGCTATGCCCCTGCTGGGCGAGGGGGATGGTGGGCTGGGAGGCAGTGGTGGTGCGTGTGCCGGGCCGCCATGTCTGACTCCAGGTGTGACCTCGGACAGGACAGGCTCTTTAACCAGCAGCCTCCTGCTGGAAACACTTGCCAGAGTGAGGGTTAGCATCCTCCAAGAAGGGGCTTTTTGCAAGGAGCAGAGAGGACCGCTCCCCCCCACTCCCTCCGCCACTTCGGCCCAGATCTGAGCTGCTGCTGCTGGACTGCTGTGAGGAGCCCAAGGAAGGAGGCAGACCAGGACCACAGCGGTGATGGGGGTGGCCGGGCAGGGTTGGGGCGGTCTCCCCCTCCACCCCCAGTACGCACTCACCCAGTGCTTTGTTATTCCGGGCCTGTGCTAGACTTCATGTGGATGAACTCACTCAGTCTGCCCTGCAGTCCTATGAGGCGGGTGATGCTCTCACCCCGTTTGCAGATGGAAGAACCGAGGCACAGAGGAGTTAAATAACTTGGACCAGGTCACACAGTTCCGTGATCATTCTGGAATTTGAACCTGACCGCTTCACTCCAGAATCTATGTTCGTTAGCAGCTGTGAGGTGGGTAATTTCTCTGGGCCTCAGTTTTCTCATCTGTTTAATGGATTTACTGATACGTCCCAGGCACAGAGTAGGAACTCAGTGGCTGTTCCATCTTCTTGTTATTATTTGTATCAGCAAATAAACAGAGGTGTGCAAAGAGAGGGTGGCTGCCACAGGAGGTGGGATCCTGACACTGGCTAGGGAAGGCTGCGGTGGCCTGGTGGGCTGGTTTCCAGGCCCTCCAGGCGCCCACTGGCAGGAATTGGAGTCAGACCCACCTTCTGGGAGGACGGAAGCTCCTGAGAAGCTCAGCCCTGGCCAGGTGGTTCAGGAACCTCGCAGGGTGCAGCCTTGGGGCAGCCCCCGGAGCCTGGCTGAGCACGCTGTGCAAGGCAGGCCTGACAGCGTTTAATTTTCTCCTCTAAATCTGCCTCCTCCAGCCGAATCCTCCTGGAGTGTGAGGCAAATGCACCATTAAGGCACCAAACAGGGAATGCGGAATTACTTTGTAATAATTTGTCATGAAGGTGGGGTGAGTGGTAGGCGGAGCTGTGATCCCAGACCGGTGGAAGCTGCATCCGCAGGCATGAAGCAGCTGTCTGTTTTGGTCTTAAAAACCCTGCCTTTTGTCTTCTGCTTTGGTCACCTCCTCCTTCTGCCCACCCCTCATGATTGTGGTGGTCCTGGCTGGGGGAGGTCATCCCGTCTGTCCTCCCCTCCCCCACCCCTCCCCCTTCAGGGCAACCCTGAGGCTGTGATCCTGTCCAACCAGCTCACGGAAGGTGGAGGGGCTCCGAGGATTCCGAGCCTCACTGTGCTTTGTCTTCATCAGTGGCATTTTATTTAGGGAAGACATTTGACATCTTTGCTTGGGTGTTTCCTCTAAATGGTGGTAAACTGACCCGTCTTCCCTATACCTTGTGGGGAGTGAAGTACAAATGTTATATCACATAAAGTGCTTGAGAAGGGTAGGAGGGAGGAAGGAGGAAGGAGGAAGGAGGGAGTGAGACTATAATCCAGTTATACAGAATACATTGGCAGACTCCTGTTCATCCTTCAAAACCCTAATGAGGTATTGCCTTGTCTAGGAAGCCTTTCCTGACTCCCCTGGACTGAGTTACAAAGGTTGCTCACACTGCCACGGGTTGCTTTGCTGCCCGCACAGTTTTATCATCGTTGGGTCCTAACTGACCACCATCATGGTCGTTCGGCATTGGGGTCTAGCCTGCAGGACCAGGAGCTCTTGACTGCGGGGATCAAAGCATCTTCATTTTTGTGTGGCACTGCTTTTGGCTGAGAACTACTATGTAGTGAACTGAAAGGCACACGGACAGCAGCCTTTGGCCAGACACAACACAGCGGGGACGTCTGCTGTGTGGCCTCCTGGAACCTCCCGTTTTTCTGCTTCCTTGGTTGTTTGAACTAGCGTGGCCCGGCCAGTCTGGGAGTTACCAGGCTGGGACCGTGTGCACTGGGTCCGGTCCTGGGGAGCAGCCGACACCCTGGCACCGCTGTGATGCCAGTCTGTGGGCGGGACAGCCTTGTCTTGAGATCCCAGAGTCCGGGGGCTGGAGAAGGTCCTGGGGGGCCATGCAGATGGCCCCCTCTTTGTGAGCTCCCTGGGTTCTCCACGTGTGCTGTGCCTGTGGACCAGCCTGAGCTTCCTCTGGGCACGTGGTCTCAGAGCAGTGGGAGTGCTCACGTGGCCAGCCTGGGCTCCAGCACAGCGTTCCTGCAGGGAAGTGGAGACCCTGTGGCCTTTGGGGATGCAGCGTCGGGAGTCAACAAAGTGTCACTTCCACCACCACCACGTGTTCCGGTTCTGGGGAGGGAATACAGGCCACGCCTCTCAGTGGGGGCAAAGTCGGAGTTTGGAGCTGTATTTTCAAACCACCAGGGTGAGAACTCGTGGCTGTGGTAGGTCTGAAGCCCTCATGCAGCCCCCCAGCCCACGGGCCCTGATCTTTTGCAGTGGCTTCCCATCACGCCGGGAGGGTCAGCATCTTTAAAGTCCCTGCTCATGGAATGTGCACCGAAGCAGGACTGTGCAGGCAGGACTATCTCTGCTCCTAGCCCTGGGAGGCAGGCATCACTCACCTCCTTGCTGGCCAATGGAAGGGGAGCCCATGTCGCTGGCCTGAGGTCACAAAGCCTAAGGCGCATAGCCTGGATTTGAACCTGAGTCCATCTGACCCCAAACCTGGCCTTGCTCAGCCCCCATGTGTCCCTCCAGCCAAGGGGCCCAGGGTAGGAGGTGACAGAGCTGTGTTGAAGGTGCCCCATAGGTGTGGCTGGTGCCGTCCTGTTTGCTGAAGGGTTAAGTCCTGACGTCTGTGGCGGGCCAGGAAGGGGCTATTTACAGCGGGATTTATCCCTAACAGGTGGAGGGCGCAGGGCCGGGGTTCTGCAGGCGCTCTGACAGCCTGCAAGATAAAGGAAGCTAGGGCCCACCCCCTGAGACCCACTAATTCAGACCGCCATCTGTCCCTGCTTTCACAGGCCACCTCCCGCTCAGTGTTACCATTCAGGGTATGACACAGTGGCCCCACCGTGGGAGGGGTTCTCATCTCGCCAGTCAAGGGTTCGTGGCCAGGCCCTGCTCTGTTTTGGGGTGATGGGGGTGACACACCTGTTCTGCATCTTTGAGGACCCCCTGAAAGTGCCAGGCCATGGGCTTTTCCTGTTTTTGTGTTCTCACTTCTGGGCCACCTTATTGCCAAGATCATGAGCATCTTAATTGAATGACGCCCTTTGCTAGCAAGTTAGTTCTGCCTGTGGAAGAGGGCTGGGCTCCGTGCTGGTGCCATAGTGGTGGCCGGCTGGGATGAGCCGGGCTGTCTGCACATGCCCCCGCTGCCCGGGCACACTTGTGCACACTCAGGACACTGGCCATCAGCGTCCCTGTCAGCTCAGCAGTCCTGAGGTGTGACCCACATGCCAGCTTCCCTGCCTCCTGACGTCTAGATGAGAGGGGCTCAGACCGCTGAGCCCGCGCCTTGCAGGCTGGTGATCTCTGGTGATGTCTGTGAATGTTGGGGCTGCCTAGTGCTCTGGCCACTGAGGGCTCTGGGTTCCTGCTCCCTGTGCTCGGGCTCTGCACCCCCTCGACATGAACTGGGATGAAAAACTATAGTTTTTCTAGGAGTCGTTTCATGGGGCCTCGGGGGTGCAGTGGACCTTACTGGTGGGAGGTGGTGTCAGTCTATGGAACATGCTTAGGTCGGGAGCCGGGTCCCTCTCTTGGTAGCATGACCGTGGGGGCAGAGTCTGTGTCACCCCAGGAGCTGGTTCCAGCCTCTTGTGGTCCTGCTGCCCCCACCCCCACCTCCCTCTGCCCCCTCGCCTTTCCCTTCTCCATCCTCTGTCTTCTCCCTGGACCCCAGCAGCAGCACAAGCCCCTTGGGCCCCCGTGCGGAGTGCTTTCACCATCCTTTGTCACCGTGATGTCTTGCCCCAGCTTTCAAAACCTGCTGTCCAGGGATTTGCCCAAACTAAGACAGTTCCCCCCTTGAGGGGGCGATGGGCTCATTGTGGGGGGGTGTCTAGGGAGGGGACATGGTTTTCTCTTTCTCTGGGGCTCACAGTCCAGCTGGGAGGCAGGGTGACTGGGGGCCTTGGAGATGCCAGGGAGTGTGGAGAGAAGGGGCCTGAGGGGCTGGCACTCGTAGGTCCGTGCACGACTTTGCCGGGACCGCCATACCGAGTACCACGTTCTGGAGGCTGAACGACAAACATGGATGCTGGGAGTCTGAGACTAGGAAAAGTAACAGGGCAGAAGGCGGACTGTCCTGCAGAAGGGGCGAGGCGGCACCTAGTGGGAACACAGACGAAGGAGAGGGTCCTTCTTTCTAGGGGAAGGATCTTTGAGGCCTTTGCAGCTTAATGAGCATGACTCCCATGGTCCGGGGTCGGGGGCAGCAGGGAAGGTGCTTCCAGCTGGGGGTGCATCGTGGGCAGGGATGAGGAGATACGCCAGGTGCCTTGGGGTTGGGAGAGACCCCGGCTGGCAGAGTGGGGCCTGCGGGGCCTGCGGGTGGGGGGCGAGGCGGAGCGGGGCTCGGGCTGGACTGTGGAGGGCTGGGACACGTGGATGCATTCCCTGCAGCCCCGCTCCTCGTGGAAGGGTCCTTGGAACCACTGCACAGCATCACGTGGTTGCCGTTAGTGATGCGGACACTCGGCCCAGCCCCGCCCTGCACCGGCGAGGTCCTTGTGACGGAAGCGCTTTAAAGTTTAAGAAGCTGTGCTCGGGCTGCGGGAGCCACGGAGGGCTTGGAGGGGGTGGCAGGAGGATGCCCTGTCCTGCGCGGCCCTGGAGCAGAGCGCGGGGAGGCATCAGCAGGGCACACTGCAGGCCTCTGGGGACCCGTGGGGGCTGTGGGAATAGCCTGGGAGAGGGCACGGAGGAGGCCTGGGGTCCAGCAGGACTGGTGTGGAGGAGGAGGGACGGGTGGGAGGAAGATGCGACCCTCGATGATGCTGCGGCCTCCGCCCCTGGGAGTCTGCTGCGGTCGGAGTCTGCGAGGTGCCTCTTCCCAGGTGAGCGTCCTGGGGCATCCAGGCCCTGGGGCCCTGAGCCTGGGGCTTGGTCACCAGAGAGCCCTCGTTAGCAAGCAAGACGAGGTGCGCAGCCTCATTATGTCAGTCCCCACAGCACCCAGGACGGGGAGTTTATTCTTTTCATCATCTCTGAAGCCCTCCAGGGTTCTGGTCCCGAGCTCTTAATTTGCGTCCCTGCTGATCCTCGTGGTCCATGACCTTTAGACTCCTGCTGGGCTCCAACATCCAACATTTCAATCGAGCCCTTGGTGGCCAGCCAGGCTTTGCATGAGGTGGGGGTTCCCGCCGCTCCAGGTGCTGCCGGTTCAGTGAGAGGCACCGTGCTGTGCAGACGCCTGCCCTTCCTCCCTCCTGCCAGGGGCCGCCGTAGGTCCCCCCCGGGGGGGGGTGCCGTGGGCCCCTATCCATGGGGGGGATGCGTGGGCAAGCCCTGGGTGCTCAGTTTAATTCCACTTAGTGGACTGTTAAGCACCAGCAGGGCTGAGCACCAGGTGTCAAGGTCAAAGCAGGGCAAAGCTGTGCACATCCTTCCCCTGGGGAGTGTGGGGTCCCACAGGGACACGGCTCTTGGCCATGGCGAGGCATGGTGGGGCAGTTGGAGTGATGGGTGCAGCACTACGGTAACCATCACCCAACCTCACCGCTGCTCTGCCAGGTGCCGCTCTGGGGCTCCCATGGTTCAGGTCAGTTCATCTTCAGAACAGCCCCAGGAGGTCAGCACTGCTGTATCACCACCTGTTTACAGGTGGAGAGTGTGAGTTGCTGAGTGGGTCGGTTACACATCTGAGAGTGGCAGGATTAGGGTTTGAACCCAGGGGTCTGCACATTTAACCACTGCTGGCAGGTGGAGGTGGACAGGCAGGAGACAGGTGTGGTTCCACCCCAGGGTCTGCAGGAGGGGAGGCGCCCCAAGCAGTAGGAAGAGTGAGGCAAAGGCCTGGGACCGTGCTGGAACAGGGAGAGGTGTAGACCAGCCCGGAGAGCTGGAGGGGTGGTCCAGGGGCCACCCCACCTGTGCGGGTTTAATCTGCAGGTCAGGAGCCCTGGGAGCACGTTCAGGTGAATGTATCTTCCACCTCCACAGCGGACAGAGGCCCTCAGTGTGTCCCTGCAGCCCTGGCAGATTGCTGCACCCTTACACCTGCAGCCCAGACTCGGCGTTGGCGAGGAGCACATCCCTTGCAGTCCAGAGCACAGAGGAAGACTCTGGAAGGAGGTTGGCGGAGCACTTCTCAGACGGGGTGTCATAAAGTCCCCAGGCAGTATTGGAAAGGCCCCTCTTTTTATACCATGAGGCACCTTCTAGGTCAGTCAGAGCTCGGCTCTCTGGTCATCCTTCCTGTGTTTGAGTCCTGTCCCAGCCTCTGCTTGCTGGAGCCTCAGACAAGTTCCTGCCTGGTGTTCCTGCCTCGGTTTTCCCATCTGTAAAATGGATGTCATTACCATGCACACGTCAGAGGGTGGTTATGAATATTCTGAGAGTGCATGTGTCATACACTGTCCTGTCCCCTTCTTAGGCCTCAGTTTCCTCATCTGTAAAATGGGGCAGTTGGACCTGGGGGGACAGGACGGAAAGAGGTGGGAGAGAGCCCCAAAGCCCAAGCATCTGGTGTGGGCCACGTGCTATAACTGGTGGCCTGGGCTCCTGGCCATCCTGTGTTAGAGGAAGAGAGTGCAGGGATGCTGGACTGGCCTCTCCCACAGCCCCCAACCTTGCCGCCTTGTCTCCCCAGGTGCTGGGGATCTGGGATGGCGACTTAAAGGTGGCCCTTGATTTGGGCTGTCACTGAAGTGGCAGGTTTGTCCATCAGCCTCAGACGTATCTATTCCTTTGATCGCTCGAATCGATTTCAGGTAGCTGGGGGCGGGGGGCGAGGGCGCAGAGCTGGCTTCGCTGCCGCAGGGACGCCGCTTCCCCCGCCCTCCGCCGGCCGCTTGATTTGCTGCTGCAGAGAGGCACTGAGCTCCCCGGGAAGCTGACAGCCACTGCCAGCCTGTCCATCTTGTTTTTAGGAAGAAAGCATGACTTTGAACTACATCCTGTGCCCTCAGAGTGCTGCCGGTCCCAGGGCTCCCAGGTGTGCTCATCCTGGTGACCCTGCCTGGTGACTGCTCGGGCCATCCCCGGGCGGCAGTGTGGCTGTGCAGCCCCTGGGGGCCTCCGGAGCTTGAGGGGACCCCAGCTCCACCTCAGCCAAGGGCTTTGAGGTCTAGGGGGCACCTTGGGCCGTTGTCCCTTATGATCTGTCCCCCAGGCACCTCCTCCAGGCAGGGGCCCATGTCTGGCTCCCAGGGTGCCTGGCACACAGTTCATACTTGCTGAACTCTGGGTGCTGTCGGTGTGGCTGGCTGCGCCTCCAGCTACCTGGTGAGGGGCTGCCCAGGCTGCAGCCTACGAGGTGGCCTGACCATGGAAGCCACAGGTCAGGGGCCATGCTCGGGGCAGTGACTGCTCTCGAGAGAGAGGGCTTAGGCTTGTGGAGACAGTGGCGGGGAGTTTACCCCTGGAGATGGGCTGAGCAGAGTGAGAGAGCTGTGACCGCTTGCCCAAGGTTGCACAGAAGGTCCTGTCGTGGTCCCCTTGGCCTCAGAGCCTGTGCCTCATAGAGGGAAGTGTTTGGGTGGCCAGGCCCCCGAGTGGACAGCTTTCTGGGGAGGGTTGTGGTGAGCCCCTGTGTGAGCCCCCAGTGCCATCGGCGTCAGTTGAGAGGTCAGGCCCTGGTAGGGCACAGGGACTGACTGTGCCCCTCGGGTTCCGTCAGGGCCATGCTGATGAGTGCTCAGGGGTGCAGATGCTTGGAGTTCACAGCAAAGGTGAGGCACTCATGCCTGGATTCTAAGGGCAGCTTCTCAGGGTGGGCGAACCCTTGTGGTCACGTTGCTAGTGCTGAAACTTGATTTGCAGACAGGCATGAGCCCCTGTGAGGCACCAGCTGTAAGCACGGCCAGTCCCTGAGAGGGTGCGCACATGCCTGCGAGTCTAGCCGAGCACCGCTGTGTGCAGGCGCGGCTGTAGGTGCCGCACCAAAGCCGGAAATCAAATAGCTGAGAAGCCCTCTCTGCCCACGTCCTTGTGGGGAGGGGCATGCTGCATACACAGAAGTGAGTAAGCACATGCCCACGTGCGCTCACACACACGGACATGCATTCTCCCATGTGACGATGTGTAATGTGCAATGGAGAAAATAAGATGGATGGGGGCGGAGGAGGAGGAAGGGGAGGGTGGCCAGAGGAGCTCTCACTGCCGGAAAGTGAGGAAATGAGCCATGGGGTATCTGGGGCTGAAGCACTCAGGCAGGGGGCAAGTGCAAAGGCCCTGGGGCAGGAATGCATCACTCTATGTAAGGACCTGAGGAGTGGGGGGAGGGGAGTGAATAAAGGGCTGAGAAAAGAGGCCAGGGGGTTGAGGGGGGCATTGGAGCCTATGTTCTCAGCCCTCTCAATGTGTCCACCCAACAGTTAGTCATTGTGAGCAGCTTGTTAGCTGTGGTTTTAACTTTCTGACGCAGCCTCATATCTCCCAGGCATGAGAACAGCTGTCACTTTCTAGATGGAGACCTGGAGCCTTTGGGGAGTTGGATGGGGCAGGTGGGGCCCTGAGCTCCGGTTCAGCCATCTGACGACACTGGCCTCTGGCTGGCTGTTCCTTTGCAAGCAGCTATTTTTAGCCACCAGCGGAGGTGCAGGAGGAGTTTGGGGCCTCGAATCCAGCCGTGAACGGAAATAGAAATGTGGTTTCTGACAAGCAGTAGATAACGTGGGCAATTTCCCTCTTCTTTAGTAAATCCCACTTTAACACAATTGATTGCAGTAAAAATAGATGCCTTTTCAAAAGGCCCAGTGAAACCTCGTCATCCACAGGGATTCCTGCTTAAAACAGTTTTTATCTGGCTAGAAAAAAGGCCTCACTCTTCTGGTGGCTTTCCTGTCGTGCCCACAAACTCCTTTTCCGAAGAGAACCCTCTTGACGCACAGGAGTCAACAGTGGCCCCAGCCTTTCCTCTGATGGGACCCCACCCACGTCCATCTCAACAGAGGTGCAGCCAGGGGGCAAGGGGAGTGAACCGTGGAGACCCAGGACTGGGGTCTGACTCTGGCATGGACAGTTTTCTGTTTTCAATTATCCACGTATTTATTCAGCAATTTTATTGAGTTCCCCCTGCAGACCAGGTATTCTTCCAGGTGTCATGGATGCCCTGTGAGGAGAGTGGGCATGATGATTCTGTGTCCTGGAGTGTTTGGTCAGGCTTGTGGCTCGATCTCTCTGAGCCTCTAGTGCCGCATCTGTAAAGTGGGACTAGTAATACCCGTCCAGGGGCTGCTGCGAGGGATCACGCGTAAGGAAGGTCTTTGGAAGCAGCAGGACTCTGGGTCCAGGGGAGGGGAGTTGTTGTCCCTTCTTTTCCTTTACTTGCTCCATCATGGACTTTTTTTTTCTTTTTTCTTTTTGCACAGGGTGGGAATTAGGTTTATGCATTTATTTAATTTTTAAAAGTGGAGGTGCCAGGGATTGAACCCAGGACCTTGTGCATGCATGCTAAGCATACACTCTACCACTGAGCTATACCCTCCCCTGACCCCCTCCCCCATCACGGATGCTTTTGTTGAGCTGGATTTCTCTAAGATTTGTGCCATGATCCACCTGAAATGTGATTTTTTTTTTTTGAGGGGTCTCTTTTGCTTCTGAATTAGAGAACACAAGTGAAAGAACATAGTGCTGAAACGTGCAGGAGTTTTAGTTACTAATGGGTTGTGGACCAAGGGTGTGATGGAGTGTCTGTCATCTGAAATGTGAAATGCACTTTCTTTCAGAAACAATGCTTTTTCTGATGCAGTGGCAAGAGAGACAAGATTCTGTTTAGCTCATGGTGGGAATGAAGAGGCTGCGTTTGCAGAGGCAAAATGAAATTACTGTAACACGACTGTTCAGTGGCCCACGCGTACTCAAAAGAGTAAACCATGATTTTATTAATATTGGAAGCTGGCGCTTGAGGAAGAACAGATTTAATTAGAAGAGGCGGTGGAGGGAGAGGGAGGCTTTACGAGGGATCCGAAGGGGATCCCTGGGTACTACCGAGGGCTTTGGATGCTGCTGGCGATGTTCTTTGCTGTGCATAAAACCAAATCCAGACTGAGTTGATTTTTTTTTTTTAAAGAAATAAGATATATATCACCACGACGCAGACAGGGGAAGAGCTGGGGTCCGAGAGGCATCAGCGCAGGCGGTTCTTCTCTGGGCCACAGAGTGGCGCTGTGCGCCCAGAACAGCTTGGTGGTGCTCTTAGCGAGGGGGGCTGAGCGTGCGAGCGTGCGTGCGTGCGCGCGCCTGTATGTGCGTGCCCCGCGTGTGTGCTTGTGCGCCCACGCGTGCGCCGTGGGGTGGGGGAGCTCGAGGCGGGGAGGGGCGCGTGTCGCCAGGTGTTGGCGTCAGGAGGCAGCCTGGTGAGGACGGTGAGCGCTGCTGTCCCGTGTGGAGCCAGCATTTGAAGCCAGCTCCTCCTTGGACCGGCGCGGGGCTTCCTTCTTCCGCAGCCCGTCCCGCGTGCGGGGCCCACACCTCCCGGCTGGAGCCGAGCGGGCGGCGCGGACCGTCCACCGCTCCCCCGGCCGCAGCCCGCGCGCGCTCTCCGCGCCCGCGCGTCCACGCCGAGTTCGCAGGGAGCCGGGCCTCAGCTGTCCCCCGTCCTCGCAGGTGCCTTCTGGTCGTTCTCTCCGTTTCCTCCCGCAGAGTGTCTCTGGGCGTCGTGTCCATCCTTTCGTCCGTCCCCTCTGGGCCTCGGCACCCCAGCCCCCACTCGCTGTGGGTCATTTCGTGCTCAACCTGCAGTCAGCGGAAGGGAGCCTTCTCTCCCCACCGGCGAGGCCCCACACGGACACAGCCGCAGCGTCTGGGCTTTCGCAGAGGGGACAGAGGCCGACGACAAGGGACCGTGGCAGGGCTGTGGCCGTGAGGTGCCCCGACCTCGTTTGGGCAGGGGAAGCCGTCTGCCAAGAATAGCGGTCCTGCTGGTACAGCATGCCTGACTGGAGCCCCCAAGGCCGGGACCGAGTGACCCTCCCGGAGCCGGGCTGCTCTTCCTGTCTGTCTTGACGGCTTCCCTGGGGGTTTCCCTTTCCCATTCGGAATCCTCCGGACCCCCGTGCCCTCCCGGAGATGCAGGTCAGCCCCACGCTGCTGTCCTCCTGTGGGCTGGCTCGTAGAGAGGACCTGGGGAAGGGACTCAGAGAGGACGGCCTTCTAGGAGCTGGCCAGTGCCCGACTGGTCTCTGGACAAGCCCTGAACTTGGCAGTGGGTCAAGCTCTTTGCATGCTGTTTCCTCCCTGTGAAGTAGAAAGCAGGTTTGTGAGTGAGAAGCCCTGAAAAGACTGCTTTGCCCTTTCGGATGTCAGCAAAGGGAGTGAAAGGGAAAAGAAACAGCTCTTTGATTTCTTTGTCTTTGAAGATAAAAGTCCAAGTATTTGTCAAAGAGGGTTAACGGTCTGATGCTTCCTTAATCTGTCTGGTTGAACTACTCTGGGAAGATGGACACTGTTCCTGGACCAGTGTCCGGGGCTGAGAGCTGCCCTACTGCCTTCTGGTCTGTGGTCAGGATGGCAGCTCTCGGGTTGCAGAAAGCAGCCTGGACTCCACGCTGAACTTGGGATCTCATTTTGACTCCAGCTCTTGCAAGGTGTGGACGCTGGACAAGTGGCCTGACCCCATGGAGTCTCGGTGCTCTGGACCATGGCAGTGATCCCAGGGCCAGAGGGGATGGTATCACCAGGTGCATTCGGGTATCTGGGAGCATCATCATCCCTGGTCGGGGGGAGACTTCTGCTCCCTGGGAAGGGCCCTGGTCCCCTGGTGCTGGTCCCCGACAGTGGCCCTAACATTTCACTTGCTCTAGAGGAAGAAAGCAGAAGCGTTCACAGGAGAGCTTTGTTCTAATCAGGTTTTACTTCTGCAAAAAATATTTTACCAGCAAATTACTGCGAGGAGCTGTTCCTGGGGATTTGTAATTTGTTTGATACGTAATGTGGAGCTATCCGTGGTGTCAGCTGGAATGAAAGATAAACTCTAATTTGCTGGGGAGCACAGAGGCTGGAGTGATGGTAATTAGAAGTGATTATCTGCCCCTGATTCTGCCAAATCACTTCTCCCTTCCTGGTTCTTGAGGTCGAAACGGAGCAGAGGTTGGTGACCCTGGGTTCTGCTCCGAGGCTTTGCTGCCTGGTGAATTCTGTCCTGTTCTTGTTTTCTGGGCTGGATCGTGCTGGGTCACGAGGGTGTGGTCTTTTAAAGAGGACTTTACCTTCTCGGCCCTGGGCCCTGTTAGGACTCTGCAGCCGTCACTGATAAACTTCTCCCTGGTAGAGGCCATGGATGACCACAACCGAAACCATCAGGGGCCCTGCGCCCTGGGTTCTGTTCACAAAGACAGTGGCTGCAGCAGACGATGTGGGTCTCAGACCCGGTGTGACCCTCAGTTGAGGTGGCCAGAGAAAATACTGAGGATGCTCAGTTAAATTTGAATTTCAAGTAAACAACAAATACTTGTAAGTGTAGGCATGTCTCATGTGATATTTGGGATGTGCTTCTACTAAAAAAATTGTTTATGCAAACTTCAAATTCAGATAATGCAAGGGACATCCTTAGAATAAGAAATGTCTTGAATAATCTGCTGTTTGTCTGAAATCTGCATGTAATTGTGGCTCCTGTATTTTTATTTGCTAAATCTGCAGCCTACCCCAGCAGCCTGGGACCTTGGCTGGTTGGATAACCCCTGGGTCTCCACCCTTCTGCGCCCCGTGGGGCATGATCGTTCCTCCAGCACTCACTGCCCAGGGTGGCTGGAAGCAGTGAGGCAGTGCGACCCTGCACTTGCCTGCAAACGCACGCCCTGCTCTCCCCTGCCCTCCGTGAGCCCCTGTCAGCCTCAGAGTTCCTTCCAGAGGTCCTCACTTCCTGCTGCCCAGTAGGGAGAGGAGGGCTTGTGGGGACCTGGCTGATGGACCAAGGGCACCCAGTTTTGCGAGACCCCTGCTTCTCCCCTCTGTCCAGGTCTTGCTCTCTGTGTCCCTCTTGGACCCTGGCCAGCACCACGGAGAAGGAGTTGGGGCTGGTTGTCCTCTGATCACCACGAGCTGAGTGGTCCTGGTCAGGCCATCTGGATGCTCACTTTGCTCACCTTGACACGGGAGCGAGGGGCTGGCCCCCCGGCTCTTGTCGACTCAGTTTTTCTTTCACCACATACTTCTTAGCCGCTCTTCTTCGACAGGCACTGTGATGGGCTCTGGGGACGCAGTCATGACCACGCAGACTGCTCCCTCCCTGCCCCCTGTGTGAGTGGCCTGGCAGAGGAGGCACTTTGTCGTGAGAAACAAAATAGTACGCAGGAGACCCTGAAAGCCGCAGTGCTGGATGCCGCTCCCCCGTCTCCCCTGCTCACCGTGGTCTTATTTCATCTTCCACGCTCTGTCTCGGACGCACCTCCAAGTCTTCCGAACCCCCTGCTGATGGGGTGGGGCTGCCGAGTGAGTGGGTGAGTGGGGGCGGAGGAGTGGTCTTCCTGTGTGTCTGCTTAGCTTCGAGATGCCCGCTCCCAGCCGTCTGGCCCTTTGGTTGACCATGTCGGGTGTCCTCTCTGCGCCAGGTGGTGGGGATGTGAACACACAGGCAGGACCTGAGTGGCTGACGCTTTGGTCGATTAAGGAAGTTACCTACTGGGATGTCTCTTGGTTATTGCATCACCTGGTTGGCTTCAGCCTCCCAGACCCCCCCAGTCGCCATATGGGTCCAGCCAGGCCCTCCTCCCACCCTCCGTGGGCAGCCAAGTTCAGGCTCGCCCCATGGAAGCAGCTGGATGAGGGTTGACTGGATGCTCTGCTCTGGAGCCTGGGAGGCCTCCGCTGCTTCCTGATTCAGCCCCGGGATCTTTGCCTTGATGTGCGTTGTCCGTCCTGCTAGCCTCAACCCTGCCTTCCTCTCTGCCGTGGCCAGCTGATAGGACTTTCTTGTCCTTTGCTTTCTCTGGGAATAAATGTCTCCACCTCCATCCTGCTTTCCAAAGCCAATCACACTTCAAGACCCAGTGCGAATGTCAGCTCTTGGGTAAAGCTTTCCCTGGACCCCTGGCCCAGATGACCCCTGCCCCAACCCCCTGCCCATCATTTCTCCCAGAATTTGAGATGGCGCCTACTTGATCTCGTACCAGACTTAGCTGTGGACGTGTCCTTGTGCCCCGTGGCTTGTCACTTAGCCCAGGAAAATGCTAGCCAAATGGGATGACCCCCAGAAGCCCAGCCGCAGATTGGCTGCAGCATGTTCCAGCAAGTTTCTGGAGGGGCATCGTCCCTGGTCCTCTGAGTGTGTCGTCGGCTGGAGCCCCAAGCCATGTGTTTACAGCTCCAGCCCTGGGTCTACTCCTCAGGGATTGTCTTTCACTGTGGGGGTGGGGGCTTGGGTTCAGCTTGCCACGGAGGGCCCCACCGGCTCCCTCACCCCCCGGTACAGATTCCGGGGGCATGTGCTCTTGGTCATCACGTGGAATGTTCTGGTCTCCCAACACTGAGGCTGCTCTTTGAGCATTAAAAGTTGGCAGGGGCTGGATGTTGGCCGTAGGGCTTGGGTTTGGGGCAGAGGTGGGGCTAGGGGTCAGGAGACCCTAGCCATGTGCCGCCTGAGGGAGAACTGGGGTTCAGAGAAAGAGGCCCTCAAGACCAGCCCCACGCTGGGTGACTTGTAGGAGGACTCATGGGACTGGACATACAGTCCTACTCAGCTGTAACTTATTCCAGGGTAGGAGCCAAAGCAAAGGGAAAAGCTGAACTGGGTGGAGGGTGAGCACTGGACACCAGCTCCCAGGGGCCCCTCTGGGTACAGTTGCATGGGGTGCACCCAGCATCCGGCTGCCACAACTCACAGAAAGACTGGTCCACCAGAAAAGCCCAGGGTGTTTGCTGGGAGCCTGTCACATGCACATTTTCCAAAATTCCAGCCTCCCAGAGGGGTGGTGGGTGCTCAGTGGAGCCCACACTTGCAAAAACTGTTTAGGCCGTGTGAACCCCACTCACCAGTTAGAGTGATGGGCCCCTCCGGACATCCGAGTGCCCAGACGCCATCTGTGCAGGGGGCCCAGCCTCTAAGGGCGGTAGCAGAGCCAGACCTCATGCCTGCTTCCCGTGGGGCCCGAGGGGGCCCGACGGGATGCGGGGATTCTGGCCGAGCTGGGGCTGCCCCAGGGCCAGAAGGAAAACCCTAGCCCTTTCTCCCGTGTGGAGTCGCCGCCTCGGGGCTGCCGAGTCACCTCTGCGTCTTTGCCTCTGTTAATCCCTGACCAGCTCTGCCTTTCCCACGTGGACCGGGAAGGAGAGTTCCCATTTCCGGAGCATCTGGGGAGGGGGCCTCCCTGCACTCCGCAGCCTGCCGCCTCCTGCCCGCCCTCCGTGCCCAGCTTGGCAGAGGCCCCGGCACCGCTGGAGGGGCCCCTCCACTCGGAAGGAGTTTGGGGAGGTGAGTGTTTTTCTAAACGCAGGCACTAACCCACAGGGTGATTTATCGCCAAGATCATTCTCAGGATTCGTATGTGAGGCTGTGAGCGGCCGCGTCGTTCCCCTGGCTGACAGCCCGCCTGGTTGAAGGCGGTGCTGTTCCTCTCCTTGTGGATGACATCCGGCCTCGGCGTGGCTCCCTGCCGTCCTGTCCCGCCCCCTCCGGCACCTGCCCTGCATGTTGAGTGTGGGGTGCCCCGCAGGCCTGCCAGGCCCTTCTCAGGGCTCGTGTGTGCTCAGGGGCACTGAAAAGCACGAAGTAGGTGCAGTGTGAGCTTGGCCTTGGTGCTGCATCCCCGGATCTGAGCACCCGAGGCCCCGTCAAACCGCCCCGGCAGCCCGGCCTCTGAGCTGTGGCCCCCTGCACCCCCCACTCCCACCCCAGCCCCCGCCTGCCTCCCCACACTCTTGCTTAAACAGAGCAAATCCTTTTCAGGCAATTAGGAAAAGGTAGTTGCAGCCAAAAGAGGCTCCTCCAACCGTATTGTTCTACAGAGCGGAAGGGTTCCAGAATGTTGGTGAGGGAGCCCATGTGCCTTAGCATGCAAGTCAGCAAAGCCGGGGACGTAAGGCCTGCGTGGTTGGCCGGGCTCCTGGCCCCGTCTGTGTTTGGGAAGGCGGGGAGGGGAGGAAGCAGCCTCAGGAACCCATGTGTCCCCCTCCTCCCCTCCCTGCCCCCCACGGGCCTGGGTGAGCTCAGGCTCCAGCAGGTATGGGTGGCCGCCTCCCCCCCCCAATCACCTGGAGGTGGGAGGGCGTACGGATGAGGAGGGAGGGCGGAGGTCAGGCCCCCCCACCGCACCGGCAATTCTGCCTGAGCCTGGAAGCAGGCCCCACCCTTGCCAGGTGGTACCTGTACAGACGGGGTCTCCTGGACCAGGAAATGGGCAGAATCCTAGCAGGCCCCCGACCCCCACTGGCGTGGCGGGCAGAGTGCGAGATGTCACCCGGCCTGGCGCTCAGTAAGCATCCTTGCTCTGTGGGCGCCATCAGCTGGATGCGGTGGTGTTCTCTAAGCACCTGCTTTGGGATTGACATGGGCTTTGCAATAGAACAAACCTGTTATTGCTGCCTGATTTCCTTTCCCTCTGCAGTACCTCGGGCTTTAGACTCAGAGAGACCTGGATTCCGCTCTGGCTCTCACCACACACGGCCTTGGGTTATTCCCCGGTAGCCTCTGGTTCTTCGTCTATAACATGGGAGCAGTTTTAGTGCCTCTGCGCCGGCCCATGGCGAGGATTTCAGTTGGGCCCAGGGTGTTAGGGAGCTCCTGGCTTGGGCTGGACGAGGGTCATTGGTCACGTGCCAGAGTTCCTCCCTCCCCTAGTGCCAGAGCAAGGTTGGTGTGGGCAGGTGTTCGTGAGTGCGGGGCTGGGATGAGTGGTGGCCCTGGGCTGCCTGGAGACGGGTGTCCCAGGCAGGGGGTTAGGGGCCTGGGCGCTGCCCCTGGAATGGGGCCTGAAGGGTGGGCAGGACCACCCTGCTTTACAGATGAGGAAACAGCGAGTAACTGGTGCAGGGCCCCCCATGGGGCTCTCAGGGCTCGGGATTCAGTGAGCGAGGCCCTGGTGTTAGCATGAGAGTGTGTGCTCAGCGAATATTCAGTGACGGCCAAGTGAACTGTTGCAGTCGCAGTTGCTGCTAGCATTGCTGAGGGACAGCTCCCACAGGAGGCAGCTCCCACGAGCCGGGTCTGTGAAGCGGGACAGTTAAGATCCCACAAAGATGCTGCTTCTGAGACGGGCTTGGACTTTCCCATCTGTAACTGGCAAAGGGTGGTCCAGCGTGGCCTCCTCTTTGCCTTTGGAAACCATTTGCACTGATCAGGTGACAGAAACCACAGATCGGTGTCTCTCTACATGTGAGCTGGAGCATTTCCTACGCACAGGAGGGTGTGGGGCAGTTGCCCAAACATGCACATGTAAATGAGTGAAGGGGGCTGGAGGAGACAATAGGGAGAGGTGGGGAGTCGGGCAAAGTGGAGGAAACACCCTATCTCAAGGTATTCAAGCCTAAAAGAACTTAAGACTGTACACATGTCAAATGAAACCTGACTTTTGGCCAGATTTGGCCTGGGGTCCTGATTTGTGACCTCTGACTTCCAGGGAGACTTCTAGCCCCTGAGACACTCCTTCAGGGCCTTGGGCTGGGAGTGGGTTGGGGAGAATCTGTTGGAAGCGGGACACTGAACTCCAGCTTGCCCACAGTCAATTTTGCTTCTGATCTTCCTGCAGTGATCTGAGGTCAGTCAAGAATTTTTTTTGTCTCCAAATATAAGAGAGACAGAAAGGTAGTGGCTTCCAGTGATGCTGCGGAGAGCCCAGGTCTGGGTCAGGGGGACCAGGGTTTGAGTCCTGTGGCACCCGGAACTCTGTCTCTGGGAGGTGGGAGGGACAGCCCTCCTTCGTGGGTCCTGGGAGGTGACAGGGCACAGTAGATGTACTGGCCTGGGCACAGTACAGGCTCCAGGAAGGGCGGCTGCTCCTTCTGGGTGTGACATGAAAAGTAACCCCCCCTGCCTCCCGGGAGGCAGCCCCCGCAACAGTGCCCAGAGGGGCCGGGCTAGCGAGGGGCACTCGCGTCCCATTTTATGTATGAGTCGAGTGAGCCCTAGGGAGGTTACAGGATTTTTCCAGCAGTTCTGGGGAGGCTGGGCCTGGGGTGTGGGGTACTGACTCCCAGTCCCAGTCCCTGGGCCGCACCTCGTGCCCAAGTGTCAGCCAAGGCCTGCGATGCCGACTCCACCCTGGTTTTCTGCACTCGGGCTTGGATGCTCCAGTTCAGTGGCTGGAATGCTGGCCTGGGTACTGAGAGTTCCCTGAAAGTCCGTTTTAAGGGGCCGCTGAGCAGCCCATCAACAATTCCACACTGTTAGCGTCAGTCCTGGGCCAATACCAAAAGCCACAGCTGTGCAGAAAACGCCTGGATAGAGCGCCGGAAGGTTCCACGGCTGGGGTACTCTGTGCCCTAGCACGTGCGCCCAAGTCTGCATTCGGGGTACCTGGCCACATCCGCTCAGGAAACCCCTACCCTGCATTCTTGTGTCTAATCTGTAGATTTCAGGGTTCAGAGGTTACAGGTCACATGGCAGCACCCCACCCAGCTGGCTCTTTCCTGTGTCCTCATTGGGTCAAATGCCAGATAACTCTGGGTCCCTGCAGGGTGTTGTTAGAAAAGAAACCCACAGGCCCCGTCAGTGGCTCCAGGCCAAAGGGCTGGTGGCGGGGACAGACTTGTTTGCACTTGTGAAGCCTGACGGTGGCCCTGGGCAGCGCTAGGCAGGGCCGGAGGTGAGTCTGTGGCTGCTATTCTGAGACCCTGCTCAGCGCTCTGCCTCGGCCCGGGAGAGGTGCCCACAGGGCGATGTCACCCGCCCCTCCGTGTCGGGCATGAGGAGTTTGTACGCTGAGGGTCTGTGGAGTTGTGTCCACACAGAGGTGGTGCTGAGCGTCCAGCTCTCTCCCCCGGACCCCGCTGTTCCTTTCTGCCAGCAGTGCAACCTCCCACCCAGCCACCTCCACTGGCAGGACCGCTGCCTGCCCGGCTCTGCCCACTTGCTTCCTCCTCCAGGAAGCCTGGTCTGATTTCTCCGCACCCAGCCTTCTCCATGGGACACAGAGCCAGTGCTCAGGAAGTATGTGCCACGCAAGCAGAGGTGAGACCCTTGCTCTGAAAGCCTTGGTGAGGGAGGTGCTGCCCCGACTCTGACTCGGTGTGTGCTCCCCGAGGGCTCCAGTCATCAGTGGACCCTGGGGCCTGCAGGTGTGAGCGGTGCAGTGGGGAGCCTGAGGGCAGAGCTGGAAGGCTTCCTTGCCCGCGGCCCTTTCCCCAGTAGAGCTGAGTGGCTGACTGAGGACTGCATCCTCTAGATGATGTCTCTTCTTTAGTGGTTTCTTTTGAGTTTATTGGAAGCTTTAATGTTTCTGGGTAATGAAATCCATTATCTGGTTTTCAGTGGAATACTTGGAAAAGAAAATTATTGGAATGAATAAACAATGCAATATTTGTACCCAAACATTCCTTTAAAATATAATGAACAACATTTCTTCAGCACTTGCCGTGTTTTGGTTGTTTGGCCAGCCCTAAATGGCGTCGTAAAGCAAAGCAGAGAAGCAGATTTATGAGTCTTCACGGGACCGTTTCCTATATATTTTCTTTGGAGGATCTGGGCGTAAACATAGTCTTAGAGGAGCTGGAGGCCTGGCTTGGCAGCTCTCTCTTGACGGATGTAAAACTGAGGCCCGGGGAGGGCTGGCCCTGCCGCGTACAGATGAGGGTCATGGCCAAGTTTCCACCTTTGCTGGGCTGCTGCCTCCTCATCGCCAGGGATGTCAATGGAGAGCCCGCCTTGAGGGCTCGTAGGGGCCAAATGCGTTGCTGGGGAGGGAAGTGCTTCCTAATCCCTTCTTGTGACTAGAATCCACATCCCTGGAGGGCACGGCTCCTCCTTGCCCTAATCCTCCCCCCCACCCCAAAACACCGGCCACCTAAACAGCCAAACTCCTCCCTCCATGCAGAGCACCCTGACGGAGGGGGAGCCCTGGGCGGGGGCATTGGGACCTGACATCCGAGCCCCAGCACTTACATAGCGGGGAGGCCCCTGCGCACCGTGCGTGTGAGCCTTCCCAAGGCCAGGGTGCTCGCCTTTAAATTGGGGTAATTCCGTGACCGTGCCGGTCACGGTAGGGCTGGATGGCGGAGGTCTTGCTGGTTGGAGGGTGCGCTACGTGTGTTAACTGAGGTTACAGGCCACACCCTCCTGCTGCTGCATAGGGCAGCACGGGGCAGCTGGTTGGATTCAGACTTTATCTTCCAAACACCAGGTGTGTGGCCTGGCTGTGTAACTTTGGGCAAGTTGCTTAACCTTTCTGGGCCTCCAGTGCTTCATCTGTAAAAAAGAAGATGGCCTTTTCCTGATGGTATCTTATGAGCACTAGAGACCTCAGCCGAAAGTGCCTGGCGTGCGAATGCACTTTGAAAATGGTGGTGGCTATCAGTATCACTAGCTGTGTGGCCTTGGCTCGGCACCTGGTGTGTCTCATTCTCTATTTTCTCATCTTGGCTTGATTTTTAGAGGTTTCTGTCCCTTGTTTAATTTCATTCCTCTTCCCAGGTGTACAGTTCTCTTGTAGTATTTATAGTATTTGAAGCTCTATGCTCCACTCAGAGTTTTGCAAAACAAATACATCATCAAAACGTCAGGAGGACAGATGTTGCAGAGACAGCTCCTCTTGTGGTCTTCGTGGGAAAGGATGGCCCCTGAGTTAGGCCGGGGCATGGTGGCAACTCCAGGGACGGGGCCCCTGGGTGCTTGTGTCTGGGGCAGGAGGGGTCGTGACTCGGTCAGGCCAGCAGAGTTTTAACCACCTCCTCTGACTCATCTCAGGCCCCTAAACTGCTATTGTGAGTCACTTTGGCTGTGGTGGGTGGATGCTGGGTTTTTATCAGTCAGGATGTCTAGATGACTCTTTAGAAACAAACAGCCCCAAATCTCAGTGGCTTAAAACTGTCACCTGTTATTACAGTTATATGGTTGACTGGCCCCATCTGCACGGGTTCCGCTTGGCTGTGGTCATCTGGTGGTGGGGCTGGAGTCACCTGAAGGCTCTACCGGGCTGGACGTCCACGACGGCGTCCTCACTCCTGTTTTGGGTGCCTGCGCTGGAACGGCTGGGCCGGCTCGGGGCTGGCTGGTGTCGCCCTCTCCCCGTGTGGCCCCTTCATGGGTCTGGGCTCCCTCCCATCATGGTGGCCCCAAGAACCAGCATTCCAAAAGGCAAAAGGGTGGAAGCTGTCGTGTGTCCCTTCTGCTGTTTTCGATGGCTGGGGAAGCTACAGAGCTGTTCCAGGTTCAAGGGGAGGGGCTTTGGGTTTCACCTCTCGATGGGAGCAGCGTCAGAGCACTCGTGGCCTTCTTTATCCTTACACAGCCACCATCTGCGAGAGTGCACTCTGGGCCAGATACTCATCAAAGGCTTTTCAGCCTCAGTTTCCTAGGAGTTCGGTATTATTAGATGCCCATTTTACAGCTGAGAAGGTAAAGGTGGAGGGAAAGTAACCTACCTGCTCAAGGCCTTCGGGGGTACGTGGAGGGGCCAAATTCGAAGCCAGGTTCCCTTCGCACCACAGTATGGATGTGTGTGAACAACAGCAAAGAAGACACTGCAGATTCCTCTTCCCCAGTAAGAGCTGGATTCATCAACCAGCGTCCCCACATGCAGGACTCTGCCCTCAGCGGGCTGAGGCAAGAACGAGTCTTGCACAAGGAGGGTGACAGTCCGCTTCAGCCCAGCCATGATTGCATCACCTGGGCCTCCTGGACTCTGAAGATTTCTTTTCTGTTGGCTGCTCCATCTGTAATTAAAAAAACCCCACATATTCTCTTTAACAAGAAACATACTGGCTCTTCTGGTGTGGTTTAAAACGAGCGGCTTATTCAGAGACAGTTCGTCTTGAGTACTAATAAAAACAGGATGCATTTTTGTGTGTTTCCGTGGAGACTTCCCAGGACTTGTGTCCGCGAGACGCATCTTTGGATCCTGGGAGCGATTATCTTCTACACGTCTCCTGGTGTTCTGCAGGTCTCCCCGGCCGAGAGGCAGGTGCCGAGGAGGTTTGCGTGTGAGATAAGGACAGGGTGGATGCAGCCAGCCTGAGGCCTTTCGCGTATATGAGGAGCGGGAGATGCCAGGGTGCAAAGAGGCTGGGAAACATCTGGGCGCGCGGGGCTGTTGCAGCCGCGGTTGGGGCTGTTTAGAAGTCCATGTGTGTCTGCCAAGAACAGCGGGTTCCCTTTTGCTTTGCCACCTAATAAGAGAAACTCAGGCTTTCACTGAAGGCAAAAGGAACTCAGCCTTTTAAAATAGTCGTGCCTGCGCTGCCGTGGTGCCGGGCGCTGGCCAGTCGGCTGAGGGCAGCAGCCCCAGGCAAGGTGGAACATGGCGAGGATGCTGGGCGGGAGTTAGAGCAGAATCCTCGTCCCTGCTCTGCTACCAAGAAGCTGAATGACTCAGGCTAAGACAGAGTTCTTTGGACCTCAGTCTCTTCATGTCTAAAGTGGATGCATTAGGGTAATATCTTTTATTTGTAGATGACAGATGCCCAGTTTAACCTATGGGGAAAAAAAAAGGAAAAAGAAGTATATACAGCATTGCATGATGGAAAATTCTGGGGGTAGATCTAGCTTCAAGTGTGGCTCTATCCAGGGGCTCAGACAGTGTCTTCTGAGCTCTGTCCTTTTCTCTTGCTCTGCCTCTGGGCTCTGCTGAGTGAAGGGATGAATTCTGGAAGAACTTGTTTTGTGAGGAGTCATCATAAAATTTTCTAGGGAATTGAACAAACAGGAGAGTTTTTTTTTTTTTTTTTAAAGAAGTGTGCACACCTGTATTGACAGCATGGAGGATGGGCTGGGGGCCGAAGGCTACATTTTGCCTTGTCCAGTTGTCGGTGTGCAGGAGGCCTCCCCGTGAGCTGTAGCATGCTGTTCTCGGGCTGAGGGCGATTATAAATGCAGTAAGGGGGGAAAGATTTGAAACAAGATGCCCAGAATGCTGAATTTGCTCTGGTATTTTCACAGCATCTGTGGCTCCGGGTGGGAGAGATCTCCTCCCTAAGCCTCAGCGTTCCTTTCTAGAGTTGGCTAGGATACTGTCCGGTGGTGCCCTGATTGGCTAGTTGTGAAGAAATAATTTAGATTGGTGTCTGGGGCGTGGCAGGGTGTCCCAGAATGTTACCTCTCTCCCTGACGTCAGTGTCCTTCAAAGCTCTCTTGGTCCCTTTGGCATCAGTTTCCAGTTGGCTCTGGTCCATCTGATTGGAATTCAGTTCAGCCCCTTGCTGTGGGGAGCTATTGGCCACTGGTGGTTTAATTGTTTAGGGGTATATGTGTCCCACGCTGGAAAATGTCTAGGGTGAGCCAGCTAGTGCTGAGGGGGAGGCTTCCATCCCAGGCCCCTTCTGCCTTCCTGCCCTGCTCTCCTCAACATATGGCTTCATCCTTGGTTTACAGAGTGGCTGCCACACCTTCAGGCATCATGTTTATATTCCAAGCAGGAAGTGAATAAGGAGGTTAGGAGGGAAGGGAAACTTCCAGAGAGCCTAGCCTCTCAAAAAACTATCCCAGAAGCCCCCCCAGTGACTTTGGCGTCTGTCTTGTGGGTCACTACTTGGTCACATAGCCTCTCCCAGAGCCATGGGGTCTGGGGAGGCCGGTATCTCAGCTGAGCTTGTTGCCTCCCAGGACAGAACTGGGTTAGGTCGGCAAGGAGGAAATCTTCAGACCTCAGTTTCCCCATCTGTGCAATGGGGAGGGATTGGGGTATGTGTGCAAATTAGCCCATTGCCAGGTTGTCACAGACTTGGGGCCCGGAGGCCACGCTCTGCTAAGAGCTCCATTCTTAAGTCCTAAATACATCTGTGAGATCCCGTCTC